>NW_027362767.1:165765085-166365085 GCF_046119375.1 Phyllobates terribilis
ACCATCTTCCAGCCAAACTAAGATGTCTACTTCTTTTAGCGGACAATGTGATAAGATCCCTTTCTTACGGCCACGCCAATCGCTACAAATTCCAGATGAGGCACAAAAACAGCAGCTACTTCAACGGATATCAAGTGCTCCTTTAAGTGGGCTCTCCTCCACATCAACTTCAACATCACAAATACTCCAGTCCTCAGAGGTGTCACCTCAATCGCACTTGCTTCCTCACAGCTCCCAATTCTCCAGCTGCCCGTCTGAGTATGGGGTAGAACAGATGGATGAGTCTGCAGAGCTGTTTACTCATACTATAGCCTGTGAATCAGAGGTCGGCTCCAGAGCTTCTGTGAATGCAGACGAGGAAATGATGATCTGCACTGATGCCCAGAATCTTTATTAGAGATGAGCGTTGTTCTACTCGAACTGTTCGCCAATCTCAAATTCGAGCTGTTTTGGGCGGTGTTTGAGCCGTTCGGCGAACACGAACGATTTGAGAAAAATTCGGCTGTTCGAGGTTATGTTCGATAACTGTTCGTGCACCAAAATCATAACTGGATTTTTTCTCAGTAATGATGAAAATTAATGTTAATACGCAGTTTGAGTGTACAGCGGGGTGGGGGGAGTGGCAGGGGATGGATATCTGCAGGAATAATGAAGATCTCCATTTTTTTTTCTCTTTCCCGCATTTGCAGTGGGGAGGTGCAATCTGTCAGCCTATCAGCAGCGCACACACGGAGCGAAGTGCTTTTTGGCAGTGTATGTCACATGTCCTTGCCCTATAAGACCAAGCCATTTTCCCCGTCGCCACCATTTTCTCACTGCTGCAGCTGCGTGTTAGACGGCACCGCTGTTGCTGTGTGCGCTATACCTTGTTAATTTCAAGCCAATTTTCGCACAAATCTACAGATAGCTTGGGAGTAGGGAATAGTTGTGATTGCAGTCCTTTAAAGGACTAGGTTACAGCATTTCCTACGACTTTTATCAGGCAGGTCTGTGCTCTTAAATAGATAGATTGTGGGAGTAAAGACTAATTGTAATTGCAGTCCTTTTCAGGACTAGGTTACATCAGTTCCTATCAGGTTTTGCCAGGCAGGTCTGTGCCAGTGCTGTGCAAGTTTTTTTCACAGCATTTGGCTGAATCTAGCAAAGCTAATCCTTTTTGGCCTATTGCAGAGTGTGTTAGTCAGTGGAGTAGCCTATTTGTGTTGCAAGATATACCACCTGTGTATAGAATACCAATTTTTTTACTGCACCTAGTGAAGTAAAATCTTTTGGGCATAGCATCATTCTATTAGTCCATCTATACTGACCTCCATCAGGTTGCAAATTGAATATAATTTTTTTCTGCATCTAGCTCTGAAAAAATATTTGGGCTTCTAGCAGTGTGTGGGACTTGTTCTATTAGTCCATCTATACTGACTTCCATCAGGATGCAAACTGAATATAATTTTTTTCTGCATCTAGCTCTGAAAAAATATTTGGCCTTCTAGCAGTGTGTGGGACTTTCTCTATTAGTCCATCTATACTGACCTCCATCAGGTTGCAAATTAAAAATACTTTTTATCTGCATCTACCTCTGAAAAAATATTTGGGCTTCTAGCTGTGTGTGGGACTTGTTCTATTAGTCCATCTATACTGACCTCCATCAGGTTGCAAATTGAATATAATTTTTTTCTGCATCTACCTCTGAAAAAATATTGGGCTTCTAGCTGTGTGTGGGACTTGTTCTATTAATCCATCTATACTGACCTCCATAAGGTTGCAAACTGAATATAATTTTTTTCTGCATCTAGCTCTGAAAAAATAGTTGGCCTTCTAGCAGTGTGTGGGACTTTCTCTATTAGTCCATCTATACTGACCTCCATCAGGTTGCAAATTAAAAATAATTTTTATCTGCATCTAGCTCTGAAAAAATATTTGGCCTTCTAGCAGTGTGTGGGACTTTATCTATTAGTCCATCTATACTGACCTCCATCAGGTTGCAAACTGAATATATTTTTTTTCTGCATCTACCTCTGAAAAAATATTGGGCTTCTAGCTGTGTGTGGGACTTGTTCTATTAATCCATCTATACTGACCTCCATCAGGTTGCAAACTGAATATAATTTTTTTCTGCATCTAGCTCTGAAAAAATAGTTGGCCTTCTAGCAGTGTGTGGGACTTTCTCTATTAGTCCATCTATACTGACCTCCATCAGGTTGCAAATTAAAAATAATTTTTATCTGCATCTAGCTCTGAAAAAATATTTGGCCTTCTAGAAGTGTGTGGGACTTTCTCTATTAGTCCATCTATACTGACCTCCATCAGGTTGCAAATTAAAAATAATTTTATCTGCATCTACCTCTGAAAATATATTTGGGCTTCTAGCTGTGTGTGGGACTTGTTCTATTAGTCCATCTATACTGACCTCCATCAGGTTGCAAACTGAATATAATTTTTTTCTGCATCTAGCTCTGAAAAAATATTTGGCCTTCTAGCAGTGTGTGGGACTTGTTCTATTAGTCCACCTATACTGACCTCCATCAGGTTGCAAATTCAAAATAATTTTTTGTCTGCATCTAGCTCTGAGAAAATATTTGGCCTTCTAGCAGTGTGTGGGACTTTCTCTATTAGTCCATCTATACTGACCTCCATCAGGTTGCAAACTGAATATATTTTTTTTCTGCATCTACCTCTGAAAAAATATTTGGGCTTCTAGCTGTGTGTGGGACTTGTTCTATTAGTCCATCTATACTGACCTCCATCAGGTTGCAAATCGAAAATAATTTTTTTCTCCATCTAACCCAGTCAATAGTTTTGGCCTAATGCCACAATTTGGCCACTCAGCTCTGCTCGGTTCCCATCCATTGTTTTTTTGTGCAAACAACTCCAGAGTTGTGAATTAGTTAACCACCAAAATGAGTGGAAAAAGGCCTGCTGCTGGTGGAAAGGGGAATAGGCGTGTTGGGAAGGGGAAAAAAGGTTGTGTCCGTGGGGTAGGTGTTAAAGCAACAGTAACATCTGCAGAAGAAAGACCATCTTCCAGCCAAACTAAAATGTCTACTTCTTTTAGCGGACAATGTGATAAGATCCCTTTCTTACGGCCACGCCAATCGCTACAAATTCCAGATGAGGCACAAAAACAGCAGGTGCTTCAACGGATATCAAGTGCTCCTTTAAGTGGGCTCTCCTCCACATCAACTTCAACATCACAAATACTCCAGTCCTCAAAGGTGTCACCCCAATCGCACTTGCTTCCTCACAGCTCCCAAATCTCCAGCTGCCCGTCTGAGTATGAGGTAGAACAGATGGTTGAGTCTGCAGAGCTGTTTACTCATACTATAGCCTGGGAATCAGAGGTCGACTCCAGCGCTTCTGTGAATCCAGACGAGGAAATGATCTGCACTGATGCCCAGAATCTTTATGAGTCGGATCCAGGACCAGACGCAGAAGGTTCTGACCATAATGTAGACCCTCATTCCCAAACTGTAACTCCTGTTGGTGGAGACAATGAGGAAAACGATGATAAGACTCAAATACCAAGTCGTGGTGGCTCTTCAGGTCGCATGGGTGCTAAGCCTTGCATAGCCTGGGCATTTTTTCAGATCGATAAAGATGACCCAACTCGTGTTATCTGTAAAATTTGTCAGCAAAAGCTAAGTAGAGGCCAAAAAATACATAGTTTGAGTACTTCATGCATGAACCGGCACATGGACATGAAGCATAAGTTGCAGTGGGAAGCTCAGTGTGCTACAATGCGGCCTAGCCGGCCGGGCCAACCACCGTCTGCCATATCTTGTGCATCCGCGGCCTCTTCATCCTCTGTGACTGGGGGGACAGCAGTCACACCTGTTTTGGGGCGCAGACCTGCCACCTCTTTACCCGCAACAGCCAGCGTGATTGGCAGGTCATCATTTTCTTTGGAGGTGGTAACACCAGCTGGTGTTGAGTGCTGTCCGACATCGATAGCACCACCTTTGGATCAAGGCAACCTAACATGTCCGCCTGCATCTTCCTCACAGACCGGCAGTTTGCCGGGGACACCCTTATCAACCCCGTCTAAGCACAATAGCCAGCCCTCGGTCCCTCAGATGTGGACAAGTAAAAGACCATTTCCTCCTAGCCATGAGAAAGCTAAGAGGTTGAATTTCACCATCTGCAAGCTCTTGGCTACAGAAATGCTGCCTTTCCGCCTGGTGGACACAGAGGATTTTCGAGACCTTATGTCCGTCGCAGTGCCCCAGTACCTGATGCCCAGTCGGCACTACTTCTCAAAGAAAGGTGTGCCTGCGCTCCACCAGCATGTCGCACACAACATCACCGCTTCTTTGAGAAACTCTGTGTGTGACAGGGTGCATTTCTCCACAGACACTTGGACGAGTAGGCATGGACAGGGGCATTACATGTCGCTGACTGGGCACTGGGTAACTATGGTGACAGCAGGACAAGGGGCTGCTGTCCAAGTCTTGCCGTCCCCACGAGTTGTGCGTCAATCCTCTTTATGTCAAAGTTCCTCCACTGCTTCTGCCTCCTCAACCTCCTCTCGGTCTTCCACCTGCACCCATAGCCTGTCTGGTCATGCCACAAGCTTTCTAACTGAGCAGAAGGGATCCTGCACACCTCCTTACTATGCTGGCAGTAGGGCTCAACGTCATCAGGCGGTTTTTACTTTGAAATGTCTGGGAAATGTGAGTCACACAGCTGAGGAGTTGTGGTCAGCTCTGGAGAACCAATTTCACGAATGGTTCTCTCCACTGGACCTGAAACCAGGGAAGGCCGTGTGCGACAATGCTGCAAACCTGGGTGCGGCCCTTCGCTGGGGCAATGTCACACACGTGCCTTGTATGGCTCACGTGTTGAACCTGGTTGTCCAGCAATTTTTAGCCCACTATCCCAGACTAGATGGCCTTCTGCAGAGGGCACGGTCGCTGTGTACTCACTTCCGCCGTTCGCATCCCGCAACTCAGCGACTTACATCTCTACAGAAGTCGTTGGGCCTGCCACTTCACCGGCTAAAATGCGATGTGCCTACCCGGTGGAATTCAACTCTGCACATGTTGCAGCGACTGTGGCAGCACCGACAAGCCCTGGTGCAATACGTTCTGACGTATAGCCTGGGCCAACGAGATCCAGAGGTGGGGCAAATCACGCTGGAGGAGTGGTCTCAGATCAGGGACCTATGCACCCTTCTGCACAGTTTTGAAATGGCGACGAAGATGTTTAGTGCTGACGATGCCATTATCAGCATGACTATTCCGGTGATTTACATGCTGGAGCACATGTTAAACAGAATTCGGAGTCAGGTGGTGGCACAAGAGGAGGTGGAGGAAGTAGAGGAGGAGGAGTTGTATGCGGAAGGGCTAACATCTGCAAGGTCCAGACGGTCGGCAGCACCAAGGCGGCAGGCATGTGAGGGTGGGGGAGATGTTTTTACCAGGGCGCATGGTAGCAGCCAAACTAGTGAGGAAGGTGCAGGAGCCCAGGAAGAAGTGGAGGATGAACTGATGGAAGACTCATCAGATGAGGGAGACCTTGATCACATTTCTGTTGTGCGAGGTTGGGGGGAGAGGACAGAGGAAGGAAGCATGATTGTTACCACGCCACCAACACAACAGGGACTTGGTGCTCCTGGATGCGCAACACACATGAGTGCCTTCTTGCTGCACTACCTGCAACATGACCCTCGAATTGTGAGAATTAGAAATAATCCTGACTACTGGGTTGCCACACTGTTAGATCCCCGGTACAAAAGTAAATTTGCAGAAATTATTCCTGCCATAGAAAGGGATGCACGCATGCAGGAGTATCAGCAGAGACTGTTGCAGAATCTTACATGTGCTTTTCCACAAAACACCAGTGGTGCACGTAGTGAATCTCACAGTTCCAACTTGCCAACCGTGGGACCGTCAAGTGTTCAGCACTCAAACCATAACAGAACCACAGTATCTGCTGGTAACATCAATTTTGCGGAATCATTTCACCACTTTTTTAGCCCATCCTTTGCAAGGCCACAGGAGACAAGAAGTCTGACACATAGTCAACGCCTAGAGACGATGGTACAGGAGTATCTCCAAGTAAACATGGAAGCCATGACTTTGTCACTGGACCCTTGCTCTTTTTGGGCTTCCAATCTAGATAAATGGCCGGAGCTAGCCACTTACGCCTTGGAGATCTTGTCATGCCCCGCAGCCAGCGTTCTGTCTGAACGTGTGTTCAGCGCTGCTGGTGGTGTGCTGACAGATAAGCGCACGCGGCTCTCCACTGATAATGTAGACAGACTCACGTTCATAAAGATGAACAAATCATGGATCTGAAATGACTTTTCTACCCCTGTGTCATCCTGGGGAGAGTAAAAGCTTGATGATTGGTTAAAATCACCCTACCAACCGTTTTAAGCTTTCAAATTACTAATCATGTTTATCTGTATCTTGGCTGGAAAATAATTTGGGCTTTGTAGCAGTGTGCAGCACTGATCCTATTAGGCCATCTGTACTAAGCTCCACAAGATTTAAAATTAATAATAATTTTTAGCTGCATCTAGCCCGGAAAATAATTTTGGGGCTCCGAGATGCGCAAGACACATAAGTGCCTTCTTGCTGCACTACCTGCAACATGACCCTCATATTGTCAGAATTCGAAGTAATCATGACTACTGGGTTGCCACACTCTTAGATCCCCCAAACTTTTCGATCAACCTTTTCATTTTAATAAAGACCAAAAAAATGGTCATTTTTGAAATTATAAGCATTAGCAGGTTATTAGAAACTGAAATCAAACAGTTTTCAACTCAAAACTTTATTCTAGGTGATGTTACATTTTCACATAGGACCCCTTGTTCGAAAGGAGCTTCTGAACTCTCTCGTCCATTGAATTTGTCAGGTTTTGGATGGTTTCTGCTTCAATTGTTTTGCATGAGGACAGAATACCCTCCCAGAGGTGTTGCTTAGATGTGAACTGCCTCCCGCCATCATAGACACTCCTTTTGATGATGCTCCAGAGGTTCTGAATGGGGTAGAGGTCAGGGGAGCATGGGGGTCACACCATAAGTTTGTCGCCTTTTATGCCTATATCAGCCAGAGATGCAGATGTCTTATGTGCAGCATGAGATGGTGCATTATCATGCAAAAAAATGATCTTGCTGTGAAATACACGGTTCTTCTTCTTGAACCATGGCAGGAAGTGCTGTTTGAGAAAATCCACATACATTATGGAGTTCATCTTTAGCGCCTTCAGGGATCCTAAAGGGGCCGACAATCTCTCTCCCCATGATTCCAGCCCAAAACATTACTCCACCTCCTCCTTGTTGGCGCTGTAGCCGTGTTTGCGTGGGGTGTCCATCAACCAGCCATCCTCCATTCCATCCATCTGGACCATCGAGCGCTGCACGGCACTCATCCGTGAACAAAACAGTTTTGAAATCAGTCTTCATGTAATGTTTAGCCCACTGGAGCCGTTTCTGCTTGTGTGAAGTGGATAGAGGAGGTCGACAGGATGGCGTATGCACAGCTGCAAACCTCTGAAGGACCCTGCATCTTGTTGTTCGGGGACTTTCGAGGCACCAGCAGCTTCAAAAACTTGTCTGCTGCTATGATAAGGCTTTTTTGCCGCTGCTCTTTTAACCTGACGTAATTGCCTGTAGGAAAGAGTCCCCAATTTGCCCTTATCAGCACGCACACGTGTGTACTGTGAATCAGCTACATACTTCTTGATTGCCAAGACACTTCATCCTGATCATCGCACAATGTTGATTGTAGTCATGCCTTGACCTAAACACTCCACAATTTGTTGCTTCTCAGCAGCCGACACATCTTTTTTCTTTCCCATTTTGGCAGAAAATGTAGGCTGCTTAATAATGTGAGACAGCCTTCTTAAGTAGTCTTGCCTTTCATTGGACACACCTGCCAAACTAATTAGCACAGGTGTCTGCAATTGCTTACAGTGATATAAAGAGCCCTGACACACATCACCATCAATGAGTTTAACTGACAAACAAACAAATTCTTCCCTTATCACTCCTAAACACTTTTTGCATAATAATTTGGAACACAGTGTACATGTGCTTTTCCACAAAACACCAGTGGTTCACGTAGTGAATCTTACAGTTCTAACTTGCCAACCGTGGTCTGTATGGAGTTGTTCAATAAAGGGCCCAAAATTAAGATAACATAGATGGGAGAGGTCTCTATGAATAGGAATTCCTAAGTATTTGATACCCTGTGAGGGCCAGGCAAAGGGAAAGTTGGACTGGATGGAATCCTATATGGATTTGGGGAGGGAGACATCGAGGGCCTCAGACTTCGCTGCATTGATTTTAAAATTTGACCATGTAACAAAGTGATCTATTTCAGCCATAACAGCATGGATGGATATATGTGATTGAGTGATATATACTAGGACATTATCAGCAAATAGAGAGCACTTGTACTCGGTGCCTCCCACCTCAATCCACCTAATATTGGGGTTATGGCGAATTGATGAGAGCAGGTGCTCCGTCACTAGGATGTATAAGAGAGGGGACAGAGGACATCCCTGCCTTGTCCCATTGGTGATTGTGAAAGGTGATGAAAATGTTCTGATGCACCCCCTGGGCCTTGGGACACCCGGAGCCGGACCCTTTTTGGTGGATGCTGGTGGTTGTAGTCTTCGTGGCGGCGACCCGGTTCCGTGGCTCAGGGTGGTCAAACCAGTGGCGGAACTATTTATGTGGTTTTGATGTTTAAATGTCCGACTACGCCACCCGTGGATTGCGGTCAGAGTGAGCCTCCGCTGCAGGGCAGACCGCTGAGGCTGGTGTTGTGGGTGCAGCAGAGCGTAGCATAACTCCCCACGGGAGGAGTATAGCCTCAGGGCAGTGTATGCGGAGGATGGGGGTGATGGTGCAGGGCAGCAGCAGTAACGACACGGAGTCAGTGATGCAGTCCAGGGCCTTTACTCACAGTTCTTATTATCCAGACCACATCTGCTGCAGGTAACGGCTACCCACGTCGTACTGTGCTCACCAGGTGAGGGGCTCAGACAACTCCCAGATAACTTTGGAGCACTTCACAGGACCCCCTTTGTGTGTCCTTTGTCTGGCCTTTCTTACCAACCCTTCTGTCCGGCTGCCTCGGGCCTCCTCTTGGTAAACTTGGCGCCAGTTTCCCTGACCCTATGTGGTGCCTTCCTAGCGGGTGTAGCGAGGGGCTGCGCCACATAAAATGTCAGAGCCTCCGGTTTCTAGCTGAGGGTCGTTTCCTGCCTCCACTAGTTTCGGGGACCGGTCTCCCCCTTTGGCCTGACCCCTCCACGCAGGTGGATTCGGGCATGCGGTGGCGACTCGCCCTTCCGCACCCCTGGGATCCCTTCATTCCTCGTTCCTGGAGCCTTCTCCGCTCCTCTTCCTTCCTTCTCCCTCTTCCAGGCCTGGGCCTCTGTTACTAGGCCCGCCTCCGGAGCAGAGCTCATGCAGAGCCCCTGCTCCCTGACACTTCTGCTCAGACTTCTCTGCACTGAACTAAGATGGTGCCCACCTTTTATACTCCCTTCTCAATGCACCCAGGAACTGCTTCCTCCCTGCTCCTGCACTACAGGGTTCCCCTTCCTCAGTGTTCCCTCCCCCCACTCCAGCCAGGGACAGGGACTGTCGTGCCCATATCAGAGGCATATTGGTCGCCCTGCCCCACGGCAATGTGGTGTAATGCATGCAGGTGTCGAGTCCTGATCCACACTCCATCCTTACCTGAGAGTGAGATATCACACCTCTGGGTGAGGTGCATTACCTCTTTAGCAACCGAGCCCTCAGGGTGCTACAGTTCCATTTATCTTCAGCCTAGGTGACGTATTGTGATACAGGGCCGTGATTTTGGCTATAAAAGGGTCCCCTAGACCCCTACCCCAAGCTTTTGAAGAGAATCATATATGGCGTGCCAGGAGACTCTATGGAATGCTTTCTCAGCATCCAACGAGAGTATCTAATTACAAATTTTTAACTGCATCTAGCCCAGGAAATACTTTGTGCATAGTAGCAGTGTCTGCTAGTCAGCGGATTATCCCGGCTGTTAAGCAAGTTACACCACCTGTAGTTTGGACACTTAATTTTTTCAAAGGAAATGCTTCGGGACCACGGGATACTCAGTGAAGAGCATCAGGAGGCACCACAAGGCATAGGGGCTGGGACTGGCAGTAGGATGCCTTGCGGTGGACAGCCGAGCTCGATCCTTATAAAAGCTTTTTAACTGCAGCAGCTTTAGTGGACGCTACTGGAGCTGGAATTACGCGGCTGCTGGCATGAGACTTGCCCTCCAATAGATCCTTGTAAATGGATTTAAAGTGTATTCATTCAAATTAGAGAGACAATTTAAATTAAAAAGCTTAGAGCTGCCTCCACCACAGGGGGGCTCGCTCGACCCACCAGCGGACAGGCACCAGTATTGGGAGAGGGGGGCTGGCCGTCAGGGTTCACCGCGGCTCTGGCACAAACCCGGCGACACGGAGGTGGCACGGGCAGGAGCGGACTGAACGTGTTGGCTTCTCACTTTTTGGATTTTAGAAGGGCATGACATGCCTATATTTGTGTCTCCCCCTCCTTTTACTCCTCCACCTCTTTTCTTTTCGCATGACTATATGTACTTGTCACTTTTCCATGTGTTAGTTGTGTCTTCTGAGCAGTTTGTCAGCTTTTGGACACCTTTGAAGGTGTTTTCTATGTGTTTCTATGTGTTTTTGTTTGCCTGCCATTGGTTTTAACGGTGTTCGAAGGTGTTCGACGAACAGTTCGACGAACAGTTCGGCGAACACACGGGTGTTCGACGAACCGAACCGAACTCGAAAACTACGGGGGTGGCTCAACACTAATCTTTATGAGTCGGATCCAGGACCAGACGCAGAAGGTTCTGACCATAATGTAGACCCTTGTTCTCAAACTGTAACTCCTGTTGGTGGAGACAATGAGAAAGACGATGATGAGACTCAAATACCTGATTGGAGCGACAACTTTAGTTTTTTTTCAGGGCAGGAACAGGTTTGCTCTGAGGACCACGGGTGTGATAACACGCAGGGTGATGATGATGAGGTTGGAGATCCCACTTACTGTCAACCCTCAGTCAGCCAAGAGATGAGGTCAGCAGAGGAGGTGGAGGAGGATGCTAGTGACGACGAGGTCAGGTTGCGCCTTCCTGGACAGAGACGTAGTACTGGAAGCACGTCAACAACTGCATCCTCAAACACAACTCTGCCTCTGACCACAAGTCATGGTGGCTCTTCAGGTCGCATGGATGCTAAGCCTTGCATAGCCTGGGCAGTTTTTCAGATCGATAAAGATGACCCAACTCGTGTTATCTGTAACATTTGTCAGCAAAAACTAAGTAGAGGCCAAAAAATACATAGTTTGAGTACTTCATGCATGAACCGGCACATGGATATGAAGCATAAGTTGCTGTGGGAAGCTCACTGTGCTACAATGCGGCCTAGCCAGCCGGGCCAACCGCCGTCTGCCACATATTGTGCATCCGCAGCCTCTTCCTCCTCTGTGACTGGGGGGACAGCGGTCACACCTGTTGTGGGACGCAGACCTGCCACCTCTTTACCCGCAACAGCCAGCGTGATTGGCAGGTCATCATTTTCTTTGGAGGTGGAACCACAAGCTGGTGTTCAGCTCTGTCCGACATCGATAGCACCACCTTTGGATCAAGGCAACCTAACATGTCCGCCTGCTTCTTCCTCACAGACCGGCAGTTTGCCGGGGACTCACTTCTCAACCCCAACTAAGCACAACAGCCATCCCTCGGTCCCTCAGATGTGGACAAGTAAAAGACCATTTCCTCCTAGCCATGAGAAAGCTAAGAGGTTGAATTTCACCATCTGCAAGCTCTTGGCTACAGAAATGCTGCCTTTCCACCTGGTGGACACAGAGGATTTTCGAGACCTTATGTCCGTCGCAGTGCCCCAGTACCAGATGCCCAGTCGGCACTACTTCTCAAAGAAAGGTGTGCATGCGCTCCACCAGCATGTCGCACACAACATCACCGCTTCTTTGAGAAACTCTGTGTGTGACAGGGTGCATTTCACCACAGACACTTGGATGAGTAGGCATGGACAGGGGCGTTACATGTCGCTGACTGGGCACTGGGTAACTATGGTGACAGCAGGACAAGGGGCTGCTGTCCAAGTCTTGCCGTCCCCACGAGTTGTGCGTCAATCCTCTTTATATCAAAGTTCCTCCACGTCTTCTGCCTCCTCAACCTCCTCTCGGACCTCCACCTGCACCCAAAGCCTGTCTGGTCATTCCACAAGCTTTCTAACTGAGCAGAAGGGATCCTGCACACCTCCTTACTATGCTGGCAGCAGGGCTCAACGTCATCAGGCGGTTTTTACTTTGAAATGTCTGGAAAATGTGAGTCACACAGCTGAGGAGTTGTGGTCAGCTCTGGAGAATCAGTTTCATGAATGGTTGTCTCCACTGGACCTGAAACCAGGGAAGGCCGTGTGCGACAATGCTGCAAACCTGGGTGTGGCCCTTCACCGGGGCAATGTCACACACGTGCCTTGTATGGCTCACGTGTTGAACCTGGTTGTCCAGCAATTTTTAGCCCACTATCCCGTATTAGATGGCCTTTTGCAGAGGGCATGGTCGCTGTGTGCTCACTTCCGCCTTTCGCATCCCGCAACTCAGCGACTTACATCTCTACAGAAGTCGTTGGGCCTGCCACTTCACCAGTTAAAATGCGATGTGCCTACCCAGTGGAATTCAACTCTGCACATTTTGCAGCGACTGTGGCAGCACTGACAAGCCCTGGTGCAATACATTGTGACGTATAGCCTGGGCCAACGAGATCCAGAGGTGGGGCAAATCACGCTGGAGGAGTGGTCTCAGATCAGGGACCTATGCACCCTTCTGCACAGTTTTGAAATGGCGACGAAGATGTTTAGTGCTGACGATGCCATTATCAGCATGACTATTCCGGTGATTTACATACTGGAGCACATGTTAAACAGAATTCAGAGTCCGGTGGTGGCACAAGAAGAGGTGGAGGAAGTAGAGGAGGAGTTGAATGCGGAAGGGCTAACATCTGTAAGTTCCAGACGGTCGGCAGCATGAAGGCGGCAGGCATGTGAGGGTGGGGGAGATGGTTTTACCCGGGCACATGGTAGCAGCCAAACTAGTGAGGAAGTGCAGGAGCCCAGGAAGAAGTGGAGGACGAACTGATGGAAGACTCATCAGATGAGGGAGACCTTGATCACATTTCTGTTGTGCGAGGTTGGGGGGAGAGGGCAGAGGAAGGAAGCATGATTGTTACTTTGCCACCAACGCAACAGGGACTTGGTGCTCCTGGATGCGCAAGACATGAGTGCCTTCTTGCTGCACTACCTGCAACATGACCCTCGAATTGTGAGAATTAGAAATAATCCTGACTACTGGGTTGCCACACTGTTAGATCCCCGGTATAAAAGTAAATTTGCATAAATTATTCCTGTCATAGAAAGGGATGCACGCATGTGACGCACCCCTGGGCCTGTGTCGCACAGCGTTGCGCATGCAGGAGCTTACCCGGAGCCGGATCTGTTGAGGGTTGTAGTCTCGTGGCGGTGACCCGGTCCGTGCCCAGGGAGTCAGACTAAGTGGCGTTGTATTAGCGGTAGATGTTGGACGACTACGCCACCCGTTGAATGCAGCGAAGGAGCTGCCGCTGCAGGGCAGACCGCTGAGGCCGGTGGTAGGAATGTGCAGCGTGATAGTATCACCCCCAACGGGAGGGGTATGGCCTCAGGGCAGCCGACGTGGATGATGGGGGTAGCAGGAATCACTCAGAGACGATGCGGTGTAGTTCAGGGTCTTTACTGGTGATAAAGATAGACCCTCCCGGAGTACTGGCTAGCGATCGGGGCCTGGTCAGTCCTTGAGCAGATGGGATCTCCCCTGGCCAGGCGGAGTTGTAGGCCTCCCAAACTGACTGTACTCTTCTGGCTACCTTGCTAGAGGCGGGTATAAGTAGCCCACGTCCCTGAGTGTACCGTGTGGTGCTCACCCGTATGGCCGGTGACTCGGGGCCTTCTAGTAGCTTCCGCTCCACGACGGCGGTGCTGGTCCCACGCGTGTGACCGTGCCTTCGGGTTTCTTGGCCGGAGGACCTGAAATCCCCTGCCGGTCGGTTTCTGCTGCTGGGTAGGAGTTAGTCCCCACAGCCTCGGACTCCGGGTCCGGTGATATCTTCCCAGTCAGGGCGAGCTCTGCAGCTGTCAGCCCCTGACTCCTTATAGCACTGCTCCCACAGAGCTCCTGATGTTCTTTTCCTATATCTGCTTCTCTTCTCTGTCTCTACTTCTTCTCTACACTCTAACCCTGCCTCAGCCCTAGGTTTATATAGGGGAAGTTCTTCCCCTCCCAGGACTGGGCAGGAGGTGTGGCATGCACAGGATCCCTGACCAAGAGACCTCCCACCTGCTCTCAGACATAACATTGCTGTTACTGAGGAAACCAGACCCCTGGGGTGCCACATTCCCCCCTAGTGAAATTTAGTACTCCGGGACTAAACATATTTTTAGAAAAACATAACAAGGTATAAACAATAATAATACAATAAGAAAAACACATAAAGATGGTTACGGCGTGTCCGCAACCGGGTGCAGTCTTTGAAGAAAACAAAGGTGTCCATTTCACCAAAACAGGGAGACGTAACCAGGTAGGGGTCTGTCCTGCCCCGAGTCCTTAATAGTCTTTTAGTCCATTCCTGGGTTACGCTCCAACCAATTGTACAAGGATTCCCGGTAAATCCACCAAGGACTCCTAAAAATAACTAGAAACACATAATTATTTACAAGTAACAGACAGGTGACCACAAATAAAACAATTTAAACACTTCAAATCCTCCAACGTGCGGGTAACTGGCCTCTAGTGGCCCTAGTGGACCTACGGAGTTGACTGTCTGGCCCTGAACTACAGGGTGTAGGAGCTGTCAAGGGTAAACTGGGCAGCTGTCTACGGGCTCTTTGGCTCACTAGGGGTACGGCAGACTCACTATGAGCAGAGGGTTGATCCTCCTGTTCTGCTTGTGTGGAGTCTGCTGCCTCCTGGACCGGCTGCTCTTCCAGCTCTACCTTTTGCTCCGTAGGCACTTGGGATGCTGGTTGGAGGAACGTGAGGACGGGTACCACAACTGCACCATTGACTTGAGTCCAGGATCGAGGGAAGTCTCCGAGCACAGTACTAACCATATCTTCCCTTTCCTCTACGGGTCGAGGGTCTTCTTGCTCTCCTTCTGGGTTCCGTAGCTGTTCGGGACACTTCTTCAGGTGATCCCGGGATACAATGGCTGTGGTTTCCCCTCCGTCTTTACTGATGGTACAAACCTTTGGGTTGTCGTGGCTTGAGGGCAGTACGGTGTACGGGTCCTTCTCCCACTGGTCGTCCAACTTGTGGAGCCGTCTCTTCCTCTTCAAGACCTGCTCTCCGGGTACCAGGGGAACAGCCGGAGCATACTGGTTGTAATTTTTCTCTTGTCTTTCCCTAGCGAGACAGAGGCTTCGCTCCACGCTCTCCTGTACTTTCCGGTACTGCTGCTGCCTCTCTGTGTCCCAGTCTGCTTCCGGTGAAGTGTCCTCGGGTGTCAGGACTCCCATCTCCAGGTCAACAGGTAGCTTACCAGGCCTTGCCCTCATTAGGTAAGCCGGGTACAGTTGGTGGAACCTACAGGGATGTAGTTATATAGGTCCACCAGGTCGGGCAGCTTCTCAGGCCACAGACTGCGTTCTTCCAGGGGCAACGTTTTCAGAAGATCCATTACCACCTGGTTCATTTTCTCACAAAGTCCATTAGTTTGCGGATGATAGGGTGTCGTCCTTATCTTCCGGCAGCCATACAGATTGCAGAATTCCTGGAAGACCTCCGCTTCAAAGGCAGGTCCCTGGTCCATCAGCACTTGGTCCGGGTACCCGTGTGGACGGCAGAAGTGCTGCTGGAAGGCTCTAGCTGCTGTTTGAGCTGTTAAGTCCTTAACGGGGACGACAACCAAGAACCGGGAGTAATGATCCACAATGGTTAACGCGTAGACGTAGCCACTTCTGCTTGGGGTCAGTTTTACATGATCCAAGGCTACCAGTTCCAACGGCTGCTTGGTGACAATGGACTGAAGGGGGGTCTTCTGGCTGGCACGGTCCTTCCTTCTTAGGTTGCACGGGCCACAGTCTCTGCACCACCTCTCGATGGTTCCCCTCATGCCTACCCAGTGAAACCGCCCGCGCAGCAGGAACTCCAGCTTCTTCCATCCGAAGTGTCCAGCCCCGTCGTGGTATGCCTCCATCACCATGGCTGCGTCTCTTCGTGGCACCACTACTTGCCAGATTAGTTCATGCGTCCGGGAGTTAACCATTCTGCGGCACAACTTCCCCTTGTTAAGGAACAGTCGACTCTTCTCAGCCCACAGTTGTTTGGCTTCCTCCGGAGCGTCTGGGTCAAGGCGGGCATCTGGCTGAGTGAGCATCTCCTTCACCAGTCGGACGGCAGGGTCACTGTCTTGCGTTTCCTCCCAGTTGTAGTGAGGCAAGGGGTTAAACGTAGCGGCTTGCTTACTCCTTACCCGATGGGAATACTGGATAGTCCCATGACGGTGGAACGCGGGGAGTTCGACTTCTTCCAATCCCTCTGGATCTTCTCCTACGTCCGGTAGGTTTGGCATCCTGGACAGGGCGTCCGCGTTGGTATTGGAGCGTCCTGCCCGGTATTTGATTGTGAACTCGTAGTTGGACAGACGGGCCATCCATCTCTGCTCTAGGGCACCGAGTCTTGCCGTGTCCAGGTGTGTCAACGGGTTGTTATCCGTGTACACGGTGAACCGGGAAGAAGCGAGGTAGTGCTTAAAGCGTTCGGTGACTGCCCACACCACTGCCAGGAACTCTAGCTTAAATGAGCTGTAATTCTCAGGGTTTCTTTCGGTGGGTCGCAGTTTTCGACTGGCGTAAGCGATTACTCGTTCTTTCCCCTGCTGGATCTGGGACAGTACGGCTCCTAGCCCGATGTTACTTGCGTCGGTGTAGAGGATAAAGGGCTGGCTGTAATCAGGGTACGCCAGGATTTCATCCCCCGTGAGGGCCATCTTCAGCTGGCGGAAGGACTCTTCTTCTAACTTCTCCCATTTGAAGGGCGGCTTCTGGTTCTTGGCCTTCCGGGACTGGCCTATCAGGAGGTCCTGCATAGGAGCTGCCTTTTTGGTGAAACCGGGGATGAATCTGCGGTAATAGCTTACCAACCCGAGGAACTGCCGCACTTCCTTTACACTGGAGGGACTTGGCCATTCCTTAATTGCGGTGATCTTATCAGGGTCGGGAGCCACTCCGTCAGCGCTCACCACGTGTCCCAGGTACTGCACCTTTGGTTTTAGGAGGTGACACTTGGAGGGTTTTACCTTTAGGCCGTAGTTTGCCAGAGCTTCGAACACTTCCGCCAGGTGTTTCAGGTGGTCCTCATAAGTCTTGGAATATACGATGACATCGTCCAGGTACAACAGGACCGTCTCGAAGTTTTTGTGGCCCAGACAGCACTCCATTAATCGTTGAAAGGTTCCTGGTGCGTTACAGAGTCCGAACGGCATGCAGGTAAACTCGCTAAGTCCCATCGGGGTGGTGAATGCGGTCTTCTCCCGGTCCGCCTCTGCTACAGGAACCTGCCAGTACCCGCTAGTGAGATCCAAGGTAGAGAAGAAGTTAGCAGATCTTAAAGCAGCCAAAGACTCCTCTATCCTTGGTAAGGGGTACGCATCCTTGTGTGTGATACGGTTGATTTTCCGGTAATCTACACACATCCTCATGGTGTTGTCTTTCTTTTTGACTAAGACTAGTGGAGCTGCCCAGGGGCTACAGCTATCCCTGATCACCCCAGCCTCCTTCATGTCCCTAAGCATCCCCTTGGCGTGTTGGTAGTGTGCAGGGGGTACGGGTCGATACCTTTCTTTTATGGGAAGATGGTCTCCCGTGGGGATGTGGTGTTCTACCCCCTTGACTCGCCCGAAGTCTAACGGGTGTTTACTAAACACTCTCTCGTACTCTTGAACCACCCGATAGACTCCCTGTCTCTGGTGTGAGTGAGTGGAGTCAGTACCCAAATGTAGTTGCTGACACCAGTCCTCCATTGTTTCCTTAGAGCCGTTACCTTCCTCCGGGGAAGATGGAGGCAAGGGTTCTACGGACTGTATGGAATTTTGATTGATGGTATACAATTTGGCTAGCGTGGCATACCGGGGCAGGTACACTTCCCTCTTCCCGATATTTATTATGCGAACGGGCACCCTCCCATGGCGTACATTGACCACCCCCCGTGCTGTCAAAATGGTGGGCCTACTGTCTGAGTAAACTGGTTCTACCATTGCCTGGTAATCCCTACCTCTCAGACCAATAGCTGCCCGGCACCAAATCATCATTTCACTTTTTGGGGGCATGGCAATAGGAAAAGGGTCCCACATTCTTACGCTACCAATCTCACCACCGGAGAGTTCTATCTGTTGCCGTCGCATCAGTGCCCGGATCTCTTTCTGGAGCACTCGCTGCTGGCCGGAGCTGGCGTTCTTGGCAACCTGCTGTAAAAGGAAAATCACCTCTGCAAGACAATTTTCAATTACATTAGTTCCTAGAGTTATCTTTGGGTAACTCTCATGCTTGTCAATGTCTACAATGATCAGTCCCTGTGCCGCCAATTCGACTCTACCGATTTTAATGGTCACCTCTTTAAATCCAATCTGTGGCACGGGCTGACCATTGCTGGCGATGATACTCAAGTCGTCGTCAGGGTAGCGGGTGATATCCGAGTCATTCCAGTACTGCTTGAAGAGCACGTACGGGATAGTGGTAACCTGTGACCCGGTGTCCAGTAGGGCACTCATGGGGATGCCATCCAGTACCACAGGCAAGACTGGACGTCCTCCCACATATTTGTCGCACCAGTTCGATGGGCCTGATGATCTTTTTCCTGGGGTTTGGCCCTCTACCCCAGGTTGTGCCAGTTTAAAGGACAGTACCTTGCCATATGTCCGGGTTGATTGCAGCGGCGGCAGATGGGTTGTCCGTCCTCGTTGTATCGGTCGCTGGGTCTTCCTCTGGCCGGTGGGGTCCTCCTTGGTCGACGCCACAGGATGTCCTCCGGTCCGGATGCCAGCTGGATCTTCCCTGGAGTGGAAACCTGTAAAGACTGCACAGTTCGGGTTAGCGCGGCAACGCTTTTAGCTAGCTCTTGGACCTGATGGTGCAGGTCTGGAGCCGGGTCATTGTTCAAAGCCTGCGCATCAGCTCCCACAGGCCCTGCCGACAAGGGTGCCGCCTCCTGGTGGTAAGTGGTAGTGGGGCGTCTGTGGGTCACAACGCCACCTGGTGCCGGTTCTCGGAGCACCCGGATGGCTCTGTCCTTGAACTGTGCAAATCCCAGATGAGGGTCCTGTAAGGCCATTGCCCGCAACTGGGTTCGGTGGGCATTGCAATATAAACCCTCTATAAATTGTTCAGTCAACAGCCTGTCCTCGTCTCCCACGCCGTCAGGGTCGGTCTGCTTAATGGCTCTCAGGGCCTCTTGTAGGTTCAGGGTATAGTCCCTTATACTCTCGTGTGCTCGCTGCTTGCACCCGTAGAATCTAAGCTTGATCTCGGCTGAGGTGCGGGTATCAAAGGTGTCCCTCAGCCGGGTTAGTATCCCTGCAACAGTACTCCCCCCAGGTGGCCAGGACTTTACCTCCCTTTGGGCTGCCCCGGTTAATTGGGCCACCAGGATGCTCACTTTTTGCTCTTCTGTGAGGGGATACACCTGGAAGAGGCTATCCAGCTTTTCTCTAAAGTCATGCAGGGTATGTGACTCCCCTGATTACTCGGGTAGCCAGGCCGCTCCCGGGATATAGGGCATGGTGAAAGGCATGACTGCAGCAGCGGTGGCGCTGGCGGGGGTTGAGGCAGTGAAGCTCTCCTCCGTATCCGACATCTTCCTCCCCCCTAGTGGACCGTGGCCTACCTTGCGATGATCCTCTTCCATAGGCCGCGGCTCCGCAGTGGATCGTCAGGGTTGAGGACCTTCCGTCGCGCTCCTGTGACGTCGGCGTCTGCTGGGCTCCTTCCAGGACCTTACGCAACGTCCGGACGTGAGGCGGGGCTTCAGTTCTCGCGCGCTTTCGGAGTCCACGCCCCTCTTCTTCCCGCGCGGTGTCTTCAAGATGGCGTCCAACGGCGGGAAAACTCCACGGATGGCGGGAAGAAGGCAGAAGATGGCGCCGGATGGCGGGAAAACTTCGCGGATGGCGGGAAGAAGGTAGAAGATGGCGCCGGATGGCGGGAAACCTCCACGGATGGCGGGAATCTTCACCACTGGTAAGTTTGAACAGTCTTTTTCAGGCACGCAGTACCCGGTGGTTGCGGGCAAGAGATCCTGCCGACTACGCCAAAAGTTGACGCACCCCTGGGCCTGTGTCGCACAGCGTTGCGCATGCAGGAGCTTACCCGGAGCCGGATCTGTTGAGGGTTGTAGTCTCGTGGCGGTGACCCGGTCCGTGCCCAGGGAGTCAGACTAAGTGGCGTTGTATTAGCTGTAGATGTTGGACGACTACGCCACCCGTTGAATGCAGCGAAGGAGCTGCCGCTGCAGGGCAGACCGCTGAGGCCGGTGGTAGGATTGTGCAGCGTGATAGTATCACCCCCAACGGGAGGGGTATGGCCTCAGGGCAGCCGACGTGGATGATGGGGGTAGCAGGAATCACTCAGAGACGATGCGGTGTAGTTCAGGGTCTTTACTGGTGATAAAGATAGACCCTCCCGGAGTACTGGCTAGCGATCGGGGCCTGGTCAGTCCTTGAGCAGATGGGATCTCCCCTGGCCAGGCGGAGTTGTAGGCCTCCCAAACTGACTGTACTCTTCTGGCTACCTTGCTAGAGGCGGGTATAAGTAGCCCACGTCCCTGAGTGTACCGTGTGGTGCTCACCCGTATGGCCGGTGACTCGGGGCCTTCTAGTAGCTTCCGCTCCACGACGGAGGTGCTGGTCCCACGCGTGTGACCGTGCCTTCGGGTTTCTTGGCCGGAGGACCTGAAATCCCCTGCCGGTCGGTTTCTGCTGCTGGGTAGGAGTTAGTCCCCACAGCCTCGGACTCCGGGTCCGGTGATAGCTTCCCAGTCAGGGCGAGCTCTGCAGCTGCCAGCCCCTGACTCCTTATAGCACTGCTCCCACAGAGCTCCTGATGTTCTTTTCCTATATCTGCTTCTCTTCTCTGTCTCTACTTCTTCTCTACACTCTAACCCTGCCTCAGCCCTAGGTTTATATAGGGGAAGTTCTTCCCCTCCCAGGACTGGGCAGGAGGTGTGGCATGCACAGGATCCCTGACCAAGAGACCTCCCACCTGCTCTCAGACATAACATTGCTGTTACTGAGGAAACCAGACCCCTGGGGTGCCACACATGCAGGAGTTTCAGCAGAGACTGTTGCAGAATTTTACATGTGCTTTTCCACAAAACACCAGTGGTGCACATAGTGAATCTAACAGTTCCAACTTGCCAACCGTGTGACCGCCGAGTGTTCAGCACTCAAACCGTAACAGAAACACAGTATCTGCTGGTAACATCAATTTTGCGGAATCATTTCACCACTTTTTTAGCCCATCCTTTGCAAGGCCACAGGAGACAAGAAGTCTGACACATAGTCAACGCCTAGAGACAATGGTACAGGAGTATCTCCAAGTAAACATTGAAGCCATGACTGTGTCACTGGACCCTTGCTCTTTTTGGGCTTCCAATCTGGATAAATGGCCGGAGCTAGCCACTTACGCCTTGGAGATCTTGTCATGCCCCGCAGCCAGCGTTCTGTCTGAACGTGTGTTCAGCGCTGCTGGTGGTGTGCTGACAGATAAGCGCACGCGGCTCTCCACTGATAATGTAGACAGACTCACGTTCATAAAGATGAACAAATCATGGATCCGAAATGACTTTTCTACCCCTGTGTCATCCTGGGGAGAGTAAAAGCTTGATGATTTGTTAAAATCACCTCACCAACCGTTTTAAGCTTTAAAATTACTAATCATGTTTATCTGTATCTTGGCTGGAAAATAATTTGGGCCTTGTAGCAGTGTGCAGTACTGATCTATTAGTCCATCTATACTAAACTCCACCAGATTTAAAATTACTAATCATGTTTATCTGTATCTTGGCTGGAAAATAATTTGGGCTTTGTAGCAGTTTGCAGTACTGATTCTATTAGGCCATCTATACTAAGCTCCACCAGCTTTCAAATTAACAATAATTTTTAGCTGCATCTAGCC
Source organism: Phyllobates terribilis (assembly GCF_046119375.1). Lineage (NCBI taxonomy): Eukaryota > Metazoa > Chordata > Amphibia > Anura > Dendrobatidae > Phyllobates > Phyllobates terribilis. Next base: position 165,787,307 of record NW_027362767.1, read on the forward strand.
GGGAAAATAATTTTGGGTCTCCTAGATGCTCAAGACACATGAGTGCCTTCTTGCTGCACTACCTGCAACATGACCCTCAGATTGTCAGAATTCGAAGTAATCCTGACTACTGGGTTGCCACACTCTTAGATCCACCACACTCTTCGATCAACCTTTTCATTTTAGTAAAGAACAAAAAAATGGTAATTTTTGAAATTTTAAGCATTAGCAGGTTATTAGAAACTGAAATCAAACAGTTTTCAACTCAAAACTTTATTCTAGGTGATGTTACATTTGCCCATAGGACCCCTTGTACGAAAGGAGCTTCTGAACTCTTTCGTCCATTGAATTTGTCAGGTTTTGGATGGTTTCTGCTTCAATTGTTTTGCATGAGGACAGAATACCCTCCCAGAGCTGTTGCTTAGATGTGAACTGCCTCCCGCCATCATAGACACTCCTTTTGATGATGCTCCAGAGGTTCTGAATGGGGTTGAGGTCAGGGTAGCATGGGGGTCACACCGTAAGTTTGTCCCCTTTTATGCCCATATCAGCCAGAGATGCAGATGTGTTATGTGCAGCATGAGACGGTGCATTATCAATCATGAAAATGATCTTGCTGCGGAATACATGGTTCTTCTTCTTGCACCATGGCAGGAAGTGCTGTTTGAGAAACTCCACATACATTATGGAGTTCATCTTTACCCCTTCAGGGTTCCTAAAGGGGCCGACAATCTCTCTCCCCATGATTCCAGCCCAAAACATTACTCCACCTCCTCCTTGTTGGCGCTGTAGCCGTGTTTGCGTGGGGTGTCCATCAACCCGCCATCCTCCACTCCATCCATCTGGACCAACGAGCGTTGCATGGCACTCATCGGTGAACAAAACAGTTTTGAAGTCAGTCTTCATGTATTGTTTGGCCCACTGGAGCCGTTTCTGCTTGTGTGCAGTGGATAGAGGAGATCGACAGGATGGATTACGCACAGCTGCAAACCTCTGAAGGACTCTGCATCTTGTTGTTCGGGGGACGTTGGAGGCACCAGCAGCTTCAAATAATTGTCTGCTGCTATGACAAGGCTTTTTTGCCGCTGCTCTTTTAACCTGACGTAATTGCCTGGAGGAAAGAGTCCTCAATTTTCCCATATCAGCACGCACACGTGTGTACTGTGAATCAGCTACATACTTCTTGATTGTGCGATGATCAGGATGAAGTGTCTTGGCAATGTTGATTGTAGTCATGCCTTGACCTAAACACTCCACAATTTGTTGCTTCTCAGTAGCCGACACATCCTTTTTCTTTCCAATTTTGGCAGAAAATGTAGGCTGCTTAATAATGTGGGACAGCCTTCTTAAGTAGTCTTGCCTTTCATTGGACACACCTGCCGAACTAATTAGCACAGGTGTCTGCAATTGCTTACAGTGATTTAAAGAACCCTGACACACATCACCATCAATGAGTTTAACTGACAACAAAAAACTTCTTACCTTATCACTCCTAAACACTTTTTGCATAATAATTTGGAACACAGTGTACATGTGCTTTTCCACAAAACACCAGTGGTTCATGTAGTGAATCTTACAGTTCTAACTTGCCAACCGTGGTCTGTATGGAGTTGTTGAATAAAGGGCCCAAAATTAAGATAACATAGACGGGAGAGGTCTCTATGAATACGAATTCCTAAGTATTTGATACCCTGTGAGGGCCAAGCAAAGGGAAAGATGGACTGGATGGAATCCTGTATGGATTTGTGGAGGGAGACATCGAGGGCCTCAGACTTCGCTGCATTGATTTTAAAATTTGACCATGTAACAAAGTGATCTATTTCAGCCATAACAGCAGGGATGGATATATGTGATTGAGTGATATATACTAGGACACCAACAGCAAATTCAGAGCACTTGTACTCGGTGCCTCCCACCTCAATCCACCTAATATTGGGGTTATGGCGAATTGATGAGAGCAGGTGCTCCGTCACTAGGATGTATAAGAGAGGGGTCAGAGGACATCCCTGCCTTGTCCCATTGGTGATTATGAAAGGTGATGAAAATGTTCCATTTATCTTCAGCCTAGGTGACGTATTGCGATACAGGGCCGTGATTTTGCCTATAAAACGGTCCCCTAGACCCCTACCCCAAGCTTTTTAAGGGAATAATATATGACGTGCCAGGAGACTCCATGGAGTGCTTTCTCAGCATCCAACGAGAGTATCTAATTACAAATTTTTAACCGCATCTAGCCCAGGAAATACTTTGTGCCTAGTAGCAGTGTCTGCTAGTCAGCGGATTATCTCAGCTGTTAAGCCAGCTACACCACCTGTAGTTTGGACACTTAATTTTTTCAAAGGAAATGGTTCGGGCCCCCGGGACACTCAGTGAAGAGCATCAGTGAGACACCCCAAGGCATAGGGGCTGGGACTGGCGGTAGGACGCCTTGCGGTGGACCGCCGAGCTCAATCCTTATAAAAGCTTTTTAACTGCAGCAGCTTTAGTGGACGCTACTGGAGCTGGAATTAAGCAGCTGCTGGCATGAGACTTGCCCTCCAATAGATCCTTGTAAAAGGATTTAAAGTGTATTCATTCAAATTAGAGAGACAATTTAAATTAAAAAGCTTAGACCTGCCTCCACCACAGGGGGGCTCGCTCGACCCACCAGCGGACAGGCACCAGTATTGGGAGAGGGGGGCTGGCCGTCAGGGTCCACCGCAGCTCTGGCACAAACCCGGCGACACGGAGGTCGCACGGGCAGGAACAGACTGGCTGTGTCGGCTTCGCACTTTTTTGGTTTTAGTAGGGCATGACATGCCTCTATGGGTGTCTCCCCCTCCTTTTACTCCTCCACCTCTTTTCTTTTCGCATGACTATATGTACTTGTCACTTTTCCATGTGTTAGTTGTGTCTTCTGAGCAGTTTGACAGCTTTTGGACACCTTTGAAGGTGTTTTCTATGTATTTCTATTTGTTTTTGTTTGCCTGACATTGGTTTTAACGGTGTTCGAAGGTGTTCAAAGAACAGTTCGCCGAACAGTTCCCCGAACATACGGGTGTTCGACGAACCGAACCAAACTCGAACACTACGGGGGAGGCTCAACACTAGTTTTAATGCCCTTTGGAAAAGTGGTGGAGGTCGCAGCAGCTTAACAAGACGGTTATAATGCCCTTGGAAGAGATGTGGAGGTCAGAGTGGATGAACAAAACGGTTTTAATGCCCCTTGGAGGAGTGGTGGAGGTTGCAGTGGAATAAAAAGACAATATCAATGCCCCGTGGAACAGATGTAGAGGTCACAGTAGCTTAACAAGAAGGTTTTAATGCCCCTTGGAAGAATTGTGGAGGTCGCAGTGGAATAAAAAGACAATATCAATGCCCCTTGGAAGATTGGTGGAGGTCGCAGTAGCTTATCAAGACGGTTTTAATGCCCCTTTGAAAAGTGTGGAGATCGCAGTAGCTTAACAAGATGATTTTAATGCCCGTTGGAGAAGTAGTGGAGGTCGCATTAGCTTAACAAGATGGTGTTAATGCCCCTTGGAAGAGCGGTGGAGGTCACAGTAGCTTATCAAGACGGTTTTAATGCCCCTTGGAGGAGTGGTGGAGGTCACAGTAGCTTAACAAGATGGTTTAAATGCCCCTTGGAAGAGACATGGAGGTCACAGTGGAATAAAAAGACAATATCAATGCCCCTTGGAAGAGTGGTGAAGGTCGCAGTTCAATAAAAAGTCTATCAATGCCCCATGGAAGAGTGGTTGAGGTCGCAGCAGCTTAACAAGATGGTTTTAATGCCCCTTGCAAAAGTGGTGAAGGTCGCAGTAGCTTAACAAGACGGTTTTAATTTCCCTTGGAAGAGACGTGTAGGTCAGAGTGGTTTAACAAGAAAGTATTAATGCCCCTTGGAAGAGTGGTGGAAGTTACAGTGGAATAAAAAGACATTATCAATGCCCCTTGGAAGAGTGGTGGAGGTCACAGTGGAGTAAAAAGACAATATCAATGCCCCTTGGAAGGGTGGTGGCGGTCGTAGTGGAATAAAAATACAATATCAATGCCCCTTGGAAGAGTGGTGGCGGTCGCAGTGGAATAAAAAGACAATATCAATGCCCCTTGGAAGAGTGGTGGAGGTCGCAGTAGCTTAACAAGACGGTTTTAATGCCCCTTGGAAAAGTGGTGGAGGTCGCAGTGGCTTAACAAGACGGTTTTAATGCCCCTTCGAAGAGACGTGGAGGTCAGAGTGGATTAACAAAATGGTTTTAATGCCCCTTGGAAGAGTGGTGGAGGTTACAGTGGAATAAAAAGACAATATCAATGCCCCGTGTAAGAGATGTAGAGGTCACAGTAGCTTAACGAGATAGTTTTAATGCCCCTTGGAAGAATCGTGGAGGTCGCAGTGGAATAAAAAGACAATATCAATACCCCTTGGAAGATTGGTGGAGGTCGCAGTAGCTTATCAAGACGGTTTTAATGCCCCTTTGAAAAGTGTGGAGGTCGCAGTAGCTTAACAAGACATTTTTAATGCCCCTTAGAGAAGTGGTGGAGGTCGCAGTAGCTTAACAAAACTGTTTTAATGCCCCTTGGAAGAAACGTGGAGGTCAGAGTGGAATAAAAAGACAATATCAAGGCCCCTTGGAAGAGTGGTGGAGGTCGCAGTGGAATAAAAAGACAATATTAATGCCCATTGGAAGAGTGGTGGAGGTCGCAGTACCTTAACAAGATGGTTTTAATGCCACTTGGAAAAGTGGTGGAGGTCGCAGTAGCTTAACAAGACGGTTGTAATACCACTTGGAAAAGAGGTGGAGGTCACGGTAGCTTAACAAGATGGTTTATATGCCCCTTGGAAGAGACATGGAGGTCACAGTGGAATAAAAAGACAATATCAATGCCCCTTGGAAGAGTGGTGGAGGTCGCAGTGGAATAAAAAGACTAACAATGCCCCTTGGAAGAGTGGTGGAGGTCGCAGTAGCTTAACAAGACGGTTTTAATGCCCCTTGGAAAAGTGGTGAAGGTCGCAGTAGCTTAACAAGACGGTTTTAATGCCCCTTGGATGAGACGTGTAGGTCAGAGTGGTTTAACAAGAAAGTTTTAATGCCCCTTGGAAGAGTGGTGGAGGTTACAGTGGAATAAAAAGACAATATCAATGCCCCTTGGAAGAGTGGTGGAGGTCACAGTGGAGTAAAAAGACAATATCAATGCCCCTTGGAAGGGTGGTGGCGGTCGCAGTGGAATAAAAATACAATATCAATGCCCCTTGGAAAAGTGGTGGCGGTTGCAGTGGAATAAAAAGACAATATCAATGCCCCTTGGAAGAGTGGTGGACGTCGCAGTAGCTTAGCAAGACGGTTTTAATGCCCCTTGGAAAAGTGGTGGAGGTCGCAGTAGCTTAACAAGACGGTTTTAATGCCCCTTCGAAGAGACGTGGAGGTCAGAGTGGATTAACAAAATGGTTTTAATGCCCCTTGGAAGAGTGGTGGAGGTTACAGTGGAATAAAAAGACAATATCAATGCCCCGTGTAAGAGATGTAGAGGTCACAGTAGCTTAACAAGATGGTTTTAATGCCCCTTGGAAGAATCGTGGAGGTCGCAGTGGAATAAAAAGACAATATCAATACCCCTTGGAAGATTGGTGGAGGTCGCAGTAGCTTATCAAGACTATGTTAATGCCCCTTAGTGAAGTGGTGGAGGTCGCAGTAGCTTAACAAAACTGTTTTAATGCCCCTTGGAAGAAACGTGGAGGTCAGAGTGGAATAAAAAGACAATATCAGTGCCCCTTGGAAGAGTGGTGGAGGTCGCAGTGGAATAAAAAGACAATATCAATGCCCATTGGAAGAGTGGTGGAGGTCGCAGTACCTTAACAAGACGGTTTTAATGCCACTTGGAAAAGTGGTGGAGGTCGCAGTAGCTTAACAAGACGGTTTTAATCCCCCTTGGAAGAGACATGGAGATCAGAGTGGTTTAACAAGATGGTTTTAATGCCCCTTGGAAAAGTGATGGAGGTCGCAGTAGCTTAACAAGACGGTTTTAATGCCCCTTGGAAGAGACTTGGAGGTCAGAGTGGTTTAACAAGAAAGTCTTATTGCCCCTTGGAAGAGTGGTGGAGGTTACAGTGGAATAAAAAGACAATATAAATGCCCCTTGGAAGAGTTGTGGAGGTCACAGTAGCCTAACAAGACTGTTATAATGCCCCTTGGAAGAGTGGTGGAGGTCACAGTTGCATAACAAGACAGTTTTAATGCCCCTTGGAATAGTGGTGGAGGTCAGAGTGGTTTAACAAGACGGTTTTAATGCCCCTTGGAAGAGACGTGGAGGTCAGAGTAGCTTAACAAGACGGTTTTAATGCCCCTTGGAAGAGACGTGGAGGTCAGAGTAGCTTACCCAGATGGTTTTAATGCCCCTTGGAAGAGTGGTGGAGGTCGCAGTAGCTTAACAAGACGGTTTTAATGCCCCTTGGAAAAGTGGTGGAGGTCGCAGTGGCTTAACAAGACGGTTTTAATGCCCCTTCGAAGAGACGTGGAGGTCAGAGTGGATTAACAAAATGGTTTTAATGCCCCTTGGAAGAGTGGTGGAGGTTACAGTGGAATAAAAAGACAATATCAATGCCCCGTGTAAGAGATGTAGAGGTCACAGTAGCTTAACGAGATAGTTTTAATGCCCCTTGGAAGAATCGTGGAGGTCGCAGTGGAATAAAAAGACAATATCAATACCCCTTGGAAGATTGGTGGAGGTCGCAGTAGCTTATCAAGACGGTTTTAATGCCCCTTTGAAAAGTGTGGAGGTCGCAGTAGCTTAACAAGACATTTTTAATGCCCCTTAGAGAAGTGGTGGAGGTCGCAGTAGCTTAACAAAACTGTTTTAATGCCCCTTGGAAGAAACGTGGAGGTCAGAGTGGAATAAAAAGACAATATCAAGGCCCCTTGGAAGAGTGGTGGAGGTCGCAGTGGAATAAAAAGACAATATTAATGCCCATTGGAAGAGTGGTGGAGGTCGCAGTACCTTAACAAGATGGTTTTAATGCCACTTGGAAAAGTGGTGGAGGTCGCAGTAGCTTAACAAGACGGTTGTAATACCACTTGGAAAAGAGGTGGAGGTCACGGTAGCTTAACAAGATGGTTTATATGCCCCTTGGAAGAGACATGGAGGTCACAGTGGAATAAAAAGACAATATCAATGCCCCTTGGAAGAGTGGTGGAGGTCGCAGTGGAATAAAAAGACTAACAATGCCCCTTGGAAGAGTGGTGGAGGTCGCAGTAGCTTAACAAGACGGTTTTAATGCCCCTTGGAAAAGTGGTGAAGGTCGCAGTAGCTTAACAAGACGGTTTTAATGCCCCTTGGATGAGACGTGTAGGTCAGAGTGGTTTAACAAGAAAGTTTTAATGCCCCTTGGAAGAGTGGTGGAGGTTACAGTGGAATAAAAAGACAATATCAATGCCCCTTGGAAGAGTGGTGGAGGTCACAGTGGAGTAAAAAGACAATATCAATGCCCCTTGGAAGGGTGGTGGCGGTCGCAGTGGAATAAAAATACAATATCAATGCCCCTTGGAAAAGTGGTGGCGGTTGCAGTGGAATAAAAAGACAATATCAATGCCCCTTGGAAGAGTGGTGGACGTCGCAGTAGCTTAGCAAGACGGTTTTAATGCCCCTTGGAAAAGTGGTGGAGGTCGCAGTAGCTTAACAAGACGGTTTTAATGCCCCTTCGAAGAGACGTGGAGGTCAGAGTGGATTAACAAAATGGTTTTAATGCCCCTTGGAAGAGTGGTGGAGGTTACAGTGGAATAAAAAGACAATATCAATGCCCCGTGTAAGAGATGTAGAGGTCACAGTAGCTTAACAAGATGGTTTTAATGCCCCTTGGAAGAATCGTGGAGGTCGCAGTGGAATAAAAAGACAATATCAATACCCCTTGGAAGATTGGTGGAGGTCGCAGTAGCTTATCAAGACTATGTTAATGCCCCTTAGTGAAGTGGTGGAGGTCGCAGTAGCTTAACAAAACTGTTTTAATGCCCCTTGGAAGAAACGTGGAGGTCAGAGTGGAATAAAAAGACAATATCAGTGCCCCTTGGAAGAGTGGTGGAGGTCGCAGTGGAATAAAAAGACAATATCAATGCCCATTGGAAGAGTGGTGGAGGTCGCAGTACCTTAACAAGACGGTTTTAATGCCACTTGGAAAAGTGGTGGAGGTCGCAGTAGCTTAACAAGACGGTTTTAATCCCCCTTGGAAGAGACATGGAGATCAGAGTGGTTTAACAATATGGTTTTAATGCCCCTTGGAAAAGTGATGGAGGTCGCAGTAGCTTAACAAGACGGTTTTAATGCCCCTTGGAAGAGACTTGGAGGTCAGAGTGGTTTAACAAGAAAGTCTTATTGCCCCTTGGAAGAGTGGTGGAGGTTACAGTGGAATAAAAAGACAATATAAATGCCCCTTGGAAGAGTTGTGGAGGTCACAGTAGCCTAACAAGACTGTTATAATGCCCCTTGGAAGAGTGGTGGAGGTCACAGTTGCTTAACAAGACAGTTTTAATGCCCCTTGGAATAGTGGTGGAGGTCAGAGTGGTTTAACAAGACGGTTTTAATGCCCCTTGGAAGAGACGTGGAGGTCAGAGTAGCTTAACAAGACGGTTTTAATGCCCCTTGGAAGAGACGTGGAGGTCAGAGTAGCTTACCCAGATGGTTTTAATGCCCCTTGGAAGAGTGGTGGAGGTCACAGTAGCTTAACAAGACAGTTTTAATGCCCCTTGGAAGAGTGGTGGAGGTCAAAGTAGCTTAATAAGACAGTTTTAATGCACCTTGGAAGAGATGTGGAGGTCAGAGTGGTTAAACAAGACGGTTTTAATGCCCCTTGGAAGAGACGTGGAGGTCACAGTAGCTTAACAAGATAGTTTTAATGCCCCTTAGAAGAGTGGTGGAGGTCACAGTAGCTTAACAAGACTGTTTTAATGCCCCTTACAAGAGCCATGCAGTACAGCATATTAAAAGCATTATTCCAATTATTGGGGAGTGGGTCTCCCATAGTATTTGCCTATGCCTTCCAAGTAAAAGATCCCAAATATTAGAACAGAGGAACTTGCAATGCTGGCAACACAGACCACGGTCACCCTGGTGGTATAGTGGTGGCGGAGGCTGAGGATAAGGAGAAGAGCAAAAAACAGCCGAAATGAGGAAGCATATACCCATGTGTGGGTGTGAAGCGGTGCATGGGAATACACCTCCCGAAATAGCACAGTGGATTTGAATTTATGTTACTCTGCTGTCATTTTGTGGTGATGAGAAGTCTGGCCCAATCCAGCCTTTGTTCATTTTGATAAGGGTCAGCTTGTCAGCATTGTCAGTTGACAGGCGAGTGGGCTTATAGGTTATAATTCCCCCAGCGGCACTAAAAACACGCTCCGATAACATGCTAGCGGCAGGGCAGGCCAGGACCTCCAAGGATTATAGAGCAAGTTCTTTCCAAGTGTCCAGCTTGGATACCCAATAATTAAAAGGCACAGAGGAATCACAGAGGATGCTGGTACGGTCGGCAAGGTACTCCCTCACCATCTTTTGAAACATTTTACACTCCTTGTGAGAGTATCCCGCGCCTCAGGGCCCGTAAACTGGGCAGGTCTCAGAATACTGTCCCAGAATGTTGACAGCGTTCCCCTTCCTCTGCTGGATTGGAGTTGCGTCTCTCTTGCCTGTACGCCTTGGTTGGTCTATGAACTGTTACCTCTGCCGCTAGAGTGTTAAGATGGGAATTTTTTTAACAGTTCTGCAGCAAGGGCCTTCTGGTACTGCCACATTTTTGTATATCTCTCCACCTCAGGAATAAGAGAGTGAAAGTTCTCCTTGTTGCGGGGGTCTAAAAGTGTCCCCAACCAGTAATGACTGTCACCAAACATTTTGACAACGCGAGGGTCACGGTTAAGGCAGCGTAACATTAAGTCAGCCATGCGTGCCAGTCTGGTAACGGCGAAGACTTCGGTGTCCTCACCAAGATGACGACTGACCATGCTCTCCTCCTCCTCCTCCTCCCCCCTGTCCTCAGGCCACCCACGCTGAACCGACTGTATGACAGTTGTACAGGTACTACCATCTACAGCGCATGATACCAGCTCCTGTTCTTCCTGCTCCTCCTCCTCCTCTTCCTCATTGTCCCCCAATGCATGTTGGGATGAGATGAGGCTGGGCTGTGTGTAAGCGCCTGCTATGGCTTCTTGATCCATCTCATCATACTCTAGCTGCAATGCCTTCTCTTTAATTCTCTGCAGAGAGTGTTGCAAAAGACAGACAAGTGGCATGCTGATGCTAATGATGGCGTCATCACCACTCACCATCTTAGTGGACTCCTCAAAGTTTGTCAGGATCGTACATATGTCAGACATCCAGGTCCACTCCTGAGGTCTTATGTGTGGAGTCTGACCTGAATATCGACGGCCTTGTTGCAGCTGGTACTTCTCAACTGCTCTATTCTGCTCATAAATCCTTTGCAACATGTGGAGGGTAGAGTTCCAACGTGTGGGGACATCACACACCAGTCCGTGTGCCGGAAGCTGCAAACGCTGCTGCAAAACAGCAAGGGCGGCGGAAGCTGTAGCCGACTTGCGAAAATGAGCTGACAGGCGGCATACTTTGACGAGCAGATCTGGCAACTCGGGGTACAATTTAAGAAACCGCTGAACCACGAGTTTAAGCACATGAGCCAGGCATGGTACGTGTGTGATCTCGCCTCTCCTCAGAGCTGCCGCCAGGTTACGGCCATTGTCACACACGACTATGCTGGGATGTAGGTTCAGCGGTCTCAGCCACAGATCTGCCTGCTCTTTCACAGCTGTCCACAACTCACAAGCAGTGTGAGGTTTATCACCTAAGCTTATGAGTTTCAGCACAGCCTGTTGCCTCTTGGCTGAGGCAGTACTGCAGTGCTTCCAACTTGTAACTGATGTGGTGATATCTGAGATGGAGGCTGAACATGAGGAGGAGGAGTATGATGCGCAGGAGCTGCACACTGTGGGGGCAGCTCTGACTGACATAGGGCCCGCAATCCTCGGTATGGGGAGGATGTGTTCCGTCCCAAGGTCTGACTGGGTCCCGGCTTCCACTATGTTTACCCAGTGAAACGTCAGGGAGATGTACCATCCCTGGCCACAAGCACTTGTCCACGTGTCCGTTGTCAGGTGGACTCTCCCAGTAACTGCGTTGTTGAGTGCACGGCAGATGTTTTGGGACATGTGCTTGGGTAGTGTGGGGATGGCACACCGGGCAAAATAGTGTCAGCTGGGGACCGAGTACCGAGGGACGGCCATTGCCATAAGGTTGCAGAAGGCTTCCATCTCCCCCAGCCTAAAAGGCAGCATTTCCAACGCAAGCTGTCGTGAAATGTGCGAATTTAGGACTGTGGCCTGTGGGGCGTTGGCTGCGAATTTGCACTTTCGTTCAAAGCTCTGGGATATGGACAATTGAACATTGCGGTGGGATGTGGACATGGACATTGATACTGTTTCTTGAGAAACTGCCATAACAAGTGAAGACTGAGAGGAGGGCGCATCTTTGCATGCAGTATGGACAGGGGATTGCCTTGCACGCACAACAGGGGGTTCTATTACATGCACAACAGCGGAAGAAGCAGTGGTGACACCCGCTGACACTGGTCGTGGACCCTGAGGTTCACCCCACAAAGTCGGGTGCTTTGCTGACATGTGCCTGATCATGCTGGTGGTGGTCAGGCTGGTAGTTTTGTCACCCCTGCTGATGCTGGCATGGCAGGTGGCACAAATGGCCTTTTTGGGGTTATCAGCAGAGTCTTTGAAAAAATTCCAGACTCTGGAAGACCTGCCGGTTGTACTGGCAAAGTCCCTCGTGTTGGTGTTACGGGGAACTGTTGCCCGCCTTCTGTGTGCGGCCACCACACTGATTCTTCCTGCCTGTTGGGGAACTCTGCCTCCATCACCCTGTGTGCTGCTGGTCTCACTCTGCGTGTCCTCCTGCCACGTTGGGTCAGTTACTAGATCATCCACCACCTCCTCCTCTTCCACTTGCACACCACGATCCTCCTCCTCACTTCGTGGCAATTGTGTCTCGTCGTTATCGTCCACTTCTTGTGACAAATTGCCAGCATCGACTTCCTGTTGCCGTGGCTGTTCAAATATTTGGGCATCGCTACATGGGATCTCCTCATCCACCACTTCAAGCGGAGCAGGCGAGGGGCACAAATATGGAAATGAACCAGTGACACTTCAGAGTGTCCAAGTGTGGGATCAGTTGCGGTCTCACGACACTCGGCATGGTGGGAGGAAGGAGCATAAGGGTGAGGAGGAGTATGTGGTCGAGACTCACGGCTACTAAAACTTGACCATGTAGAAGACAGACCGGAGGTGGTGGTGCCAAGATAACTGGAAGTATTATCTGCTATCCAATTAATAACCTGTTCACACTGATCAGTTCGCAATACTGGTGTTGTAGTGTGCTTTCCTAGTAATTCGGTCAAGAAGTGGGAGCGAGAAGATGTGGCTGTTGGTTGTGGCACATTTTCACCTTGGCCACGGCCCCGTCCTCTACACTCACCATCACCAGAACGTCCAGTTCCACATCCCTTGCCACGCGCCTTGCCCATTGTAAATGAAGTAAAATAGCTGGCACTATCAATGGAAAAAGGGCAATAAAAAAGAGATTAGAACCATGGAAGAGGTTAGCCACAGTTCTATTTCTCTGGCCTACACCAGACTCTTTTAAACAGATATATTTGTGTCTGAACAGTCAGGGAGATACTATTACTGTTTTTTTTACTGAAAAAATGCCAAAAGCAGGATAATACAGAGTTTTGAACCGTGGAACTGCAAAACCACAGTTGTAGTTATGTGGCCTACACCAGACTCTTTTAAACAGATATATTTTTGTCTGAACAGTCAGGGAGACAATATTACAGTTTTTTTTACAGAAAAAATGCCAAAAGCAGGATAATACAGAGATTTGACCCATGGAACTGGAAAACCACAGTTGTCGTTATCTGGCCTACACCAGACTCTTTTAAACAGATATATTTGTGTCTGAACAGTCAGGGAGACACTATTACTGTTTTTTTTTACGGAAAAAATGGCAAAAGCAGGATAATACAGAGATTTGAACCGTGGTACTGCAAAACCACAGTTCTAGTTATCTGGCCTACACAAGACTCTTTTAAACAGATATATTTGTGTCTGAACAGTCAGGGAGACACTATCACTGTTTTTTTTTTACGGAAAAATTGCCAAAAGTAGGATAATACAGAGATTTGACCCGTGGAACTGCAAAACCACAGTTCTAGTTATCTGGCCTACACCAGACTCTTTTAAACAGATATATTTGTGCCTGAACAGTCAGGGTGACAATATTACAGTTTTTTTTATGGAAAAATGCCAAAAGCAGGATAATACAGAGATTTGACCCGTGGAACTGCAAAACCACATTTATAGTTATCTGGCCTACACCAGACTCTTTTAAACAGATATATTTGTGTCTGAAAAGTCAGGGAGACACTATTACTGTTTAATTTTACCGAAAATATGCCAAAAGCTGGATAATACAGAGATTTGACCCGTGGAACTGCAAAACCACAGTTCTAGTCATCTGGCCTACACCAGACTCTTTTAAACAGATATATTGGTGTCTGAACAGTCGCAGACACACTCAAGTTTTTTTTGGGGGGGATAAAAATGCCAAAAGGTTAGTAAGACGCGTATTTGTACATTCTGACTGAGGGAAAAAAAATACAGGATTTAGATGAAAAAAAAAAGGATTTTTCCTGGCCCCTGAGACCGGGGAGATAAGTCTAGCAATTTGACCAACAGGAGCACACAGGATTTGCTGGTATAACCACTGAGTTTCCTATACAGCCTGCCTGCCTGCCTGATATCTGGGATGGATATTAGTCCTGAGAAGGACTGTTTGTTTGATTTGGCAGGCTTTAGAGACACTTCACTAACCATATCGCAGTATAAATCTCTCCCTAGCTCTGCAGCACTGACCCTACACTGTCTGTTCCGGAGCGACTGTGTCCAACATGGCGGCGCCCGGTTTTAAATACTCGAGGTGACGCTGTGCGGCCAGCCAATCACTGTAATGCCCACAAACAACATGGCTGCGGCATTACAGTGACTGGCTGGCAATCCCTGCATGTTCATTGGCTCTGTAAAGAGCGGCAAACGTGCAGGGCGGAGACTTGAGCTCCTGCCCGAGTAACCCGGAAATGCTCGGTGCTCGCCGAACATCCCGAGTAGTGAGATGCTCGGGCGAGTACCGAGCAGTGTCGAGCATGCTCGCTCAACACTACTCATCAGTGTAAGTGACATTAAATGTATGTACAACCTCAATGTAGTTAGTATAAACGTTAGCATATACAAAAAGAGATAGCCAATGATCTCTCATCTCATTCCATTTCCTCCCAAAATCTTGCAAATCTTGCAAATAATGCAGAACTTGCAAGAATAATTGTCAAAAAAATTATCCAATATCGACTTAAACATAAAAATGTGAATAATTTATCCTTGGGTGTGATAACTTATAATGTTCTCTACGGAATTATTTTTTGAAATTTCAAATTGTTTTCCATAGCAATGTTTTATAACTTAGTAATAAAATAAAACATTGCTTGTTGGAGGTATTGTAAGAAGGTGCGATGAAAGAGACAAAAATCCAGAGCGATGTGCGTTATATGAGCAAGACTGACATCTACTGTCCAAACGAGATCCTGTTGAATCAACCAGAATAGAGAGAGAGTTTCAGAAATTATTATTATTATTATTAGAGAGAGAGTTTCAGAAAGGAAGAATTTGAATGGAGCACCTGGTCAGATGACATTAATGATGCAGTTCCCCAATATGAAAGGTGAGCCCAAAACGGGAGGAGATTTGGTGCCAAGTAAAGGAACAGGCAGGATGTCTGTGAAGGTGGCAGGCTGTAGCAGAAGGCCCAAGGCAGTGGGCTGTGGCACGCCTGTAAGCAGAATCTGGGCAGTACCAATCAAGTTCTGGAATACAGACGACGCCGGTCAAGACCCAAAGACCCGATCCACGTCAGGCAAGTTCCAGAATCCAGAAGACGCCTGTCAAGTTTTGAAAACCACACCTGCACCAGTCAAGACCTGGAATCCAGACTACACCCATCAAGAGCCGAGGCCCAGGCCTCATCTCACCTGGTACAAGAGACCTCCGCTGTCATCCAAGCACTGAAGATCGGGGAGAAGACTCTGCTCAGGGGTGGACACGTGCAATGATAAACAGGAGTCACCAGTGAGCCAGGCTGTTGCTTCCAGCATCGACGTACGGTACAGAGGTTGGTCTGGGCCAGTACAACAGACAGGACGGGGGCCTATTGAAGTGAAGGTGGCCCAGCGATCCTTGTTAGACTTAGTCAGCAGGACTTGAAGTCTAGCAGGAACAACCGGAGACTCCCGCTAGGGCCTGTGTTAAAAGAAGCGATAACACAGTGACTTTCTCTAGTATCGGTATCAGCCCATTTGTCAGAAGTTATAAGAACGAATAACCAGAGACTACTATAGTAGCTAGAATGAACCTGAGGATTCTTTGTACATTTGTTTTTGTATATTTCATGCTGTAATTATCCTGATTAGCATTAGTTGCCGTTGCTATAGTTACCACAATTCCCGCCATATCAGAGAAATAAATAGTTTCAGTGGCTACTTCCAATTTGTGCTTTGTCTGTGCATTGCATCCAGTCAGCTGCTTACAGTATAACCAAAAAAAAACCCAAAAATTATACTTGTTATCTGCTGGAGTAACACCTATAGCCCCAACAGTTCACATGATTGCTACTCCCCACATGGCCCTGAACCAATGTGTCCTGATCCATCAACTATAGATCTTCTTATCTGCAAAACTGCAACCCAACTTTCCCTTCATCTGCAGCAGTCTCAGAAATGTATTATTGAGCTACAACCCAGCTTTCCCAGTCTCAAGTTGTATTATCATAGAACTAGGGTGCTTGGCAAAATTTTTTGGGGAGCTCTTCAGAATGATTATAAATACATCTACAAAAGTTGAGCATGCTTGCAGTTAAAATTTACTTGTAAAATGCTCCAGATGAGAAGCTTTATGCCATATGTCCATATGGTGGCTTTCATGCATTAGCTAGTTGATGGCCTTTTGGAAACCATAATGGTCACCATATAGGATGTCACCCAGCTACACACATGTATATACTATTGGTTAGTATGTGAACCCTAGAAACAAGTCTCTTCAGCTCTATCTTGAAAAGAGCAGAATTGAGCATGCTCGCCTGAGCTCCATTTATTGTCAATAAGACTGCTAAAAAATAGCAAAGCTCAGCAATCAGAGTTCTCCAGCACTCCCATAGATAATGAATGGAGTGGAGGCTGAGCATGCTCATTCAAGATGGGGCTGCAGAGCTTTGTTCCCAGTGGTTGCACCTCCCGCAAATAAGCAAGTTATCACCTTTCCTATGGATAGGGGAATAACTTGTGATTTTGAGCGTAAAACATTTTTCCCATTAAATGTTTTTGACCCTAAAACAATCCTATTACCAGGCGTCACTAAGTCCCTTGCGTAAATGGAGCTTTCTCTTCAATGATTTTCACAAACAAAAATATTTTATCTAGTGCTCCCTTAGCCGCTTCATTTTCTTTGATCCTATTTTATTTGATATCACAATTAAACTGAGAAATATATATAGAAATCTTCTGTGTATGTTCCAGGAGATCAGCATTGTCTCCTGTCCTCTTCTTCACTATCCTGTCTGTGGTGGTAAAACAACTGGCTGCAGCATGAACCTCTCCTCTGCCCTCTCTGCAGTTAGACAAAAAAATAAGTAAGTCCTGCCCCTTTACCTAAGGAGGTGGGTCTTCTAGTCTCCTGTCCTCCCCTTCACTATCCTGTCTGTGGCTGTAAAACAACTGTCTGCAAGAGGAACCTCCCCTTTCTGCAGTAAGACAAAAAAAATAAGTAAGTCCTGCCCCTTTACCTAAGGAGGTGGGTCTTCTAGTCTCCTGTCCTCCCCTTCACTATCCTGTCTGTGGCTGTAAAACAACTGGCTGCAGCAGGAACCTCCCATTTCTGCAGTAAGTCAAAACAATAAGTAAGTCCTGCCCCTTTACCTAAGGAGGTGGGTCTTCTAGTTTCCTGTCCTCCCCTTCACTATCCTGTCTGTGGCTGTAAAACAACTGGCTGCAGCAGGAACCTCCCCTCTCTGCAGTAAGACAAAATAATAAGTAAGCCCTGCCCCTTTACCTAAGGAGGTGGGTCTTCTAGTCTTCTATCAGCCAAAATGGAAACTGATCCAATGAGATTAACCTCTGTGTTCACTGCTGGAATTCTACAAGACTGATGATTTCGGCATCATGCAAAAAATGCTGCAGACTGACCAATAGTGAGAACGATTAGATTTACTGCTTAGTGTAATCATTCATTTTTAGATTGTGCTCCTTTAAATATTCTAAAAAATTCTAACTTTACTGTCACAAGAAGAAACGGGATTCCAATGAGTTAATAGTAAATGTGAAAACCCTGGAGACTACTATTGAACTGGGATTAATTCTAATTTTACTGCTTAATTGCGCATTGCCATTTGCCACACTCTTATATAAAGGGCGCGATTGGACAGCTCATCATTTGACAACTGTTACTCTGGAATGGCAGGTGTAGTTAGCTATATATCACCATGATGTCAGATCTGTGACTTTCTATAGGACTGCAGGTAAATGTGCAATTTTGCACTATTTGAATTCTCACATTCTCAAAGGTAAATAACAAATTTAGGTCTGCGACCTCCCAAAATAATCGTCACTTTACGCATGGAATGTAATCTGTATGTTTAGATGGAGAAAACAAACATTTCCCTTTAGTGGTAATTGAAGAGACCCAACTCAGTAAAAATACTTATTTTAACCCCTTCACCCCGCAGCCTGTTTTCACCTTCATGACCTGGCCAAATTTTACAATTCTGACCAGTGTCACTTTAAGAGGTAAGAACTTTGGAACACTTCTATGGATCCCACTGATTCTAAGTTTGTTTTTTTCATGACACATTGTACTTCATGTTAGTGGTAAATTGAGGCTGATATTTTTTGCGTTTGTTTGTAAAACATTGGAATTTTGGGGAAAAAATTAAAAATTTCTCAATTTTCAAACTTTTAGTTTTTATGCCCTTAAACCAGATGGTTACATCACACAATATAGTTAATAAATAACATTTCCCACATGTCTACTTTATATCTGCATCATTTTTTAAGCATATTTTTTTTTTGTTAGGAAGTTGGAAGGGTTAAAAGTTGACCAGCGATTTCTCATTTTTCCAACAAATATTACAAAACCAATTTTTGTAGGGACCACATCACATTTAAAGTGACTTTGAGGGGGTCTAGATTACAGAAAATACCCAAAAGTGACCACATTTTAAAAACTGTACCCTTTAAAATTCTTGAAATCACATTTGCAAAGTTTATTAACTCTTCACAGGAATTTAAGCAATGTGGAAGGAAAAATGACAATTTTACTTTTTACCTCAAGAATGTTGATTTAGCTCCAATTTTTGAATTTTCACAAGGGTAACAGGACAAAATAGACCATACAATTTGTTGTGCAATCTCTCTTGAGTACAACAATACTTCATATGTGGTTGAAAACTACTATTTGGGTGCATGGCAGGGCTCAGAAAGGAAGGAGCACTGTGTTAGGCATCGGGGGGTTGCTGGACCTGAAATTGGGTCAGAGTCATCAGTGGATTCTGTGGTCTCACATTCTGGTCCAGCCAGAATGGATGCTGCTTGGCATTGCCATCGGTCCCAGTGCCTAGCCAGTGCACGAGATGTACAGGCTGTCTCTTGGGTCTTTGTTCCTAATAGTGTTAAGCATAGGTTGCGGAGGGGAACAAGGGCTGCTACAGTCTAAGTCCAGGATGCACTGCACTGAGCATGCCCGTGACATGGCGGACCGTGATTGTTGTTTTGGTATCAGCTGATCCGGTGACCTGGCACCGCCTGATTGGTCGCGGGTGACGTCATCAGTAGTGTGACTAATAATGCGACTGTGGGCATGGCATAGTTTTTAAATAGCATGCCCACAAACATGGCGGTGCGCTCTGATCATTGAGTTTAGGTTGTGTTCCTGTGTGGACGCTTGGCTGTTTGGCTCCACGTGCTCTCTAGCTGCTCTCTCCATGACCTGCCGATGCCAGAGTTCGCTCGGCTGATTAGCACAGGTCGCTTAGGCAGGTTTAGCGGCGCTTAGGCAGGTTTAGCGGGGCCTAGGCAGACTTAGCTGGGGGAGGCAGGTAGTTCCCGTTTGGTAGTCTGGCTCCGGAAAGGAGGTTGCTATACACCTCGAGCAGACTACGGGCTCTTTATCCCTGGCACCTCCTGTTAGCCACGAGGAGAGTTACTCCGCATTACGGTCCTACACCGGCTGGAGCACGTACATGCCGGCGTGAGTCACACACACTTCCTAGCACCTGCTGCATAGCCTCTGTGCAGTTAACAGGGCTACGACTATGATTATTTGTGGCACATCTCTCGTGCAGTTAACGGAGATAGTGGGAATCCCTTTTCCCGTCCAGGTGTGATGTAACACTGGAGGGATTTACACTTTAAGTTGGTTGTCTTACACTCTTACCCGGTGGGTGTTCGGCCGCAGTCTTTGTGGCTGCATCGCAGACCCCGGGGTTCGGTTGCATATCATTTTAATAAAGTTGTTGCAACCGTCCCCTTAACACACCACTTGACTTTTAGAGCGCAAAATTGGCTAGAATTGATATTCAAATGCCATGACATGTTTGTAGAGCCCCTGCTGCGCCTAAACAGTGGAAACCCCCCACAAGTGACCCTATTTTGGAAATTACACCCCTCAAGCAACTTATCTAAAGGTGTAATGAACACCTTGAACACACAGGTGCATCACAGAATTTTATAATGTTGAGCCGTGAAAATGAAAAAATAAATTTGTCCCTTTCATAAGGTTAAGAAGAGAAAATGGACCATACAATTTTTTGTGCAATTTCTCCTAAGTACGTCAATACCCCATATATGGTAGAAAGCTACTGTTTGGGCGCATGGCAGGGCTCAGAGGGAAGGAAGCACCGTTTGACTTTTACAGCGCAAAATTGGCTGTCATAGATAGCTGGCACAATGTCGCGTATGCAGAGCCTCTGATGTACGTAAACAGTGGAAACACCCCACAAGTGACCCCATTTTGCAAACTACACCCCCAAGGAATTTATATAGAGGTGTGGTGAGCACCTTGAACCCAGAGGTGATTTGCAGATTTTCATAATATTGAGCTGTTAAAATTTAAAAATATTTTTTTCCTGCAAAAAAGTTAGTTTTGCCCCAAATTTTCCATTTTTACAAACCTAACAGGAATACAATTTGTAGTGCAATTTCTCCTGAATATACCAATGCCCCATATGTGTTGGAAAACTACTGTTTGGGCGCACGGCAGGGCTCAGAAGGGAAGAAGCGCCAACTGAATTCTGGAGCTCAATTTTGGCTGGAATAGATTGATGATGCCATGTCACATTTGAAGAACCCCTGACATGCCAAAACATCAGAAATCTCCACAAGTGACCCCATTTTGGAAACTACACCTCTTGAGGAATTCATCTAGGAGTGTAGTGAGCATTTGTAACCTTCGGACAATTCACAGAATTGTTTAGCAATAGGCTGAATAAATGGAAAATTACCATTTTTTCCACTAAAATGTTGTCATGGCCACAAGTTTTAAATCTTCAAAAGAGATAATGGGAGAAAATGAACAGTCCACTTTGTTATGCAATTTCTCCTGAGTACGTCAATGAGCCATATGTGGTTAAAAACTACTTTTGATGCACAGTGCAAAGCTCAGAAGGGAAGAAGCACCATATTGGAGTTCAGATTTTATTGAAATGGTTTGAGGGTGCCATGCCACATTGGCAGAGCCCCTGAGGTGCAGGAACAGCAGAAACTCCCCATAAGTGACCTCATTTTACAAACTACACTCCCCAATTAATTAATCTAGCGGTGCAGTGAACATTTTGACACCACATGTGCCTCACAGAATTTTTATACCATTGGTCGGTGAAGAAAGATTAATTACATTTTTACCATTAAAATGTTGTTTTAGCCCCACATTTTCAATTATTGTAAAAACTAGTAGGAAAAAATAAACCTCAAAGTTTGTTGTGTAATTTCTCCTGAGTGTGTCAATACCCTACATGTAGTTGGGAAATACTTTTCAGGCACAGTGAAAAGGTCGTCAGGGAAGGAGCGACATATTATAGTGCAGATTTTACTGTTATGGTATGTGTAACATACCTGGCGGCGTCCTTGCATGGTGGTCCATCTCCCACTGTGCAAGAGCGCGCACTTGATCTCCAGTCCAGAATGTCTCTCTGGCTTCCCTCCATGCTGTCTGTTTGTGTCTGTTTCTGCTGCTTAAGGGCGGCGCCCGATCACTTCCTGCTTTTTGTACCTGCTGTGGGTCACACCCCTTGTGCGTCCTCAGCCTATTGCTGTCTGTCACCTGGTATATAGCTCAGCTGCTCCCATCTATTCCTGCCTGAGCATAGTGTTTCATTCAGTGTGTGCTTGCACTCTGAAGGTGCCAGGTCCCGTTCTGTGTTCTCTTATCTGCCTATCCTGGAGGCTGTATTTCCAGGCCTGTCTGAACACGCTCCTAGCCTGTTCCTCCTGCCTTATAGGGGCCGATTACCTAGACTCGTTCCTGTATCTTGTCTGACCTGTCTGAACACGCTCCTAGCCTGTTCCTCCCGCCTTCTAGGGGCCGATTACCTAGACCCGCTCCTGTATCTTGTCTGTCCTGTCTGAACACGCTCCTTGCCTGTTCGTCCTGCCTCTCTGGGGGCCGTATTCCCAGACCCGCTCCTGTATTCCGCTGCAGTGTCGGTCTCCTCCGTACACTCAGTTCCAGTCTGAACTCTCTCCTATCCTTTACCTGTTTTGCCTCTATGTCCGTTCCCTTCCTTTTTCTGCAGAGTCTGAACTCGTACCTAACTCCTGCTTGTTGTCTCTGTACTCCCGTTTGTGAGTTTGTGGTCCACTCGCTACTTCTCTGCAAGTACCCTGTGGGTGTCTGGCTCTGCCTTTCCCTTCCTGTCTGTTCCGTGTGAACAGAGCCCTGTCCCCCCTACTCAGCCTTGCCTGCTCTGACTCCTTTGCTCACCGCTCCGGCGGTTCTAGCCTGCTCTGACTCCTTTGCTCACCGCTCCGGCGGTTCTAGCCTGCTCTGACTCCTTTGCTCACCGCTCCGGCGGTTCTAGCCTGCTCTGACTCCTTTGCTCACCGCTCCGGCGGTTCTAGCCTGCTCTGACTCCTTTGCTCACCGCTCCGGCGGTTCTAGCCTGCTCTGACTCCTTTGCTCACCGCTCCGGCGGTTCTAGCCTGCTCTGACTCCTTTGCTCACCGCTCCGGCGGTTCTAGTCTGCTCTGACTCCTTTGCTTACCGCTCCGGCGGTTCTAGCCTGCTCTGACTCCTTGCTCACTGCTCCGCAGCCTTGCTCCGCTCTGACCCTTTTGCTCACTGCTCCGGCAGCCTTGCTCCGCTCTGACCCTTTTGCTCACTGCTCCGGCAGTCCTGTCCTGCCCTGCTTCTGCCCGCTGCTCCGGCAGTCCTGTCCTGCCCTGCTTCTGCCCGCTGCTCCGGCAGTCCTGTCCTGCCCTGCTTCTGCCCGCTGCTCCGGCAGTCCTGTCCTGCCCTGCTTCTGCCCGCTGCTCCGGCAGTCCTGTCCTGCCCTGCTTCTGCCCGCTGCTCCGGCAGCCCCGTCCTGCTCTGTTCTTGCCCACCGCTTCGGGTGTTCCCTCTCTGCTGTGGTTGTCTACCGCATCTGCGGTTCTGTGACCCAGTCTGTACTGGGTCTTAACCTTTCTGTGCTCCAGCCCGTCCTTTCGGCCAGTACCTCCCTGCCTGCATACTCGCCTGTATCCACCCATCTGCATACCTGCCGTGTTTGCTTTCATCCACCAGTCTGTGCCAGCCTAACCTGCCTGTTCCAGTAATCCCAGTGTGGGTCAACCCCCGTGTCCGGAGTTTGACCTGGAGTAGCACCTGGTCCCTCTGCCCGGTTTCTCCCTGGTGCACTGGCGTCGTATGCCGTCGTGCCACCTTGGTCGGATCGGCCAGATACTTAGTCACGCCCCTCCAGGCACTCTCCGGTCCATGGTCCAGTGGAACCACAACACCCGCACACGCCAGTCAGTCCGGGCGTGTGCATAACAGTATGCAGGTGCCATGACCCACTAGAAGAGCCCCTGAGATGCCACAACAGCAGACATCCACATAAATGACTCCATTTTATACACTATACTTCTCAATGAATTGATCTAAGGGTGCAGTGATCATATTGACACAATGGTTGTCTTACAGAATTTTATAACATTGAGCAGTGAAGAAATAATAAAGTGTCTGAACAGTACTGCTTAGCCACACAGTGAGACTCTATTTGCCTCCTGGAGCACAGAGTTTTCTAGAATAGTTTGTGGACTCCAAATACAGAGCCCCTAAGTGCCAGAAGACCGGAATCCCCCAAGTGACCACATTTTAGAAATGTTACGCCTTTAGAAATTTATCTACTGGTGCACTGAATATTTAACTCAATGGATGTATTCCAAAAACAAGCAGTAGTGGATGTTGTAGAGTGAAAGTTGCAAATCTGCTATTGTAGTGCCCGTACTTTGTAGTGCCCAATACATTGTAGTCCCCAGCATGTTGTAGTGCCCAGTATGTTGTAATGGCTAGTACGTTGTAGTGTCCAGCTCGTGCTTCCCGAGACATGGACCCAGTAAATTAAGCGGGCTCTCATCGCTACAGAAATGTCAAACATGTGGATGCTAAATGTGGTTCAGGCACACTCAGAAGGGAGGGGGCATTAGGTTCTGGGAGTACATAATTTGCTGAATTTCTTTTGTGGGAAGTAATTTCGCTTTTCCGGAGCCTTTCTAGTACCAGTAACCTGGAAGCCCTCTATATTTCCATTAACAGATGACAGACCTGAGTAGGGATGTACTTTTTTTATGGATTTCATTGAAGTTTTTATTCGGAACATTTTACATAACATTTTGGATCAAATTTATCCTATACACTATGCAGAGCACTTATAGCGGAGTTTCCATCCAAATCTCTGAATGATATGGTTCAAATGATACCCCCGACTGATCCAATCACTATTGAGACAGCAAAGTTATTGTGGACTCTATCTTACCTCTGTTTGGTGGAGTCCTTCTTTTTAGAAGTGCACAAAACTGTGGCCAACCACACTTTTATGCACACTTAAAAAGACGGACACCACCGGATCATAGGCCTACAACGTCCTTAGTACCTTCATCTGCTTCATTATAGGGAATCTTCTGCTGGGGGTTCTGTCCGAATTACATATTTCTGAGATTCACATGGAAATCCTGGTATAAGCGCTCAACGTAGAGCGCAGGATAAATTTGAGCTGAGCCTTACTGCGATCTTTGAGAGGCAGAATGAACTGAACAAATCAACAGCAGGTCAAGAATTGGATTTATTTATTTTATTTATATCTGGTTTTTATTTTTAGCTGCTGTCACTCACTAAAAGACTTTTGTTTTTACAAAAATAAGTTTTTGCATAGCCATATTTTGAGACCTATAAGTTTTCCATATTTCTGTCGATAGTAATGTGAGGCCTTGTTTTATGCGGGACGAGTTGACGTTTTTATTGGTACCATTTTCAGACAGATAACATTTTTTGATTGCTTTCTATTCCAATTTTTGGCAGGCAGAGTGAACAAAAAACAACAATTCAGGAATTGTTTTTTCGGGGGGGGGGATTTATGCCTTTCTGCTTGTGGTAAAATTGATAAGGCAGCTTTTATCTTCGGGTTCATACAATTAAAGCGATAACACATTTATATAATTTCATGTTTTGCCTCTTTTACGCAATACAAACTATTTTATAGAAAAAATAATTATTTTTGCACCACTTTATTCTGAGAGCTATAGCTTTCTTATTTCTCCGCTGACAAAGCTGTATGGTGGCTTGTTTTTGCAGGACAAGAAGATGTTTTCAGAAATACCATTTTTATATACCGTATATAGTCGAGTATAAGCTGAGTTTTCAGCATATTTTTGTGCTGAAAAAGCCCCCCTCGGCTTATGCTCGGGTATATACTCGAGTATATAGAAATTCCAGTGGTGGCGAGGAGTGCTGAGCTTCAGCTCCTGCTGCTAGTACCCGCTACTAAAGAGAATGCTCCCAGCATGGAGAGAAGTGAATATGCCGGCAGCTCACATCAGCGTCTGAGAGTGCATGGCAGTGACGCCAGTCACTGCTCAGATGCTGACATGAGCACTGCAGCAAAACAGGACACATTGCTGCAGCAGAGGTGAGGAAGGAAGGTAAGTCTAAGTGTTTATTTTTTATGTGTGTAGTGATGGGGCCATGCATATCAGAACTGGGGGATGAGGAGGCCATGCATAGCAGGAATGGGGATGAGGAGACCATGCATACCAGGATTGGGGATGGGGTGGCCATACATTCCAGGATTGTGGGATGAGTGATGCCATGCATACCAGGATTGGGGATGAGGCAGCCATACATACCAGGATTGGGGATGAGGGTGCCATATATACCAGGATTGGGGATGAGGGTGCCATATATACCAGGATTGGGGATGAGGGGGCCATACATACCAGGATAGGAGATGAGGGTGCAAAACATACCAGGATTGGAGATGAACGGGCCATGCATACCAGGATTGGGATGAGGGGGTCATACATACCAGGATTGGGTTGAGGAGGGCATATATACCAGGATTGGGGATGAGGGGGCCATGCATACCAGGATTGGGTAATTTACTAGTAGCTGCTGCATTTCCCACCCTAGGCTTATACTCGAGTAAATAAGTTTTCCCAGTTTTTTGTGGTAAAATTAGGTACCTTGGTATATTCGTCTTTTCATCACGTTTTATTCTATTTATTTTATTTATTGCATTTTGTTCGGTGGTATGATGAAAAGGTCTTTTTTTATGGTGTTCACTGAAGGGGTTAACTAGTGTGACAATTTTATAGGTCAGTACATAAAAATATGTATTCATGGGTATAATGTTTTTTTCTTTTTTTATTATTATTTTGTGACTTTTTTTATATATTTTTACATTTTTTTATATTTTTTATTTACTTTTTTACTTAGTCTCTCTATGGGACTTTAACTTTTATCACTCTGATCGCTGGTGTAATGCTTGCAATGCACCAGCACTGCAATAAATTATACCTGTCAGTGCTGTATTGTCAGAAGCCTCTTAGACCATGCTCCCAGCAGGGTCTAACAGGCTTGCCATAGCCTGGTTACCCGGATGTCATCATAATGACCTCGGGTTGCCATGGCAACAATCAGGCTCTTGTGGTGACTTCACGGAGGTGCCGATCGGACAAACCAGCCAGCTCCTCTCCCAGCCTCCTAAATGTTGTGATCAATATCGATATTGATAATGGCATTTAGGGGGTTAAACAGCCAGGGTGCTTTCCTTAACTGTTTGTTAGGGTGTTACCTAGTGACATGGATTCTCTAAGCCAATGTTCCCCAGCTCCAGTCCTCAAGAGCCACCAAAAAGTCAAGTTTTTAGGCTTTCTTTAGTATTGCACAGGTGATGGGATTCTTGCCTGTCCAGATGATGCAGTTATTCCCTGGGCAATACTAAGAAAATCCTGACAACATGACCTGTTGGTGGCTCTTGAGGACTGGAGTAGGTGAACAGTGCTCTAAGCCATAGGTCAGAGTGTGCAGCATGGACCAGAGGCAAAGATTCAGCGGAGTTGAATTTGCTGGATGACATGTGGATCAGCGAAGACCAGTATGCAAGTATAAAGGTTAAAAATGAAAAATTTGGAAGCACTAGATTCTACAGAGCCAAAAATGTGGACAGTAATGAAACATCAAATAGAAAATGCAAAAACAACAGGATAGCTGAGATTAGTGGACTATCAGGAATTTGACATTGCAAAGTGTAAGAAGTAGCAACACCAGGAAAGCTGAGATGATTTTTTTATTAGTTAACTAGAAGAAGAGTTGTAGATGTGGCAGCACCAGGAAAACAGAGATAAGATTGTTATCAGGCACCTTGTTGCAGCAGAATTGGAGGTGTAAGCCATACCTAAAGTAGCAGAAACAAGTTCATTATCAGGTACCTTGTTGAAGGAGAGTGAAAAATGTGAACAACACTCAAAGTAGCAAGACTATGCTCGGTAATAGCTGGCTGCAGGATAGCACTCTGGAGCAGATGAACCAATAGACAGACACTTGGCGTGAGCTGAACCTAGTGTTAAGAGTGGCTTAACTCCAAATAAAACACATGGTAGCAGAGGGAATACTACCTTAATGCTCAGGCAGAGCATAGCCACTTGACCTGACCTTAAAAGTAGAGATGAGCGGTGTGCGACTCGAACTGTTCGCCAATCTCAAATTCGAGCTGTCTTGGGCGGTTTTCGAGCCGTTCGGCGAACACGAACGATTTGAAAAAAATTCGGCTGTTCGAGGTTATGTTCGATAACTGTTCGTGCACCAAAATCATAACTGGATTTTTTCTCAGTAATGCTGAAAATTAATGTTAATATGCAGTTTGAGTGTACAGCGGGGCGGGGGGAGGGGCGGGGGGATGGATCTCTGCAGAAACCATGAAGATCTCCATTTTTTTTTCTCTTTCCCGCATTTACAGTGTGGAGGTGCAATCTGTCAGCCTATCAGCAGTGCACACACGGAGCGAACTGCTTTTTTTCACACAAGCAAGGGCATGTGTCTTTGGCAGTGTATGTCACATGTCTTTGCCCTATAAGACCCAGCCATTTTCCCCGTCGCCACCATTTTCTCACTGCTACAGCTGCGTGTTAGACGGCACCGCTGTTGCTGTGTGTGACGCGCCCCTGGGCCTGTGTCGCGCTGCGTTGCGCACGCGGGAGCTTACCCGGAGCCGGATCTCTTGAGGGTTGTAGTCTCGTGGCGGTGATCCGGTCCGTGCCCAGGGAGTCAGACTAAGTGGCGCTGTATTAGCGGTAGATGTTGGACGACTACGCCACCCGTTGAGTACAGCTAAGGAGCTGCTGCTGCAGGGCAGACCGCTGAGGCCGGTAGTAGGATTGTGCAGCGTGCTAGTATAACCCCCAATGGGAGGGGTATGGCCTCAGGGCAGCCAACGTGGATGATGGGGGTAGCAGGAACCACTCGGAGACGGTACGGTGTAGTTCAGGGTCTTTACTGGTGACAAAGATAGACCCCCCGGAGTACTGGCTAGCGATTGGGGCCTGGTCAGTCCTTGAGCAGATGGGATCTCCCCTGGCCAGGCGGAGTTGTAGGCCTCCCAAACTAACTGTACTCTTCTGGCTACCTTGCTAGAGGCGGGTATAAGTAGCCCACGTCCCTGAGTGTACCGTATGGTGCTCACCCGTATGGCCGGTGACTCGGGGCCTTCTAGTAGCTTCCGCTCCACGACGGCGGTGCTGGTCCCATGCGTGTGACCGTGCCTTCGGGTTTCTTGGCCAGAGGACCTGAAATCCCCTGCCTGACGGATTCTGCTGCTGGGTAGGAGTTAGTCCCCACAGCCTCGGACTCCGGGTCCGGTAAGAAATCTTCTCAGTCAGGGCGAGCTCTGCAGCTGCCAGCCCCTGACTCCTTGTAACACTGCTCCCACAGAGCTCCTGTTGTTTCTTCCCATAGCTGCTTCTCTTCTCTGTCTCTACTTCTGGCATGGCCCAGGAGCTGGGCCCAGCCGGAGCCACAGCTCCCTGTCAGCCCTCCTGGCTACACTCTCCCTCTGAACTCTCTAACCCTGCCTCAGCCCCAGGTTTATATAGGGGAAGTCCTTCCCCTCCCAGGACTGGGCAGGAGGTGTGGCATGCATAGGATTCCTGACCAAGAGACCTCCCACCTGCTCTCAGACACAACATTGCTGTTATTGTGGAAACCAGACCCCTGGGGTGCCACATGTACGCTATACTTTGGTAATTTCAAGCCAATTTTTGCACAAATCTACAGATAGCTTGGGAGTAGGGAAGAGTTGTGATTGCAGTCCTTTTAAGGATTAAGTTACATCATTTCCTACGACTTTTATCAGGCAGGTCTGTGCTCTTAAATAGATAGGTTGGGAGTAAAGACTAATTGTAATTGCACTACTTTTCAGGGCTAGGTTAGATCAGTTCCTATCACTTTTTGCAAGGCAGGTCTGTGCCAATGCTGTGCAAGTTTTTTTCACAGCATTTGGCTAAATCTAGCAAAGCAAATCCTTTTTGTCCTCTTGCAGTGTGTGTTAGTCAGTGGAGTAGCCTATCTGTGTTGCAAGCTACACCACCTGTGTATAGAATACCAATTTTTTTACTGCACCTAGTGAAGTAAAACCTTTTGGGCATAGCATCATTCTATTAGGCCATCTATACTAACCTCCACCAGGTTGCAAATTCAATATAATTTTTTCCTGCATCGAGCTCTGAAAAAATATTTAGGCTTCTAGCAGTGTGTGGTACTTGATCTATTAGTCCATCTATACTGACCTCCATCAGGTTGCAAATTCAATATAATTTTTTTCTGCATCTAGCTCTTACAAAAATATTTAGGCTTCTAGCAGTGTGTGGGACTTGTTCTATTAGTCCATTTATACTAACCTCCATCGGGTTGCAAATTCAATATAATTTTTTTCTGCATCTATCTCTGAAAAAATATTTCAGCTTCTAGCAGTGTGTGGGACTTGTTCTATTAGTCCATCTATACTGACCTCCATCAGGTTGCAAATTCAATATCAATTTTTTCTGCATCTAGCTCTGAAAAAATATTTTGGCTTCTAGCAGTGTGTGGGACTTGTTCTATCAGTCCATCTATACTAACCTCCATCAGGTTGCAAATTCAATATAATTTTTTTCTGCATCTAGCTCTGAAAAAATATTTAGGCTTCTAGCAGTGTGTGGGACTTGTTCTATTAGTCCATCTATACTGACTTCCATCCGGTTGCAAATTCAATATAATTTTTTTCTGCATCTAGCTCTGAAAAAATATTTCGGCTTGTAGCAGTGTGTGGGACTTGTTCTATTAGTCCATCTATACTAACCTCCATCAGTTTGCAAATTCAATATAATTTTTTTCTGCATCTAGCTCTGAAAAAATATTTAGGCTTCTAGCAGTGTGTGGGACTTGTTCTATTAGTCCATCTATACTGACCTCCATCAGGTTGCAAATTCAATATAATTTTTTTCTGCATCTAGCTCTGACAAAAATATTTAGGCTTCTAGCAGTGTGTGGAACTTGTTCTATTAGTCCATTTATACTAACCTCCATCGGGTTGCAAATTCAATATAATTTTTTTCTGCATCTATCTCTGAAAAAATATTTCAGCTTCTAGCAGTGTGTGGGACTTTTTCTATTAGTCCATCTATACTGACCTCCATCAGGTTGCAAATTCAATATCATTTTTTTCTGCATCTATCTCTGAAAAAATATTTTGGCTTCTAGCAGTGTGTGGGACTTGTTCTATTAGTCCATCTATACTAACCTCCATCAGGTTGCAAATTCAATATAATTTTTTTCTGCATCTAGCTCTGAAAAAATATTTCGGCTTGTAGCAGTGTGTGGGACTTGTTCTATTAGTCCATCTATACTAACCTCCATCAGTTTGCAAATTCAATATAATTTTTTTCTGCATCTAGCTCTGAAAAAATATTTAGGCTTCTAGCAGTGTGTGGGACTTGTTCTATTAGTCCATCTATACTGACCTCCATCAGGTTGCAAATTCAATATAATTTTTTTCTGCATCTAGCTCTGACAAAAATATTTAGGCTTCTAGCAGTGTGTGGAACTTGTTCTATTAGTCCATTTATACTAACCTCCATCGGGTTGCAAATTCAATATAATTTTTTTCTGCATCTATCTCTGAAAAAATATTTCAGCTTCTAGCAGTGTGTGGGACTTTTTCTATTAGTCCATCTATACTGACCTCCATCAGGTTGCAAATTCAATATCATTTTTTTCTGCATCTATCTCTGAAAAAATATTTTGGCTTCTAGCAGTGTGTGGGACTTGTTCTATTAGTCCATCTATACTAACCTCCATCAGGTTGCAAATTCAATATAATTTTTTTCTGCATCTAGCTCTGAAAAAATATTTCGGCTTCTAGCATTGTGTGGGACTTGTTCTACTAGTCCATCTATACTGACCTCCATCAGGTTGCAAATTTAATATAATTTTTTTCTGCATCTAGCTCTGAAAAAATATTTCGGCTTCTAGCAGTGTGTGGGACTTGTTCTATTAGTCCATCTATACTGACCTCCATCAGGTTGCAAATTCAATATAATTTTTTTCTGCATCTAGCTCTGACAAAAATATTTAGGCTTCTAGCAGTGTGTGGGACTTGTTCTATTAGTCCATTTATACTAACCTCCATCGGGTAGCAAATTCAATATAATTTTTTTCTGCATCTATCTCTGAAAAAATATTTCAGCTTCTAGCAGTGTGTGGGACTTGTTCTATTAGTCCATCTATAATGACTTCCATCAGGTTGCAAATTCAATATCATTTTTTTCTGCATCTAGCTCTGAAAAAATATTTTGGCTTCTAGCAGTGTGTGGGACTTGTTCTATTAGTCCATCTATACTAACCTCCATCAGGTTGCAAATTTAATATAATTTTTTTCTGCATCTAGCTCTGAAAAAATATTTAGGCTTCTAGCAGTGTGTGGGACTTGTTCTATTGGTCCATGTATACTGACTTCCATCAGCTTGCAAATTCAATATAATTTTTTTCTGCATCTAGCTCTGAAAAAATATTTAGGCTTCTAGCAGTGTGTGGGACTTGTTCTATTAGTCCATCTATACTGTCCTCCATCAGGTTTCAAATTGAATATAATTTTTATCTGCATCTAACCCAGCCAATATTTTTGGGCTAATACCACAGTTTGGCAACTCAGCTCTGCTCGGTACGCATCCATTGTTTTTTGCGCAAATAACTCCAGAGTTGTGAATTAGTTAACCACCAAAATGGGAGGAAAAAGGCCTGCTGCTGGTGAAATCGGGAATAGGCGTGTTGGGAAGGGAAAAAGGTTGTGTCCGTGGGGTAGGTGTTAAAGCAACAGTAACATCTGCAGAAGAAAGACCATCTTCCAGCCAAACTAAGATGTCTACTTCTTTTAGCGGACAATGTGATAAGATCCCTTTCTTACGGCCACGCCAATCGCTACAAATTCCAGATGAGGCACAAAAACAGCAGGTGCTTCAACGGATATCAAGTGCTCCTTTAAGTGGGCTCTCCTCCACCTCAACTTCATCATCACAAATACTCCAGTCCTCAGAGGTGTCACCCCAATCGCACTTGCTTCCTCACAGCTTCCAAGTCTCCAGCTGCCAGTCTGAGTATGGGGTAGAACAGATGGTTGAGTCTGCAGAGCTGTTTACTCATACTATAGCCTGGGAATCAGAGGTCGGCTCCAGAGCTTCTGTGAATCCAGACGAGGAAATGATCTGCACTGATGCCCAGAATCTTTATGAGTTGGATCCAGGACCAGACGCAGAAGGTTCTGACCATAATGTAGACCCTCGTTCCCAAACTGTAACTCCTGTTGGTGGAGACAATGAGGAAGACGATGATGAGACTCAAATACCTGATTGGAGCGACAACTTTAGTTTTTTGTCAGGGCAGGAACAGGTTGGCTCTGAGGACGACGGGTGTGATAACACACAGGGTGATGATGATGAGGTTGGAGATCCCACTTACTGTCAACCCACAGTCAGCCAAGAGATGAGGTCAGCAGAGGAGGTGGAGGAGGATGCCAGTGACGAGGAGGTCAGGTTGCGCCTTCCTGGACAGAGACGTAGTACTGGAAGCACGTCAACAACAGCATCCTCAAACACAACTCTGCCTCTGACCACAAGTCGTGGTGGCTCTTCAGGTCGCATGGGTGCTAAGTCTGGCATAGCCTGGGCATTTTTTCAGATTGAAAATGATGACCCAACTCGTGTTATCTGTAACATTTGTCAGCAAAATCTAAGTAGAGGCCAAAAAATACATAGTTTGAGTACTTCATGCATGAACCGGCACATGGATATGAAGCATAAGTTGCAGTGGGAAGCTCACTGTGCTACAATGCGGCCTAGCCGGCCGGGCCACCCACCGTCTGCCACATCTTGTGCATCCGCGGCCTCTTCATCCTCTGTGACTGGGGGGACAGCGGTCACACCTGTTTTGGGACGCAGACCTGCCACCTCTTTTCCCGCAACAGCCAGCGTGATTGGCAGGTCATCATTTTCTTTGGAGGTGGAAACACCAGCTGGTGTTCAGCGCTGTCCGACATCGATAGCACCACCTTTGGATCAAGGCAACCTACCATGTCCGCCTGCATCTTCCTTACAGACCGGCAGTTTGCCGGGCACACCCTTCTCAACCCCGTCTAAGCACAACAGCCAGCCCTCGGTCACTCAGATGTGGACAAGTAAAAGACCATTTCCTCCTAGCCATGAGAAAGCTAAGAGGTTGAATTTAACCATCTGCAAGCTCTTGGCAACAGAAATGTTGTCTTTCCTCCTGGTGGACTCAGAGGATTCTCGAGACCTTATGTCCGTCGCAGTGCCCCAGTACCAGATGCCCAGTCGGCACTACTTCTCAAAGAAAGGTGTGCCTGCGCTCCACCAGCATGTCGCACACAACATCACCGCTTCTTTGAGAAACTCTGTGTGTGACAGGGTGCATTTCACCACAGACACTTGGACGAGTAGGCATGGACAGGGGCATTACATGTCGCTGACTGGGCACTGGGTAACTATGGTGACAGCAGGACAAGGGGCTGCTGTCCAAGTCTTGCCGTCCCCACGAGTTGTGCGTCAATCCTCTTTATCTAAAAATTCCTCCACTGCTTCTGCCTCCTCAACCTCCTCTCAGTCCTCCACCTGCACCCAAAGCCTGTCTGGTCATGCCACAAGCTTTTTAACTGCGCAGAAGGGATCCTGCACACCTCCTTACTATGCTGGCAGCAGGGCTCAACGTCATCAGGCGGTTTTTACTTTGAAATGTCTGGGAAATGTGAGTCACACAGCTGAAGAGTTGTGGTCAGCTCTGGAGAACCAGTTTCATGAATGGTTGTCTCCACTGGACCTGAAACCAGGGAAGGCCGTGTGCGACAATGCTGCAAACCTGGGTGCGGCCCTTCGCCGGGGCAATGTCACACACGTGCCTTGTATGGCTCACGTGTTGAACCTGGTTGTCCAGCAATTTTTAGCCCACTGTGCTGGACTAGATGGCCTTCTGCAGAGGGCACGGTCGCTGTGTGCTCACTTCCTCCGTTCGCATCCCGCAGCTCAGCGACTTACATCTCTACAGAAGTCGTTGGGCCTGCCACTTCACCGGCTAAACTGCGATGTGCCTACCTGGTGGAATTCAACTCTGCACATGTTGCAGCGACTGTGGCAGCACCGAAAAGCCCTGGTGCAATACGTTGTGACGTATAGCCTGGGCCAACGAGATCCAGAGGTGGGGCAAATCACGCTGGAGGAGTGGTCTCAGATCAGGGACCTATGCACCCTTCTGCACAGTTTTGAAATGGCGACGAAGATGTTTAGTGCTGACGATGCCATTATCAGCATGACTATTCCGGTGACTTACATGCTGGAGCACATGTTAAACAGAATTCGGAGTCAGGTGGTGGCACAAGAGGAGGTGGAGGAAGTAGAAGAGGAGGAGTTGTATGCGGAAGGGCTAACATCTGCAAGGTCCAGACGGTTGGCAGCACCAAGGCGGCAGGCATGTGAGGGTGGGGGAGATGGTTTAACCAGGGCGCAAGGTAGCAGCCAAACTAGTGAGAAAGGTGCAGGGGTGCAGGAGCCCAGGAAGAAGTGGAGGACGAACTGATGGAAGACTCATCAGATGAGGGAGACCTTGATCACATCTCTGTTGTGCGAGGTTGGGGAGAGAGGACAGAGGAAGGAAGCATGATTGTTACCTTGCCACCAACACAACAGGGACTTGGTGCTCCTGGATGCGCAAGACACATGAGTGCCTTCTTGCTGCACTACCTGCAACATGACCCTCGAATTGTGAGAATTAGAAATAATCCTGACTACTGGGTTGATACACTGTTAGATCCCCGGTACAAAAGTAAATTTGCAGAAATTATTCCTGCCATAGAAAGGGATGCACGCATGCAGGAGTATCAGCAGAGACTGTTGCAGAAACTTACATGTGCTTTTCCACAAAACACCAGTGGTGCACGTAGTGAATCTCACAGTTCCAACTTGCCAACCGTTGGACCGTCGAGTGTTCAGCACTCAAACCGTAACAGAAGCACAGTATCTGCCGGTAACATCAATTTTGCAGAATCATTTCACCACTTTTTTAGCCCATCCTTTGCAAGGCCACAGGAGACAAGAAGTCTGATACATAGTCAACGCCTAGTGACGATGGTACAGCAGTATCTCCAAGTAAACATTGAAGTCATAACTGTGTCACTAGACTCTTGCTCTTTTTGGGCTTCCAAGCTGGATAAATGGCCAGAGCTCGTCACTTACGCCTTGGAGATCTTGTCATGCCCTGCAGCCAGCGTTCTGTCTGAACGTGTGTTCAGCGCTGCTGGTGGTGTGCTGACAGATAAGCGCATGTGGCTCTCCACTGATAATGTAGACAGACTCACGTTCATAAAGATGAACAAATCATGGATCCGAAACGCCTTTTCTACCCCTGTGTCATCCTGGGGAGAGTAAAAGCTTGATGATTTGTTAAAATCACCTCACCAACCTTTTTAAGCTTTAAAATTACTAATCATGTTTATCTGTATCTTGGCTGAAAAATAATTTGGGCTTTGTAGCAGTGTGCAGTACTGATTCTATTAGGCCATCTATACTAAGCTCCACCAGATTTAAAATTACTAATCATGTTTATCTGTATCTTGGCTGGAAAATAATTTGGGCTTTGTAGCAGTTTGCGGTACTGATTCTATTAGGCCATTTATACTAAGCTCCACCAGCTTTCAAATTAATAATAATTTTTAGCTGCATCTAGCCCGGAAAATAATTTTGGGTCTCTTAGATGCGCAAGACACATGAGTGCCTTCTTGCTGCACTACCTGTAACATGACCCTCAGATTGTCAGA
Organism: Phyllobates terribilis; assembly: GCF_046119375.1. Lineage (NCBI taxonomy): Eukaryota > Metazoa > Chordata > Amphibia > Anura > Dendrobatidae > Phyllobates > Phyllobates terribilis. The sequence goes on from NW_027362767.1 coordinate 165,823,304, forward strand.
ATTCGAAGTAATCCTGATTACTGGGTTGCCACACTCTTAGATCCCCCACACTCTTCGATCAACCTTTTCATTTTAATAAAGAACAAAAAAATGGTAATTTTTGAAATTATAAGCATTAGCAGGTTATTAGAAACTGAAATCAAACAGTTTTCAACTCAAAACTTTATTCTAGGTGATGTTACAATTGCACATAGGACCCCTTGTTCGAAAGGAGCTTCTGAACTCTCTCATCCATTGAATTTGTCAGGTTTTGGATGGTTTCTGCTTCAATTGTTTGCATGAGGACAGAATACCCTCCCAGAGCTGTTGCTTAGATGTGAACTGCCTCCCGCCATCATAGACACTCCTTTTGATGATGCTCCAGTGGTTCTGAATGGGGTTAAGGTCAGGGGAGCATGGGGGTCACACCATAAGTTTGTCCCTTTTTATGCCCATATCAACCAGAGATGCAGATGTGTTATGTGCAGCATGAGACGGTACATTATCATGCATGAAAATGATCTTGCTGCGGAATACACGGTTCTTTTTCTTGAACCATGGCAGGAAGTGCTGTTTGAGAAACTCCACATACATTATGGAGTTCATCTTTACCCCTTTAGGGTTCCTAAAGGGCCCGACAATCTCTCTCCCCATGATTCCAGCCCAAAACATTACTCACTGTCCTCTGCTATGACAAGGCTTTTTTGCCGCTGCTCTTTTAACCTGAGATAATTTCCTGGAGGTAAGAGTCCTCAATTTTCCCTTATCAGCTCAATTTCCCTTATCACATGCACAGCTACATACTTCTTGATTGTGCGATGATCAGGATGAAGTGTCGTGGCAATGTTGATTGTAGTCATGCCTTGACCTAAACATTCCACAATTTGTTGCTTCTCAGCAGCCGACACATCCTTTTTCTTTCCCATTTTGGCAGAAAATGTAGGCTGCTTAATAATGTGGGACAGCCTTCTTAAGTAGTCTTGCCTTTCATTGGACACACCTGCCAAACTAATTAGCACAGGTGTATGCAATTGCTTACAGTGATATAAAGTGCCCTGACACACATCACCATCAATGAGTTTAACTGACAAACAAACAAATTCTTCCCTTATCACTCCTAAACACTTTTTGCATAATAATTTGGAACACAGTGTACATGTGCTTTTCCACAAAACACCAGTGGTTCACGTAGTGAATCTTACAGTTCTAACTTGCCAACCGTGGTCTGTATGGAGTTGTTCAATAAAGGGCCCAAAATTAAGATAACATAGACGGGAGAGGTCTCTATGAATACGAATTCCTAAGTATTTGATACCCTGTGAGGGCCAGGCAAAGGGAAAGTTGGACTAGATGGAATCCTGTATGGATTTGGGTAGGGAGACATCGAGGGCCTCAGACTTCGCTGCATTGATTTTAAAATTTGACCATGTAACAAAGTGATCTATTTCAGCCATAACAGCATGGATGGATATATGTGATTGAGTGATATATACTAGGACATCATCAGCAAATGCAGAGCACTTGTACTCAGTGCCTCCCACCTCAATCCACCTAATATTGGGGTTATGGCGAATTGATGAGAGCAGGTGCTCCGTCACTAGGATGTATAAGAGAGGGGACAGAGGACATCCCTGCTTTGTCCCATTGGTGATTATGAAAGGTGATGAAAATGTTCCATTTATCTTCAGCCTAGGTGACGTATTGTGAAACAGGGCCGCGACTTTGCCTATAAAAGAGTCCCCTAGACCCCTACCCCAAGCTTTTTAAGGGAATAATATATGGCGTGCCAGGAGACTCCATGGAGTGCTTTCTCAGCATCCAATGAGAGTATCTAATTACAAATTTTTAACTGCATCTAGCCCAGGAAATACTTTGTGCCTAGTAGCAGTGTCTGCTAGTCAGCGGATTATCCCAGCTGTTAAGCAAGCTACACCACCTGTAGTTTGGATACTTAATTTTTTCAAAGGAAATGGTGCGGTCCCCCGGGACACTCAGTGAAGAGCATCCGGGAGGCACCCCAAGGCATAGGGGCTGGGACTGGCGGTAGGACGCCTTGCGGTGGACCGCCGAGCTCGATCCTTATAAAAGCTTTTTAACTGCAGCAGCTTTAGTGGACGCTACTGGAGCTGGAATTATGCGGCTGCTAGCATGAGACTTGCCGTCCAATAGATCCTTGTAAAAGGATTTAAAGTGTATTCATTCAAATTAGAGAGACAATTTAAATTAAAAAGCGAGCTCCACCACAGGGGTGCTCGCTCGACCCACCAGCGGACAGGCACTAGTATTGGGAGAGGGGGGCTGGCCGTCAGGGTCTACTGCAGCTCTGGCACAAACCCGGCGACACGGAGGTCGCACGGGCTGGAACGGACTGGCCGTGTCGGCTTCGCACTTTTTTTGTTTTAGAAGGGCATGACATGCCTATATCTGTGTCTCCCCCTCCTTTTACTCCTCCACCTCTTTTCTTTTCGCATTACTATATGTACTTGTCACTTTTCCATGTGTTAGTTGTGTCTTCTGAGCAGTTTGTCAGCTTTTGAACACCTTTGAAGGTGTTTTCTATGTATTTCTATTTGTTTTTGTTTGCCTGCCATTGGTTTTAACGGTGTTCGAAGGTGTTCGACGAACAGTTCGGTGAACATACGGGTGTTCGACGAACCGAACCGAACTCGAACACTACGGGGGTGGCTCAACACTACTTAAAAGCCTTGGATAATGGCATCAGTGGTGCTTGCCAAGTTGCTCAGGGTTCAGCACAGAGAGAGGGATCAAAGACCATCACTGAAGTTGGGACAGGTGAGTAATATGTTGCCTAAGGCATCTCATTCAGCCAACCAGTACTATGCTCTGTGCTGATAAGGGGCAGGAACCCTGAAACAGTGCTATCTACAGATGAGTCTGTGGGCTGGTATGAGTTACAATGCATATAGAGAAAACACTAAGATTATATACAATAGGTATATTTTTTTAGCCTTTTTTGTTGTATTTCCTCCCTTTCATAGTACAACCAGTGGTCAATGGCCTGTAAGGTCTGAGACAGGGTCCTGGGACAGCCATTTTTAGGCTGCTTTCAAAAATTGTGGCTGCATTAATTTTTTTTTTATAAAAAGCTTTTTCTGAAATCACAGTAAAACTAATTACGCCACTTCGAAAATGGTGGCAAATGCACTGCAATTTTGATGTGATTTCAGAAAATGTCTGACATATACAGAAATACATTATTTCCTGTAATAATGCTGCTCACTTGGGAACGATATGAGGTGTAACAGGAATCGTTTCTATATAAAAGTCTTGCTGTTTTATTGCAGTCATCATAAATCATATCACAGGAAAACTTAAATACAGACTTTGTCTGGCACAATTGATTAGGCTGCCTGGCATAGAGTCCAGCTTCCATGTTCTTTAGCAAAGGCATTCAATATAGGAGATCTGCACACGTCCATAAACACAGGCATGTGTGAGATAAACAGCTCTCAATTTACCCAGTGAATAATAGAGAATAATAGTCTCTGCTGTGCTGTCACACACTCCATCTGTAATGTTTATTCACTAATTCAAAATTTTCTCTTCTGATTTCTATTGCTAGACTGTGTTTTGTGACGTCCTCACACTTTCTAGATTCGCTTCAAAATGGCCACGGTATTTCCTGTCTCAGCTTTCATACAGGCTGCAATAGTCCCTCGTGATTGACTGGGTTACACCATGTGGTGTGATGGGATAGCTGCAAGGCATTATGGGGAAGCTCGGCCAACCGCGCCTTGGGTCATGTGAGCCATTTTCTTGCTTATGCAATCTTCTATATTGTGTAACATGACGGTGGGCATTTTTTTTTGTGATTTGCACATATAGAATTGGAAATTGAAATGAATTTGATTCACAACAAATCAATTCACTCATCTCTAAAATTTTCGAATACACTTTTTTTAAATAAAAATCACGAACCATTAAATAAGTCATATTTGATTTCTGTTATCATAACGACACCTAAAAAACAGTGATAATCCAGCAAAATAATGGTGACCAATAAATGATGCAAATTAAAATAGGGAAATTGTTTATTTTTATTTTTTACCTTAAAAGTATTATAAAAGTTAATGTAAATGTGTTACATTTGTGCATGGCAAAATGGCATCTAAAGAATACAAAGCTCATAAAAAATAACACTTGGGCAGAAAATATAAAATGTTATGGCTTCTATGGCTATGAATTGTGAAAGATAAAAAAAAAATGAAACAAAATTTCCATCAGTAAAAGCATTCTGCTACAAACTTTGAGGCATATATCCACCTTTTATGGGTTTGCTCACACCTTATGTATTTTTTGGGAGGCAGAAATTACAGAAGAACATATTTTTACATTTTATGCTATTTTTTTACATGTGTAATTTGTGTATTTGAGTACTGTTTATATGTGTGTAATATGTGTATACATGTATATGTGTACAGCATATATGCCTATGCAATGTGTGGGCAAAATGTCTAAATGCATATGTAATGTACATGTGTATTTTATTTATGTATGTGTGTTCAACTGTGCCTATGTATATACATACGTAGGCTTAATGTGTACGTGCACATGTAGGTATTTCATGTATGTGTGTATATACATTGGAAGGGGGTCCAAGAAGCACAGTGACCTCTTTTCTCTCATTGACTACAGGGAGTGCAAAGGCAGCAGTCACATCTGGACCCTGGTGCCTAAAGCTGCCCAAAAGGCCCTCAGCCTCATAAAAAAAGACTTCAGGAACGGAGTAGTTGTACATAGAGGAGTTTTGAGGGTTTAGACCCCATCAGATGCCTTGTGCACTCCATCTCTTTTCGCTGGATTGTAGATAACTAATTGTGGTGGCACTACATCACTTTTGCTTGAAGCCTCTGTGATGATGTGATTGTATTACCTACAGTGGTGTGAAAAAGTGTTTGCCCCTTTCCTGATTTCTTATTCTTTTGCATGTTTGTCACACTTAAATGGTTCAGCTCACAAAACAAATTTAAATATTAGACAAAGACAACACATGTAAACACAAAATGCAGTTTTTAAATGAAGATCTTTATTATTAAGGGAAAAAGAAATCCAAACTTATAGGGCCCTGTGTGAAAAAGTGATTGCCCCCTAAACCTAATAACTTGTTGGGCTGCCCTTAGCAGCAACAACCACAATCAAGCAATTGCTATAACTGGCAATGAGTCTTTTACAACGCTCTGGAGGAATGTTGTCCAACTCATCTGTGCAAAATTGTTGTAATTCGGCCACATTGGAGGGTTTCCAAGCCTTTTTAAGGTCATGCCACAGCATCTCAATGGGATTAAGATCAGAACTTTGACTAGGCCACTCCAAAAGTCTTAATTTTGTTTTTCTTAAGCCATTCAGAGGTGGAATTGCTGGTGTGCTTTGGATCATTGTCCTGCTGCATAAACCAAGTGCTCTTCAGCTTGAGATCATGAAAAGATAGCCGGATATTCTTCTTCAGGATTTTTTGGTAGACAGAAGAATTCATGGTTCCATTTACCACAACAAGTCTTCCAGGTCTTGAAGTAGCAAAACAGCCCCAGAACATCACACTACCACCACCATATTTTACTGTTGGTATGATGTTCCTTTTCTGAAATGCTTTGTTACTTCTATGCCAGATGTAATGGGACATGCATCTTCCAAAAAGTTAATCTTTTGTCTTGTCAGTCCACAGAGTATTATCCATCGTCAAGATTTTTTCTGGCAAAACTGAGACGAGTCTTTATGTTCTTTTTGCTCAGCAGTGGTTTTTGTCTTGAACTCTGCCATGCATGCCATTTTTGTCCAGTCTCTTTTTTATGGTGAAGTCATGAACACTGACCTTAACTGAGGCAAGCAAGGCCTATAGTCCTTTGGATGTTGTTGTGGGGTCTTTTGTGACCTCTTGGATGAGTCGTCACTGCACTCTTGGGGTCATTTTGGTCGGCTGGCCACTTCTGAGAAGGTTAACCACTGCTCGATGTTTTCGCCATTTGTGCATAATTGCTTTCACTGTGGTTCACTGCAGTCCCAAAGCTTTATAATTGGCTTTATAACCTTTTCCAAACTGATAGATTTCGATTACTTTGTTTCTCATTTCTTCCTGAATTTCTTTGAATCACGGCATGATATCTAGCTTTTCAGTATCTTTTGGCTTACTTCACTTTGTCAGGCTGGTCTTATTAAAGTGATTTCTTGATTGAAAACAGGTATGGCAGTAATCAGGCCTTTCTGTGGCTAGGGAAATTGAACTCAGCTTCCCAAATATGTGATGACAGTTAATTTATGTTTTAATGGGAGGAGGGGATCGCTTTTTCACACAGGGCCCTGAAGGTTTGGATTTCTTTTTCCTTTAATATTAAAGGTCTTCATTTAAAAACTGCATTTTTTGTTTACTGGTGTTATCTTTGTGTTATATTTAAATTTGTTTTGTGATTTGAAACATTTAAGTGTGACAAATGTTCAAAAGAATAAGAAATCAGGAAGGGAACACCTTTTCACACTACTGTATGTCGCTCAACAAGAGTCAACTCTAAAGAGTTTAGACCTTCCCTGTCTGACATGGAGTCAATAACTGCGTGGTAGCATTGGCAGGTGACATACTGATGGATAAGATACATTTTGGGCAACAGAGTAAGGCACCTTTTCTTTATGGGACACATTAGATGTTTTTCAGTTTTAGAGGACAGCAGTAGAGATGAGTGAATCTTTTCAAATTCAAATTTGAAAGCTTCGTCAAGTTTTTCATAAAAAGTAAATTTGCTTACTCCAATGGCACTGAAAAGACGTGTGTAAAACACTGAGGTCTCCTAGGACTATATCCAGCCCATCTAAAGTTCTTTAATGCAAACACATCCTTAATAGTGTCAAAGTGATATCAACATACAGTCATGATTAAAAGTGTTTGCTCCTTTGAAATTGTTTCAGAAAATTATGTATTTCTCCCAGAAAATTATTGCAATTACACATGTTTTGTTATACACATGTTTATTTCCTTTGTGTATATTGGAAAAACACAAAAAAAACTGAGAAAAAAGGCAAATTGGACATAAGTTCACACAAAACCCCAAAAATGTACCCGGGTAAACAGTTGTTATACGGTGGTAATAAAAAACCTGCTTCTCACACATTAATCCTCTTCACTACTGTACTTTTACACACTCTCTATATAGTTTTTTTGCTACACCATCGTACACTATCTGTAATGTTTATTCAGTGTTTTATGACTCTCTCTCCCTATCTCTCTACCTAAGCTATGAGCTCTGACGTCCTCTCACTATCCAGATTCACCACAAAATGGCTGCTGTATTCTCTGTCTCGACTTTCATACAGACTATGGCAGTCCCTCCTGATTGCCTGTGCAATAATAAGTGATGGGATATGATAGCTGCAAAGTATTATGGGGAAGACCAGCCACACCTGAGGTCACGTGAGCCTTCTCTGACTTATAGAATCTTTATGCAATGTATAAAAGTACAGCTATCATTTTAGGCAATTAACAAGAACCAGATAACAAATTGTATGAATTTGCAAAATTCAGCAAATTCCTAAAAATTCAAAACAAATATCAAACAAATATTATGGACTCAACCAACATAACGTCTCTAGGCATGTTCATCCTTCTTGGACTATCAGACGTGCCTTATCTTCAGGATATCTGTTTCTTTTTGTTCTTGGTGATGTATATTGCAACTTTGACAGGAAATCTTCTACTAATTATCGTAGTGGGGATTAACCCAACTCTACAGACCCCTATGTACTTTTTCTTGAGTAACCTCTCTTTTATTGACATCTGCTTCTCATCCACCATAGTTCCTAAAATCTTGGTTAACACTATTGCTAAGGACAGAAGTATTTCCCTGTTGGGATGTGCATTCCAGATGTACTTCTCGCTAGCCTTAGGGGCAACTGAGTGTATACTACTTGCAGTTATGGCCTTTGATCGATTTGCTGCCATCTGTAAGCCGCTGCACTACAACACTATCATGAGCAAGGGTTTCTGCATTACTCTAGCAGTAGGATCATGGGTGGCGTGCTTCATGAACTCCACTGTCCATGTTTTCATTACGTTCCAACTGCCCTACTGCAAGACCCACCATATCAGCCACTTCTTTTGTGAGATACCTCCAATTTTGCAAATATCTTGTAGAGATACCAGACTCAATGAAATAGCTATGTATGTTTCTGCTGGCATCATTGTTATGATGGCTTTCTTCCTAACTCTCATTTCATACATCCACATCATCTCCACCATCATGACGATCCAGTCATCGCAAGGGAGGCAGAAAGCATTCTCTACTTGTGCCTCCCACCTTATCGTTGTCACTCTCTACTATGGGACTATTATGTTCATGTATCTACGACCCCGCTCTGCCTACTTACCTGAAGCAGACAAGACTATCTCGATACTGTATACCGTCGTAACTCCTATGTTGAACCCTTTCATCTACAGCGTAAGAAATAAGGACGTGAAATGTACCATAAAAAAATGTTTCACCAGGAATTTAACTCTCTAGGAGAATTTGGAGACACCACAACATGATTCAAAATAGTAGCTCTTATCAGAAATGATGGAGAGACCACTGTATAGCTATATCAACTATCGCCTTATTTAAAGAGAATGTTTTATCTGAAAATCTGGTAAATGCATGTTTTGTGTTAAATTTTTGGCAGCTTTTTCGATATCATAATCTTTATTAAAAAAATAGAAATCCTGCAATTTTACACTGGACATTGAGGTTTCTTTAGACTTCAACTTCCTGCTGTTTCAGGAAACAACATATGTACACAGCCACACTGAGCAACCTTCAACACAATGTTTTCTCTCTAGAAACATGTAAGGAGCATGTGCAAAGGTCATTGTGAAGGGAGGGAGAGTAGGGTCAGCTATGACATGGCCCACTGTGATTGGTGCATACTGTAAAAACTGTTTTTGAAATGACAGGCAGAGTGAGGGTAAAATAATGGCAGTGACCAGTATGTTTTTTTTTTTGTTTTCTTTTAAGTGCCAATTTAAAAAAGACAAAAATACATGTAAATACATGTAACACAAAAACTTGATTTAAGTAATAGGTCACATTCTGATAACCCCTTTCTTTTACAGAAGACTTGTCACAAGGTCAAAAGTAGCCAGAATTTGCTATTATTTTACTCCTGCTTCTTGCCTGAATATTCCATTTTTATGTTTCGTTGTTTTTTTATCTGCCATATTGTTTCAGAGATATGAGCCTGTTTATTTAGTTCTAATTTGTATGGTCTTTATCAAGGGGGCATTGTTTAGAGGATAATCAAGCAGTGCACCCAAAAGACATGCCCCAAGGATCGTGTCAGCAAAAATCATTAAAAAATAGCACTAAATAAAAAAGGCCTGTATCTCTGGAGCTGTATGGCAAATTAAAAAAAAAATACCCAGGGGAGCAGCATGAATAAAAAAAAGAAAATTAAATGCCCACCTTTAACCAAGTGACAGGTCCACTTTAAGAACCACCAATTTGCTTTTCTTGTCATCTTCATTCCATACATTTTTCAAAAAAGGACAGAGGAAGCAGATCATTGTAAAATAAAAAACTAGAATATAATGTAATTTATGCCATAGAACCTCTGCCTCTCCTGCTTGGCTCCAGTTGTCTCCATAGGGACCAAACATTACGATGATGTCCTATCTATACAGAACAGTCAGCTGCCCCCTAAATGTACAGATTGGAGTAATATGAACAGAAAAAATAGTCAGGTGTCTGATGTACAGGATGTACAGTGGCTTCATCAGTCCAGCGCTTGAATGGAATAGATGTCATCACTTCCATTTGAGGTGAAGACCACCAGAGCTATGACAATGAAGCAACAAGACTCTGGAGAGATAAGTAATACATGACCTAAATATGATTTATAGCATAATTACAGCATAGTAAATATAGTACAATATATTAAACTTAATAGCTCTTTTAAGCTCACAGCCATGAGATTTTACACCATTTTTTAAAACTATTTATTAACTATTTTGAGATTTTTGAGGGGCTTTGGGTGAGGGCATTCTATCAAGTAGAAATAGTGATCATTAAATGGTGATAGGGATTTTTGTCAAGATTTAATAGCTTTCTTGACCTCCTGTTACCCCAAGAGGTTGACACATTCTACTTGTGAAAGAAAAATAAAAACAAGAAAACTGTATCAGCCCTAAAAAAGTATTATCATCTTCTTCAACTGTGATCTTCGGTGGCTCTTCACTAATCTTTTAAGTGAGGAGTTGTAGCTGTAAAGTCACTATTTGCTCTTCAGCTGGACTTCCCCAAATCTTTCTACTGTGACCTTATTAGCCAGAAGATGGTAATGCCTGGCCCTCAAAACTTATCATGTTCCATGTCAAAATTATCATTTTTTTCTATTTATCTGAAAATGTGTCTCTTGAACCCAGGAGAACATTGAAATAAGCACAAAAAATCATGTTGGTAAACCTAAAGACTTCTCAAATACTCTTGAATTTTTAAGTTCATTATCATAACACCACCATATGGTGAGCTGTTCATAAAAACATTTTACTTTTATGGTCTGTGTACTGTGACAAAGTCACTGGCAAAATACTGGAGGAGACATATGTTTCACTGAGGCTATTAGCTTCAGTGATGTGAAACCTAGAAGTTTACTCCAGCACACTAAATGCTGAGAGGGATTAATCAGCCATTTTTAATGGTCTAGGTTTTATGTGAACATCTGTAGAGCAGGTGGGAGGCTGTTCACCATATCTCCATTCCGGGGTGTGGTCTGGGATATAAATAGCCAGCCTGTTGAATTATGTGGTGTTAAGTGTATCTGGAGAGGCTAGCTCAAGAGAGAGGAGCTTGTGTTTTGTGCTATCCTGAACCGTGTGTTTTTGCTATACCTGAGTGGCTGGATCCCGGCTGATGTAAGGACTGTACTGTACTCTTTTCTTTTGCTTTGCCATTATGCAAGAACGGCTGTGTTTACTTTTATGAACTGTACATTGCTTTATGCCATTTTTTTAATAAACCAATAAGAAATTTAAAGACACAGCATTCCGTGTTTACCTCCGAGTGCAGCAGAGTGACCAATCTACCACAGGTGGTGTTTTGAATGCGGGAAACGTTCCAGGAACATGAGCAGCTGCTACAGAGAACGTTATATGTCCTGGGTAAAGGCCAGCGAGAGATGTCTGGCATCATGGAGGACATAATCAAACACATGGTCCAGATGCAGTAGAAGCAGCAGCAGGAGACAAGCAAGCTTCTACTACAGCAGATACAACAGCAGCAGAAGCAGTGGCTCACTTCTGTAAAGCGCCATCCAGGGCAGGTCGACCGCTCCACCCCCAAGACTGGCTGATAACTACCACGCCCGGAAGGTGGTAAGACGGGCCATGAAGAAGATGACCCGGGGTATGATGTGGAAGTCTTTCTGGCTGTTTTTGAGAGGATGGCTGATCGGGAGCGACTTCCTTCAGAGCACTGGGCATATGTGCTGGCGCCATATTTGACAGACGAATCCCAAAATGCCTACTATGACTTGGCCTTGCAAGACGCCAAGGAATATGGCAAATTAAAAACTGAAATTTTGGCACACTTGGGGTAACGATGACTCTCAGGGAGCAGTAGGGTCTACCGCTGGGCATATCACAGTGAGAAGCCCCCTCACTCCCAAATGTTTGATCCACTCCACCTGGTCCAAAAACGGTTGCAGCCAGAGTCCTCTACCCCTGCGCAGATGGTAGAACAAGAGGTGATGGACCGGTTTGTGCATTCCATGCCAAGGCAAATAAAGACTTGAGTTGCCCTGGGTGATCCCCGGAATGCCAATGAACTTGTCGGACTGGTCAAGAGGTATCAGGGGGTCAAGAATTCCTTGAGAAAACAGCACACTTCATACTGGGGATCCAAACAGGGGGTTGAGGCTTAGAAGGGGGTAGGGCATGCAAGATCCAAAGGGGAAGCGAAGGTAATGCCGAATGTCTCTGCTGGAGATATTATATGCCTGAAATGTCATGGACGAGGCCATAGAGCCACTCGTTGCCCCCTGACCTCCAAGCAAATGGACTGTAGCCTAGGACGACATTGTTCTTACTATGCATTTTCGACCTGCAGTGTGAACTATCCACCCAGCAAGTGGCCGCAGGAATGTCCCATAACAATAAATGGGGTACTGGTGTCCGGACTCTTGGACCCAAGGAGTCTGGCGACCCTGGTAAGGGCCACACTTCCCCACTAGTTTATCCCTGGAAAACACGTGGGCGTCCGCTGTATTCACGGGGACGCCAAGAACTACCCCATTGCCAAAGTGAATATGAAAACTAATTGTGGGGCTGAGTCCCAAGAGGTCGGAGTGATTAAGGACCTGCTACAATAATAGGGCTGGACTTTAGCTTGTTTTGGGACTTATGGCTGAAGGCGGGGATACTAAGTGACTCAGACAGGAGCCGGTTCAACCAGGACGAATCCCCATCGCAGTTGGAAGCAGATGAGTTACCCTTGTGTGTCCTTGCTGGTGACAAGGATGAGACAGCGACGAGATGGTGAGAAGTGAGGCCAATATTCCTGAATTGGGGATTTCTGGGTGGAATTTTGGGACTGCTCAAATGCAATATCTGTCGTTAAAAGGTGCATTTGACAATGTGACAGTGATAAATGGGGTCACTCAAGAGCTGGGGATGGACACTAGGTTTCCATATTTCCCTTTAAAAGAGAAGCTGCTATATCGGGTCACTAAACTAAGAGAAGAAGTGATAGAACAGATGTTAGTACTAGGTCCCTATAGGTGTAGGGTATTAGACCTGGCCCATTCTCATGTCTTGGTTGGGCATCTGGGAGTAGACAAAACTCGAGAGTGGGTCCTTCAGAGGTTCTACTGGCCTGGATTTGAAAATAAATATCACTGCACTCCCTTTGTAGGTGCTCAAGCAGGGGCCGAACCCTTTAGGACACAGTTCAAGAAACCTCGGCACTCAAAACGTCCTTTATATGTGAAAATTTATTTTAGCAAGATAAACACACAGCAATAATACAACAAAAAGTTTCGGTCATGATGACCTTCTTCAGTTGGCCAATTGGACACCGCGATGCGCTACTGGAGCCAATGCACGCTCCTCTAAGGCAGCCCGTTTGGGACCCTATCCCTCTACCTACACCAGCAGTTCTATTGGCCAACTGAAGATCATCATGACCGAAACGTTTTGTTGTATTATTGCTGTGTGTTTATCTTGCTAAAATAAATTTTCACATATAAAGGACGTTTTGAGTGCCGAGGTTTCTTCTACTGGCCTGGATGTCACAGAGAGATTGTTAACTACTGCTGGTCCTGCAATACCTGCCAGCTAACTGCTCCCGTATCCCACTTCCGAAGTCCCTTAGTTCCATTGCCTATTATAGAGGTCGCATTTTACTGGATTGCCATGGACCTTGTTGGGCCCTTGGTCAAGTCCGCCAGGGGACACCTATACATCTTGCTAGTGTTGGACTATGCAACTCAGTACCCGGAGATGGTACCACTGAGAAACTCTTCCGCCAGGACTATAGCCCAAGAGCTAGTTCATATTTTCTCCTGGATGGGCTTGCCAAAGGAGATCCTGCTCGACCAGGGTATTCTTTTTATATCCAAGGTAATAAGGGAGTTGTGCAAGGCTCTCCAGTTTACACAACTCCGGCTGTCGGTGTACCTTCTGTAGATGGACAGCCCGGTGGAGAGGTTCAACAAGACCTTGAAATCCATGCTGAAGAAGGTCATGGAGAAGGATGGACGAGACTGGTATTGTCTACTGCCGTACCTGTTGCCCATTAGGGAAGTCCCACAGGCCTCCATGGGATTCTCACCATTTGAGTTGCTGTACAGACGGCACCCTCGGGGACTTCTGAATGTTGCTAAGGAGACCTGGCAAACAGAGGTAACACCCCATTGAGCATGTGGCCCAGATGCAGGACCAGATGACGAAGGTGATGCTGATTTTGAAGGAAATCCTCCTTCAAGCACATGAGGCCAAGGCAAGGGTCTACAATAGGGCCGCAAGGCTGAGACAGTTCAGCCCTGGAGATCGGGTATTGGAGTTGGTACCCATAGTCATAAGTAAATTCCTGGTCAAGTTGCAAGGGCCATACAATATGGTTGAGAAGTTGAGTGACGTCAACTACAAAGTACACCAACCAAGAAGACGAACGTAATATCAGATATACCACATCAACCTGCTTAAACCATGGCAAGACAGGGAACGAGTGGAAGCTACGTGTCTGGGGGTCAATCCTGAAGCCAAAGTCGAAGATGTCACAGTGGCAGAGACACTGTCACCACCAGTGCCGAGAACTGTTTCGGAAAAACAGAGACCTGTTTTCGGAGTTGCCTGAATGTACGCAGGTTATGGAGCTTGAGATCTTGATGGAACCGCATGTACAGGTGAAACAGAAGCCATATCGAATCCCTGATGCCTGTCGCAAGGTGATTTCAAACGAGGTGTGGAGAATGTTGAACCTGGGCTTCATGAAGTAGTCAAAGATGTTACGGGTCCGGGAGGTGGAACCTCTGTGCTACGGTGCAAGGAGGGACCCAGAGGGGCATAACTAAGTATCAACCCGGACCGACCCTGGTCGTACAGTGGCTAATGACTGAGGGACCGAGCCGAAGTACCAGGTTCTACTCTGGGGACGACCTTGTAAGGGAGAAGGTGACTCCCACGGTACTGATGGCAGGAACTGACCGGAATAGCAGGTAGACACAGCAGGCAGGCTGGCGAGCAGAAACCTCCAGGTAGGCTATCAGGTAGACACGGCAAAGTGATGGCAGGAGTCTCTAGGTGGGCTGGCAGGTGGTCACGGCAAGTGACGGCAGGAGTCTCTAGGTGGGCTGGCAGGTGGTCACGGCAAGTGACTGCAGGAGCCTCCGGGAAGGCACGGCAGGTAACAAGTAGGTAACAGGCAGGTCACAGGCAAGTGCTCCCAGGTGAGTGGGCTGGCGGGCACGGCAGGTAACAGGCAGGCAACAGGCAAGTGCTCCCAGGTGAGCCGGCTGGCAGGCACAGCAGGTAACAGGCAGGTAACAGGCAAGTAACAGGCTGGCGGGCAAGACTGGTAGTCAGGCTAGCAGCGGGACCTGAGGGCTGAAGCAGAGGTCAGAAACACTGTGCAACAACTCTTGCTCGGGCACCTTCATTTTGGAGGAGGTGCCATATATATGGGAGGACCCTCGGCTATTGGCCGGGGACTCCTTAGGATGGCGTGCGCGGCCCCTTTAAGAGGGAGGGAGCATGCGCGCCCAAAGCACAGTGCCCGGGGAGCTGCGCGCGCCGACAGGAGGAAGAGGAGCGCTGGAGAACGCAGAGCGGGGAGCGCGGGGAGCGAGGAGGTGAGTGGGACGGCGTCTCTGCCTGGCAGGGGGCAGAGACGCCGATGCTACAAAAGAGCGGCTGGTCCAGCCCCATTGCCCTTGTGCTGAAGCCAGACAGAGAGTGGCATTTCTGTAATGACTACAGGAAGCTAAATAAAGTGTCCAAATTCGACGCATATTTGATGCCTGGGTTGGTGAACTTATTGAAAGGGTTGGACCAGCGAGATACATTACCACCCTGGACCCAACAAAAGGGTACTTTCAAATTCTCCTGTCTCCAAGTGCCGAGGAGAAGACGGCTTTCTCTACACCTGACGAGTGCTTTCAGTACACCAGGATGCCGTTTAGTCTGCAGGGAGTCCCTGCTACCTTTCAAAGGGCCATGGACTGGATCCTAGTCTCGCTCAAGAAGTACGCTGCAGCTTACCTTGATGACATTGTGATCTTCAGCCCGGATTGGGGAAGACACCTGCAGAAGGTCCAGGCGGTATTGGTTGCGACTGGATTTGAAGGCTGGATTTACCATAAACCAAAAGAAGTGCACCATGGGGATAAAAGAGGCAAAGTACTTGGGCTTCATTGTCGGAAGGGGTGAAATAAAGCTGCAAGTGAATAAGGTGGAAACCTCCAAGAAACAGGTTTGGGCATTTCTGGGAATTGTGGGATACTAGCGGCGATTTATCCCGAATTTCACTATGATAGCCACATCCCTGACTGACCTGCTTAAAGGTACAAATCCAGCGATGGCCAAATGGTCTTCTAAATCAGAGGGAGCGTTCAAGGAATTGAAGCTTGCCCTGTGTAAACAGCAGGTCTTGATTGCACCTGACTTCAATAAGAAGTTTGTGGTCTATATGGACACCTCAGAGGTCGGGTTAGGAGCCGTGTTGTCCCACAAAGGGAACGGGGAAGAAAATCCCATCCTGTATCTAAGCAGAAAACTCTCTGACTGTGAACAAAACTACGCCATAGTAGAAAAAGAGTGCTTGGCCAACAAATGGGCAATTGACACCCTGAGGTATTACCTATTAGGCCGGAAGTTCAGGTTAGCGTCAGATCATGCAACCCTGAGATGGATGAGAGAAAGAAAGGGGAAGAATGACCAAGTGACTAGGTGGTTTCTAGCTCTCCAGGACTTTAGTTTTCATGTGTAGCACAGGCCCGGGAAACTGCATGGTAATGCAGGTGTCCTGTCTTGACTTTCCGGTTTGTTAACTGAAGGAGCCAAAACCCCTGGCTTTGGGCAGAGGGGAGTATGTGACAAAGTCACTGGTGATTTGAAACCTAGAAGTTTGCTCCACCACACTAAATGCAGAGAGGGGTTAATCTGCAATTTTTAATGGGCTAGGTTTTATGTGAACAGTAGTGATGAGTAGAGATGAGCAGTGTTCGACTCGAACTGTTCGCCAATTTCAAATTCGAGCTGTTTTGAGCGGTGTTCGAGACGTTTGGCGAACACGAACGATTTGAAAAAAATCCGGCTGTTCGAGGTTATGTTCGATAACTGTTTGTGCACCAAAATCATAACTGGATTTTTTCACAGTAATGCTGATAATCAATGTTAATACGCAGTTTGAGTGTACAGCGGGGCGGGGGAAGGGGCAAGGGATGGATCTCTGCATAAATAATGAAGATCTCCATTTTTTTTTCTCTTTCCCGCATTTACAGTGGGGAGGTGCAGTCTGTCAGCCTATCAACAGCGCACACACGGAGCGAAGTGCTTTTTTTCACACAAGCAAGGGCATGTGTCATTGGCAGTGTATGTCACATGTCCTTGCACTATAAGACCCAGCCATTTTCCCGTCGCCACCATTTTTTCACTGCTGCAGCTGCGTATTACACGGCACCGCTGTTGCTGTGTGCGCTATACTTTCAGTGTTAATTTCAAGCCAATTTTCTCATAAATCTACAGATAGCTTGGGAGTAGGGAATAGTTGTGATTGCAGTCCTTTTGAGGACTAGGTTACAGCATTTCCTACGACTTTTAGCAGGCAGGTCTGTGCTCTTAAATAGACAGCTTGGGAGTAGGGACTAGGTGTAATTGCAGTCCTTTTGAGGACTAGGTTACAGCATTTCCTAGGACTTTTTGCCAGGCAGGTCTGTGCCAGTGCTGTGCAAGTGTTTTTCACAGCCTTTGGCTAAATCTAGATAAGCAAATCCTTTATGGCCTCTTGCAGTGTGTGTTAGTCAGTGGAGTAGCGTATCTGTGTTGCAAGCTACACCACCTGTGTATAGAATACAATTTCTTTACTGCACCTAGCCAAGTAATACCTTTTGGGCATAGCATAATTCTATTAGGCCATCTATACTAAGCTCCACCAGCTTGCAAATTACAAATAATTTTTATCAGCATCTAGCTCGGAAAAAAATTTTGGGCTTGTAGCAGTGTGTGGGACTTATTCTATTATTCCATCTATACTAAGCTCCACCAGCTTTGAAATTAATAATAATTTTTAGCTGAATCTTGCCTGTAAAATAATTTTGGGCATATTATCAGTGTGTGGTACTCATTCTATTAGGCCATCTATACTAAGCTCCACCAGCTTTCAAATTACTAATAATTTTTAGCTGCATCTTGCCTGTAAAATAATTTTGGGCACAGTAGCAGTGTGTGGTAACCATTGTATTAGGCCATCTATACCAAGCTCCACCAGTTTTGAAATTAATAATAATTTTTAGCTGCATCTTGCTTGGAAAATAATTTTGGGCATAATAGTAGTGTGTGGTACTCATTGTATTAGGCCATCTATACCAAGCTCCACCAGCTTTGAAGTTAATAATAATTTTTAGCTTCATCTTGCCTGTAAAATAATTTTTGGCATATTATCAGTGTGTGGTACTCATTTTATTAGGCCATCTATACTAAGCTCCACCAGCTTTCAAATTACTAATAATTTTTAGCTGCATCTTGCCTGGAAAATAATTTTGGGCATATTAGCAGTGTGTGGTACTCATTGTATTAGCCATCTATACCAAGCTCCACCAGTTTTGAATTAAATAATAATTTTTAGCTGCATCTTGCCTGGAAAATAATTTTGGGCATAGTAGTAGTGTGTGGTACTCAATGTATTAGGCCATCTATACTAAGCACCACCAGCTTTGAAATTAATAATAATTTTTAGCTGCATCTTGCCTGTAAATTAATTTTGGGCATATTAGCAGTGTGTGGTACTCATTCTATTAGGCCATCTATACTAAGCTCCACCAGCTTTCAAATTACTAATAATTTTTAGCTACATCTTGCCTGGAAAATAATTTTGGGCATATTAGCAGTGTGTGGTACTCATGGTATCAGGCCATCTATACCAAGCTCCACCAGATTTGAAATTAATAATATTTTTTAGCTGCATCTTGCCTGGAAAATAATTTTGGGCATAGTAGTTGTGTGTGGTACTCATTGTATTAGGCCATCTATACCAAGCTCCACCAGCTTTGAAATTAATAATAATTTTTAGCTGCATCTTGCCTGGAAAATAATTTTGGGCATATTAGCAGTGTGTGGTACTCATTCAATGAGGCCATCTATACTAAGCTCCACCAGATTTCAAATTACTAATAATTTTTTGCTGCGTCTAGCCTGGAAAATAATTTTGGGCATAGTAGCAGTGTGTGGTACTCATTGTATTAGGCCATCTATACCAAGCTCCACCAGCTTTGAAATTAATAATAATATTTAGCTGCATCTTGCCTGTAAAATAATTTTGGGCATATTAGCAGTGTGTGGTACTCATTCTATTAGGCCATCTATACTAAGCTCCACAAGCTTTGAAATTAATAATAATTTTTAGCTGCATCTTGCCTGGAAAATAATTTTGGGCATAGTAGCAGTGTGTGGTGCTCATTGTATTAGGCCATCTATACGAAGCTCCACCAGTTTTGAAATTAATAATAATTTTTAGCTGCATCATGCTTGAAAAATAATTTTGGGCATAGCAGTAGTGTGTGGTACTCATTGTATTAGGCCATCTATACCAAGCTCCACCAGCTTTCAAATTACTAATAATTTTTAGCTGCATCTTGCCTGGAAAATAATTTTGGGCATAGTAGCAGTGTGTGGTACTCATTGTATTAGGCCATCTATACCAAGCTCCACCAGTTTTGAAATTAATAATAATTTTTAGCTGCATCTTGCCTGGAAAATAATTTTGGGCATAGTAGCAGTGTGTGGTACTCATTGTATTAGGCCATCTATACTAACCTCCACCAGCTTTGAAATTAATAATAATTTTTAGTTGCATCTTGCCTGTAAAATAATTTTGGGCATATTAGCAGTGTGTGGTACTCATTCTATTAGGCCATCTATACTAAGCTCCACCAGCTTTCAAATTACTAATAATTTTTAGCTGCATCTTGCCTGGAAAATAATTTTGGGCATAGTAGCAGTGTGTAGTACTCATTGTATTAGGCCATCTATAACAAGCTCCACCAGTTTTGAAATTAATAATAATTTTTAGCTGCATCTTGCCTTAAAAATAATTTTGGGCATAGTAGTAGTGTGTGGTACTCATTGTATTAGGCCATCTATATGAAGCTCCACCAGCTTTGAAATTAATAATAATTTTTAGCTGCATCTTGCCTGTAAAATAATTTTGGGCATATTAGCAGTGTGTGGTACTCATTCTATTAGGCCATCTATACTAAGCTCCACCAGCTTTGAAATTAATAATCATTTTTTGCTGCATCTTGCCTGGAAAATAATTTTGGGCATAGTAGCAGTGTGTGGTGCTCATTGTATTAGGCCATCTATACGAAGCTCCACCAGTTTTGAAATTAATAATAATTTTTAGCTGCATCTTGCTTGAAAAATAATTTTGGGCATAGTAGTAGTATGTGGTACTCATTGTATTAGGCCATCTATACCAAGCTCCACCAGCTTTGAAGTTAATAATAATTTTTAGCTTCATCTTGCCTGTAAAATAATTTTTGGCATATTATCAGTGTGTGGCACTCATTTTATTAGGCCATCTATACTAAGCTCCACCAGCTTTCAAATTACTAATAATTTTTAGCTGCATCTTGCCTGGAAAATAATTTTGGGCATATTAGCAGTGTGTGGTACTCATTGTATTAGCCATCTATACCAAGCTCCACCAGTTTTGAATTAAATAATCATTTTTAGCTGCATCTTGCCTGGAAAATAATTTTGGGCATAGTAGTAGTGTGTGGTACTCAATGTATTAGGCCATCTATACTAAGCACCACCAGCTTTGAAATTAATAATAATTTTTAGCTGCATCTTGCCTGTAAATTAATTTTGGGCATATTAGCAGTGTGTGGTACTCATTCTATTAGGCCATCTATACTAAGCTCCATCAGCTTTCAAATTACTAATAATTTTTAGCTGCATCTTGCCTGGAAAATAATTTTGGGCATATTAGCAGTGTGTGGTACTCATGGTATCAGGCCATCTATACCAAGCTCCACCAGATTTGAAATTAATAATATTTTTTAGCTGCATCTTGCCTGGAAAATAATTTTGGGCATAGTAGTTGTGTGTGGTACTCATTGTATTAGGCCATCTATACCAAGCTCCACCAGCTTTGAAATTAATAATAATTTTTAGCTGCATCTTGCCTGGAAAATAATTTTGGGCATATTAGCAGTGTGTGGTACTCATTCTATTAGGCCATCTATACTAAGCTCCACCAGCTTTGAAATTAATAATCATTTTTTGCTGCATCTTGCCTGGAAAATAATTTTGGGCATAGTAGCAGTGTGTGGTGCTCATTGTATTAGGCCATCTATACGAAGCTCCACCAGTTTTGAAATTAATAATAATTTTTAGCTGCATCTTGCTTGAAAAATAATTTTGGGCATAGTAGTAGTATGTGGTACTCATTGTATTAAGCCATCTATACCAAGCTCCACCAGCTTTGAAATTAATAATAATTTTTAGCTGCATCTTGCCTGGAAAATAATTTTGGCCATATTATCAGTGTGTGGTACTCATTCTATTAGGCCATCTATACTAAGCTCCACCAGCTTTCAAATTACTAATAATTTTTAGCTGCATCTTGCCTGGAAAATAATTTTGGGCATAGTAGCAGTGTGTGGTACTCATTGTATTAGTCCATCTATACCAAGCTCCACCAGTTTTGAAATTAATAATAATTTTTAGCTGCATCTTGCCTGTAAAATAATTTTGGGCATAATAGCAGTGTGTGGTACTCATTCTATTAGGCCATCTATACTAAGCTCCACCAGCTTTCAAATTACTAATAATTTTTAGCTGCATCTTGCCTGCAAAATAATTTTGGGCATAGTAGCAGTGTGTGGTACTCATTGTATTAGGCCATCTATAACAAGCTCCACCAGTTTTGAAATTACTAATAATTTTTAGCTGCATCTTGCCTTAAAAATAATTTTGGGCATAGTAGTAGTGTGTGGTACTCATTGTATTAGGCCATCTATACCAAGCTCCACCAGCTTTGAAATTAATAATAATTTTTAGCTGCATCTTGCCTGTAAAATAATTTTGGGCATATTAGCAGTGTGTGGTACTCATTCTATTAGGCCATCTATACTAAGGTCCACCAGCTTTGAAATTAAAAATATTTTTTAGCTGCATCTAGCCCGGAAAATAATTTTTCTTCCCAATAGTAGTAGCAATAGAAATATGGGGCGCGCGCCTAGCTAACAAAAATATACGCTTCATAACAAAAATCACCAGCCTAGCGCACTGCATTAATAAGATGGCATCATCGTCTCTCCCAGTGCTAGGCCTACTACGCCGGCTAGCATTCCTGTGCCTAAAACACAATGTATTGGTCCGCGCTAGCCACGATGCTGAGGGGTCTAAAGCTGCTGCTAACGCTTTATCACAATTCAATTGGCGGATTTTCACAGGGCTCCTCCCCAATGCCCACCCATCGGGCAACAGTTGCCCTCCCTCCCTATGGGATCTAGTGGCGAATAGTTGATGCCATTAATCAGAGCGTCAGTTGCCCCATCGACGTGGCAAGCATACGGTAAGGCATGGGAAGAGTGGACACGACTAGTAGCATGCAGACGGGTTGACCAATGTGAACAAGCCAGATTACAAGTCACCATAGAATTTCTCCACCAGCTAATGATGAGGGGCATATCAGGGGCGTCAGCGCAGCGGTGTCTGACCGGAGTAGCATTTCACTTCCAACTACTGAATTGGGGAGATGTGACAAAGAGATTCATCATCAGACAATCCATAAAAGGGTGGAAAAGGGGTCAGCCAAGTCAGGAGTGTAGACGTCCCGTCCCGTGTCACTAAAACTGATTTCTCATATCATATCCCTAACACCATTAACATGACACTCACAATTTGAAGCAACACTACTGTCTAGTGCATTTGCGATCGCCTTCTTCGGGGTGCTATGCATAAGCGAATTAGTCCCTCAATCCAAAATTACCACCAGTGGAGGCTTATTACACCATGATGTAGTCATAGCCAATAATGCAATACATCTATGCATACGCCAATCGAAAACGGTTCCAGCGGGCAGGGGCACTTGGGTACTTCTACAACCCACAAACGGTACACTGAGTCGGGTAACAATAGTAAAAACATATATAACCATCAGATCACAAAGTAATTTCTTCCTATCACACATTGATGGAATGCCATTATCAATATACCAGTTCCAAGCTATATTTAATAAATGCATAACATCGGCAGGGAACCACCCCAAAGATTATGGGACACACACATTCTGCATAGGTGCGGCCACGGAAGCAGCAAGAGCAGGACTGTCAGAAACGGAAGTTCAGAGGATAGGGAGATGGCGATCCACGTGTTTGGCGAGATACATAAGACCGGACTTGTTATCCTAACGTGGTTTGTTTCTTTTACAGGTGACGCTAAGCCAACAGTGTGGGTGATAGGCCACTCGTATATATATTGGGCAGAAAAAAGGGCGAAAGTCCGCCCAGGCGGGAGGAAATTAGAGTTTCGTAACACATATTTCAACTGGAGAGGTATTAGAGGCCTGCTATGGCCACAGGAACTAATGGAGGTAATCAAGGTAGGGAGAGAGGCAAGAGGTCCGGTCATCTTAGTTATACAGGCCGGGGGAAATGACCTAGGTCATCACAAGAGCACATAACTAATGGCAATAATGAAACTAGACACTGAGTGCTTCAGAGAATTTTTCATAATACTAACTATAGTATGGTCAGAGATTGTGCCGATAGCGGTATGGCAAGATACGCGAGACATCACGGCCATCGAACGGACAAGGCGGGTAATAAATATTCGGATGGCAAAATTTAGAAGAGACAGAGGCGGTGTAGTGATACAACACCCACAACTGGAAGGAGATAAAGCCGGCCTCATACGGCCTGACGGTATTCACTTAATGGATATTGGACTGGACATTTTCCTGTCAGGGCTCCAGGACGGAGTGGAACAAGCGTTAAGAGTGATGGATGGGGGTCAGAGTCCTGCATATGAGTACGCAGGATCCTCTGTAGCCTGGAAATAGAAAGGACATGTTGGAGAGTTACACTTGTTGGCCAACTTGCCGGTGTGGAGACCCAGGGCATGCTGCAACAAGCTGAATTATTTTAGAAATAAAATGCCCTTCTAATGGAATGAGTATAAAGAGTTAATAAAGCTGTGACCGATCCTCACCCATCCAGTTGTAAGAGTTACATTATTGTATTGTCAAGGAAAGGGGGGCGGTAGGGGGGCTTAGCGTCTGGGTTTGGTTGGGGGTCCCCACAGTCTGCCTAGGCTAGATGCATTTAAAAATTCTTATTAGATACACAGGCGGTGCAGCTTGCTTCGCAGCTGGGCTACTACGCCCAAAGTATTGCCTAAGCTAGATGCATTTAAAAATTCTACGCTGACTAGCAGACACTGAAGCTTTGGAGCAGACCTCTGAGTCAACAGCTCTTCAGACTCAACCATCTGTGTTACCCCAAGCCATAGTGTATGTAGTTTCTTACAGTTAAAAGGGGAGGGGACTCCAAAAAGAGTCTCCATTTTTTCCAAAAATTGTGGCACAGACACCACTTAAGTGGCATCAATTGCCCCAGAGTTGCTTAAAACGGTTGGTGAGGTGATTTTACCAAATCTTCAAGCTTTTTGTCTCCCCAGGATGACACAGGGGTAGAAAAGTCCTTGCGGATCCATGATTTGTTCATCTTTATGAACGTGAGTCTGTCTACATTCTCAGTGGACAGCCGCGTGAGCTTATCTGACAGCACACCACCAGAAGCGCTGATCACACGTTCAGAGAGAACGCTGGCTGCAAGGCATGACAAGATCTCCAAGGCGTGAGTGGTGAGCTCCGGACATTTTTCCAGATTGGAAGCCCAAAAAGAGCAAGGGTTTAGTGACACAGTCATAGCTTCGATGTTCACTTGGAGATACTCCTGTACCATCCTCTCTAGGCGTTGACTATGTGTCAGACTTTTTGTCTCCTGTGGCCTTGCAAAGGATGGTCTAAAAAAGTGATGAAACGATTCCACAAAATTGCTGTTACCAGCAGACACTGTGTTACTGTTACGGTTTGAATTATGAAGACTCGACAGTCCCACGGTTTGCAAGTAAGAACTGTGAGATTCACTACGTGCACCACTGGTGTTTTGTGGAAAAGCACATGTAAGATTCTGCAACAGCCTCTGCTGATACTCCTGCATGCGTGAATCCCTTTCTATGGCAGGAATTATTTCGGCAAATTTACTTTTGTACCGGGGATCCAAGAGTGTGGCAACCCAGTTGTCGGGATTACTTCGAATTCTGACAATCTAAGGGTCATGTTGCAGGTAGTGCAGCAAGAAGGCACTCATGTGTCTTGCGCATCCAGGAGCACCAAGTCCTTGTAGTGTTGGTAGCGAGGTAAGAATCATGCTTCCTTCCTCTGCCCTCTCCCCCCAACCTCACACAACAGAAATGTGATCAAGGTCTCCCTCATCTGATGAGTCTTCCATGCCCATCGCCAGTTCGTCCTCCACTTCTTCCTCGGCTCCTGCACCTTCCTCAACAGTTTGGCTGCTACCATGCGCCCTGGTTAATCCCTCTCCCCCACCCTCCCATGCCTGCTGCCTTGGTGCTGCCGACCGTCTGGACCTTGGAGATGTTATCCCTTCCGCATACGACTCCTCCTCTACTTCCTCCACCTCCTCTTGTCCCACCACTTGACTCTGAATTCTGTTTAACGTGTGCTCCAGCATGTAAATCACTGGAATAGTCATGCTGATAATGGCATCGTCAGCACTAAACATCTCGTCGCCATTTCAAAGCTGTGCAGAAGGGTGTGTGGCACCCATGAGGGTTCAGTCGCCACAGAGGTACTGCATCTCACCCAGAGGTGTGGTATCTCACCCTCAGGTAAGGAAGGAGTATGGCTCGGGACCCTAACACCTGCATCCAACACATTCCCGTAGTGGGGGTAGGACGAGATTGCTCCTAAGGGAGAGCACAGTCCCAGGTCCCTAGCTGGCGGGAGGTTCCTATGTAGTGGGTGTGGGTGGAGAAAGCAGCTTAGGGGAGCACATGACAGGGAGAGTATAAATAGGAAGCCATCTTAGAAAGAGCAAGCCAGTCAGAGGAGGAGAAGTGATAGGAGCAGAGGCTCTGCATGAGCTCTGCTCCGTAGGCGGGCCTAGTCTGGGAGGCCCAGGACTGAAGGAGAGAAGAGAGGAGTGGGAGCAGGAAGGCTCCAGGAACCGAAGGGACCCTAGGGGTACGGGCTGTGTAGAAGGCCACCCGTACGCCCGCTGCTACCAGGAGGTAGAGGGGTCAGGCCAGATAAGGGGAACCGGTCCCTCAACTAGCGGAGAAACAGCAAGGCTCAACTAGAAACTGGAGGCTGCAGCATTTCATGTACTGCAGGCCAAAGTCCACACCAGTCTCACTAAGAAGGTAGCCACATAGGACCCAGGGGACGGAACACACTTCGCCCCCCAAGGCCCAAGGATACTGGATAGAAGTGTCACTGGGTGTGAGATGCAGGGAGAAGGCCAGAGAAAGGAAACACAGAAGGGGGTCCTGCTAAGTACTCCGGAGCTATCTGGGGGTGGACTGAGCCCCTCACTGTGTATGCACGGCGGGGGAGATTGCTCTGGTACCCGTAATCTGGACTGCAACAACTGTGAGTAAAGATCTTGGGACTGCATCACATGGACTCTTTGTTCATTACTGACTCCCTGCACTACAACCACCATCATCCACCCACACTGCCCTGAAGCTACACTCTTCCTGTGGGGAGTAATAATACCATTGCTGCAAAACCATCAGCTTCAGAGGACTGTTCCGCAGCGGCGGCCCCTTTGGCCGCACTCCACAGGTGGCGTAGTCGGACATTATAAAACCCATATATACAAATTACCCTTGGATTGACCACCCTGGGTCACAGACCGGGTCACCGCCACAGTGACTACAACCCCCCAGGGTCTACCGGCCCTGATCTGAGACCACTCCTGCAGCGTGATTTGCCCCACCTCTGGATCTCGTTGGCCCAGGCTATATGTCAGAACGTATTGCACCAGGGCCTGTTGGTGCTGCCACAGTCGCTGCAACATGTGCAGAGTTGAATTCAACAGTGTCGGCACATCGCATTTCAACCGGTGAACTGGCAGGCCCAACGACTTCTGTAGAGATGTAAGTCATTGAGCTGCGGGATGCGAACGGTGGAAGTGAGCACACAGCGACCGTGCCCTCTGCAGAAGGCCATCTAGTCCAGCACAGTGGGCTAAAAATTGCTGGACAACCTGGTTCAACACGTGAGCCATACAAGGCACGTGTGTGACATTGCCCCGGCGAAGGGCTGC
Source organism: Phyllobates terribilis (assembly GCF_046119375.1). Taxonomy (NCBI): domain Eukaryota; kingdom Metazoa; phylum Chordata; class Amphibia; order Anura; family Dendrobatidae; genus Phyllobates; species Phyllobates terribilis. Next base: position 165,850,337 of record NW_027362767.1, read on the forward strand.
ACCCAGGTTTGCAGCATTGTCGCACACGGCCTTCCCTGGTTTATGGATCCAGTGGAGACAACCAATCATGAAAATGGATCTCCAGAGCTGACCACAACTCCTCAGCTGTGTGACTCACATTTCCCAGACATTTCAAAGTAAACACCGCCTGATGCCGTTGAGCCCTGCTGCCAGCATAGTAAGTAGGTGTGCAGGATTCCTTCTGCGCAGTTAGAAAGCGGGTGGCATTACCAGACAGGCTTTGGGTGCAGGTGGAGGACCGAGAGGAGGTTGAGGAGGCAGAAGCAGTGGAGGAACTTCTAGATAAAGAGGATTGACGTACAACTCGTGGGGACGGCAAGACTTGGACAGCAGCCCCTTGTCCTGCTGTCACCATAGTTACCCAGTGCCCAGTCAGCGACATGTAACGCCCCTGTCCATGCCTACTCGTCCAAGTGTCTGTGGTGAAATGCACCCTGTCACACACAGAGTTTCTCAAAGAAGCGGTGATGTTGTGTGCGACATGCTGGTGGAGCGCAGGCACACCTTTCTTTGAGAAGTAGTGCCGAATGGGCATCTGGTACTCGGGCACTGCGACGGACATAAGGTCTCGAAAATCCTCTGTGTCCACCAGGCGGAAAGGCAGCATTTCTGTAGCCAACAGCTTCAGATGGTGAAATTCAATCTCTTAGCTTTGTCATGGCTAGGAGGAAATGGTCTTTTACTTGTCCACATCTGAGGGACCAAGGGCTGGCTGTTGTGCTTAGACGGGGTTGAGTAGGGTGTCCCCGGCAAACTGCCGGTCTGTGAGGAAGATGCAGGCAGAAAAGTTAGGTTGCCTTGATCCAAAGGTGGTGCTCTCGACGTCGGAGAGCGCTCAACACCAGCTGGTGTTTCCACTTCCAAATGAAATGATGACCTGCCAATCACACTGGCTGTTGCGGGTTAAGAGGTGGCAGGTCTGCGTCCAAAAACATGTGTGACTGCTGTCCCCCCAGTCACAGAGGATGAGGAGGCCGCGGATGCACAAGATGGGGCAGACGGTGTTTGGCCCGGCCCGCTAGGCCGCATTGTAGCACAGTGAGCTTCCCACTGCAACTTATGCTTCATATCCATGTTACGGTTCATGCATGAAGTACTCAAACTATGGATTTTTTGGCCTCTACTTAGCTTTTGGTGACAAATTTTACAGATAACACGAGTTGGGTCATCCTTATCGATCTGAAAAAATGTCCAGGCTATGCAAGGCTTAGAGCCCATGCGACCTGAAGAGCCACTGCGACTTGTGGTCAGAGGCAGAGTTGTGGTTGAGGATGCAGTTGTTGACGTGCTTCCAGTACTCCGTCTCTGTCCAGGAAGGCGCAACCTAACCTCATCGTCAATAGTATCTGTGACGCCCAGATGCGCTTGGTATCACAGATCCTAGAAGAGTGCATTGATGGAATCCTCCACAAGAGGCCCCCATAAACATTCACACATCTCCACCTTCCACCTCAGACCAGCAGAGGGAGCCTGTTAGGGATATAAATAGGGAAGGTGGAGCTAGGCAGTTCAGTTCCTCTGAAGAGTTCCTGCAGTAGAGAAGCCTAAGAGAGGTCAGTCTGCAGTGGAGCTCAGTCTAGTCTAGAGAACTCAGTTAATAGTTCAGCAGTGGAGCACGAGGCTCCAGCTAGCTAGATTCAGGGAGCCCAGTTAGAGCTTAAGGTGTGCCGGCGCCATAAGATCGGTGAAGCGCGGCAAGCTGCCATTAGTGTGTATAGCCTAGTGAGGGCCCGAGTAGGCCGAAGGCAAGTGGAGAGTTAGTACATAGGGGGCAGAGGAGCTTAACCAGCTCACCCCGAAGCATTTACCGGACACCGGATCCGAGCTTACCGGGATCTCTATGACCCAGTAAGGCATAACCGGTATCCCTGGAGAACTACAAGTCCCAGGATCGCTAAGGTGCTGATACATAACAGAGCCAGGAGACGCTTAGGCCCCGCATACTGGGAGCATGAACTCCAAGACAAGGCCCTACCACAAGGTCAGCCAGCGCAGGACAGAGACAAAGTTAGGCCTAGCTCCAGGCAGGTCAGAAACTTACTACGCAGAGGAAAGAAACAGGAGGCCCTACACCCGCTCATTGGGGAGGATCCTGATATGCACCCTTCACCCTACAGTGCTCCGGGATGTGCCTGAATTTCCACCAGTAAAAGGTACTGAAGTGACTACCGTGTCCGTTCCCGTTCTTGCTCTTACCCAGTTGGGTCTCGCCTGTCCTGCATTCTCCCTGCATACGCTTTTCTGAGGCCTAGCTCCACCTGTGGGGAGCTATACCATCAAGCTGCCTTATCACCGGCCTCAGTGGACTGCTTCAGCGCTCGTGCTTCTCACCAGATACCACAGGTCGCGTCACGAACTGTTATAAAATTAACAATTATCCACCCTTTTAAAGAGTGACCCCAGGGTACGGGCCCGGGAGCTGACCACCGCGACATCCCCAAGGCCAGGCAAAGGCCCGGGTACCGAGTCATCCCCATCCCCTGGGCTAGTCACATCCTCCTCCACCGCCTCTGCTGACCTCATCGACTGGATGACTGTGGGTTGACAGTAAGTGGGATCTCCAACCTCATCATCATCACCCTGTGTGTTCTCACACCCGTCGTCCTCAGAGCCAACCTCTTCCTGCCCTGACCGCAAAATCAAGTTGTCGCTCCAATCAGGTATTTCAGTCTCATCATCGTCTTCTTCATTGTCTCCACCAATAGGAGTTACAGTTTGGGAACGAGGGTCTACATTATGCTCAGAACCTTCTGCATCTGGTCCTGGATCTGACTCATAAAGATTCTGGGCATCAATGCAGATCATTTCCTCATCTGGATTAACAGAAGCTCTGGAGCAGACCTCCGTTTGCCAGGCTATAGTATGAGTAAACAGCTGTGCAGACTCAACCATCTGTGTTACCCCATACTCAGACGGGCAGCTGGAGACTTGGGAGCTGTGAGGAAGCAAGTGCGATTGGGGTGACACCTCTGAGGACTGGAGTACTTGTGATGTTGAAGTTGAGGTGGAGGAGAGCCCACTTGAAGGAGCACTTGATATCCGTTGAAGCACCTGCTGTTTTTGTGCCTCATCTGGAATTTGTAGCGATGGGCGTGTCTGTAAGAAAAGGATCGTATCACATTGTCCACGAAAAGAAGTAGACATCTTAGTTTGGCTGGAAGATGGTCTTTCTTCTGCAGATGTTACCCCCCCCACCGCGGGGGGGCTCGACCCACCAGCAGACAGGCACCAGTATTGGGAGAGGGGGGCTGGCCATCAGGGTCCACCGCGGCTCTAGCACAAACCCGGCTACACGGAGGTCGCATGGGCAGGAACGGACTGGCCGTGTCAGCTTCGCACTCCAGCGTAGTCCCTCTGCCCACTCTCGCCCGTAACCTCAAAGGGATGCGCAAGCGGCTTTTCTTCCCAGGGCTGTTCCCCGCCCAGCAGGAACGTGGGGGAGCTCAGGTCGGCCTTCCACTGTACTCCCTTACCTCCCTCGCCCTCTTTCCTTCTTCCGTTCTCCATCTAACCCTTCGGCTCTGTGGTGTTCGCTCTCCCTCCAGCTCTCTCCTTCTCACAGGTGGACTACCGCGTGTATTCACACTGTGGCGAATCTTTTGGGCCCAGGCATAAGAAGTTGTCGAGGTAATGGATAATATGTGCCCCCTTAGAAACGTCCATTACAACCCATTCGAGGAAGCAACTAAACGCCTCAAATAGTGACCAGGATCTGGACCACCCCATGGGCAAACAGCGATCTATATAGTATGCTCCTTCCCAGAAGCAGCCCAATAGGTGGACACTATTTGGAGGCACAGGTAGTAAGTAACCGGAACGCCGCATCAATGTCTGGTTTGGCCATTAGGGTGACCCTTCCCAACTTCTTGATCCGCCTGATTGACTTGTCAAAGGATGTACAGTATATACTACTGTACTTGGTTCCGCGTCGATGTTGTCGTTTACGGACCTGCCCCTTGGATATGACAAATGGTGGATTAGTCCGAATGTATTGGGTTCCGTTTTTGGCACAACTCACAACGGGGATACCACTACGTCTTGTAAGGAAAGTGTTTTGAATGGAACCGCCATTCTACGTAAAGATATTTATTTTTTTAATTTTCTTGTCACGACGTCTTGGTGTTGGTAGGCTGATTTTAGATTTTTACTCCAGCCTTTCTTGATTTTAGAAGGGCATGACATGCCTATATCTGTGTCTCCCCCTCCTTTTACTCCTCCACCTCTTTTCTTTTCGCATGACTATATGTACTTGTCACTTTTCCATGTGTTAGTTGTGTCTTCTGAGCAGTTTTTGAGCTTTTGGACACCTTTGAAGTGTTTTCTATGTGTTTTCTATGTGTTTCTATGTGTTTTTGTTTGCCTGCCATTGGTTTTAACGGTGTTCGAAGGTGTTCGACGAACAGATCGACGAACAGTTCGGCGAACATGCGGGTGTTCGACGAACCGAACCGAACTCGAACACTACGGGGGTTGCTCAACACTAGTGATGAGCGAATATGTTCGAAATCCGGTCTCCAAACTTAAGTACGACATGAATGTGGCACATTTGGATTCGTGATCGGAAAGGCGAGCAAAATTTGTTAAATTGGGTAAAATCGGTAACGTTCGGCGAATTTGCGTGGTTACGTGATTGCGGGGCAACTACAGCATTTTTAACAGTTTTGCTAACATAGTACTTGTGTATGATGAACGGGGGGACGTCGTAGATGAGTGGGGGGCTGGTGATAGCTCAGAACAGGTCAGATAAGCAGCGAGCTGTGCTTTTTTGCTTTTTTTCCTGTAGGCAGTAACTTTAAGTCAGGAAAGCGCAGCTAGCCAATCAGAGCTCAGGAAGCATCCACAGTGTCCTAGACACAAGGGCTTCTGCAATTGGCTGCTGAAATCACATGTCCTCTCTATATAAAAAGTGCCCATGTTCCCTCAGCGCCATTTTATGCATGTCATTGAAGGAGATAGACGCTTCTCCTGCACCCAGCTCCTGTGTAATGAGAGATATTAGCTAGATAGATGGGTGCTTCTGTGGAAGTCAGATAGTGTAGATAAGTCCTGTGCTGTGTACATGTTCAATAGACCTTGTGTAATAGTGGGGAAGGTCGTAGCCTTCCTTTGGTACTGAGATAGTTAAAGGAAGTGTCCCTGAGGTCAGACCTCCCTTACTGGGGTAGACCAAGCTAAGGGGGTTAGCTTTAGCGGTCCAGTTAGTAGAGTAGAGGGGGAACTTTCTGCCCTTAGCAAGCCTAGAGAGATATAGAGCTTGTTCCTGGTATAATTCCTTCTGGGCTGTAGTACCTGAAAACAGCCACAAAATGCCACTGTTCTGGGTGCAGATGTCAGGTTGAGTCTGCCAGCAAAGTTATAGACAGTGATGGGTTAAAGTTCTGTGATGACAGCTCACTGAGGGTGGGCATATTCGGAAAGTCTCTGTTTAAGTTTCCAGAATCAGGAAGTGATTCTTGAGTACGAGTTGAGACCTCAAGTTGATCAGACAGCCTGACTATAGTGGCTGCTAGGGTAGACGGGAGCTCCGAACCCTCAGACAGTGAGATCCCAGTGCGCAATTCTCCCCACACAAGAGCACGAGTCCTGTTCGCTCGCCGGAGAAACTCATCAAAGCGTAGTGAGGACATGGGGCACTTCTAGTCTGCAGGAAGCAGAGGAAGCTAAATAGGACTCCAAGTTAAGACGTGGGGGAGAGATATCGGATCCGGTCACTGTCAATACAGAGGAGTCTCTTGGGCCAGGAATTATAGGCACAGAGATGCTCCGCTTAAAGAGGGAACCAGGGCTGAAGCAGTTAACAGCGCCTGTGAGAGAGATGATTGCCTGTCGGGCCTTATCCATTATATCTGACTATAAATATTGTATATATTCCTCTTCCCCAAGTAAAGTCCAAGTTCTGGTTAAGAACCTCGTGTCCTCTGAAATTATTGCTGCCCTGGTCCCAGAAGAAAATTGCCTGGAGACAGCCGCGATCGGATGGCTTGAAGTAAGTGAAGAGCACTACATACACAGTCACACACCGGAGGGAGGACACGTATTGTCTGTAGGGTGCCATAGCGAGAGGGAGATACAGCTCGCCCACGACTACCTCGCTGGGGCACCTTACATTTGGCGTAGTCGGCAGGATGCGAGCTCCTCGCATGAAGAAAGCGGGGAAGAGCCGACGCAGAATACTGAGGAGAAAGTGTTAGAAGGCATGCGGCCCAAGATGGCGGCCCGAAGCATGGATTCCAAGATGGTGACGACGGCGGTAAAGTCTGGGAGAAGAACCGCCTATCGTGGGAGTGGACGGCGCTGGAGAGCGCGAAAAGATGTCCAGCCCCTACGAGTTCCGGCCCAAAGAAGGATGGGCCCAGCGGTGAAGATGCGTCCCAGGATGGGACGTCCAGAGAGGAAGAGGGCGCGGCGTAAAGTGAAGCCCGGCCCCGTGAGTATAAGCGCGCACAGAGAGGGGGCGAGGCTGAAGGCGGAGCGGCCGAGAGTGACGAGTGACGCGGCAGTCGCGTCAGAAGGCCGGCCCAGGAAGAGGCGGAGTTGGACGCGCAAGACGCGCATCACCGGTAAGTGACCGGCGCCATTTTCTGTCCAGCACGTAAGGAGAAGGAGGTACGGCAGCGGACGTCCTGAGAGGATGGCAGCCCCAGAACCTCACAATGTGCGTGACACAAGCGGTGAGGAGGAACCCCTGGAGATCACCACCCCAGGGGCCGCGACTGGAAGTCGTTCGCCGGCGGGCGCTGCCCGAGAACCGTTGCCCTTACCCCCAGTGGCTGTCCAGTGGGCCACTAGGCCTGATCCGGAGCTGGGCCTGCTTGTCCACGAGCTTCACATATGGTGCTGGAGCCGGATGCCGGAGGAAACGTCCCCCTCGGCTGAGGGAGGAGAACATCCAGGTGGGGCCGGAGCAATAGCTGCAGCGAAGCTTACAGAAGGTGAGTGGTCCATGCCCCAGCAGCCGGTCACGCCTGCGGTACCTGCCCCAGTAGCTTCTGTGGCAACAGAGGCCCCTAGGCCTTCAGGGGACGGTGCGGAAGGGAAGCCCCCTAAAAGAAAGGCCCCGCGGGAGAATTTCTGGTCGTTGGCCTTGGAGGCCCTACATTCCCCCTCGGCAGAGCAATACGCCGAGCCCGGGAGTCCTAAGTGGGCTACCCGGGACCCCCCGATGACCGCGCGAGAACAGCGGCAATGGACCGATACCTTCCTGAGAGGCTGGCTGGAGGGGTCCAATGCGGCAAGAAGGGAGTCAGTGGAGGAAGCTCAGACCCGGGGGTGGGTCATAGAATTCCGTATCCATGAGGGGTACGGGTTTCTGGAAGAGGAATGGACCAGGCACGAGGTGTTCGTGTCCCGCGAAGCGGTAAAGCGGGACTAACTGCCTGACCGTTTACACAACCTGCACGTGGGGGACATCGTGCACTTTGTAAAATGTGAGTGCCAAAACGGGTGGTATGCGGCTGCGGTCACCCGCCCCTACAAGTGGGAAGACGTCCTAGAGAAGGACCGGCAGGTCTTCCGGCGAAGGGCTGAGAGGGAGGCTCGGCAACGTCGGGCTAGGGAAGCCCCTGGAGGATTCTTGTCCCCTCCCAAGGGCGGCACCCCGCCGGAGGAAAAGCCGGGAAGCCAGCAGCGGAGAGATGGTGCCGAAAAAGAGGAGGATGTCCCAGATCGTAGTAGGGCTGACTCTCCAAGTAAGGCCATGGGCTCAACAACCAAACACCCAGGAGGGGCCGAGGCAACTAATAGTGGAGTCGCCGAAAGGACTCAGGCGGCTGTTAGTCAGGAGGTCCACAGTATTACCGTGACCAGCTATGGCCCCAAGCAAGTTGGCTGTGGCAGCGCCACCTCCTCGGATGAGGACCCCGGGCGTAGCCGACACCCTGACCTGCCTTGGAGGTGGAGGAAGCCACCTTCCTCTGCAGCATGGGCCACTTTGATGAAGGAGAGGAAGGACGCCCGAGGGAAGTGAGCCGGCTAAAAGGTCCGTTGACCTTCCACTTCCCTCTTTAGGACCCATCGGTGGTAGTCCTGTCTGCAGTTTGGGACTGTTACCCATTGGGGGCGAGGTGCCCCATGTTGAATTCAGTTGAAACAGAAAAAAAAAATGGAGGACTGTTCCCCTACCTCCTAGGCCAGGAAGGCTTTAAGCAGCACCCAAAAGTTGCGTGCCCAGGAGAGCTGCTCTTTTTGTTTTACTTTTGTTTTCTTTTTGTTGAGCTTGTTGCGCCTTTTTCTGCTGGAATTTAAAGCGCTGAGGCACACCTTGAGGATGGATATCCTCCAAATCTAAGAGACTTGCGGCCTAGCGGGAACAACCGGTGACCCCCGCTAGGGCCAAGAAGAAAGAGACTCACAGGGTGTTACCTGTGACTGTGTGCCTCAGAATGTAGCCCCAGGAGGGGATTGGAGGCTATTGAGGTGTTGACCTGACTTAAAACTGTGGACACGTCGTTTCCAGGGTCCTTACCGAGAAGGACCGGTGCCTCTGAAAAAGTTGATAATGGACTGTCCTGAATTGCTGTTCCAGGGCCCTTAACCGAGAAGGGCCGGTCTTCCATCCAAGAAGATGACCTCAGGACCAGTCATTTACTAAAAATGTTTTAGTAAAATGTAGTTATGTAACATAATTTTATAGCTGTTGATTGATGTTTATTGCTTAGTGTGGTCAGGGACGACCAACATTAAAGTGTCGGGGAATGTAATAGTGGGGAAGGGCGTAGCCTTCCTTTGGTACTGAGATAGTTAAAGGAAGTGTCCCTGAGGTCAAACCTCCCTAACTGGGGTAGACCATGCTAAGAAGGTTAGCTTTAGCGGTCCAGTTAGTAGAGTAGAGGGGGAACTTTCTGCCCTTAGCAAGCCTAGAGAGATATAGAGCTTGTTCCTGGTATAATTCCTTCTGGGCTGTAGTACCTGAAAACAGCCACAAGATGCCACTGTTCTGGGTGCAGATGTCAGGTTGAGTCTGCCAGCAAAGTTATAGACAGTGATGGGTTAAAGTTCTGTGATGACAGCTCACTGAGGGTGGGCATATTCGGAAAGTCTCTGTTTAAGTTTCCAGAATCAGGAAGTGATTCTTGAGTACGAGTTGAGACCTCAAGTTGATCAGACAGCCTGACTATAGTGGCTGCTAGGGTAGACGGGAGCTCCGAACCCTCAGACAGATCCCAGTGCGCAATTCTCCCCACACAAGAGCACGAGTCCTGTTCGCTCGCCGGAGAAACTCATCAAAGCGTAGTGAGGACACAGGGCACTTCTAGTCTGCAGGAAGCAGAGGAAGCTAAATAGGACTCCAAGCTAAGACGTGGGGGAGAGATATCGGATCCGGTTACTGTCAATACAGAGGAGTCTCTTGGGCCAGGAATTATAACCACAGAGATGCTCCGCTTAAAGAGGGAACCAGGGCTGAAGCAGTTAACAGCGCCTGTGAGAGAGATGATTGCCTGTCGGGCCTTATCCATTATATCTGACTGTAGATATTGTATATATTCCTCTTCCCCAAGTAAAGTCCAAGTTCTGGTTAAGAACCTCGTGTCCTCTGAAATTATTGCTGCCCTGGTCCCAGAAGAAAATTGCCTGGAGACAGCCGCGATCGGATGGCTTGAAGTAAGTGAAGAGCACTACATACGCAGCCACACACCAGAGGGAGGACACGTATTGTCTGTAGGGTGCCATAGCGAGAGGGAGCTACAGCTCGCCCACGACTACCTCGCTGGGGCACCTTACATTTGCAGCACTTTTTTTGTTTTTGTGCAATTATTGAGATTCTGACCGAAAGAGCAGGGCCTATGGCATAGAACAGTGCTGTGCATCGGTTGTACTCTGCTCCATGCAGACCTTCAATCTATTTTTGCACTTGCTAATTTGATAAAGCAAGCAAGCCCTTGTAGGCTATTTTTTGATTTTGTGGGGTTGAAATTCAGCTATCTGCAGAGCTTGTCAATGCAGGGGTTCTAAGTGCAGAGCACAATTTTTTTTTTTTCCATTTGCTAATTTGATAATACAAACTGTGTTAGCCCAGTTTGTCTTTGTTTTTGGTGGATGAACTTCAGCTTTATGCAAACAAATATTTTTTTTCTGTTGGCAGGCAGAGTCCACAAAAGTTTTTTTTTGTGTGGCAAACATGATATACTCTGCTATACCTCAGCTACTACGTTAGTGGCGGTGAACTTTAGCTGTTTTCAGAGAAAAAAAATATATATTTTTCCTGTTGCAAGCCACAGCCCACCAAAGATTTTTGTGTGTTGCAAACGTCATACACTCTGCTATACGTCATTTACTACTTTAGTGGCGGTGAACTTCAGCTGTTTTAACAGTAAAAAAATATATTTTTTCTGTTGCTAGCCACAGTCCACCAAAGATTTTTTTGTGTGGCAAATGTCATTCACTGTGCTATACGTCAGCTTCTACGTTAGTGGCGGTGAACCTCAGCTGTTTACAGAGTAAAAAAATATTTTTTTTTGTTGCTAGTCAGAGTCTACCAAAGATTTTTTTGCATCACAAGCGTGATACACTTTGCTAAAAGCCACATTCTATTTTAGTGGCAGTGAAATTCAGCTGTATGAAGAGCTCATGCAGAGTAAAAAAAACTAATTATTACTGTGACTAACGTGATACAACAGGCTAGATCTCAATTTGAAATATCTTGGAGCATATATATGCCTCATCCACAGTCAAAAAATACTTTCTTTGATTCCTAATGTTATATAGCAGGGATATCTCAGTTTGAAATTGTTCGTAGCATATCTCCTATGTTATACAGGCCTCATCCACACTAAAAAAAATACTTTCTTCTGCTACTAACGTCATACACTAGGGGACATCTCAGGATGCCAAGGGAGGGTGGTTCACTGTGATCGAGGGGGGTTGGCGATACCAGAAAAACTGTTAGTGAAAGTGTTAGTGAAGGCGAGGAACAAATGGAAGAGGAAGAGGTGATGGGCAAGCAACAGTCAGAACATGAAGAAAATAATCATCCCCTCTCTGTTCGTGTTTGGTGGGAGGTGATGGAGGAATCAAGCATCATAATTACCCAGCCACCAACACAGCATGGGCTTGAACCTCAGGAAAGAGGCCGACATATAAGTGCGTTCTTTCAGCACTTTCTGCAAAATGATCCCCGTATAGTTATGATTCAAAATAGTGCTGACTACTGGGTAAGAGTACATTTTTCCAGATGCTTCCCACCCTGGAAAGGGATCTGCGAATGCTGGAGTATCAAAACACGCTTTTATACAACCTTAAGATAGATTTTCCCCAAACCAGTAGGGAGGCAAACAGAGTTCATCGCAGCTTTACACTTCCAACCTTGGGCAGGTCAATTCATCAACGCCAAAATATTAGCAGCAGCAGTAGTGTAAGTGGCTGAAACAATTTCTGTGAGTCCTTTCATACATTTTTTAGACTAGCTCGTGCACCTGCGCAGCAGAGTACAAGTCTGACATGTGGTGAACGACTAGAGAGGATGGTGCACTCCTGATTGAGTCTCCATCTGCTGGGTTGGCTGTAGTGGAGAGGTTTTGGTTCCTAATTCTACAATTTTTACTGTAGTGAAATTAATGCCACTTTACTGGTGTCTGCCACTAATTTTTGGAAATGTGGAGAATCCGGATAGGGTCTCCATGTATTGAGTTTGGCTGTAGTGGAAGAGCTTTCTATTTCCATTAAACTACTTCTACTCTGGTGAAATTGATGCCACTTTGCTGGTGTCTGACACTCATTTTTGGAAATGTGGGGAATCCTGATAGGGTCTCCATCTACTGGGTTGGCTGTAGGAGAAGAGGTGTCGTTCCTAATTCTACAATGTGTACTGTACTGAAATTCATGCTACTTTGGTGGTTTTAAAGCCCTAATTTTTTGAAATGTGGAGAATCCTGATTGGGTCTCCATCTATTGGGTTGGCTGTACTGGAAGCGGTGTCGGTCCCCATTATACTACTTCTACTCTAGTGAAATTGATGACACTTGTGTCTGCCACTAATTTTTGGAAATGTGGGGAATCCTGATTGGGTCTCCAACTACTAGGTTAGCTTTACTGGGAGAGGTTTCGGTCCTAACTACACTATTTCTACTGTAGTAAAATTGATGCCACTTTGCTGGTGTCTGCCAATAATTTTTGGAAATGTGGGGAATCCTAATTGGATCTCCATCTATTGTGTTGGCTATAGTGGAAGAGGTTTCTGTCTCCATTAAACTACTTCTACTCTGGTGAAATTGATGCCACTTTGGTGGTGCTAGGCCCTAATTTAGGGAAATGTAAACACTTCTGATTTAGTCTCCATCTACTGGGTTGGCTATAGGGGAAGACGTGACATTCCAAATTCTGCAATTCCTACTGTAGTGAAATTGGTACCACTTTGCTAGTGTCTGCCACTAATTTTCAGAAATGTGGAGAATCCTGATTGGGTCTCCATCTCTTGGGCTTGGCTGTAGTGGAAGAGGTTTCTGTCTCCATTAAACTACTTCTACTCTGGTGAAATTGATGCCACTTTGGTGGTTTTAGGCCCTCATTTTTTTAAATGTGAACACTCCTGATTGTGTCTCCATCTATTGGGTTGTCTGTAGTGGAAGAGGTTTCTGTCTCCATTAAACTACTTCTACTCTCGTAAAATTGATGCCACTTTGCTGGTGTCTGACACTAATTTTTGGAAATGTGGGGAATCCTGATTGGGTCTCCATCTATTGGGTTGGCTGTAGTGGAAGCAGTGTTGGTCCCCATTATTCTACTTCTACTCTAGTGAAATTGATGCCACTTCGGTGGTGTCAGGCTCTAATTTTTTTAATGTGAACACTCCTGGTGGGGTCTCCATTTGCTGGGTTGGCTTTAATGGAAGAGGTTTTCGTCTCCATTGTAATAGTTATATGTAGCACCCTGAGGATTCGGCTGCTACAGGGGTATTGCACCTCAACCCAGAGGTGTGATATTCCACTCCCGGGTAAGGATGGAGTGTGGATCTGAGCTCGGTAGGCTGCATGCACTACACACATCCCATTTCCGAGGAGCAGAACGACGGTACTCCCACTTAGAAATGTGCAGGTACGACCGAGTCTGTTCCTGGCTGGAGTGGGAGGGGGGTGGAACATCCCAAGTAGTGTAGGGGCAGATAGGGGGAGCAGCCTGGGTAAAGATAGGAGCTCATTGGGTGCTGGTCACCTGAGCTCACACATAGAGGGTGTATATAAGGTGGGCACCAACTAAGAACAGGGTCAGTTGCAGAGAGAAAGTCAGCGAGCGGAGGAGAAGAGAGACCCTGAGTGAGAGAGGAGAGAGAGAGACCCAGAGGGGGAAAAAGAAGAAAGGACTCTAAGACCCCAAATTAAATCCCCGGGTGAAGAGTCGGCACAGGGTACCGGAACCCAAGCTGGTGGGGGCAAAAACACACCCCAGCCAGAGACCGGAGACCGTGGGCAGCGTTTGCCACGGTCACCCACCACATCCACCACGAAGGCATACCACGTGGAGGGTCAGGGAACCCGAGGCCAAGGGTCTCCCAACAGAAGGCCCGAGGGAGCTGGACCTGGGTGGATCAATAGTGGGGACGGCCAGAGAAAGGACAGAAGGAGAGCTCAGGGTCACGCTCCGGACTTGCTTGGGGGTTGGCTGAATCCAGGACCTGGTGGACGCAGCACGGCTCGGGTGGTCACTTGAAGCTGGAGTGACCGGAACATCAGCAGTGAGTAAATACCCTAAACTGCACAACCCGACTCTGTCTTCCTTTAACATCTATGCTGCACCACCACAACCCCCATCCTCTGCACCTGACCCCCTGAGGCTATACCCCACCCGTTGGGGGTTATACCACCAAAAGCTGCACCAACACCATCAGCCTCAGCGGACCCTGCTGCAGCGGCGGCCATAGTGACCGCAATACAACGGGTGGCGTAGTCGACATTAAGAACTTAATAACATCTGTAGGACTGCCACATACAACTGAGTTTGACACCCTGGGCACGGACCGGGTCACAGCCACTCGGAAGACTACAAACCCCATCTGATCCGGCTCCGGATATTCCCCCTAAAGAATATGGCCCAGGGGGCGCGTCATATACTCTAGTGAAATAATTTTGTGGTGCAGTTATTGTTCTCAACACAGGGGCACACAAACATGATAAACTGAAAATTGGTTTTCAATAAACAACCATCAGCCGCCCCGTCAAACGCATCTGCTGCTTCTTCCTCCTCCTCTGTTACCGTGCCAAGTATTGTCACGCAGGTCTCCCACCGTATATACCTGCTTCAGTCAGGCTGAGTGAGAGCCCGTCAGCTCTAAAGGAAGCAGACATGCCTTGTGTGTTTGTTTCACCGAGCACACCCCACATTTCTCAATCCACTGTAACATCTCCGCCTGCACCTCACTCACGGTCCAGCAGTTTTTCCGTTTCACTGTACTACACCTTCTCTCAGCACTGCAGCCAGCCCTTGGTCCCACAGTTGTGGTCACATAAAATATTGTTTCCTCCTACACATGATAAAGCTAAGCGGTTGAACTCCACCATCTCCAATCTGTTGGCCACAGAAATGGTAATCTTAGGCCCTAATTTTTTTTAAATGTGAACAGTTCTGATTGTGTCTCCATCTGCTGGGTTGGCTGTACTGGAAGAGGCATCTGTCCCCATTATACTACTTAAACTATAGTAAAATTGATGCCACTTTGGTGGTTTTAGACCCTCATTAATTAAAATGTGAACACTATTGATTTGGTCTCCATCTGCTTGGTTGGCTGTAGTGGAAGAGGTTTCTGTCTCCATTAAACTACTGCTACTCTGGTGAAATTGATGCCACTTTGGTGGTGCTAGGCCCTAATTTAGGGAAATATAAACACTTCTGATTGAGTCTCCATCTACTGGGTTGACTTTAGGGGAACACGTGTCGTTCATAATTCTACAATTTCTACTGTACTGAAATTGATGCCACTTTGGTGGTTTTAGGCCCTAATTTTTTGAAATGTGGAGAATCCTGATTGGGTCTCCATCTATTGGGTTGGCTGTAGTGGAAGTGGTGTTGGTCCCCATTATACTACTTCTACTCTAGTGAAATTTATGCCACTTTGGTTGTTTTAGGCCCTAATTTATTAAAATGTGAACACTCCTGAATGGGTCTCCATCTATTGGGTTAGCTGTAGTGGAAGAGGTGTCGTTACAAATTCTACAATTTCTACTGTAGTGAAATTGATGCCACTTTGCTGGTGTCTGCCACTAATTTTTGGAAATGTGGGAAATCCTGATTGGGTCTGCATCTATTGAGTTGGCTGTAGTGGAAGTGGTGTTGGTCCCCATTATACTACTTCTACTCTAGTGAAATTGATGCCACTTTATTGGTTTTAGTCCCTAATTTTTTAAAATGTGAACACTCCTGATTGTGTCTCCATCTATTGGGTTTGGCTGTTGTGGAAGAGTTATCAGTCACCATTATACTTGTTCTACTCTAGTGAAATTAATTCTTTGGTGCAGATTAGTGATGAGTGAGCACTAAAATTCTCGGGTACTCGTTGCTCGGGTTGAGAAAATTGGGATGCTCGAGTGCTCGGTCCTAGTAACGAACCCAATGTAAGTCTATGGGAAACTGGTGGTCTGCAGAGGGCCTTAAAATTGCCCAAATCGATGGGAACAGTGCTCAAATGACATAGGAACAGCATGGGGAAGACCCCTGGAAGCATATCTGACTCCCAGGTCACTGCTGTCAACAACGTTGTCAGAGATATTATGCCACTTTTACGGACTCACAATAAAATATACAAAAACAAAACCAAAATGGATTTTCCTGGGAAAAATTTTAAGGAACATCCTTGGCAGGGTAGTGACTTGTATATAAGGCAAAATACATAACCAAAAACAAAAATGCTTCTCCACATCTTTTGCTATGTTCACACGTAGCATTTTTGATGCATTTTTGCACTTTTGCATTGCTTTCAACGGTGAAAAATGCATTCACCAGGAAATGTCATTTTAACATTTTACTACCTTATCTGGTCATGTTGTGTGTTAGACATCATCAGACACATCCTGTTTCATTTATGAAGAAGGGACTCTGAAAGTCACAAACACTATTTTTATAGGGCCATCAGGCGGCCCTTACTGTTCCTAAAGGGCCAGCAGTTGGCTATGATTTGTTGTTCTCATTATTAAAGAGTGGGTCTCCTATACTGTTATTGCGTATGCAGTGATTGCAAGCGCTGCCAAAAATTTGGATGCACCCCAAAGAGCATAGAGGAGGGACATAGAGGAGGATCTCTGTTAAAAAAATGTTCCCATTATAAAGGAGTGGATCTCCTATTGTGGTAATGCCCATTGTAGTGCGGTGGTGTTCACACTGTGCAGAAAGGAGGCTCAAGAAAAGTCCAACTTAAACGGTTTTATTCAGCAAAACTCACAGTTCAAAACAAAAGCTGTCCTCCAGATCACAGCTGGGATGTCTACACAGTTCGTCAGACCCTGTTGCCGTGGGAAACGACTGCGCCGTATCACTCAGGGTGCGTCAGATGCGGAGCCTTCACAGGCCTGTGTTCAGCCTCACACAAGCCTGTACAGAGCAGAGCCTCTTTCACTGACACACCCAAACCTTTGCTGCAGGTTTTAAACAGGAATCTGTGGCCATGAGCCACCTGTAAGACCCGGGCTGGCGGGAGTGGTCCACCCCACTGCCATTCCTGTAGTCCACTCCAAGAATAATAGCCCATGCCGGGTTTTACCAAATCTGCCTTGGACAACTAGTTTGACCAAGTCCAAACTTACTTTTATTCTGCACTGCAATCACAGCTATCTCTGTGACTGCAATGCACTCCAGCGGGTTTAATATGCCTCTATGCACATTCTAGGAGAAACATACCATCCTTCGCATATGATTCCCGTCACTGCCTCACGCCATGCAGTGACTGCAAGTGCTGTCAAAATTTGGGAAAAACCCCAATACCAATTTAAAGACACATAGAGGTGGGCCACAGTAATGACATGTTCCCATTAGAAAAGAGCGGGTTTGCTATACAGTTATAGGGTATGCAGTGAGTCCATCGGCTGCCAAAATTTAGGAAATACCCCAATAACAATTTAAAGACACATGGAGCTGGGCCACAGTAAAGACATCTTCTCATTAGAAAGGAGTGGGTCTCCCATGCTGTTTGCCTATGCAGTGAATGCAACAGCTGCCAAAAATTTGGAGGAACTCCAATGTCCCTTGCAAGAGACGTAGAAGTCGGAGGGCCTCCTGAAAACAATGTTCCCATTAATAGGAAGTGGTTCTCCCATACTGTTTGTCTATGCAGTGAATGCAACGGCTGCCAAAAATTTAGAGAAACTTCAATGCCCCTTGTAAGAGACGTAGATATTGTGATATGGTAGATATTGTGGTGATATGATGGTGGAGGATGAGGATCAGGGGAAGGAAGAGGGCAAGAGCAAATAGACAAAATCAGGAAGCTTATACCCATCAATCCAGCCCTTGTTCATTTTTATAAGAGTCAGTCTGTCAGTATTTTCAGTTGACAGGTGGATGTGCCTATCGGTTATAATTCCACCATCGGAACTAAAAACCCGCTCTGACAAAATGCTAGCAGCAGGGCAAGCCAGGACCTCCAAGGCGTAGAGAGCCGGTTCATGCCATATGTCCAGCTTGGATACCCAATAATTATAAAGCACAGAGGAATCACTGAGGATGTTGGTATGGTCGGCAATGTACTCCCTCAGCATTTTCCGAAACTTTTCCCACCTTGTGATAGTACCCCGCGCCTCAGGGCCTGTGCAATGGGAAGGTCTGAGAAAACTGTCCCAGAACTTTGACAGTATTCCCCTGCCTCTGCTGGATTGCATTTGTGTCTCTCTCGCCTGTACTTCTTGGTTGTCTGACGAACTGTGACCTTTGCCGCCAGCGTTTTCAGATGGGAAAATTTTAAATAATAAAAGGGCATTCTGGTACTGCCCCATTTTCTTAGGCCTGTCTGGCATGGGAATAAGAGACAGAAAGTTCTTCTTGTAGCATGGGTCTAGAAGTGTCACCAACCATTAATGACTGTCAATCAAAATTTGGACAACGTGAGGGTCACGGGAAAGGCAGCGCAACATAAACTCAGCCATGTGCCATGTGTGCCAGACTGCAAAGGGGCAAGACTTCTGTATCCTCACCAAGAGAAAGACTGACCATTCTCTCCTCCTCATCCATCTCCTCCTCTTCCTCATCCTCCCTTGTCCTCAGGCCATCCACACTGAACAGATGGTATGACAGTTGTGCAGGTAGTACCCTCTATAGCACAGGAAACTAGCTCCTGTTCTTCCTCCTCCTCCTCATTGTCACCCAATCCATGTTGGGTTGAGATGATGCTGGCAGTGTGGAATCACCCTGTATGGTTCCTTGCTCCATCTCATCGTGCTCCGCCTGCAATGCATCCTCTTTAATTGTGAGCAGAGAGCGTTTCAGAAGACAGAGAAGCGGGATGGTGACGCTAATTATGGCGTCATCGCCGCTAACCATCTTGGTGGAGTCCTCAAAGTTTTGGAGTATGGTACAGATGTCTGACATCCATGTCCACTCCTGAGGTCTTATGTGTGGAGTCTGACCTGCATACCAACAGCCGTGTTGATGCTGGTAGTCAACAACTGCCTTCTTCTGCTCACAAATCATTCTCAACATCTGAAATGTACAGTTCCAACGCATGGGGACATCGCACACCAGTCGGTGAGCTGGAAGCTGCAAACACTTCTGAAGCACGGCAAGGATGGCGGAAGCTGTAGCTGACTTTCTAAAATGGGTACACACACAGTGTACTTTGACAAGCAGATGTGATAGATCTGGGCAGGTTGTGAGAAACTGCTGAACCATGAGGCCTGTGTGGGCATTGGCTGTGTATTTGCGCTTGTGTTCCAAGGACTGGGGTAGGGACAACTGAACGCTGTGCTGGGACAAGGACATGGACGTGCTTCCTGATGCTGCTACTTGAGAATGAGCAATGACTGGTGCAGGGCAGGAGGCATCTTCGCATGCACCATGGACATGGGATTGGCTTGCATGCACAACAGCAGAATAAGCAATGGTGGATGTGCTTGCTGATGGTGCTAATTGAGAGTGTGCACCAAAACGTGCAGGGCGGGAGGCATCTTCACATGCACCATGGACAGTGGATTGGCGTGCACGCACAACAGCGAAAGAAGCAGTGGTGTCACCAACCGACACTGTTGCTGGACCCAGGGGTTCGACCCACTTAGTAAGGTGCTTTGCTGCCATGTGCCTGATCATGCTGGTGGTGGTCAAGCTGCTAGTTTTGCTACCCCTGCTGGTGCTGGCCTGGCAGGTGGTGCAAATGGCCTTTTTGGAGTTATCTGCAGTCTTTAAAAAACAACCAGACTCGGGAAGACCTAACAGTTGTACTGGCAACTTCCGTAGTGGTGTTACGGGGAACGCTTTCCCGTCTTGTGTCTATGGCCACCACACTGCTTCTTCCTGCCTGTTGTAGTGCTACACCTCCCTCCCCCTGTGAGCTGCTGTCCTTGCTCTGCATGTCCCCCTTGCCAGGTTGGGTCAGTTTCTATATCATCCCCCACCTCGTCTTCCACTTCCGCTCCCTGGTCCTCCTCCTGACATTCTGGCAATTGTGTCTCATTATCATCATCATCCACCTCTTGTGACTAATTGCACTTTCCCACCATTTCCTTCATGTGACGATTTGGGTATCGTTACACGTGTTTTCCTCTTGACTCGCTTGAAGCTGGCTGGGCGAGAGGCCCGAATCTACAAATGGAAAAGTGAACAGCTCTTCTGAGTGTCCAAGTGTGTGATCAGTTGTCTCCGGGCACTCGGCATGGTGAGAGGAAGGAGGATCAGGGTGAGGAATATGCGGTCCAGACTAGAGATGAGCGGTGTTAGACTAGAACTGTTCGCCAATCTCAAATTCGAGCTGTTTTGGGCGGTGTTCGACCCGTTCAGCAAACACGAACGATTTGCAAAAATTTCGGCTGTTCGAGGTTATGTTCGATAACTGTTCGTGCACCAAAAGCGTGTTTTGCATGTCTGGCGCTATTTAGAGCACCAATCATGCAGGGATTGTCTGCCACTCACTCTAATGCCACAGCCATGGTGGTTGTGGCATTACAGTGATTGCCCAAATCGATGGGAACAGTGCTCACAGTGAAACATGAAAAGCCCGCAATTCAGCAGCGGCATACATCGGTACCCGACAATTTAGAACAGAAAGAATAGAGCATCACACATAGATTAGATAGATAGAAACATGTCAGTCACATATATAAGAAGTACAGTGATAGTGTTGATTACTGTACTTGTCATTTAGTGTTAAAATAAATGATTTATTAAAAAAAAAATTGGCGTGGTGTTCCCCGTAATTTTAGTCTCTAGCGGAGGTTAAGCAGACGTCTGGGGCAGATGTTTGAAGCCTGGGAAGGGGGAAATACCCACGGAGCTTCCCAGGCTACTAATATCAGCCCCCTAGCCCTTACTAGCTATTAAAATGGGGTACCCAAAAAAAATGACGTGGGGTCCCCCATATTTTAATAGCTAGCAAAGGCTAGGCAGACAGCTGGGGGCTGATATTAATAGCCCAGGAAGGGTGCCATGAATATTGGCCCCCTCCCAGGCTAGAAACACCAGCCGTCAGCCGCCCCAGAAATGGCGCATCCTTTATTTTAACACTAAATGACAAGTACAGTAATCAACACTATCACTGTACTTATTATAAATGTGACTGACATGTTTCTATCTATCTAATCTATGTGTGATGCTCTATTCCTTCTTGTCTAAATTGTCAGGTACCGGTGTATGCCGCTGCTGAATTGCTGGCCGGCTTTTTTAAAGAGAGTGTCTTCTGAGCAGTTTGTCAGCTTTTGGACACCTTTGAAGGTGGTTTCTATGTGTTTCTATGTGTTTTTGTTTGCCTGCCATTGGTTTTAACAGTGTTCGATGGTGTTCTAAGGTGTTCGACGAACAGTTCCTCGAACATCTCGGTGTTCGACGAACCGAACCGAACCTGAACACTACGGGGGTGGCTCAACACTAGTCCAGACTCAGGGCTACTGAGACTTGACCATGTGGAAGACAGGGAGGTAGTGGTGGTTGCAAAGTGACTGGAAGCATTATCTGCTATCCAGCCAACAACCTTTTGACATTCCTCTGGGTTCAATAGTGGTGTGCTGCGGTCCTCTAGCAATTGGGACAGGAAGATCGGGCAACAAGATGTGGGTGTTTGTTGTGGCACAATTTCAGTTTGCGTTTGCCCATGGCCTCGGCCTCGGCATGCACCATTACCATTACGTCCATTTCCCCCGTCCCTTACCACGCACCTTGCCCATTTTAAATGGAGGACAATATTTTCCATGTTCACAAGAAATGGCTGATTTTGGAACACAGTTATATGTGATACATCTGACAGAGAACCACAGTTTTAAATAGCAGGCCTGTAATTTACTAATACTATTCTTCACAGAGACTTAGTGTGAATAGCTTGACCGACACACTGCAACGAAATGAAAGGCAGAAATGGCTGATTTTGGAACACTGTTATATGTGATATGTCTGACAGAGAACCACAGTTTTAAATAGGCCTGTAATTCACTAATATTATTCTACACAGAGACCTAGTGTGAATAGCTTGACCGACACACTGCAACAGCATGGAAAAGGAGGCCAATATTTTCCAGGTTCAGTTCAAATTTCTGGATTTTTATCACTGAAATATGGAACAGATTTGGCTGTATTCTGCAGTACTAACAAGCAAATGGAGCAGAAAAATGGTGTACTCTGGATTGATTTTCAAGCAAATAACCAGGATTAAGATAAATAAAAAAATTGCCTTGGCCCCTGACACCTGGGGCTATGTCTACAAATATTTGTCACAGCAGGATCACTCAGAAGTTGAACATGCAATGGACCCTCTTGTGATGTATCATGCATTGAAGTCTGTTAATACCCTGCCGGCCTTGTTTTTTAAGCAAATAACCAGGATTAAGATTAAAAAAAAATTGCCCTGGTCCCTGATACCTGGGGCTATGTCTACAAATATCTGTAAGAACAGCAGCAGCAGAAACTTGATATGGACCCTCTTGCACTATATGCACTGCAGTCTGCCACATACACTGCCTGCCTGCCTAACTCCTGCTATCACCTTCACCACTGAAAATATGCACCTGAATTAGTCCTCAGAAGGACTCTCAGTTCAGATGGATATATAGATATCTGCTGTGGAATAACTATACTAACTCTAAACAAGAAAATCTCTCCCTGACTGAGCAGAAGCTCTCCCTACTCTACCTGTTTCTGGGGTAGACTGTGAAATGCATAGCGGCGCCAGGTCTTATATAGACCTGATGACACTGTGCGGTCAGCCAATCACAGTAATGCCCACAATCAACATAGCTACGGCATTACAGTGCATAACAAGCAATCCCTGCATGTTCATTGGCTCTCTAAAGAGAGCTAAACATGCAGGGCGGGGACCGGAGTTCCCGCCCGAGCAACCCGGAAATATTCGCCAAGCGCCGAGTTTGTCGAGCACCGTAATGCTCGGGTGAGGACAGGGAAGTCTTGGATGTCTTGGAAGTCTTGATACCCCTCTTTAAATCTGTGGGAAAGCTGTATGAGTTTCGCTTAATGAACTTCAGTGGCCTAAACTGTGGCTTTGCTTGTGCACGTTATTTTTCAAAATACATTGCAGATCAGGCCATTGTCCAACTCTGTAGTGATTAAATTCAAGGTGTAAAGAAAGATTTTTGTCTGTGACTAAGCACCACCGAGAAATGTGAGCTGATGTAGAATGGGCTGCCATTGCTTATGCAACAAGGTGCATTAGAGGGCTTCCTGGGAAAAATGACAGCCAGAGAAGATAAGCTTTCCCTCTATGTCAGTCCTTTCACCGAGTTAAAGAATATGGCTGTGGGGAAATACAACTCTCATCGAGAAGCAGTGATAGACTGAAGAGCATTGGGCCCACCAGAAGATTTGATTCTGAGGGACCGCCTTTCTCCCCCACTAAAGAGCCCCATAGCAGATGCAAGGTTTGCGCTATGAACTCTCTTGAAGGAGAAGCCAGGGCTCACCAGAGGATTATCCGGTTCTCTGGTGGGCCCGTCCAACCCTGCCGAGAAGCATCCCTGGCTAAGAAAAGTGTGTGGGAAGGTTCCCGGAAACTCTATGGCTGTTTTTTTTACTGTGTACGGGCTCCGTACCATCCCTGGCCACATTCACTTGTCCACGTGTTTGTGGTTAGGCGTTCATTCTCAGTAACTGCACTGGGGAGGGCACGGGTAATGTTGTGGGACCCGTGCTTGTGGAAGGTGGGGATGACACCGGGAGAAATAGTGGCGGTTGGAGACCGAGTATGGAGACCCGACCGCCGCTGGCATGAGGTTGTGAAAATCTTCCGCCTCCACAAGCCTAAAAGGCAACATTTCAAGTGCAAGCAGCTGTCCAGAAATGTGGCAGTTTTGTATTGTGGCCTGTTTTGCATGGCTGCATATTTGCGCTTGCATTCTAAGTAACAGAAAACTAAGGAGATGGATGGGCTCATCATTATCACAACCTGAAAAATTTGCGCTATGAGCTCTCCGGATAGAGAAGCCAGGGCCCATCTGAGAATTCTCTGGTTCTCTGGTGGGCTCGTTCAATCCTGCCGAGAAGCAGCCCTGGCTAAGAAAAGTGTGTGGGAAGGTTCCTGGACACTCTATGGCTGCTCTTTTACTGAAGGTGAAGCCCTTTCAAACACGGGGAGAGCATACAAAATCCTTGCAGATGTTGTCCTTGGTGAGATTTGAACCCTGGACCCCAGTGCTGCAAGACTTCAGTGCTAACCACTGAGCCACTGAGCTGCCCTCTCTGTTCTCCCTCTGATATCTAACATGCTGAAGAAACTTGCACCTACTGCCACTCAGTATCTTCAGCTCCTTTGTGAGAAACTAATGTATTTGGGCAGCCACTCAGTCTACCAAATAAAATTCCTGAGAAGGAAATTGTGGATGGCTTAACTACTGGGGGCACTGTTAATACCATGGCGTCATGTCATAGTTCACTGGAAATATTCCAGGCTGGTTGGAGCCAAGCTGATTCCCAGAAAAAAGTACCAGCAGCAACTTAAGGAAATGGTGGCTACTATCATCATCACGATCTCTATCATCATCACAACCTCGGCAATATGAACTCTCTTGAAGGAGAAGCAAGGGCCCACCGGAGGATTCTTCAGTTCTCTAGTGGGCCCATCCATCCCTGTCGAGAAGCAGCCCTGGCTAAGAAAAGTGTGTGGGAAGGTTCCCAGACACTCTATGGCTGCTCTTTTACTGAGAAGGAAACCCACGCAAACACGGGGAGAACATACAAAATTCTTGCAGATGTTGTCCTTGCTGGGATTTGAACCCAGAATCCCAGTGCTGCAAGGCTTCAGTGCTAACCACTGAGCCACTGTGCTGCCATTCACCTTCTGATATCTAACATGCTGGAGAAATTTGCACCTGCTGACACTCTGTATCTTCAGCTCCTTTGTGAGAAACTAATGTATTTGGGCAGCCACTCAGTCTACCAAATAAAATTCCTGAGAAGTTAATTGGGGATGGCTTCGTTACTGGTACTGGGGGCAGTGCTAATACCATGGCGTCGTACCATAGTTCGCTGTAAATATTCCAGGCTGGTAGGAGCCAAGTAGATTCCTACAGAAAAGTACCAGCAGTAATGGTCTGGAACCCGTGCTTGTGGAAGGCGGGGACGACACCGGGAGAAATAGTGGCGGCTGGGGACCGATTAAGGAGACCCGGCCACCGCAACCTTGAGGTTGTGAAAAGCTTCCGCCTCCACGAGCCTGAAAGGCAACATTTCAAGTGCAAACAGCTGTCCAGAAATGTGGCAATTTAGTA
This sequence comes from Phyllobates terribilis, assembly GCF_046119375.1. Lineage (NCBI taxonomy): Eukaryota > Metazoa > Chordata > Amphibia > Anura > Dendrobatidae > Phyllobates > Phyllobates terribilis. The sequence continues at coordinate 165,875,185 of NW_027362767.1, forward strand.
CTGCGGCCTGTGGGTGGCTGCATACTTGCTCTTGCATTCCAAGTAGCAGAAAACTAAGGAGATGGATAGCCTCATTATCATCACAACCTGCAAGGTTTGCGCTATGAACTCTCTTGATGGAGAAGCCAGGGCCCACCAGAGGATTCTCCGGTTCTCTGGTGGACCAGTCCAACCCTGCCAAGAAGTATCCCTGGTTAAGAAAGGTGTGTGGGAAGGTTCCTGGACACTCTATGGCTGCTTTTTTACCGTGGACTGGCTCTAGCAATCCTTAAGATTGCTACCTATAAGATCCCTTCACTGGCTCCCAATTGCCCAGCATATCTAGTTCAAACTACTAACACTGAATTACAAAGCCATCCATAACCTTTATTCTCCGCACATCTCCGAACTAATCTCCCGATATATTCCCTTACGTAATCTCCATTCCTCCCAAGACCTCCTTCTTTCCACGCTTATTTGTTCCTCACCCAATCACCTCCAATACTTCTACCAAATATCCCCTATCCTCTGGAATTCTGTGCCTCAACACGTCAGATTAGCCACCACATTCGGATCCTTCAGACACAACTTGAAAACCCATCTCTTCAAGACAGCCTACAGCCTGCCATTGCCTCACTGCCACCTCACCTCAACACCATCGGTGCTAATGCAACTCCACGACCTACTGTCTCCTTCCCCACCATCCTGTAGAATGTAAGGCAGGGTCTATAAGACTTATATGGCACCTTGGCAAAGCCCAGTTATGTTCTCCTTTTGATAAAGAAGGTTTAAGCAACACATGAGTACCGGGATTCATTTCTTGGTATATGCCGCTATTTTTCCACATGCACTACAGCGTTTATGCGGAGTGCCGACCCTAACTCTAACTGTTACTGGAAGCTGGCCATGCACATTGTACAGATGGCAATGTACAACGCTTTTGTGCTATCACGATGTGCAGACCAGACCGGGACCTTCCTTCAGTTCCAGGAGGTAGTGCATAAGGCCCTGATATTTGGCAGTCAGGAAGGAGCGGGCCCCAGTACTTCCAGAAATGAAGGTGCTCGTATCATACCAGGCCAACATTTCCCTGGTGAGGTCCCTCAAACTACAAAGAGAGAAAGGACACAAAAAAGGTGCAAGGTGTGTTACAGAAGGGGGATAAGAAAGGACACTATTTATCAGTGTGACACCTGCCCTGACAAACCTGCCCTTTTCAGAGTCTACCACTCATCCATTGACTAATAAATTTATTTCTGATTTACACAACTCACATGACAACCTGACATACACTAAACAACTCATATGCCAACCTGATACACTCTACATTACTCACGTATGCCAACCTGACATATAATACATAACCCACACATGCCATCACATAAAAAAAATCACATACCGTGAAAACACTAGATAAATTCAAATACAGGGTCACTGGTGGGGGTTTCTACTGTTTAGGCTCATCATGGACTCTCCAAATGCAACATGACGCCCGCAGACCATTCCATCAAAGTCTGCATTCCAAAACATCACTCCTGCCATGTGCCCAAATAGTGGTTTTCCTCCACATATGGAGTATCAGCATTCTCAGGAGAAATTGGACAACAGATTTTGGGGTCCATTTTCTCCTGTTACCCTTGTAAAAATAAAAAAATTGAGCGCTAAAAGATAATTTTTGTGAAAAAAAATTTTTTATTATCACAACTCAACATTATAATTTTCTGTAAAGCACCTGGGGGTGCTCATCACACATCTAGATAAGTTCCTTAGGGGGTCTAGTTTCCAAAATTGAGTCATTTATGGGAGGTTTTTACTGTTTAGGCACCTCAGGGGCTCTCGAAACGTGACATGGCATCTGCTAATTATTTCAGCAAATTTTGCGTTTGAAAAGCCAAATGGCGCTCATTCCCTTCCGAGCCCTGCCATGCACCCAAACAGTGCTTTTCCCCCACATATAGGGTATCAGCTTACTTAGGAGAAATTGCACAACAACTTTTGGGGTGAATTTTTTCATGTTACCCGTGTGAAAATAAAAAAATTGGTGTCTTATGTAACATTTTTGTGGAAAAAAGTTAAATGTTTATTTTTTCCTTCCACATTACATTAATTCCTGTTAAGCACCTGAAGGTTTAATAAACTTCTTGAATGTGATTTTGAGCACCTGAGGGATGCAGTTTTTAGAATTATTATCATTATTTATTATTATAGCGCCATTAATTTCATGGCGCTTTACATGTTTAAAAGGGGTATACATAGCAAACAACAAGTACAATAATTTTAACAAAAACGAGTCGGCAACTGGTACAGGAGGAGAGAGGACGCTGCCCGTGAGGGCTCACAATCTACAAGGGAGGGGTGAGGATACAGTAGGTGAGGGTAGAGTTGGTCGTGCAGCGGCATGGTGGAGCGAGGGTTACTGCAGGTTGTAGGCTTGTCGGAAAAGGTGGGTCTTCAGGTTCTTTTTGAAGGTTTCCATGGTAGGCGAAAGTTTGATATGTTGGGGTAGAGAGCTCCAGAGTAGGGGGGATGCATGGGAGAAATCTTGTATGCGATTTTGGGTAGAGGAGATAAGAGGGGAGTAGAGAAGGAGATCTTGTGAGGATCTGAGGTAGTGTGCAGTTAAGTACCAGGAGACTAGGTCACAGATGTATGGAGGAGGCAGGTTGTGGAGGCTTTATATGCCATGGTTAGGGTTTTGAGCTGGAGTCTCTGGGCAATGGGGAGCCAGTGAAGGGATTGACAGAGGGGAGAGGCCGGGGAATAGCAGGGGGACAGGTGGATTAGTCAGGCAGCAAAGTTTAGATAGATTGCAGGGGTGCGAGAGTGTTAGAAGAGAGGCCACAGAGCAGGAGGTTGCAGTAGTCGAGGCGAGAGATGATGAGGGCGTGCACTAGGGTTTTTGCAGATTCATAGTTGAGGAATGTGCGGATTCAGGAAATATTTTTGAGCTGGAGTCAGCAGGAAGTGGAAAGGGCTTGGATATGAGGTTTGAAGGAGAGATCAGAGTGAAGGGTTACCCCGAGGCAGCGAGCTTGCGGGACTAGGGAGAGTGGACAGTGATTGACTTTGATGGATAGGTCAGATGGGGGGGTTGAGCGAGATGGGGGAAAGATGATGAATTCAGTTTTATCCATATTAAGCTTTAGGAATCTAGCAGAGAAGAAAGTTAAAATAGCGGACAGGCAGTGTGGGATTCTGGATAGTAAGGAGGTGATAGGTCCAGAGAAGTTGATCTGTGTGTCGTCAGCATAAAGGTGATAATGGAAGCCGTGAGACTCTATGAGCTGTCCGAGGCCGAAGGTGTAGATGCAGAGAGTAGGGGTCCTAGAACTGAGCCTTGGGGGATACCGACAAATAGGAGAGACTGTGAGGACTTATGGCAAAAGCTTTGTCTGATGGTATCAATCTGCAGCTTGAAGAATAAGGCAAAGTCTTCAGCTGAGATGAGTGGAGAGGGAGGGGGTGCTGGGGAACGGAGGAGAGAATTAAAAGTACTGAATAGCTGTTTAGGGTTGTGAGACAGGGAGGATGTGAGAGATGACAAGTATGTTTGTTTTGCTGCAGTGAGTGTGGACCTGAAAGTAGTGAGGGCTTGTTTGAATGCGATGAAGTGCTTGTTGGAGTGGGACCTTTTCGATCTCCGCTCAGCAACCCTGGAAGCCCGCCTCAGTTCTTTACTTAGGCTAGTGTGCCAGGGTTAACAAAACTGACGAAAAACCCATTTTGAGAGAGAGGAGTTACAGAAATGGAGGGGAAGAAAAACCCCTTATTAAAAATGATTACCTCAATCTACCTGTTGGTAGTCCCAAAATGACACAAGAGGGATTTATATCATGAAATGTAAACTTTATTGAAACATATGCATTTATATATTATTACACAAATTCAATAAATATAGATAAAGAAAAAAGAGAGGATAAAAGGAGGGGGGAGGGGGGAGGACAGCTAAAGAGAGCAGGATAAGATGATAAAGATCCTGCAAAGGGACTGACAGGGTTGCCTGTTGATTGTGCGAGCTTTGGTATGTATGAGGGGGAGACCGATTCAAGAGCTGCAGCAGTTATGGTGTTATACAAGGTGGAAGCAGCATCTGCATCGTGTAGGGAATTTATGTCTGTAAGAGGAAGGAGGGATTCAGAGAGTGAGTGTAGGTTTAGGTGTTTGAGATTTCTGCGAGGGTGTGCAAGTTTTTGGATGGGGGATTGTGGACCTGGAGAGGGGGGAGAATGTGAGTAAGTTGTAGTCAGAAATAGGGAGAGGAGAGTTAGAGAGGTTGGATAGGGAACAGAGGCGGGTAAAGATAAGGTCCAGCGTGTGTCCATCTTTGTGAGAGGCTGCGGAAGACCATTGAGTAAGGCCAAAGGAGGAAGTGAGGGATAGAAGCTTGGAGACAGATGAGTGGGAAGTGTCAATGGGGATGTTGAAATCGCCCATGATGATAGTGGGGATGTCAGCGGTAAGGAAGTGAAGTTGCCAGGTGGTGAAGTGGTCTAAGAAGGTGGTGGTTTGCCCTGGGGGGCGGTAAATGACAGCCAGTTGGAGGTTGGAGGGGGAGTAAATGCACACACAGTGCACTTCAAAACAGGGGAGAGTAATGGAGGGTGGCAGTGGGATATGTGAGAAGCAGCATTTGTCTGACAGGAGAAAGTCAACTCCTCCACCATGCTTGCCGCTGGGGTGGGGGGTGTGGGAAAGGTGGAGTCCAACATACGAAAGTGCAGCTTGAGAGGCTGTATCAGAGGGGGTGAGCAAGGTTTCAGTGATGGTAAGGAAGGAAAATTTGTTAGTAATGAAAAGATCAGGGATGTAGGAAAGTTTGTTGCAGACGGAGCGAGCATTCCATAGAGCTCCTGTTAGTTGGACTGGGGAAGCGGGGGCTGGGCGGATGAGCATAAGGTTAGAGAGGTTGCGGAAATGTGTGCTTGATCTAGGATGAAAGGTAAAAGTGACTGTGGGGATATGGTGGGGGGGCCGGGATTTGGAGAGATATCGCCAGCAGTGAAGAGTATGAGAGAAAGTGTTAGCAGGTGGGAGCAGGAGAGGGCATGAGGTGGCTGTCTGTGCTTAGAGATGCAGGATTGTATGTTAAGGAATAGTTCTGAGGAGGAGGTGAAATGGATGGGGAGGATGGAGAAAGATGACCAGTTCCTTACTAGGTGTAGGGATTAGGGGGGTTAGTAGAAAGTGAAGGATTATAGAGGAAAGAGTGAAAGCAAACAGGAACATTGTTTACTATGACGGAATATCCAGTTCCCTTCATATTTAATTCAGGTCTAATTCAGAGCTGTAAACTTCTGCAATACACTTTTGCGCTACACTTCTATGCTACGCTGGCAGACGAAGTCTTGCAGATGTCCAGCTCACAAATATATTTGTTACAAAGTGCAGGCAGCTGTTAAACAGAGGGAAGTGGCCTCTGCTCATCTCTTTCAGATAATTAACACTGGGTCAGATGCAGGATATTTAATCCAGAGTAAACAAGGAGGTCATAAATAAGGGTGGGGGTAGAACAGTGAGTAGGTGAAATGCATACCAGAGACTAGTGCCAGCAAACTAAGGGAGAAATCATAGCATAGGCAAAGTTGGGTTGCATACCTGTAGGAGAGAAGGATAAACATTAGAGAGGCAGAGGCAGATTAGAATGCAATAGTTATAGATGACGAGATGCAGTCTATATACATCATATTCAATTCAGGTCTAATTCAGAGCTGTATACTTCTGCAATACACTTCTATGCTACGCTGGCGGACGACGTCTTGCAGATGTTCAGCTCACAAATGGTGTCATTTTTGGGTATTTTCTGTCATATAGACCCCTCAAAGTCACTTCAAATGTGATGTGGTCCCTAAAAAAATGGTTTTGTAAATTTTGTTGGAAAAATGAGAAATCGCTGGTCAACTTTTAACCCTTATAACTTCCTATAAAAAAAAAAGTTTGTTTCCAAAATTGTGCTGATGTAAAGTAGACATGTGGGAAATGTTATTTATTAACTATTTTGTGTGACATATCTCTCTGATTTAAGGGCATAAAAATTCAAAGTCTGAAAATTGCAAAATTTTCTACATTTTCGCCAATGTTTCATTTTTTTCACAAATCAATGCAAGTCATATCGAAGAAATGTTACCACTATCATGAAGTACAATATGTCACGAAAAAACAGTCTCAGAATCAGTGGGATCTGTTGAAGCGTTCCAGAGTTATTACCTTATAAAGTAACAGTGGTCAGAATTGAAAAATTTGGCCCGGTCATGAAGGTGAAAACAGACTCGGGGGTGAAGGGGTTAAGAACTACCAATTTGCTTCTCTTGTCTTCTTCATTCAATACCTTTTTCAAAAATGGACGGAGGGAGCAGATCAATGTAAAATAAAGAAATAGAGTATAATGTCACTTATGCCATAGAACCTCTGCCTCTCCAGCTTGGCTCCAGCTGTCTCCATAGGGACAAAATGTTATGATGATGTCCTATCTATACAGAACAGTCATCTGACTAAATGTACAGATTGGAGTAATAGTCAGGTGTCTGATGTACAGGATGTACAGTGGCCTCATCAGTCCAGTGCCTGAATGGATAGATGTCATTACTTCTGTATGAGGTGAAGACCACCAGAGCTATGACAATGAAGCAACAAGACTCCGGAGTGAAAGGTATTAGATGACCAAAATATGATTTATAGCATATAGCATAGTAAGTATAGTACAATATCTAGAACTTAATAGCTCTTTTAGGCTCACAGACATGAGATTGTACAGCATTTTTTAAATCTTTTTTATTAACTATTTTCAGATTTTTGAGGGGGCTTTGGGTGAGGGCATCTATTTATCAAGTAGAAATAGTGATCCTTAAATGGTGATCGGGCTTTTTTTTCAAGATGTAATAGCTTTCTTAACCTCTTGTTATCCCTAGAGGTTGACAGATTCTACTTACGGAAGAAAAATGAAAACAGGAAAACTGTATCAGCCTTAAAAAAGTATTATCATCTTCTTCAACTGTGATCTTCGGTGGCTCTTCACTAATCTTTTAAGTGAGGAGTTGTAGCTGGAAAGTCACTATTTGCTCTTCAGCTGGACTTCCCCAAATCTTTCTACTGTGACCTTATGAGCCAGAAGATGGTAATCCCTGGCCTGCAAAACTTGTCATGGCCCATGTCAAGATTCAAATTTTTTCTATTTATCAGAAAATGTGTCTCATGAACCAAGGACAACATTGAAATAAGCACAAAAAGTCATGATGTTGGTAAACCAAAGATTGGTGTAACCAAAGAAAGACCTGTGTGGGTGCAGCCACCATCTACTTGGAGGGGTTTATCACCAGTAAGTCCCGTTTAACAGTCTGAGAAAGACTTTTCTTCAAAAAAAATAATAAAAATCTAAAGACTTCTCAAATACTCTTACATTTTTAAGTCCATTACCATAACACCACCATATGGTGAGCTGTTCATAAAAACATTTTACTTTTATGGTCTTTGTACATGAAAATAAAACTACCTAAAACCTAGTGAGATACAATAAATGCAGAAAAGATGATCAAGAGGCCACAAGGTAATGTACATATAAAAACATCTTTATTTAACAATTATTATAAGGGAGAATGGGGGAAGAAAAAGTGAAAAATGTGCAGGCAACTGTGTGCACAAGGGATGCACAGCATTGGAGCCATTATGTATAACAATAGAATAACAGCATATATGCATATCTCATATAACCTGCATAAATACTTGTGTGCATCCTATATTGGATAGTCTGCACCAAGCAAGATAAATACTGAAGCAAAAACTTCCTCTATTGATGCATCAATAAATCAGTATAGGCACATAAGCTAAACGTCCGCCGCGACGAAGACAGGACCGAAACACGCGTCGGGGCGGACGTGCTGTCATTGGAGCTTTCTGTACTTTTTCTCCTTGATGATCAAATAAAGGTGGACGATCAATTTCCTTGAATTGGGCCCATTCAAATTAATGGCAATAAGTTTATCTAAAAGTTAGTAAACTTTTTTCAAACTTTTATGAACTTTTTAAAAGTGACGGAAACAGATACAAGTTAAGTAGATGTCAAGGGACTTATAATTAGCACTGGGCGCATTGAACATGATATTAACTCTTCAGCCACTCACGTGCATAAAGAAGGAAGAAGTGTGTGAGAACTGATATATAGGACGGTAATGTTACTGTGTTTCTTTGCTCTTTCTTCATGGCGAGCAGGACGTTACATCAACACAGGCAGATGTCGACACATTATAACAAAGAAAAAAAAGTAAGCCTCCGCAAAGAATTTCATTTAAAAAAATATATAAAAACTTTCAAGAATTGTATTATTTTGTTTTATTATTATTATTATTATTATTATATAAAATGGTTGTTTTCTTAGATGGTTAATACCCGGCTGCTCCTAAGGTAGGTAAAAGCCAAAATTCTAAAAATCAATTATAACATAATAAAGTTATCCGGGACTTTAAAACTGAGTGAGTGTGTAGGTTATCAGTGTTTACAGTGTGTATACAGGAGTGAAGAGTGGGATATGTGCTGGTGTGCAATGTGTCTGGTTGTAGTGTGTGCCATTGTTCAGTGTAAATACAGGTATGATTATAATTTGTGTGTGAGGATGTGTAGAATGTGTGTCTAGATTGTGTGCATTGCTTATACAAATGTGAAGACTGACTGGGGTGTGTAGCGGTGTGCAGTGAGTATAAAGCTGTGCAGACTTTGTGTCCAGATTGTGTGGCGTGTGTATACAGATGTGCAGAATATGTGTCTAGATTATGTGAAGGTGTGCAGTGTGTATATAGATGTACAAAGTGTCTGGAGAAAGTAGAGGTATACAGGTGTAAAGAAAGACTTGAACTTGTTCAAGAGTGCATTGTGTCTTGCTGGAGGGTGAGCTGTGTGTATCTGTACAAAGGTCTACATAATGTGTGTCTAGATTGTGTGGAGAGGTATACAGTGTGTATACAGGTGTAAAAAGTAATTGTATACAGGTGTAAAAAGTAATGTATGATCATACCACTCAAGTGCCTCAATCCCTAGCTAAAATCATACAATGCCCCACAAGTCAAACCGTGCCGGAGGATGCTACCATGACCCGCCTAATACACACTAAGGAATAAATGAAGGATACAGTAATAATGCAAATAGCTTTTTTTATAGGTATAGCAATTTGATCCTTCCTGTTATTTAGCTATCAGCACTTATTTTTCTACATTGTTACAGGCCTGTTTTTAGAGTGCAGAAGCTTTTTTGGGTTTTTACCTTTATCCAAGTGTAAAAAGTGTCTAAAGTATGCGCATGTGTGTACAGGCTAATGCCGAAACGCGCGTTGGGACCTGGTGCCCTTCCAGCAGGAGGAGAGGAATACAGGTATGTGTATGGAATTACCTATTTAAAATATATTGACCTGTTTGTATACTCTGCAGCCTTATATTATATTCATTGTCTGTTGGACATTTGCTCTATCAGCTATTTACCTTATTTACTTGTACCACTATACTTATTATACCTACCTCATCCCTCCTGCTGTTTTGTGCTGCCCTTAGTGTTGGCTCATTAAGCCTTTTGTAAATATTTTTTTTGTTTATATTGTGACCTAAGAAAGATTTATACTTTATAACTCCCTCCATTGTTGGCTATATTTAGTGTGTACAGCATGTATATAGGTGTGTAAAGTATCTGGAGTGTGGACAGTGTATATCTAGGTGTCTAGAGTTTCCAGATGTGTACTGTGTGTATACAGATGTGCAGAATGTGCTTCAGGGATATGTGCAGGTGTTCAGTATGCGAAGTGTCTGGAGTGTATGCAGTGTAAATAAATGTGTTCTGAGTGTCTGGAGGGTGTGCAATACTTATTCAGATGTGTCTCAGATGTGTTCAGGTGTGCAGAATGTGTGTCTGGGATGTGTGCAGAATGCAGAGTGTCTAGAGTGTGTGCAGTGTGTATACAGGTGAGCAAAGTGTATGGAACAAGTGCTGATGAGCCGAGGTGTGCAGTGCTATACAGGTGTGTAAGAGTGTCTCTCTGGAGTGGGCAGAGATTATTTGAGTTGACGGATAGTAGAACTGTGGAAAGTCTATTAGTGTCACATTAATGGATGGATATTTGATAGGGGGAGGAAGCATTTTGAAGCCATTGGCCCTTTGATACCTAAAGAGCTTTTCCTGCACCTATAAATGACAAATTCACCTCTGATAAATCTGTAGTTGTATTTAATGCAAAAATAAATCACTTTTAAGAGCAAAACGAAAATCCACTTACTTAAAGAAATACCTCAATAATAAGACCCTATTTTGGATCTCCAGTACAATGTTAACAAAAGCAGAGAAATACTGAAATAATGTCCTTCCCCTTTATTATTACAATGTAATATAGGCTAACTAGAATTGATGCAAATTGAAAAGATCAAAAATAGTTGTTGCTCACCGGAGAGTTGACAATGATGGTGTTAAAGAAAGAGAGTGGATGGATAAGAAAGAAATCACCCATCTTAGAAAAGGAGGACATGGACAATTCATTGGGAAATTTCTGTCCACAGAATTCTTTGACAATAACAGTTTTTGTAGCAGTGGAAGGATGGAAAGATAAGATTAGTAAAATTCCAAGTTATCAACATTGGATTTAACACAAAGGGATACTTTAATCCACCTTATCTTGACCCAACCTTGTCCGTTCAACCCAAAACACCGAAAATTTGCTAAGAATGTTTCCGTAAAATCACAAAAGTCCCAGCAAATCTGGGATGGAAAGCATGTATGCGTTAGGCATCAGTCTGGTGCTGGATTTGAAATGGGTCCAGGACCTTCTGTGGTCTCCCATTTCAGTCCAGCCAGGGCTGATGCTGCTCAGCATCACCGTCAGCCCCAACACCTAGCTGGTCCACGAGCCCTGTTTGTCTCCCAGGTAGTTGTGCCTAGCAATGTTAAGCCTGGGTTGCAGAGTGAGACAGGGCTTGTGGAATCCAAGTCCAGGTTTTGCTGCACTGAGCATGTCCGTGACCTGGCGGATCATGATTGGTGGGTTGGCACCCACCTGACCCGGTGACCTGGCACCGCCTGATTGGTTCACGGGTAACGTCACCAATAGCGCGTCGGTGGGCAGGGCTTAGTCTTTAAAAGGCCCGCCCACAAAGATGGCGACGCGCTCAGATCATTTGAGCTAGCTGTTTGTGGTGTGCACGCTTTCTCTGGGCTCCTCAGAAGAGCCTTAGCTTTAGTTAGGCAGGTCAGATTAAGTAGGCAGGTAGCTTCACCTTGCAGACTGGTCCTGACCAGGGGGTTCGCCTTACACCCCGAGCCGCCTGTGAGCTACATAGAGCGGGTTGGCTCAGTCCGGTAGCTCTCCGGCTGAGTGCTCGAATACCCGGCGGGAATCACACCCGCACGCTAGCGCCTTCTCCTATAGCGTAGCGCCTGTAGCGAAGACAGGGCTACTGCTCCTAGTCTGGTCACACGTCTCCCTGCGGTTCTTGGAGATTGTGTGAACCGCTTTAGCGCCAATCCCCATAGCGTAGCGCCTGTATCAAATACAGGGCTACTGCTGTTCTCACGGTCGCACGTCTCCCTGCGGTTCTTGGAGATTGTGCGAACCGTCTTACCCTTCCGTGTGCCTTAACACGAAGGGTTAAGATATTTGTTAGGTGCGTCGCCGGTCGCTCTCTCCCTCCGTGCAGTTAACGGAGATAGAGCGTACCGCTTTACCCGTTCCTGTGTGAAGTAACACAGAAGGGTTTAACATTTAAGTTGTCGCTTGCCTTTCCACCCGGAAAGTGTTCGGCAGCAGTCTTTCAGGCTGCATCGTGGACCCCGGGGTCGGTTGCGTTCTATTTAAATAAAGTTGTCTGCAACCGCCCTCCTAACAGTATGCATGTGTGATTAATACCAAAGGAATAAGGTTACAAGACATGGGAAAAATCAAAAGGGCTCTCCAAGAATATAAAAAATAATAAATAAGTAGAGGAAACATCATTATAAATTAATTCCTAAATACTTTTAATTAGCAAATCACATTTGTTTTGTCTAGGGAGGTAATTACTCTAGAATTAAAATGGCCACCGAATAGTTACATTGACAGAACCCTGTCCTAAAATGTCAGTAGGACAGGAGCCTTTGAGCATATGCAATAGGAAGCTCCATCCACTCACTTCATATGTAAGAAGAAGTGATCCCCATGGATATTCTGACAAGATACAATGAAGAAGTGACGAAGAAGATAGCATCCCCTGAAGACTGCGGTATATGAAAATTATATAGTGTTTTATGCATTTATTAATATGATATAAGGCTGATATAATTCCATTCTTGCATTGTGAATTGCTGTAAAGAAAAATTGAGTTGTTATTTTGCATATCAGCATTTGCAAACAAACTGATTAAGAGGAAGTTAAACACTAGTTAGAAGGATTAGCAATAAGGGAACTGATTAGTTGTTAAGAGAGAGTTACTGGGAGTTCAGAGTCAGTCAGTGATCAGTTGAGTTTGAATAAGGCTGCAGTGTGTGTGAAGGATAGAGAGCAGCGGTGATAGCAAGCAGTAACCTAAATGAAGAATGACAGATTGGATTGATAGCCACAGGAAAGGAGAAGTAGAATGTCGGTGCCCCAAAATTGAGATAAAGTACTGAAAGTTAGCTGTGTATGGGACCAGAAGTCTGGATAGGTACAACTATGGGTTAGTGGGGACCTTGAGACAGCGAAATAGTGAGAAAGAGTCAAAGTGTGGGACACAAGCAGGGAGTTTCTTTGAATAAATTATTTTTTATTAAAATAAAAAAAGGATTTCTTCACCGAAACATCCAAAATCCAGCCAACACTTCACCTGAGGCTGATTACCTCCATCCTCCAAATGGATGAACCTGATCTCTCAGTCCTGGGACTTCTGCCAGGTAATCTGAGGAGCGTGAGATAAACATATGGCCAAATCTTTGTCTATATGTAACTAAGACCAGTGTTTCACAAAAACAGTTCACATCTCACACCATTTCAAATTAAAGGTAATTTGTCAACAAGTTTTTGCTCCTGGAAATATCAGAAGTGCAGAAAAGGGGAAGCTGCTCACACTGTTGTTCACCCTGTCTACTGGATCTAATAATAATAATCTTTATTTTTATATAGCGCCAACATATTCTGCAGCGCTTTAAATAGATTATCATCGCTGTCCCCGTTGGGGCTCACAATCTAAATTCCCTAACAGTATGTTTTTGGAATGTGGAAGGAAACCAGAGAACTCAGAGGAAGCCCACACAAACACAGAGAGAACACACAAATTCCTTGCAGATGTTGTTCTTGGTGGGATTTGAACCCAGGACCCCATCACTGCAGGGCTGCAGTGCTAACCACTGAGCCACCATGCTGCCCGATACTGGGGATCCCTTGGAGTACAGAGGTACAAAAAAGGTTGCTCACATGGCTATTCTTCCTATCAGATCTAATACTGGAGCTACCAAAGTGCTGAAAAAAGAAGAAGCTGCTCACACCGCTTTCCAACCCATGTTTATGATTTAATACTGGAAATACTAGGAGAGCTGAGGTAAGAAGAGGCTGCTCACACTGCTGTTCACCCAGTGTATCTGATCTAATACTTTTTTTAATACTACAAAAATTTGTGTAATGTTTAAAGAATATGACACCGAGATCTACAAAGACCTAAAAGATAGGAATTTGTTTAATTCTCTCAAGACCAATTAAATCTGTCTTGCAAAGCCCCAAGGACAGGTTGACTCAGTCAAAGGTGGAGTTTTTAATGAGACTTTTTAAAAAGGAGAACTGCACAAAATGCCTGCTGCAGATGCATGGGGAGTGCCCTGCGAAAAATCTATATATATGTCCCCACAATTTTCTCTGAAACTAGATAGACACTAGAGATGAGTAAATAGATTTGATGCAAATTGAATTCTTGTCCAATTTTAGGAAATTTGCTGAATCCTTTGAATTCAATAAATTTGTTATTCAATTTACCAAGAAAGCCAACAGATATTTTACACAGCACAGAGGATTGCATCCGTCAGAAAAGGCTCACATGACTTTTGGGTGTGACAGGGTGGGTTCCCAATAATACCTTGCATCTATCACGTCACATGGAATAGCACAGACATCACATAGTATAGAACAGCCTATTAGAACCTGTATAAAAGCCGAGGCAGGGAATGCAGCACAACAACCATGTTGGGGTAAACATGTCTAGGGAAATGATGCCACTTTACAGTCTAGCAGTATAAATAGAGACAAAAAGACAAAAAACTGTGCATATGCAGAACAGATTGTGTGATAAAATTGAAGTAAAGAATCATTACTCTTAGTGTATCATGGCCTGCTGAGAATCTGTACATATTATTGGTACTTAATGGTACTCAGCAGTTATAGTTGTGCTCAAAAGTTTACATACCCTGCAGAATTTTTGCTTTCTTGGCCTTTTTCAGAGAATATGAATGATAACAAAAAAACTTTTTCTCCACTCATGGTTATTAGTTGGGTGAAGCCATTTATTGTCAAACTGCCTTGTTTTCTCTTTTTAAATCTTAATGACAACCAAAAACATCCAAATGACCCTGATCAAAAGTTCACATACCCCAGTTCTTAATACAGTGTATTGCACCCTTTAACATCAATGACAGCTGGAAGTCTTTTATGGTAGTTGTGGATGAGGTTCTTTATTTTCTCAGATCGTAAAGCTGCCCACTCTTCTTGGCAAAAAGCCTCCAGTTCCTGTGAATTCCTGGGCTGTCTAGCATGAACTGCGCGCTTGAGATCTCCCCAGAGTGGCTCAATGATATTGAGGTCAGGAGACTGAGATGGCCACTCCAGAACCTTCACTTTGTTCTGCTGTAGCCAATGACAGGTCTACTTGGCCTTGTGTTTTGGATGGTTGTCATGTTGGAACGTCCAAGTGTACACCCCATGCGCAGCTTCCGGGCTGATGAGTGCAAATTTGCCTCCAGTATTTGCTGATAACGTGCTGCATTCATCCTTCCTTCAACTTTTACCAACTTTCCTGTGTCTCTGTACATCACACATCGCAAAAACATCAGCGATCCACCTCCATGCTTTACAGTATTAATGGTGTTCCTTTCATTATAGGTCTTGTTGACCTCTCTCCAAATGTAACGTTTATGGTTGTGGCCAAAAAGTTCAATTTTGGTCTCATCACTCCAAATTACCTTGTTCCAGAAGTTTTAAGGCTTGTGTCTGTGCTGTTTAGCATATTGTAGGCGAGATACCTTGTGGCATTTGCGCAGTAATGGCTTTCTTCTGGCGACTTGACCATGCAGCCCATTTTTCTTCAAGTGCCTGCTTATTGTGCATCTTGAAACAGCCACACCGCTAGTTTTCAGAGAGTCCTGAATTTCAGCTGATGTTATTTCTGGGTTTTTCTTTGCATTCCGAACAATTTTCCTGGCAGTTGTTGCTGAAATTTTTGTTCGTCTACCTGACTGTGGTTTGGTTTTTACAGAGCCCCTGATTTTTCCAATTATTGATCACAGTTTAAACGTTGCTGACTGGCATTATCAATTCCTTGGTTATCTTTTGTATCCCTTTCCTGTGTTATACAGTTCAACTACCTTTTCCCGTAGATCTGTTGACAATTCTTTTGCTTTCCCCATGACTCACAATCCAGAAACGTCAGTGGCTGGATGAAAGATGCAAGAGTCTGTCTGGATCCCAGAAACTCACTCATCTTTTATGCCCAAACACTGATTAAAAGCAAACAGGTCACAGGTGAGGATGTTACCTTTAGTAGCCATTCAAACCCATTTGTGTCAAATTCTGTGCATGTTATCAGGACAAAATCACCAGGGTATGTGAACTTTTGATAAGGGTCATTTGGATGTTTTTGGTTGTCATTAAGATTTAAAACGAGAAAACACAGTAGTTTGACAATAAATGGCTTCACCCAACCAATAACCATGAGTGGAGAAAAAGTTTTTTATCATTCATATTCTCTGAAACAAGGCCAAGAAAGAAAAAATTCTGCCGGGGTATGTAACCTTTTGAGCACAACTGTATGCCCTTAGTATTTCTAGTAACCACCAAGGACACTAATTGATTGTACTGATCTAGTGCTACCAGCTTGAAATAAAAACTCTTCATCTACGTTGGTTCGGTGAGCAATTGAAGATGCGAGTAACGTTTCTTTTTTTAATGTTATAACATTTGTACTTATTTCTAGGAACTGGACAACCCCTTTAAACAAATGTAGAGTAAAACATCGGGGCTTTGACATTAAAAAAAATATATGTTAGCAAGGAAAAAGTGAAATCATTGTCAATAACCAATAATTTTAAAACATGAGTACATTCTTCCGAGCTTCAGTCAGTAATTATCTACAACTTTGTTTCAAGGTTCTGGATAATTCAATGGAGAACTCCAACCAAACTCTTCCAAGTTGGTTCCTCCTGCTTGGATTATCTTCTGTCCTTCACCTCCAAGTTATAGGGTTCATCATATTCATGGTAATGTATCTCATCACATTGGCGGGAAATTGTCTCATTCTCTTTACAGTGAGGATCAGTCCTACATTACACACCCCGATGTATTTCTTCCTGAGTAATCTCTCTTTCATTGACATCTGTTTCTCCTCCACCATAGTTCCTGTAATCCTCATAAATACTTTATCCACTGACAAGAGTATTTCTGTAGGAGGTTGTGCCTTCCAGATGTTCTTCTCATTAACACTTGGGGCAGCAGAGTGCATCCTACTTGCCGTTATGGCTTATGATAGGTTTGTAGCCATTTGTAGACCACTGCACTACAGTAGCATTATGAACATGAGCTTTTGCATTATCTTAGCCCTGATACCATGGACTGTTAGTGTCATAGATGCCTGTATACAAGTGGCCCTCATCTGGAGACTTCCCTTTTGTAGGACTCATCATCTTAACCATTTCTTTTGTGAAATACCTCCCTTCTTACGACTGTCCTGCCAAGACACTTGGCTTAACGAGATAGCAATTTATGTTGCAGCCGGGATTATTGTTTTATGTTCTTTTCTCTTGACCTTGATTTCTTATGTTTACATCATCTCCACCATTTTGAAGATTCGCTCCTCAAAAGGAAGACAGACAGTTTTCTCTACATGCGCCTCCCACCTCACTGTCGTCCTGCTCTATTATGGAACCATCACGTTCATGTATATTAAGCCTCGATCTTCTCACTCTCCAGAGACAGACAGGATAATATCTGTCCTCTATACTGTAGTTACTCCAATGTTGAATCCCATCATCTACAGCATCAGAAATAAAGATGTTAAGAACTCTATAATAAAAAATATCAAAAACCAAGCCAAACTGTCTAAAAACATTCTGGCGTGACTTACTGTGGTTGAACTTTCCAATTTGTTAATAAAGCAGATATGATTTTTTACGAAAGCCATATATATATGCTGGTCTAAAGTAGTGGGGTATTGGTCAATGACACTGGTTCTAGTAGTCTACGGTAGAAGAAAATGTTTATTTTGTTTCCTGGAGATCTAAGGTAAAAGTGGGGGTTAATACATGTGATTCAGATTAAAATAGGTGCTTAATGCCTGGTGGTATGGAGGTTAATATTTTGCTCCCTTGTGGTCTAATAGGCTAATATATAGTGGTTTATTTACTTCCCCAGGTTACAGAGACTCCTACAGTGCCTTTTGTGGGTGTTCTGTCCAAAAGAAAGTTGGACACAATGTCCCATCATGTTCAGTTTCCCTTTTGAACATCATGTGAACAGCTACATAGTTCAGTCAATGATTGGGTACAACTTTTTATCTTCACTCTACCTAATCAGGAAGAAGTTTCTGGCACTGCTGATTAAAAAAAATACACTCTTTTAACAAGATTTTTGCGTCACACAGCCCCCATTCACATAAACCCACCAGCTACCTTGATGCCAATGCCCAGGGCATTGCTGCTTGTTACCACAAAGGCACCTCTAGTCCCGTATGTGATCCACAGACATTGTGCAACATACTCAGGCCTTTAGCGTACTAGCTCTTATGAGGGATAAGTTTAGGCTTAAAGTTTACATCCAACACAGGTTTTCCAGGATCCTTAGAAGGACTAAAGCTAATCTTAACTAGTGTTGAGCCACCCCCGTAGTGTTCGAGTTCGGTTCGGTTCGTCGAACACCCGTGTGTTCGCCGAACTGTTCGTCGAACTGTTCGTCGAACACCTTCGAACACCGTTAAAACCAATGGCAGGCAAACAAAAACACATAGAAACACATAGAAAACACCTTCAAAGGTGTCCAAAAGCTGACAAACTGCTCAGAAGACATAACTAACACATGGAAAAGTGACAAGTACATATAGTCATGCGAAAATAAAAGAGGTGGAGGAGTAAAAGGAGGGGGAGACACAGATATAGGCATGTCATGCCCTTCTAAAATCCAAAAAGTGAGAAGCCGACACGGCCAGTCCGCTCCTGCCCGTGCCACCTCCGTGTCGCCGGGTTTGTGCCAGAGCCGCGGTGAACCCTGACGGCCAGCCCCCCTCTCCCAATACTGGTGCCTGTCCGCTGGTGGGTCGAGCGAGCCCCCCTGTGGTGGAGGCAGCTCTAAGCTTTTCAATTTAAATTGTCTCTCTAATTTGAATGAATACACTTTAAATCCATTTACAAGGATCTATTGGAGGGCAAGTCTCATGCCAGCAGCCGCGGTAATTCCAGCTCCAGTAGCGTCCACTAAAGCTGCTGCAGTTAAAAAGCTTTTATAAGGATCGAGCTCGGCTGTCCACCGCAAGGCATCCTACTGCCAGTCCCAGCCCCTATGCCTTGGGGTGCCTCCTGATGCTCTTCACTAAGTATCCCATGGTCCCGAAGCATTTCCTTTGAAAAAATTAAGTGTCTAAACTACAGGTGGTGCAGCTTGCTTAACAGCCGGGATAATCCGCTGACTAGCAGACACTGCTACTAGGCACAAAGTATTTCCTGGGCTAGATGCAGTTAAAAATTTGTAATTAGATACTCTCGTTGGATGCTGAGAAAGCATTCCATAGAGTCTCCTGGCACGCCATATATGATTCTCTTAAAAAGCTTGGGGTAGGGGTCTAGGGGACCCTTTTATAGCCAAAGTCACGGCCCTGTATCGCAATACGTCACCTAGGCTGAAGATAAATGGAACTGTAGCACCCTGAGGGCTCGGTTGCTACAGACGTATTGCACCTCACCCAGAGGTGTGATATCTCACTCTCAGGTAAGGATGGAGTGTGGATCAGGACCCGACACCTGCATGCATTACACCACATTGCCGTGGGGCAGGGCGACCAATATGTCCCTGAGATGGGCACGACAGTCCCTGTCCCTGGCTGGAGTGGGGGGAGGGAACACTGAGGAAGGGCAACCCTGTAGTGCAGGAGCAGGGAGGAAGCAGTTCCTGGGTGCATTGAGAAGGGAGTATAAAAGGTGGGCACCATCTTAGTTCAGTGCAGAGAAGTCTGAGCAGAAGTGGCAGGGAGCAGGGGCTCTGCATGAGCTCTGCTCCGGAGGCGGGCCTAGTAACAGAGGCCCAGGCCTGGAAGAGGGAGAAGGAAGGAAGAGGAGCGGAGAAGGCTCCAGGAACGAGGAATGAAGGGATCCCAGGGGTGCGGACGGGCGAGTCGCCACCCCACGCCCGAATCCACCTGCGTGGAGGGGTCAGGCCAAAGGGGGAGACCGGTCCCCGAACTAGTGGAGGCAGGAAACGACCCTCAGCTAGAAACCGGAGGCTCTGACATTTTATGTGGCGCAGCCCCTCGCTACACCCGCTAGGAAGGCACCACATAGGGTCAGGGAAACTGGCGCCAAGTTTACCAAGAGGAGGCCCGAGGCAGCCGGACAGAAGTGTTGGTAAGAAAGGCCAGACAAAGGACACACAAAGGGGGTCCTGTGAAGTGCTCCAAAGTTATCTGGGAGTTGTCTGAGCCCCTCACCTGGTGAGCACAGTACGACGTGGGCAGCCGTTACCTGCAGACGTGGTCTGGATAATAAGAACTGTGAGTAAAGGCCCTGAACTGCATCACTGACTCCGTGTCGTTACTGCTGCTGCCCTGCACCATCACCCCCATCCTCCGCATACACTGCCCTGAGGCTATACTCCTCCCGTGGGGAGTTATGTTACGCTCTGCTGCACCCACAACACCAGCCTCAGCGGTCTGCCGTGTAGCGGCGGTTCACTCTGACCGCAATCCACGGGTGGCGTAGTCGGACATTTAAACATCAAAACCACATAAATAGTTCCGCCACTGGTTTGACCGCCCTGAGCCACGGAACCGGGTCGCCGCCACGAAGACTACAACCACCAGCATCCACCAAAAAGGGTCCGGCTCTGGGTGTCCCAAGGCCCAGGGGGTGCGTCAGAACACTTTCATCACCTTTCACAATCACCAATGGGACAAGGCAGTGATGTCCTCTGTCCCCTCTCTTATACATCCTAGTGACGGAGCACCTGCTCTCATCAATTCGCCATAACCCCAATATTAGGTGGATTGAGGTGGGAGGCACCGAGTACAAGTGCTCTCTATTTGCTGATGATGTCCTAGTATATATCACTCAATCACATATATCCATCCATGCTGTTATGGCTGAAATAGATCACTTTGTTACATGGTAAAATTTTAAAATCAATGCAGCGAAGTCTGAGGCCCTCGATGTCTCCCTCCCCAAATCCATATAGGATTCCATCCAGTCCAACTTTCCCTTTGCCTGGCCCTCACAGGGTATCAAATACTTAGGAATTCCTATTCATAGAGACCTCTCCCATCTATGTTATCTTAATTTTGGGCCCTTTATTGAACAACTCCATACAGACCACGGTTGGCAAGTTAGAACTGTAAGATTCACTACGTGAACCACTGGTGTTTTGTGGAAAAGCACATGTACACTGCGTTCCAAATTATTATGCAAAAAGTGTTTAGGAGTGATAAGGGAAGAATTTGTTTGTTTGTCAGTTATACTCATTGATGGTGATGTGTGTCAGGGCTCTTTATATCACTGTAAGCAATTGCAGACACCTGTGCTAATTAGTTTGGCAGGTGTGTCCAATGAAAGGCAAGACTACTTAAGAAGGCTCTCTCACATTATTAAGCAGCCTACATTTTCTGCCAAAATGGGAAAGAAAAAGGATGTGTCGGCTGCTGAGAAGCAACAAATTGTGGAGTGTTTAGGTCAAGGCATGACTACAATCAACATTGTGCGATGATCAGGATGAAGTGTCTTGGCAATCAAGAAGTATGTAGCTGATTCACAGTACACACGTGTGCGTGCTGATAAGGGCAAATTGAGGACTCTTTCCTACAGGCAATTACGTCAGGTTGAAAGAGCAGCGGCAAAAAAGCCTTGTCATAGCAGCAGACAAGTTTTTGAAGCTGCTTGTGCCTCCAACGTCCCCCGAACAACAAGATGTAGGGTCCTTCAGAGGTTTGCAGCTGTGCATGCGCCATCCTGTCGACCTCCTCTATCCACTTCACACAAGCAGAAACGGCTCCAGTGGGCCAAACATTACATGAAGACTGATTTCAAAACTGTTTTGTTCACGGATGAGTGCCGTGCAGCGCTCGATGGTCCAGATGGATGGAGTGGAGGATGGCTGGTTGATGGACACCCCACGCAAACACGGCTACAGCGCCAACAAGGAGGAGGTGGAGTAATGTTTTGGGCTGGAATCATGGGGAGAGAGATTGTCGGCCCCTTTAGGATCCCTGAAGGCGCTAAAGATGAACTCCATAATGTATGTGGATTTTCTCAAACAGCACTTCCTGCCATGGTTCAAGAAGAAGAACCGTGTATTTCACAGCAAGATCATTTTTCTGCATGATAATGCACCATCTCATGCTGCACATAAAACATCTGCATCTCTGGCTGATATGGGCATAAAAGGGGACAAACTTATGGTGTGACCCCCATGCTCCCCTGACCTCTACCCCATTCAGAACCTTTGGAGCATCATTAAAAGGAGTGTCTATGATGGCGGGAGGCAGTTCACATCTAAGCAACAGCTCTGGGAGGGTATTCTGTCCTCATGCAAAACAATTGAAGCAGAAACCATCCAAAACCTGACAAATTCAATGGACGAGAGAGTTCAGAAGCTCCTTTCGAACAAGGGGTCCTATGTGAAAATGTAACATCACCTAGAATAAAGTTTTGAGTTGAAAACTGTTTGATTTCAGTTTCTAACAACCTGCTAATGCTTATAATTTCAAAAATGACCATTTTTTTGGTCTTTATTAAAATGAAAAGGTTGATCGAAAAGTTTGGGGGATCTAAGAGTGTGGCAACCCAGTAGTCATGATTACTTCGAATTCTGACAATATGAGGGTCATGCTGCAGGTAGTGCAGCAAGAAGGCAGTTATGTGCCTTGCGCATCTCGGAGCCCCAAAATTATTTTCCGGGCTAGATGCAGCTAAAAATTATTTTTAATTTTAAATCTGGTGAAGCTTTAGTATAGATGGCCTAATAGGATCAGTGCTGCACACTGCTACAAAGCCCAAATTATTTTCCAGTCAAGATACAGATAAACATGATTAGTAATTTGAAAGCTTAAAACGGTTGGTAGGGTGATTTTAACCAATCATCAAGCTTTTACTCTCTCCAGGATGACACAGGGGTAGAAAAGTCTTTTCGGATCCATGATTTGTTCATCTTTATGAACGTGAGTCTGTCTACATTATCAGTGGAGAGCCGCGTGCGCTTATCTGTCAGCACACCACCAGCAGCGCTGAACACACGTTCAGACAGAACGCTGGCTGCGGGGCATGACAAGATCTCCAAGGCGTAAGTGGCTAGCTCCGGCCATTTATCCAGATTGGAAGCCCAAAAAGAGCAAGGGTCCAGTGACACAGTCGTGGCTTCAATGTTTACTTGGAGATACTCCTGTACCATCGTCTCTAGGCGTTGACTATGTGTCAGACTTCTTGTCTCCTGTGGCCTTGCAAAGGATGGGCTAAAAAAGTGGTGAAATGATTCCGCAAAATTGATGTTACCAGCAGATACTGTGGTTCTGTTACGGTTTGAGTGCTGAACACTTGACGGTCCCACGGTTGGCAAGTTGGAACTGTGAGATTCACTACGTGCACCACTGGTATTTTGTGGAAAAGCACATGTAAGATTCTGCAACAGTCTCTGCTGATACTCCTGCATGCGTGCATCCCTTTCTATGGCAGGAATGTTATGTTCTGCTACCAGAGCTAAGGAAAGAGAGGAGATCTGTCCCTGCAATAGAACTCAGCTTAATCCCTACGATGTAACAGGGGACCTGATCCTGCGATCAGACCTGCTAAACTCCTAAGCTAGTCTGTACGGAGACCTATAGATGTGGGGAAGGAATCCCTACAAGTACTAAGGACTGGGAGGAATATGGGACACATCCTAACAGAAATAGTAGCAGACAGACGAACAAACAAAATATATAGAACATAGAGGTCCGTAGACCAAGCAAACTAACAGAGCAAGACAAAGAGCACAGGCTAGCTAGAAAGTAGATATACAATGAAGTCCAGCAAAGCCAGAAGGGCGGAGCAGGATTAAATAGGCCAACAAGGTCATGTGACCACAAAGGAAAAAACCTAAGAGCAAGGTTCTAACAGTACCCCCCCTTCTAAGAGGATCCTCCGGATCCCCTAGGACCAGGCTTATCAGGAAATCTCCTGTGAAACGCTCTGATAAGTCTGGACGCGGAAACATCATCTGACCTCACCCAAGAGTTATCCTCGGGTCCAAAACCTTTCCAGGCCACAAGATACTGCAAACTACCTCTATACCGTCTAGAGTCAAGGATGCGAGAAATTTCATATTCCCCATCCTCCACCACCGGAGGAACAGAGGCAGAGGCGTCACCATCCGACACAACAGCTTTTTTTAACAGAGAGACATGAAATACCGGATTAATTCTCCAGGAGGTAGGAACCTCCAACCTAACAGCAGATTGGTTGACAACTTGAAGCACCTTAAAGGGCCCTACAAACTTGGGACCCAATTTCTTAGAAGGAATCCTCAACCGCAGATTCCTAGAGGACAACCAAACCATGTCACCAACAGCGAACAAAACCTCCTGTCGTTTCCTATCAAAGTAGTCTTTAGATTTTCTGTTGGCCTCCTGAAGATTACCACGCACATCCGTCCAAACTCTCTCCAAATCACCGGAAAAATTCTCCTCCTCAGGCACGGCAGATCCCAACTTGGAGAACGACCCAAACGACGGATGTCTCCCAGAACAACAAAAAAAAGGCGAACAACCAGCAGAAGAAGATGTATGATTGTTCAGAGCAAATTCAGCAAGTGGCAGAAACTCAGACCACCCCTCTTGATTGTCTGCCACAAAACAACGCAAGAACTGCTCAACATCCTGGTTTTTCCTTTCTGTCTGGCCATTAGATTCAGGATGATATCCGGACGAAAACGACAAATGAATTCCCAACCTGTCACAAAAGGCACGCCAAAAACGAGCCACAAACTGACGACCCCTATCAGAAACAATGTCAGTAGGAACGCCATGAAGTCTGACAATTTCCTTGACAAAGGCCTTAGCGAGAGTTTTAGCGCAGGGCAGTTTGACGAAGGGAACCAAGTGACACATCTTGCTAAAACGGTCCACGACCACCCAGATGACAGTGAAACCCTCAGAGGGGGGAAGGTCAGTTATAAAGTCCATAGCCAAATGTGTCCAAGGAGCACTGGGGACCTCCAAAGGACAAAGCAACCCCACAGCAGGAGTATGTGAGGACTTAGATCTAGCACATATAGTACATTGGCGCACCCACTTAATGACTTCCTTCTGCCATCCAGGCCACCAAAAACTGCGACCCACCAGTCTCTTGGTCTCAGAGATTCCGGGATGACCTGCCAACCGAGATTCGTGACACTCAACAAACAAATCTCTCCTAAAGGTCCCAGGCACAAACAACCTCCCATGAGGAGTGTTAGAAGGGGCATTCTCCTGTGCTTTAAGAATCTCATCTTCCAAAACGGAGTCTAAAGCAGCTATCACAACACCTTCTTGTAAAATGTTCTCCTCTTTCTCAGCACCGACTATGGGAGAAAAACTGCGAGACAAGGCATCCGCCTTAACATTCTTAGTACCAGGGATGTAAGTAACGGAGAAATTAAACCGCGAGAAAAACAGTGCCCACCTAGCCTGACGGGCATTCAGGCGCTTGGCAGCATCAAGATATATCAGATTTTTATGATCCGTAAGAACCTGAACGGGAAATTCCGCTCCTTCCAAGAAGTGGCGCCAGTGTTCAAATGCGAGCTTAATAGCCAATAATTCCCGATTACCAATATCGTAATTCAGTTCAGTCTCTGAAAATTTTCTTGAAAAAAAGGCACAGGGATGTAATCCATCCCCGTTATCCTGAGACAATACTGCTCCAACCCCCACAGAGGAAGCATCAACCTCAACCAAAAACGGCTTAGTCACATCAGGCTGCATAAGGATGGGAGCAGAGGTGAACCTCTCCTTGAGATACACAAAAGCTTCAATGGCCTCAGCAGTCCACTGAACCGCATCAGCACCTTTCCTGGTGAGATCGGTCAGAGGTTTGACAATACTAGAAAAATTTTTTATGAATTTTCTGTAATAATTGGCGAAACCTAAAAACCTCTGTATCGATTTCAAACCAATAGGCCTAGGCCATTCCTGTATAGCTTGAACTTTAACCGGGTCCATCTCAAAACCTTCGCTGGAGATAATGTAACCCAAAAAACTAATTCTCTGTACAGCGAATTCACATTTCTCCAGCTTAGCAAAAAGCGAATTGTCCATTAATAACTGTAATACCTCACGTACGCTCCGCCAATGAGACTCCAGATCCGGCGAATAAATCAAAATGTCATCCAAATATACAACCACATTTTTGCCGATCAAAGGCCCAAGGATGTCATTAATAAGATTCTGAAAAAATGCAGGAGCATTGGTAAGACCAAAAGGCATAACCAGATTCTCAAAATGACCCACAGGAGTGTTAAAAGCAGTCTTCCATTCGTCACCCTCCTTCATGCGCAACAGATTGTATGCCCCCTTAAGGTCAATTTTAGAGAACCACTTGGCCCCCATTAACTGGTTAAACAGATCAGGAATCAATGGCAGTGGGTAAGGATTGCGTACAGTAATTTTGTTAATCTCACGAAAATCCAGACAAGGACGTAAACCGCCGTCCTTTTTTTTTACAATAAAAAATCCAACCGCCACAGGAGACTTAGAGGGCCTAATGTGACCGGCGGCCAAACTTGTCTGTATGTATTCCTCCAAAGCCTTCCTCTCAGGAATAGTAAGGTTAAATAAACGACTTTTAGGAAGAGTCGCTCCAGGGACAAATTCAATAGAGCAATCATAGTCTCTATGGGGAGGCAAAACCTGCGATTCCTTCTCAGAAAAAACTCTCCAAAAATCCTGAATAGGAACAGGCAATTCTCCCCTATCCAAAGCTGCAATACGCCCGTTACAACACTTGTCATAACTAGTGTTGAGCCACCCCCGTAGTGTTCGAGTTCGGTTCGGTTCGTCGAACACCCGTGTGTTCGCCGAACTGTTCGTCGAACTGTTGGTCGAACACCTTCGAACACCGTTAAAACCAATGGCAGGCAAACAAAAACACATAGAAACACATAGAAAACACCTTCAAAGGTGTCCAAAAGCTGACAAACTGCTCAGAAGACATAACTAACACATGGAAAAGTGACAAGTACATATAGTCATGCGAAAATAAAAGAGGTGGAGGAGTAAAAGGAGGGGGAGACACAGATATAGGCATGTCATGCCCTTCTAAAATCCAAAAAGATAGAAGCCGAGACGGCCAGTCCGCTCCTGCCCGTGCCACCTCCGTGTCGCCGGGTTTGTGCCAGAGCCGCGGTGAACCCTGACGGCCAGCCCCCATCTCCCAATACTGGTGCCTGTCCGCTGGTGGGTCGAGAGAGCCCCCCTGTGGTGGAGGCAGCTCTAAGCTTTTTAATTTAAATTGTCCCTCTAATTTGAATGAATACACTTTAAATCCATTTACAAGGATCTATTGGAGGGCAAGTCTCATGCCAGCAGCCGCGTAATTCCAGCTCCAGTAGCGTCCACTAAAGCTGCTGCAGTTAAAAAGCTTTTATAAGGATCGAACTCGGCTGTCCACCGCAAGGCATCCTAGTGCCAGTCCCAGCCCCTATGCCTTGGGGTGCCTCCTGATGCTCTTCACTAAGTATCCCGTGGTCCCGAAGCATTTCCTTTGAAAAAATTAAGTGTCCAAACTACAGGTGGTGTAGCTTGCTTAACAGCCGGGATAATCCGCTGACTAGCAGACACTGCTACCAGGCACAAAGTATTTCCTGGGCTAGATGCAGTTAAAAATTTGTAAGTAGATACTCTCGTTGGATGCTGAGAAAGCATTCCATAGAGTCTCCTGGCACGCCATATATGATTCTCTTAAAAAGCTTGGGGTAGGGGTCTAGGGGACCCTTTTATAGTCAAAATCACGGCCCTGTATCACAATACGTCCCCTAGGCTTAAGATAAATGGAACTGTAGCACTGAGGGCTCGGTTGCTACAGACGTATTGCACCTCACCCAGAGGTGTGATATCTCACTCTCAGATAAGGATGGAGTGTGGATCAGGACCCGACACCTGCATGCATTACACCACATTGCCGTGGGGCAGGGCGACCAATATGCCCCTGAGATGGGCACGACAGTCCCTGTCCCTGGCTGGAGTGGGGGGAGGGAACACTGAGGAAGGGGAACCCTGCAGTGCAGGAGCAGGGAGGAAGCAGTTCCTGGGTGCATTGAGAAGGGAGTATAAAAGGTGGGCACCATCTTAGTTCAGTGCAGAGAAGTCTGAGCAGAAGTGGCAGGGAGCAGGGGCTCTGCATGAGCTCTGCTCCGGAGGCGGGCCTAGTAACAGAGGCCCAGGCCTGCAAGAGGGAGAAGGAAGGAAGAGGAGCGGAGAAGGCTCCAGGAACGAGGAATGAAGGGATCCCAGGGGTGCGGACGGGCGAGTCGCCACCGCACGCCCGAATCCACCTGCGTGGAGGGGTCAGGCCAAAGGGGGAGACCGGTCCCCGAACTAGTGGAGGCAGGAAACGACCCTCAGCTAGAAACCGGAGGCTCTGACATTTTATGTGGCGCAGCCCCTTGCTCCACCCGCTAGGAAGGCACCACATAGGGTCAGGGAAACTGGCGCCAAGTTTACCAAGAGGAGGCCCGAGGCAGCCGGACAGAAGTGTTGGTAAGAAAGGCCAGACAAAGGACACACAAAGGGGGTCCTGTGAAGCGCTCCAAAGTTATCTGGGAGTTGTCTGAGCCCCTCACCTGGTGAGCACAGTACGACGTGGGCAGCCGTTACCTGCAGACGTGGTCTGGATAATAAGAACTGTGAGTAAAGGCCCTGAACTGCATCACTGACTCCGTGTCGTTACTGCTGCTGCCCTGCACCATCACCCCCATCCTCCGCATACACTGCCCTGAGGCTATACTCCTCCCGTGGGGAGTTATGCTACGCTCTGCTGCACCCACAACACCAGCCTTAGCGGTCTGCCCTGTAGCGGCGGTTCACTCTGACCGCAATTCACGGGTGGCGTAGTCGGACATTTAAACATCAAAACCACATAAATAGTTCCGCCACTGGTTTGACCGCCCTGAGCCACGGAACCGGATCGCCGCCAAGAAGACTACAACCACCAGCATCCACCAAAAAGGGTCCGGCTCCGGGTGTCCCAAGGCCCAGGGGGTGCGTCAGAACATTTTCATCACCTTTCACAATCACCAATGGGACAAGGCAGGGATGTCCTCTGTCCCCTCTCTTATACATCCTAGTGACGGAGCACCTGCTCTCATCAATTCGCCATAACCCCAATATTAGGTGGATTGAGGTGGGAGGCACCGAGTACAAGTGCTCTCTATTTGCTGATGATGTCCTAGTATATATCACTCAATCACATATATCCATCCCTGCTGTTATGGCTGAAATAGATCACTTTGTTACATGGTAAAATTTTAAAATCAATGCAGCGAAGTCTGAGGCCCTCGATGTCTCCCTCCCTAAATCCATATAGGATTCCATCCAGTCCAACTTTCCCTTTGCCTGGCCCTCACAGGGTATCAAATACTTAGGAATTCCTATTCATAGAGACCTCTCCCATCTATGTTATCTTAATTTTGGGCCCTTTATTGAACAATTCCATACAGACCACGGTTGGCAGGTTAGAACTGTAAGATTCACTACGTGAACCACTGGTGTTTTGTGGAAAAGCACATGTACACCGCGTTCCAAATTATTATGCAAAAAGTGTTTAGGAGTGATAAGGGAAGAATTTGTTTGTTTGTCAGTTAAACTCATTGATGGTGATGTGTGTCAGGGCTCTTTATATCACTGTAAGCAATTGCAGACACCTGTGCTAATTAGTTTGGCAGGTGTGTCCAATGAAAGGCAAGACTACTTAAGAAGGCTCTCTCACATTATTAAGCAGCCTACATTTTCTGCCAAAATGGGAAAGAAAAAGGATGTGTCGGCTGCTGAGAAGCAACAAATTGTGGAGTGTTTAGGTCAAGGCATGACTACAATCAACATTGTGCGATGATCAGGATGAAGTGTCTTGGCAATCAAGAAGTATGTAGCTGATTCACAGTACACACGTGTGCGTGCTGATAAGGGCAAATTGAGAACTCTTTCCTACAGGCAATTACGTCAGGTTGAAAGAGCAGCGGCAAAAAAGCCTTGTCATAGCAGCAGACAAGTTTTTGAAGCTGCTTGTGCCTCCAACGTCCCCCGAACAACAAGATGCAGGGTCCTTCAGAGGTTTGCAGCTGTGCATACGCCATCCTGTCGACCTCCTCTATCCACTTCACACAAGCAGAAACGGCTCCAGTGGGCCAAACATTACATGAAGACTGATTTCAAAACTGTTTTGTTCACGGATGAGTGCCGTGCAGCGCTCGATGGTCCAGATGAATGGAGTGGAGGATGGCTGGTTGATGGACACCCCACGCAAACACGGCTACAGCGCCAACAAGGAGGAGGTGGAGTAATGTTTTGGGCTGGAATCATGGGGAGAGAGATTGTCGGCCCCTTTAGGATCCCTGAAGGCGCTAAAGATGAACTCCATAATGTATGTGGATTTTCTCAAACAGCACTTCCTGCCATGGTTCAAGAAGAAGAACCGTGTATTTCACAGCAAGATCATTTTTCTGCATGATAATGCACCATCTCATGCTGCACATAAAACATCTGCATCTCTGGCTGATATGGGCATAAAAGGGGACAAACTTATGGTGTGACCCCCATGCTCCCCTGACCTCTACCCCATTCAGAACCTTTGGAGCATCATTAAAAGGAGTGTCTATGATGGCGGGAGGCAGTTCACATCTAAGCAACAGCTCTGGGAGGGTATTCTGTCCTCATGCAAAACAATTGAAGCAGAAACCATCCAAAACCTGACAAATTCAATGGACGAGAGAGTTCAGAAGCTCCTTTCGAACAAGGGGTCCTATGTGAAAATGTAACATCACCTAGAATAAAGTTTTGAGTTGAAAACTGTTTGATTTCAGTTTCTAACAACCTGCTAATGCTTATAATTTCAAAAATGACCATTTTTTTGGTCTTTATTAAAATGAAAAGGTTGATCGAAAAGTTTGGGGGATCTAAGAGTGTGGCAACCCAGTAGTCATGATTACTTCGAATTCTGACAATATGAGGGTCATGCTGCAGGTAGTGCAGCAAGAAGGCACTTATGTGTCTTGCGCATCTCGGAGCCCCAAAATTATTTTCCGGGCTAGATGCAGCTAAAAATTATTTTTAATTTTAAATCTGGTGAAGCTTATTATAGATGGCCTAATAGGATCAGTGCTGCACACTGCTACAAAGCCCAAATTATTTTCCAGTCAAGATACAGATAAACATGATTAGTAATTTGAAAGCTTAAAACGGTTGGTAGGGTGATTTTAACCAATCATCAAGCTTTTACTCTCCCCAGGATGACACAGGGGTAGAAAAGTCGTTTCGGATCCATGATTTGTTCATCTTTATGAACGTGAGTCTGTCTACATTATCAGTGGAGAGCCGCGTGCGCTTATCTGTCAGCACACCACCAGCAGCGCTGAACACACGTTCAGACAGAACGCTGGCTGCGGGGCATGACAAGATCTCCAAGGCGTAAGTGGCTAGCTCCGGCCATTTATCCAGATTGGAAGCCCAAAAAGAGCAAGGGTCCAGTGACACAGTCGTGGCTTCAATGTTTACTTGGAGATACTCCTGTACCATCGTCTCTAGGCGTTGACTATGTGTCAGACTTCTTGTCTCCTGTGGCCTTGCAAAGGATGGGCTAAAAAAGTGGTGAAATGATTCCGCAAAATTGATGTTACCAGCAGATACTGTGGTTCTGTTACGGTTTGAGTGCTGAACACTTGACGGTCCCACGGTTGGCAAGTTGGAACTGTGAGATTCACTACGTGCACCACTGGTATTTTGTGGAAAAGCACATGTAAGATTCTGCAACAGTCTCTGCTGATACTCCTGCATGCGTGCATCCCTTTCTATGGCAGGAATAGTTTCTGCAAATTTACTTTTGTACCGGGGATCTAACAGTGTGGCAACCCAGTAGTCAGGATTATTTCTAATTCTCACAATTTGAGGGTCATGTTGCAGGTAGTGCAGCAAGAAGGCACTCATGTGTGTTGCGCATCCAGGAGCACCAAGTCCCTGTTGTGTTGGTGGCGAGGTAACAATCATGCTTCCTTCGTCTGTCCTCTCCCCCCAACCTCGCACAACAGAAATGTGATCAAGGTCTCCCTCATCTGATGAGTCTTCCATTAGTTCGTCCTCCACTTCTTCCTGGGCTCCTGCACCTTCCTCACTAGTTTGGCTGCTACCATGCGCCCTGGTAAAATCATCTCCCCCACCCTCACATGCCTGCCGCCCTGGTGCTGCCGACCGTCTGGACCTTGCAGATGTTAGCCCTTCCGCATACAACTCCTCCTCCTCTACTTCCTCCACCTACTCTTGTGCCACCACCTGACTCCGAATTCTGTTTAACATGTGCTCCAGCATGTATATCACCGGAATAGTCATGCTGATAATGGCATCGTCAGCACTAAACATCTTCGTCGCCATTTCAAAACTGTGCAGAAGGGTGCATAGGTCCCTGATCTGAGACCACTCCTCCAGCGTGATTTGCCCCACCTCTGAATCTCGTTGGCCCAGGCTATACGTCAGAACGTATTGCACCAGGGCTTGTCGGTGCTGCCACAGTCGCTGCAACATGTGCAGAGTTGAATTCCACCGGGTAGGCACATCGCATTTTAGCCGGTGAAGTGGCAGGCCCAACGACTTCTGTAGAGATGTAAGTCGCTGAGCTGCGGGATGCGAACGGCGGAAGTGAGCACACAGCGACCGTGCCCTCTGCAGAAGGCCATCTAGTCTGGGATAGTGGGCTAAAAATTGCTGGACAACCAGGTTCAACACGTGAGCCATACAAGGCACGTGTGTGACATTGCCCCGGCGAAGGGCCGCACCCAGGTTTGCAGCATTGTCGCACACGGCCTTCCCTGGTTTCAGGTCCAGTGGAGACAACCATTCATGAAATTGGTTCTCCAGAGCTGACCACAACTCCTCAGCTGTGTGACTCACATTTCCCAGACATTTCAATGTAAAAACCGCCTGATGACGTTGAGCCCTACTGCCAGCATAGTAAGGAGGTGTGCAGGATCCCTTCTGCGCAGTTAGAAAGCTTGTGGCATGACCAGACAGGCTTTGGGTGCAGGTGGAAGACCGAGAGGAGGTTGAGGAGGCAGAAGCAGTGGAGGAAAAATGACATAAAGAGGATTGACGCACAACTCGTGGGGACGGCAAGACTTGGACAGCAGCCCCTTGTCCTGCTGTCACCATAGTTACCCAGTGCCCAGTCAGCGACATGTAACGCCCCTGTCCATGCCTACTCGTCCAAGTGTCTGTGGTGAAATGCACCCTGTCACACACAGAGTTTCTCAAAGAAGCGGTGATGTTGTGTGCGACATGCTGGTGGAGCGCAGGCACACCTTTCTTTGAGAAGTAGTGCCGACTGGGCATCTGGTACTGGGGCACTGCGACGGACATAAGGTCTCGAAAATCCTCTGTGTCCACCAGGCGGAAAGGCAGCATTTCTGTAGCCAAGAGCTTGCAGATGGTGAAATTCAACCTCTTAGCTTTCTCATGGCTAGGAGGAAATGGTCTTTTACTTGTCCACATCTGAGGGACCGAGGGCTGGCTATTGTGCTTAGACGGGGTTGATAAGGGTGTCCCCGGCAAACTGCCGGTCTGTGAGGAAGATGCAGGCGGACATGTTAGGTTGCCTTGATCCAAAGGTGGTGCTATCGATGTCGGACAGCGCTCAACACCAGCTGGTGTTACCACCTCCAAAGAAAATGATGACCTGCCAATCACGCTGGCTGTTGCGAGTAAAGAGGTGGCAGGTCTGCGCCCCAAAACAGGTGTGACTGCTGTCCCCCCAGTCACAGAGGATGAAGAGGCCGCGGATGCACAAGATATGGCAGACGGTGGTTGGCCCGGCCGGCTAGACCGCATTGTAGCACACTGAGCTTCCCACTGCAACTTATGCTTCATGTCCATGTGCCGGTTCATGCATGAAGTACTCAAACTATGTATTTTTTGGCCTCTACTTAGCTTTTGCTGACAAATGTTACAGATAACACGAGTTGGGTCATCTTTATCGATCTGAAAAAATGCCCAGGCTATGCAAGGCTTAGCACCCATGCGACCTGAAGAGCCACCACGACTTGTGGTGAGAGGCAGAGTTGTGTTTGAGGATGCAGTTGTTGACGTGCTTCCAGTACTACGTCTCTGTCCAGGAAGGCGCAACCTGACCTCGTCGTCACTAGCATCTTCCTCCACCTCCTCTGCTGACCTCATCTCTTGGCTGACTGTGGGTTGACAGTAAGTGGGATCTCCGACCTCATCATCATCACCCTGTGCGTTATCACACCCGTCGTCCTCAGAGCCAACCTGTTCCTGCCCTGACAAAAAACTAAAGTTGTCGCTCCAATCAGGTATTTGAGTCTTATCATCGTCTTCCTCATTGTCTCCACCAACAGGAGTTACAGTTTGGGAATGAGGGTCTACATTATGGTCAGAACCTTCTGCGTCTGGTCCTGGATCCGACTCATAAATATTCTGGGCATCAGTGCAGATCATTTCCTTGTCTGGATTCACAGAAGCGCTGGAGTCGACCTCTGATTCCCAGGCTATAGTATGAGTAAACAGCTCTGCAGACTCAACCATCTGTTCTACCTCATACTCAGACGGGCAGCTGGAGATTTGGGAGCTGTGAGGAAGCAAGTGCGATTTGGGTGACACCTTTGAGGACTGGAGTATTTGTGATGTTGAAGTTGATGTGGAGGAGAGCCCACTTAAAGGAGCACTTGATATCCGTTGAAGCACCTGCTGTTTTTGTGCCTCATCTGGAATTTGTAGCGATTGGCGTGGCCGTAAGAAAGGGATCTTATCACATTGTCCGCTAAAAGAAGTAGACATTTTAGTTTGGCTGGAAGATGGTCTTTCTTCTGCACCTACCCCACGGACACAACCTTTTTTCCCCTTCCCAACACGCCTATTCCCCTTTCCACCAGCAGCAGGCCTTTTTCCACTCATTTTGGTGGTTAACTAATTCACAACTCTGGAGTTGTTTGCACAAAAAAACAATGGATGGTAACCGAGCAGAGCTGAGTGGCCAAACTGTGGTATTAGGCCAAAACTATTGGCTGGGTTAGATGCAGAAAAAAATTATTTTTAATTTGCAACCTGATGGAGGTCAGTATAGATGGACTAATAGACCAAGTCCCACACACTGCTAGAAGCCCAAATATTTTTTCAGAGCTAGATGCAGAAAAAAATTATTTTTAATTTGCAACCTGATGGAGGTCAGTATAGATGGACTAATAGACCAAGTCCCACACACCGCTAGAAGCCCAAATATTTTTTCAGAGCTAGATGCAGAAAAAAATTATATTCAATTTGCAACCTGCTGGACGTCAGTATAGAAGGACTAATAGAACAAGTCCCACACACTGCTAGAAGCCCAAATATTTTTTCAAAGCTAAATGAAGAAAAAAATTATTTTTAATTTGCAACCTGATGGAGGTAAGTATAGATGGACTAATAGACCAAGTCCCACACACTGCTAGAAGCCCAAATATTTTTTCAGAGCTAGATGCAGAAAAAAATTATTTTTAATTTGCAACCTGATGGAGGTCAGTATAGATGGACTAATAGACCAAGTCCCACACACCGCTAGAAGCCCAAATATTTTTTCAGAGCTAGATGCAGAAAATTTTTTTATTCAATTTGCAACCTGATGGAGGTCAGTATAGATGGACTAATAGACCAAGTCCCACACACTGCTAGAAGCCCAAATATTTTTTCAGAGCTAGATGCAGAAAAAAAATATTTTTAATTTGCAACCTGATGGAGGTCAGTATAGATGGACTAATAGACCAAGTC
This sequence comes from Phyllobates terribilis, assembly GCF_046119375.1. Taxonomy (NCBI): domain Eukaryota; kingdom Metazoa; phylum Chordata; class Amphibia; order Anura; family Dendrobatidae; genus Phyllobates; species Phyllobates terribilis. The sequence continues at coordinate 165,910,554 of NW_027362767.1, forward strand.
CCACACACTGCTAGAAGCCCAAATATTTTTTCAGAGCTAGATGCAGAAAAAAATTATTTTTAATTTGCAACCTGATAGAGGTCAGTATAGATGGACTAATAGAACAAGTCCCACACGCTGCTAGAAGCCCAAATATTTTTTCAGAGATAAATGAAGAAAAAAATTATTTTTAATTTGCAACCTGATGGAGGTCAGTATAGATGGACTAATAGACCAAGTCCCACACACCGCTAGAAGCCCAAATATTTTTTCAGAGCTAGATGCAGAAAAAAATTATATTCAATTTGCAACCTGCTGGAGGTCAGTATAGAAGGACTAATAGAACAAGTCCCACACACTGCTAGAAGCCCAAATATTTTTTCAGAGCTAAATGAAGAAAAAAATTATTTTTAATTTGCAACCTGATGGAGGTCAGTATAGATGGACTAATAGACCAAGTCCCACACACTGCTAGAAGCCCAAATATTTTTTCAGAGCTAGATGCAGAAAAAAATTATATTCAGTTTGCAACCTGATGGAGGTCAGTATAGATGGACTAATAGAATGATGCTATGCCCAAAAGATTTTACTTCACTAGGTGCAGTAAAAAAATTGGTATTCTATACACAGGTGGTATATCTTGCAACACAGATAGGCTACTCCACTGACTAACACACTCTGCAATAGGCCAAAAAGGATTAGCTTTGCTAGATTCAGCCAAATGCTGTGAAAAAAACTTGCACAGCACTGGCACAGACCTGCCTGGCAAAAACTGATAGGAACTGATGTAACCTAGTCCTGAAAAGGACTCCAATTACAATTAGTCTTTACTCCCACAATCTATCTATTTAAGAGCACAGACCTGCCTGATAAAAGTCGTAGGAAATGCTGTAACCTAGTCCTTAAAAGGACTGCAATCACAACTATTCCCTACTCCCAAGCTATCTGTATATTTGTGCGAAAATTGGCTTGAAATTAACAAGGTATAGCGCACACAGCAACAGCGGTGCCGTCTAACACGCAGCTGCAGCAGTGAGAAAATGGTGGCGACGGGGAAAATGGCATGGTCTTATAGGGCAAGGACATGTGACATACACTGCCAATCACACATGCCCTTGCTTGTGTGAAAAAAAGCACTTCGCTCCGTGTGTGCGCTGCTGATAGGCTGACAGATTGCACCTCCCCACTGCAAATGCGGGAAAGAGAAAAAAAAATGGAGATCTTCATTGTTCCTGCAGAGATCCATCCCCTGCCCCTCCCCCCGCCCCGCTGTACACTCAAACTGCGTATTAACATTAATTTTCATCATTACTGAGAAAAAATCCAGTTATGATTTTGGTGCACGAACAGTTATCGAACATAACCTCGAACAGCCGAATTTATCTCAAATTGTTCGTGTTCGCCGACCGGCTCGAACACCGCCCAAAACAGCTCGAATTTGAGATTGGCGAACAGTTCGAGTAGAACAACGCTCATCTCTAGTCATAACATTTATGGCTCCAGGATTTAATTTCACTGGTAGACCAATCCAGTACAGGATTGTGAAATTTTAACCAGGGCAATCCCAATATTACTGGAGAAGGCAAGTTATTCAACACTACCAAATCCAATTTCTCATGGTGAACACCATTAATAGTGAGAGGAAATTCACTGACCTTGAGAGTAATATTCTTCAAAGGGGAACCATCCACAGAAACCACAGCAATGGGGGATGACAAAGGTTCGGGTTTTAAATTGAGTCTTTCCAAGAATCCCCCATCAATTACATTCAGAGTAGACCCGCAATCAACAAACACCCGAAATTCCATTACTTTTTCCTGACCAATCGTGGAAGCAGCTAAAAATATACCCTTGGAATTTAAACAGGCAATACGGGCGTGACTGACCATTTTTTTTTCTTTCTTCATACGAAGCTCACAGGCTTTTATCAAATGACCAGATTTTCCGCAATAGAAACACAAGCCTTCAAAAAATCGACGATCTTTTTCTTGAGAGCGAGGTGCCACCGATCCAATCTCCATCGGTTCACCACTGTTAGTACATACATTCTCATAACCAGAAACTGACATAGCAGAGGATTTGCTCTCATTAACCCTTGCACGCAGTCTTCTATCCACCCGTATAGCTAATTGCATAGCCTGTTGCAAATCTTCAGGTGTAGGATAAGCAATTAGCAGGTCTTTAACCCTTTCACTGAGCCCAGCAAGAAATAGACTTTTCAGAGCAGAATCGTTCCACCCTGTTTGAGTAGACCACCGACGGAAATGAGTACAATATTTTTCCACATTACCTGATCCTTGTTTTAAACGTCTCAACTCAGTCTCAGCTGATGCGACACGGTCAGGATAATCATACAATAGGCCCAAAGCAGAAAAAAAACTATCCACTGATCTGAAGCATGTATAACTAGGTTGCAAAGAAAAGGCCCACTCCTGAGGCTCTTTGCGCAAAAGTGACATTATGAACCCTACGCGCTGGGATTCATCCCCAGAGGACTTGGGTCTCAAACGAAAATACAATAAGCAAGCATTTTTATATGAAAAAAATTCTCGGTGCTCACCAAAAAATAAATCCGGCAAACATACCTTAGGCTCCAAGAAATGTGCTCCAGGACAGTTACTCACGTGCTGACGGAGCTCGGCCACCTCCAGAGAGAGTCCCTGCAGGCGATGAACCAAATCCTGAACCGACACCATGATGGAACAGAAAAATCTTTCCTTAGAGAATTTGCGGGCTGGACTTACTGTTATGTTATGCTACCAGAGCTAAGGAAAGAGAGGAGATCTGTCCCTGCAATAGAACTCAGCTTAATCCCTACGATGTAACAGGGGACCTGATCCTGCGATCAGACCTGCTAAAGTCCTAAGCTAGTCTGTACGGAGACCTATAGATGTGGGGAAGGAATCCCTACAAGTACTAAGGACTGGGAGGAATATGGGACACATCCTAACAGAAATAGTAGCAGACAGACGAACAAACAAAATATATAGAACATAGAGGTCCGTAGACCAAGCAAACTAACAGAGCAAGACAAAGAGCACAGGCTAGCTAGAAAGTAGATATACAATGAAGTCCAGCAAAGCCAGAAGGGCGGAGCAGGATTAAATAGGCCAACAAGGTCATGTGACCAGCAAAGGAAAACACCTAAGAGCAAGGTTCTAACAAGGAATAATTTCTGCAAATTTACTTTTGTACCGCGGATCTAACAGTGTGGCAACCCAGTAGTCAGGATTATTTCTAATTCTCACAATTCGAGGGTCATGTTGCAGGTAGTGCAGCAAGAAGGCACTCATGTGTGTTGCGCATCCAGGAGCACCAAGTCCCTGTTGTGTTGGTGGCGACGTAACAATCATGCTTCCTTCCACTGTCCTCTCCCCCCAACCTCGCACAACAGAAATGTGATCAAGGTCTCCCTCATCTGATGAGTCTTCCATCAGTTCGTCCTCCACTTCTTCCTGGGCTCCTGCACCTTCCTCACTAGTTTGGCTGCTACCATACGCCCTGGTAAAACCATCTCCCCCACCCTCACATGCCTGCCGCCTTGGTGCTGCCGACCGTCTGGACCTTGCAGATGTTAGCCCTTCCGCATACAACTCCTCCTCCTCTACTTCCTCCACCTCCTCTTGTGCCACCACCTGACTCCGAATTCTGTTTAACATGTGCTCCAGCATGTAAATCACCGGAATAGTCATGCTGATAATGGCATCGTCAGCACTAAACATCTTCGTCGCCATTTCAAAACTGTGCAGAAGGGTGCATAGGTCCCTGATCTGAGACCACTCCTCCAGCGTGATTTGCCCCACCTCTGAATCTCGTTGGCCCAGGCTATACGTCAGAACGTATTGCACCAGGGCTTGTCGGTGCTGCCACAGTCGCTGCAACATGTGCAGAGTTGAATTCCACCGGGTAGGCACATCGCATTTTAGCCAGTGAAGTGGCAGGCCCAACAACTTCTGTAGAGATGTAAGTCGCTGAGCTGCGGGATGCGAACGGCGGAAGTGAGCACACAGCGACCGTGCCCTCTGCAGAAGGCCATCTAGTTTGGGATAGTGGGCTAAAAATTGCTGGACAACCAGGTTCAACACGTGAGCCATACAAGGCACGTGTGTGACATTGCCCCGGCGAAGGGCCGCACCCAGGTTTGCAGCATTGTCGCACACGGCCTTCCCTGGTTTCAGGTCCAGTGGAGACAACCATTCATGAAATTGGTTCTCCAGAGCTGACCACAACTCCTCAGCTGTGTGACTCACATTTCCCAGACATTTCAATGTAAAAACCGCCTGATGACGTTGAGCCCTACTGCCAGCATAGTAAGGAGGTGTGCAGGATCCCTTCTGCGCAGTTAGAAAGCTTGTGGCATGACCAGACAGGCTTTGGGTGCAGGTGGAAGACCGAGAGGAGGTTGAGGAGGCAGAAGCAGTGGAGGAACTTTGACATAAAGAGGATTGACGCACAACTCGTGGGGACGGCAAGACTTGGACAGCAGCCCCTTGTCCTGCTGTCACCATAGTTACCCAGTGCCCAATCAGTGACATGTAACGCCCCTGTCCATGCCTACTCGTCCAAGTGTCTGTGGTGAAATGCACCCTGTCACACACAGAGTTTCTCAAAGAAGCGGTGATGTTATGTGCGACATGCTGGTGGAGCGCAGGCACACCTTTCTTTGAGAAGTAGTGCTGACTGGGCATCTGGTACTGGGGCACTGCGACGGACATAAGGTCTCGAAAATCCTCTGTGTCCACCAGGCGGAAAGGCAGCATTTCTGTAGCCAAGAGCTTGCAGATGGTGAAATTCAACCTCTTAGCTTTCTCATGGCTAGGAGGAAATGGTCTTTTACTTGTCCACATCTGAGGGACCGAGGGCTGGCTATTGTGCTTAGACGGGGTTGATAAGGGTGTCCCCGGCAAACTGCCGGTCTGTGAGGAAGATGCAGGCGGACATGTTAGGTTGCCTTGATCCAAAGGTGGTGCTATCGATGTCGGACAGCGCTCAACACCAGCTGGTGTTACCACCTCCAAAGAAAATGATGACCTGCCAATCACGCTGGCTGTTGCGGGTAAAGAGGTGGCAGGTCTGCGCCCCAAAACAGGTGTGACTGCTGTCCCCCCAGTCACAGAGGATGAAGAGGCCGCGGATGCACAAGATATGGCAGACGGTGGTTGGCCCGGCCGGCTAGGCCGCATTATAGCACACTGAGCTTCCCACTGCAACTTATGCTTCATGTCCATGTGCCGGTTCATGCATGAAGTACTCAAACTATGTATTTTTTGGCCTCTACTTAGCTTTTGCTGACAAATGTTACAGATAACACGAGTTGGGTCATCTTTATCGATCTGAAAAAATGCCCAGGCTATGCAAGGCTTAGCACCCATGCGACCTGAAGAGCCACCACGACTTGTGGTGAGAGGCAGAGTTGTGTTTGAGGATGCAGTTGTTGACGTGCTTCCAGTACTACGTCTCTGTCCAGGAAGGCGCAACCTGACCTCGTCGTCACTAGCATCTTCCTCCACCTCCTCTGCTGACCTCATCTCTTGGCTGACTGTGGGTTGACAGTAAGTGGGATCTCCGACCTCATCATCATCACCCTGTGCGTTATCACACCCGTCGTCCTCAGAGCCAACCTGTTCCTGCCCTGACAAAAAACTAAAGTTGTCGCTCCAATCAGGTATTTGAGTCTTATCATCGTCTTCCTCATTGTCTCCACCAACAGGAGTTACAGTTTGGGAATGAGGGTCTACATTATGGTCAGAACCTTCTGCGTCTGGTCCTGGATCCGACTCATAAAGATTCTGGGCATCAGTGCAGATCATTTCCTCGTCTGGATTCACAGAAGCGCTGGAGTCGACCTCTGATTCCCAGGCTATAGTATGAGTAAACAGCTCTGCAGACTCAACCATCTGTTCTACCTCATACTCAGACGGGCAGCTGGAGATTTGGGAGCTGTGAGGAAGCAAGTGCGATTTGGGTGACACCTTTGAGGACTGGAGTATTTGTGATGTTGAAGTTGATGTGGAGGAGAGCCCACTTAAAGGAGCACTTGATATCCGTTGAAGCACCTGCTGTTTTTGTGCCTCATCTGGAATTTGTAGCGATTGGCGTGGCCGTAAGAAAGGGATCTTATCACATTGTCCGCTAAAAGAAGTAGACATTTTAGTTTGGCTGGAAGATGGTCTTTCTTCTGCAGATGTTACTGTTGCTTTAACACCTACCCCACGGACACAACCTTTTTTCCCCTTCCCAACACGCCTATTCCCCTTTCCACCAGCAGCAGGCCTTTTTCCACTTATTTTGGTGGTTAACTAATTCACAACTCTGGAGTTGTTTGCACAAAAAAACAATGGATGGTAACCGAGCAGAGCTGAGTGGCCAAACTGTGGTATTAGGCCAAAACTATTGGCTGGGTTAGATGCAGAAAAAAATTATTTTGAATTTGCAACCTGATGGAGGTCAGTATAGATGGATTAATAGAACAAGACCCACACACTGCTAGAAGCCCAATATTTTTTCAGAGGTAGATGCAGGAAAAAAATATATTCAGTTTGCAACCTGATGGAGGTCAGTATAGATGGACTAATACAACAAGTCCCACACACAGCTAGAAGCCCAAATATTTTTTCAGAGGTACTGTAGATGCAGATAAAAATTAGTTTTAATTTGCAACCTGATGGAGGTCAGTATAGATGGACTAATAGAGAAAGTCCGACACACTACTAGAAGGCCAAATATTTTTTCAGAGGTAGATGCAGAAAAAAATATATTCAGTTTGCAACCTGATGGAGGTCAGTATAGATGGACTAATAGAGAAAGTCCGACACACTACTAGAAGGCCAAATATTTTTTCAGAGCTAGATGCAGAAAAAAATTATATTCAGTTTGCAACCTGATGGAGGTCAGTATAGATGGATTAATAGAACAAGACCCACACACAGCTAGAAGCCCAATATTTTTTCAGAGGTAGATGCAGAAAAAAATATATTCAGTTTGCAACCTGATGGAGGTCAGTATAGATGGACTAATACAACAAGTCCCACACACAGCTAGAAGCCCAATATTTTTTCAGAGGTAGATGCAGAAAAAAATATATTCAGTTTGCAACCTGATGGAGGTCAGTATAGATGGACTAATACAACAAGTCCCACACACAGTTAGAAGCCCAAATATATTATCAGAGGTACTGTAGATGCAGATAAGAATTAGTTTTAATTTGCAACCTGATGGAGGTCAGTATAGATGGACTAATAGAGAAAGTCCGACACACTACTAGAAGGCCAAATATTTTTTCAGAGCTAGATGCAGAAAAAAATTATATTCAGTTTGCAACCTGATGGAGGTCAGTATAGATGGATTAATAGAACAAGACCCACACACAGCTAGAAGCCCAATATTTTTTCAGAGGTAGATGCAGAAAAAAATATATTCAGTTTGCAACCTGATGGAGGTCAGTATAGATGGACTAATACAACAAGTCCCACACACAGCTAGAAGCCCAATATTTTTTCAGAGGTAGATGCAGAAAAAAATATATTCAGTTTGCAACCTGATGGAGGTCAGTATAGATGGACTAATACAACAAGTCCCACACACAGCTAGAAGCCCAAATATTTTTTCAGAGGTATTGTAGATGCAGATAAAAATTAGTTTTAATTTGCAACCTGATGGAGGTCAGTATAGATGGACTAATAGAGAAAGTCCGACACACTACTAGAAGGCCAAATATTTTTTCAGAGCTAGATGCAGAAAAAAATTATATTCAGTTTGCAACCTGATGGAGGTCAGTATAGATGGATTAATAGAACAAGACCCACACACAGCTAGAAGCCCAATATTTTTTCAGAGGTAGATGCAGGAAAAAAATATATTCAGTTTGCAACCTGATGGAGGTCAGTATAGATGGACTAATACAACAAGTCCCACACACAGGTAGAAGCCCAAATATTTTTTCAGAGGTACTGTAGATGCAGATAAAAATTAGTTTTAATTTGCAACCTGATGGAGGTCAGTATAGATGGACTAATAGAATGATGCTATGCCCAAAAGATTTTACTTCACTAGGTGCAGTAAAAAAATTGGTATTCTATACACAGGTGGTATATCTTGCAACACAGATAGGCTACTCCACTGACTAACACACTCTGCAATAGGCCAAAAAGGATTAGCTTTGCTAGATTCAGCCAAATGCTGTGAAAAAAACTTGCACAGCCCTGGCACAGACCTGCCTGGCAAAAACTGATAGGAACTGATGTAACCTAGTCCTGAAAAGGACTCCAATTACAATTAGTCTTTACTCCCACAACCTATCTATTTAAGAGCACAGACCTCCCTGATAAAAGTCGTAGGAAATGCTGTAACCTAGTCCTTAAAAGGACTGCAATCACAACTATTCCCTACTCCCAAGCTATCTGTATATTTGTGCGAAAATTGGCTTGAAATTAACAAGGTATAGCGCACACAGCAACAGCGGTGCCGTCTAACACGCAGCTGCAGCAGTGAGAAAATGGTGGCGACGGGGAAAATGGCTTGGTCTTATAGGGCAAGGACATGTGACATACACTGCCAATGACACATGCCCTTACTTGTGTGAAAAAAAGCACTTCGCTCCGTGTGTGCGCTGCTGATAGGCTGACAGATTGCACCTCCCCACTGCAAATGCGGGAAAGAGAAAAAAAAATGGAGATCTTCATTGTTCCTGCAGAGATCCATCCCCTGCCCCTCCCCCCACCCCGCTGTACACTCAAACTGCGTATTAACATTAATTTTCATCACTACTGAGAAAAAATCCAGTTATGATTTTGGTGCACGAACAGTTATCGAACATAACCTCGAACAGCCGAATTTTTCTCAAATTGTTCGTGTTCGCCGAACGGCTCGAACACCGCCCAAAACAGCTCGAATTTGAGATTGGCGAACAGTTCGAGTAGAACAACGCTCATCTCTAATCTTAACTGTCTTGCTAAAACTTCCCATTGCCCAATAAGTCTCCCACCAAATGAGTTTCAGACTCTTCAAGGGCCCAAGCTAAGGTTGGTACTCTTTCCTGTTAGCTAGAGGCCAGAAAATTTCACTCCTGCTTTCCGCTTCTATGATAGGACATGGCAGCTGTCACTGGTTTACCACAACAGAGAGGAGCCAGAAGACCGCAGCATCTGATTCCTTAAACTCTTGCACTCATTAGAAGCCTTTTAAACGGTGCAGGTTTCTTTTTGCAGTGCAAGGGTGTAACATACCTGGCGGCGTCCTTGCATAGTGGTCCATCTCCCACTGTGCAAGAGCGCGCACTTGATCTCCTGTCCAGAATGTCTCTCTGGCTTCCCTCCATGCTGTCTGTTTGTGTCTGTTTCTGCTGCTTAAGGGCGGCGCCCGATCACTTCCTGCTTTTTGTACCTGCTGTGGGTCACACCTCTTGTACGTCCTCAGCCTATTGCTGTCTGTCACCTGGTATATAGCTCAGCTGCGCCATCTATCCCTGCCTGAGCATAGTGTTTCTTTCAGTGTGTGCTTGCACTCTGAAGGTGCCAGGTCCTGTTCTGTGTTCTCTTGTCTGCCTATCCTGGAGGCTGTATTTCCAGGCCTGTCTGAACACGCTCCTAGCCTGTTCCTCCTGCCTTCTAGGGGCCGATTACCTAGACCTGTTCCTGTATCTTTTCCAGGCCTGTCTGAACACGCTCCTAGCCTGTTCCTCCTGCCTTCTAGGGGCCGATTACCTAGACCTGTTCCTGTATCTTGTCTGACCTGTCTGAACACGCTCCTAGCCTGTTCCTCCTGCCTTCTAGGGGCCGATTCCCTAGACCCGCTCCTGTATCTTGTCTGTCCTGTCTGTACACGCTCCTTGCCTGTTCATCCTGCCTCTCTGGGGGCCGTATTCCCAGACCCGCTCCTGTATCCCGCTGCAGTGTCGGTCTCCTCCGTACACTCAGTTCCAGTCTGAACTCTCTCCTATCCTTTACCTGTTTTTCCTCTATGTCCGTTCCCTTCCTTTTTCTGCAGAGTCTGAACTTGTACCTAACTCCTGCTTGTTGTCTCTGTACTCCCGTTTGTGAGTTTGTGGTCCACTCGCTACTTCACTGCAAGTACCCTGTGGGTGTCTGGCTCTGCCTTTCCCTTCCTGTCTGTTCTGTGTGAACAGAGCCCTGTCCCCCCTACTCAGCCTAGCCTGCTCTGACTCCTCTGCCCGCTGCTCGGCAGTCCTGTCCTGCCCTGCTTCTGCCCGCTGCTCCGGCAGTCCTGTCCTGCCCTGCTTCTGCCCGCTGCTCCGGCAGTCCTGTCCTGCCCTGCTTCTGCCCGCTGCTCCGGCAGTCCTGTCCTGCCCTGCTTCTGCCCGCTGCTCCGGCAGTCCTGTCCTGCCCTGCTTGTGCTCGCTGCTCCTGCAGCCCCGTCCTGCTCTGTTCTTGCCCACCGCTTCGGGCGTTCCCTCTCTGCTGTGGTTGTCTACCGCATCTGCGGTTCTGTGACCCAGTCTGTACTGGGTCTTAACCTTTCTGTGCTCCAGCCCGTCCTTTCGGCCAGTACCTCCCTGCCTGCATACTCGCCTGTATCCACCCATCTGCATACCTGCCGTGTTTGCTTATATCCACCAGTCTGTGCCAGCCTAACCTGCCTGTTCCTGAGTCCCAGTGTGTACTGGGTCCTATCCTGCCTGTGTTCCTACCTGCTAGTGCCTCCCTGTCTGCACTCTAGCTGTGCTTGCCTGTACCCCTCTACCTGTATTGTTCCTGAGTCCCAGTGTGTACTGGGTCCTATCCCGCCTGTGTTCCTACCTGCTAGTGCCTCCCTGTCTGCACTCTAGCTGCGCTTGCCTTTACCCGCCTGCCTGCATACCAGTCGTGCCTGCCTATACCCTCCAGTCTGTGCGCCAGCCTAACCAGCCTGATCCAGTAATCCCTGTGTGGGTCAACCCCCGTGTCCGGAGTTTGACCTGGAGTAGCACCTGGTCCCTCTGCCCGGTTTCTCCCTGGTGCACTGGCGTCGTATGCCGTCGTGCCATCTTGGTCGGATCGGCCAGATACTTAGTCACGCCCCTCCAGGCACTCTCCGGTTCATGGTCCAGTGGAATCACTACAATCACACGCACACGCCGCTCAGCCCGGGCGTGTGCATAACAGCATGCTCAGGCCATGGTTCCCGTTGAGCCCCACGGCCTTCGCTCTCTGAGAAGTTTTCCAGCGAATACATGCATTAAAATAAATAAATAAATATTTTTTTTTTCCTTTAGCTGAGTTCCAGGCGAATTACGCACCCGTCCAGATGGATCTATCTGCTCTCGTTCCCGCGGATCCGCTACGTTATTATGGGGATCCTAGACAAAGTCGTGCATTTGTGGAGCAATGCATGCTACACTTCAAGTTCTACCCTCTATGTTTTCCCACCGATCGGGTTAAGGTGGCATTCATTATGTCTTACCTGGCGGGTGATGCCTTGGAATGGATCAACCCCCTATATGAAACACAGGATCCGATCCTCCTGGACCTAATGGCCTTCCTGGTGGCCTTTCTAATGGTCTTCGATGATCCTAACCCGGAGGCTCCTGCTGAAGCTTCACTTCCCAATATCCCGGAGCAGCCCCAATGGGTAATGTGTGTGGGTAGCGCAATAGTCCTCCAGCCCAATGAGACTACTGCCCACCCAGAATCCTCACAGGGTGACTACGCTTTCCGGAATACTTCTCCCAACCTCAAGAGGCAGTCCAGACGTGCTAGACGTAGAGGCAAGCCGTCACGCCAGGGTCTGTCCTCCCTGAGACCTCCTGACCCCAACCTTGAAGTCCCTACTGAAGCTTCATCTCCCTGTATCCCGGAGAAGCCCCAACGGGTAATGTGCGTGGGTAGTGCACCAGTTCTCCTGCCCGAAGAGACTTCTGCCCATCCAGACTCCACACAGGAGAACTTCCTGCACCCGGCATCAGATGCTTCACCCACTTTAACCGGTGTGCATGTCCAAGGATGCTCCAAAGCTGTGGTTACCTCAGAGTCTGTGCACCTCTACTACCTGGCGGAGGACCCCCTGTTGCCTCCTGAATCCTCCGGGATACCACTCGATGACAAATGGAGAGAGAATTCTCTACACCCGGTACTCGATACTTTGTCCGCTTCGTCCTGTGAGCCTGACAATGGGTACCCCAAAGTGGTAGTTACCCCCGAGTCTCTACACCCCTCCGACCAGGCAGAGGACCTCCAGTTGTCTCCTGAACCCTTCGGGGTGCTACCTGGTAGCGAAAGGACAGAGACTCTCCTATACTCTGTACCTGATACCTCGCTCGCTTCGTCCAGTGAGTCCAACCTAGTGTACTCCGAAGCAGAGGTTACTCCCGAGTCTCTACACCCCTCCGACCAGGCGGAGGACCTCCAGTTGTCTCCTGAACCCTTCGGGGTGCTACCTGGTAGCGAAAGGACAGAGACTCTCCTATACTCTGTACCTGATACCTCGCTCGCTTCGTCCAGTGAGTCCAACCTAGTGTTCTCTGAAGCAGTGGTTACTCCCGAGTCTCTATACTCCTCTGACCAGGCGGAGGACCTCCAGTTGTCTCCAGAACCCTTCGGGGTGCCACCTGGTGGTAAATGGACAGAGACTTTCCTATATCCTGGATCTGATACCTCGCTTGCTTCGTCCAGTGAGTCCGACCTAGTGTACTCTGAAGCAGAGGTTACCCGTGAGTCTCTACACCCCTCTGACCAGGCGGAGGACCGCCAGTTGTCTCCAGAACCCTTCGGGGTGCCACCTGGTGGAGAATGGACAGAGACTTTCCTATACTCGGTACCCGATACCTCGCCTGCTTCGTCCAGTGAGTCCGACCTAGTGTACTCTGAAGCAGATGTTTTCTCTGAGCCTCTGCACTCTTCTGACCCGGCGGAGGACCTCCAGTTGTTTCCTGAATCCTCCGGGGTACCACCAGAAAACAAAGAGACAGTGACTTTTCCTCATTATGTACCTGATAACCCGTCTATTTCTTCCTGTGAGCTTGACAAGATGTACCTCGAAGCAGAGATTACCCCCAAGTCTCTGTCCCCCTCCAACCCGGTGGAGGACTTCCAGTTGTCTCCTGTACCCTCTGGGGTGCCACCTGAAAATATGTGGAGAGAGACTTCCTTGTGTGCTGTTCCTGGTACTCCACCCGTTTCGTCTGTTGCTAAGGGTGGCTGGATGGGAGGTAGCATCCTAGCTACCCAGAGGAGACCAGTTTTTCCGGTGGACAGTGGAAGTGATCTCTTCGAAGTGAAGAATTGGCCCTCGAATTCCCTGCGGAAGATTCTGGCAGGCCTGAAGAAGAGGGGGCGTAAGGGGGGGGGGTACTGTAACATACCTGGCGGCGTCCTTGCATAGTGGTCCATCTCCCACTGTGCAAGAGCGCGCACTTGATCTCCTGTCCAGAATGTCTCTCTGGCTTCCCTCCATGCTGTCTGTTTGTGTCTGTTTCTGCTGCTTAAGGGCGGCGCCCAATCACTTCCTGCTTTTTGTACCTGCTGTGGGTCACACCTCTTGTGCGTCCTCAGCCTATTGCTGTCTGTCACCTGGTATATAGCTCAGCTGCGCCATCTATCCCTGCCTGAGCATAGTGTTTCTTTCAGTGTGTGCTTGCACTCTGAAGGTGCCAGGTCCTGTTCTGTGTTCTCTTGTCTGCCTATCCTGGAGGCTGTATTTCCAGGCCTGTCTGAACACGCTCCTAGCCTGTTCCTCCTGCCTTCTAGGGGCCGATTACCTAGACCTGTTCCTGTATCTTTTCCAGGCCTGTCTGAACACGCTCCTAGCCTGTTCCTCCTGCCTTCTAGGGGCCGATTACCTAGACCTGTTCCTGTATCTTGTCTGACCTGTCTGAACACGCTCCTAGCCTGTTCCTCCTGCCTTCTAGGGGCCGATTCCCTAGACCCGCTCCTGTATCTTGTCTGTCCTGTCTGTACACGCTCCTTGCCTGTTCATCCTGCCTCTCTGGGGGCCGTATTCCCAGACCCGCTCCTGTATCCCGCTGCAGTGTCGGTCTCCTCCGTACACTCAGTTCCAGTCTGAACTCTCTCCTATCCTTTACCTGTTTTTCCTCTATGTCCGTTCCCTTCCTTTTTCTGCAGAGTCTGAACTTGTACCTAACTCCTGCTTGTTGTCTCTGTACTCCCGTTTGTGAGTTTGTGGTCCACTCGCTACTTCACTGCAAGTACCCTGTGGGTGTCTGGCTCTGCCTTTCCCTTCCTGTCTGTTCTGTGTGAACAGAGCCCTGTCCCCCCTACTCAGCCTAGCCTGCTCTGACTCCTCTGCCCGCTGCTCCGGCAGTCCTGTCCTGCCCTGCTTCTGCCCGCTGCTCCGGCAGTCCTGTCCTGCCCTGCTTCTGCCCGCTGCTCCGGCAGCCTGTCCTGCCCTGCTTCTGCCCGCTGCTCCGGCAGTCCTGTCCTGCCCTGCTTCTGCCCGCTGCTCCGGCAGTCCTGTCCTGCCCTGCTTGTGCTCGCTGCTCCTGCAGCCCCGTCCTGCTCTGTTCTTGCCCACCGCTTCGGGCGTTCCCTCTCTGCTGTGGTTGTCTACCGCATCTGCGGTTCTGTGACCCAGTCTGTACTGGGTCTTAACCTTTCTGTGCTCCAGCCCGTCCTTTCGGCCAGTACCTCCCTGCCTGCATACTCGCCTGTATCCACCCATCTGCATACCTGCCGTGTTTGCTTATATCCACCAGTCTGTGCCAGCCTAACCTGCCTGTTCCTGAGTCCCAGTGTGTACTGGGTCCTATCCTGCCTGTGTTCCTACCTGCTAGTGCCTCCCTGTCTGCACTCTAGCTGTGCTTGCCTGTACCCCTCTACCTGTATTGTTCCTGAGTCCCAGTGTGTACTGGGTCCTATCCCGCCTGTGTTCCTACCTGCTAGTGCCTCCCTGTCTGCACTCTAGCTGCGCTTGCCTTTACCCGCCTGCCTGCATACCAGTCGTGCCTGCCTATACCCTCCAGTCTGTGCGCCAGCCTAACCAGCCTGATCCAGTAATCCCTGTGTGGGTCAACCCCCGTGTCCGGAGTTTGACCTGGAGTAGCACCTGGTCCCTCTGCCCGGTTTCTCCCTGGTGCACTGGCGTCGTATGCCGTCGTGCCATCTTGGTCGGATCGGCCAGATACTTAGTCACGCCCCTCCAGGCACTCTCCGGTTCATGGTCCAGTGGAATCACTACAATCACACGCACACGCCGCTCAGCCCGGGCGTGTGCATAACAGCGGGTTAATCTGCTCAGTTATGAGCTCCTTGAAGCCTACCTTCATTTAGGCTCTCAGCTGTTCACTGTTAGCCACTCCCCGCTCCTATATATTCTGGGCTTTGGCAAGCTATCATTTCCATAGCTAGCTTCATGCTGCATGGTTCTTGGAGTGTGGTGGAGAGTTGTTTGAGAAGGCGTTTGGTGGATTTAAGCTTACACTGTTGTGTGGTTTAGGTTGTGTGATAATCCTATTCGTCTCCTATTTTGGATGGTTCCCCATCCTCTACTCCCCAGTGTTAACCTCTGTGGTTTGTGTGCATATATTTGTTTGATTTGTATTTTCCTTTAGCCCTGTTTGTATTACCTTGTTATTCAGGTTGTTTTACCGCCATACCCTACTACTCCCCTCTTCCCGGGGTGGGGGAAGAGAACAGACTGAGGGGGGTTTGAGGAGCTTAGATAAGGTACTTGGCCCCGGCGTCTTCACCTTCAGAAGTAAACAGGGGAACAGGGCCAGTTAGGTCGCCCCTAGCATTATGGACAGGGTAGGAGCCCCAAGTCCCAAGATACCTGACAACAGAGTAGTGACAGCAGCACTGCCATACTGCACATTGGAGCTTGTCAGTCCGTAATTGTTCATACCTAAGGATGCAAATGTAATGGGGGGGACTCAGAGAATCCCTGGGTGTGTGTGTGTTGTTGTGACACTGTGGAGGGAACCTCCATACTCATTTCTGACCCGCCGTCCCGGGAGTCGACTCTTTTAGCCTTCAGAAGGAGGAGACCGGACAGTTTGATAAAAACCAAGTCTCTACTTGTCTTTACTTGTCAAACAATTAGCATACAAAGGATAGCAGGAATTACACTTATTCACTTCTGCACCAAACAGAGGCACGTTCTTGCCGGTTACTGGCGACGGCACAATACTTGCGGCAAATGTTACTGGCAATTCACAGTTTAGGCAATGGAGTAGACATTTTCCCCACACCCCTCACACTCATCCCCTCTTAAAACATTGCCATCCCCGGCAACACAGTCCTAGAAAAGAAGATAATGACATTTAAAACATTTTTAAAGACTATGGTTGCCATGACGGTTTCTCCTCCTGACGCTGGCCCTTTTCGGTCAAGGGCCCTGAAACTGGAATCAACAAAAAAACAGTCCATTTGCTTTCCAGCGGGTCACACATTCCTTTTCAAGGTAGAGCTGGAACCGGTCCTCCTTGGTGAGGACCCTGGAAACAAGTATGCAGTTCATGTTTCAGTACTGTTCCACAGGACTGGTCCTTCTTGGTAAGGACCCTGGAAATAGATAGTGTCCAGACAGTCCTTAGTCGGCGCACCTGCGCCTTTAAATTCTATCAGAAAAGGGCGAAACGCAAAAAATAAGAATAACAAAAATAAGTCCATTTCAGGAATAGTCAATTCCACGACAACAGGGCGACTGCCCCAGAAAAAAAAAAACTCAGACCCTGTGAGGGTTATTCCACAGCCTCCTACAGGGTGGCAGGGGAGGGTAAGAACAAAAAGACAGCTGCTCTTCAGCCATCTTTTTCCTTTTTCTTCTCTTCCTGCCGTCGCTTATGATGGCGCTCCATGCGGCAGAGGAAGGTGGGTTTTGCCACTTCCAGGGCTGGTCTGGCTACTTTTGCTATACTTGGATCCTCCAACAGTGAGCTCTCAGCGATAGTACCGCCATTGACCAACTGGGCAGTGCCATAATTTGTGAATTGGCAGTGCTGGATGACCTGCAAGGGGAAGGAGGGCAGTGCCCTGGGCTCTCAGAATCTTTCAACCGGGGAAGAGGCATCGTGATCTTCACTCTGGGAGGGGGAAGTGGTAAATAGGAGTTCCCCTTTTGCCCGTTGGGGGTTAGAAGCCAGTTCAGGGTTGGCCTGTGCAGGGACCGCTTCCTGACCTGAAGTGTCACTCACCGAGGGGACTGCCCTGCCCAGACTAGGCTGCTCAGTCAAGGGTAGTTGATCCATTCTCTCTTGCAATCTCTCTTCAGGCACGCAACTGGCCTGTGCCCAGGCTTTCTCTCTGTACAGTTGCTCCTCTGGCCGAGGCCGGTGGTAGAACAGGAATGGCAGCTCCAGAGTCCCCAGGCTTCTTTTCTGGTCCGGGTTCCGCCTCTTCCAGGGCGGGCCGGATGACACAATACTCTCCGAGTCACTCGTCACTCCGGGCAATCCCGCCCGCGGCCACGCCCACTGTCTACGTCGTCATTCACCTGAGGGGCTGGTCTTCATCTTGAACCGTGACCTCTTCTTGTAAGCTATTCCTCTTCTGGGCCAGACCTTAGCTGATGGACGTCCTCTTCTCCAAGCCAGCCTCAGGATGGGTTGGGTGAGTTTTCACTCCTTCATGCGCAGTCTCTGCCCACAAAAGGTCAGTCTTTTATCGCCAATCTCCGCCATCTTGGGACTCACGTTTTTCACTATCTTGTGTTTCTCTTCAGGCACCTCTCTTGCGCCAGGGGCATTTTTCTGGCTGTCTTTCTTCGGCGTTCTTTCTCTTGCACCACAGGACCTATTCACCCCGCTGTTTTGCGAGGACTTCGCATCCTGCCGACTAAGCCAAATGTAACGGGGGTTTGGGTGGTAGTCAGTGGCTAGTGGCATATCAGTTTCAGAGTTTGAATCTTCACCCTGGCCCGCTACAGACAATGGGGACTCGGAGAAACCCTGGGTGTGTGTGTGTTGTTGTGACACTGTCGAGGGAACCTCCATACTCACTTCTGACCCGCCATCCCAGGTGTCTAATCTTTTAGCCTTCAGAAGGAGGAGACCGGACAGTTTGATAAAAACCAAGTCTATTTTACTTGTCAAACAACCAGCATACAAAGGATAGCAGGAATTACACTTATTCACTTATGGAACAAACAGAGGCACGTTCTTGGCGGTTACCGGCGACAGCACAATACTTGCGGCAAATGTTTTTGGCAATTCACAGTTTGTGCAGAGGACCTCCATATTACTAATGAAGCGCCACCCGGGTCGATGTGTTTCGCCATGGAACTGCATTCAGACCAATCCTTCCTCGGGAACAGAAGTAAGGGAGCTTCTCTCTCTAGCTTCTTCCAATACGTGCCCAGACCTCGCTGTCTCCGTCCATCTGACTGCAGCTCTCGGGCCTATCCAGCACTAGGGCCGTTCCCACCACCTCTCTTAGAAAGGTTCCTCAAAACGTCTCTTCCTCACTGTAGGTCCCCCAACTTGCCTGTGTCCGGGAGAACACTGTCACACTGTAGTTTTGCTGAGAACACTTGCTTCCCTTTACACTGACTCACACACACACACCCTCTGTTGTACTTGTTCCTGTGTCCTCCTGACATGTCTACACTCTTCACTGACCCTGAACGACTGACCTAAGATAGCTGAAACTAAACTGTCAGAGATTCTTCAGTTCCCGCTTGTCACCGAGGGTGGCCCATCCTAGGTTAACCCTCTATGTGCCCCAACTACCATAAGGGTAATGTAGTACAAGTGTGAAACTGTGATGACTCTGATGCCGTCTAATGGCCGTATTTTATAATTGCTTTTTCTAATAAAAACTATTACTCAAACAGTACTGTTCTATAGGGGAGTGGAGTAGACATTTTCCCCACACCCCTCACACTCATAGAATCATAGAATCATAGAATGGTAGAGTTGGAAGGGACCTCCTGGGTCATCTGGTCCAACCCCTTGCTCAAAGCAGGATTCAGTAAATCATCTCAGACAGATGTCTGTCCAGCCTCTGTTTGAAGACGTCCATTGAAGGAGAACTCACCACCGCTCGTGGCAGCCTGTTCCACTCATTGATCACCGTAACTGTCAAAAAGTTTTTTATAATATCTAATCTGTGTCTCCTCCCATTCAGTTTCATCCCATTGCTTCTAGTCTTTCCTTGTGCAAATGAGAATAAAGATGATCCTTCTGACTCGCCCCCTGGGCCGTGGGGCACGCGGAACCGGGCAATAGGGAGTCAATGGGGGTAGTAGTGGTGACCCGGTCCTGTGGCTCAGGGTGGTCAGACCAGTGGCAGTCTTTTAGATGTTTTAGATAATGTCCGACTACGCCACCCGTGGAATGCGGTTATTAGGAACCGCCGCTACAGGGCAGACCGCTGGGGCCAATGATGTACGCAGCTGGGATGGTGTGACTCCCCACGGGAAGAGTGCGGCCCCAGGGCAGTGTAGTGGATGGTGGGAGTGATGGTGGTGAGAGTCCCAGTACCGGTAATGACGGAGGAGCGAAAAAGCACACAGACAACGTACTACAGTCCAGGGTCTTTACTCACTGTTAATATCCAAGTCACTTCTGCAGGGAATGACTGCCCGAGCCGTGCTGCGTCCACCAGGTGAGGGGCTCGGTCAACTCCCAGACAGCTCAGGAGTATGGCTCAAGGCCCCTTTTTGTCCTTTCTCTGGCCTGCCTCACCAGTGACCCACTTTTGTCCAGCTGCCGCGGACTTGTGCGGTTAAACGTGGGCCCGTCCTCCGCTGTCCTATATGGTGCCTTCCTAGCAGGTTTAATGAGGTGTCGCACCAATAAATGATCACGACCTCCGGTCTTTGGCTGAGGGTAGTTTCTCCTCCACCAACTTGGGATCCAGTACCCTTAATCTGCTTGACCCTGCACCCTGGATTCTCGTGGGTTCTTAGGGTCCCTTCCACCTTCTTGTTCCTGAGCCCTTCTGTTTCTTCCTCTCTTTCTTTGCTGTTCCTTTCTGTTTCTGTTCCTTTCTGTTCTTGTTCCTTTCTGTTCTTGTTCCTTTCTGTTCCTGGCCCTCTCCTCAGGCCTGCCTCATGAAGCTGGGCCCAGACTGAGCCACAGCTCCCTGTCAGCCCTCTCTGGCCGAACTCCTCTCTCTTCTCCTCCTGCTTGAACTGACCCAGAACTAAGATGGTGCCCACCTTTTATACCTCCCTCTAGAAACATGAGCCCAGGTGACCAGCAACCAATGGGCTCCTTCCTACGCTCAGGAACCAACCCCTATCTGCCCCTACAGCACTGGGTGTTCCACCCCCCTCCCCACTCCAGACAGGGACATAGTCAGTCGTGCCTGCACTTCTGTCTAGTGGGAGCACCGTTGAGCTGTCCCTCGGAAATGGGGTGTGTGTGCTGTATGCAGCTAACTGAGCCCTGGTCCACACTCCATCCTTACACGGAAGTGGAATACCACACCTCTGGCAGAGGTGCAATACTCCTGTAGCGGCCGAACCCTCGGGGCGCTACATTCCCCCCTGGTAAAGCACAGCACGTCCTCGGGCTGGAAAAGAGCAAAAACAGTTAATTACAGGACATGCAAAACTTTTTTTTCAATAACTTTTTACATCAGAAACGGACGACATTGTTCAATTCCCTTTATGGGAAACACTTTTATTTGTCATTGTTAATACTACCGGAACTCTTTTATCATATAAAAATCATATAAAACATTTGCATTATCACCTAGCAGCATATAAAACTTTCTCATGTAAAACATTTTCAAATACGGCATATTCTTGTATCCTGGCCGCGGTGCAACTTGCGACCAGATGTTCTTTCTTCTTAAAGGTGCAACAGTCCAGTAAACTTGTCTTGAGGTAGACGTTGCGGTTTTTATATAAAACCAGTAGGGGGCGCTTTAGGAAGCGCAACTATATACAAGGGATTGGCCGTTCCCAGTCCTCGGCCGGTTGAAAAGGGGGAATGGCTGCTCACAGTCCTCAGCCTGGTAAAGGGAAGAGGGATGGCTGCTCTCAGTCCTCAGCCAGTTTACTTAGGGGTTAGGGCAACAGTCAAACAGTCCTATATCAGTCCCAACGGGGACCACACTTCAATCTGATACAGTCCCAAACAGTTCCTTTGTACCCTGACGGGTAACTATTTACACTGGTATGCTACTGTTCACTGGTAGCGATACCCTCCAGCCGCTCCTTGCTCCTCATAATCTTCAGGCCCGTCCGGGCCCTCTTGGTACACAGAGTCCGAGTGGTACTGCTCCTCCTCTTCTACCACTCTGTGGATGTGGAGGGCGTACCATCCCTTCACGCCTTGGTGTCGGGTGTAGGACACCACGTCTCCTGGATATAGATCCCGCCCTCGATGACCTTCTGGCAGATGGCTCTCTACATCCCTCCTAGTCACGAACACGTTGCTGATGATCTCAGAATCTTTAATGAAACCTCAGCCATGTTCCATGTGAAATTTTACTACAGTCCCGGTGACTTGGGGACCGTGGGTAGCTCGGGGATCTCGTCGGGCCTTCATCCTCTGCTCCGCACTTTGGGCCTGCAGCTTCTCCTGTTTCATGCGCCGCTCCCGCTGCTCCCTCTCGAACACCTCCAGCTGTTGGTGGCAGTACTCCCGTCGACGGGCGGCGTCCGGGGGCACTAGGCCTTGCGACCGGGCCTGCGATTGTGGTCTGCTGATCACACCCGGGGTCAGAGGGCACGGCGTGGGGCGGGGCTCGCTGGCAGTGTCGATGGCCTGGGAACCGGTTGGTAGCGGTGGAGGCACGGTGTCGATGGCGGGTTCAGGTATGTTGGGCTCCGCAACAGGGTGCAGGGGCAGGTCGGCGGCCCCAGGGTTCGGGGTAGGGGCATCTCCGTTACCTGCCTCTTCTGTCCCGACCTCCTCCGCGGCGTCGTCCTCGGCCTCCGCTCTGCTTTCACTGCCCTCGGTGGCTGGTGTGCCGCTGGATGTCGACGGCGCCTCCTGCTGCAGGATCACGGCCCGCCGGGCCATTTCTTCTTTCCACCCGGCAATCACGTCCCGCTGCGCCCGGACCATCCTCCTGTCCAGCTCCTCCAGCGCAGCCCCCACATACTCGGGGTCTTCCTTGGGGAGGTGTGTTAGCAGCTCCGTGAAGCTGCATGGGGATTCGGCCTGCAGCAGGCCACGCGCCAGGGCGCTGGAGCTGGTTCCTGTCTCTATCTTCGGGTGCGGCCTGGCCAGACTGATCCAGACCACCCCCTGCCCCGCAGTTTTCTTCTCTTTCCGCCCCCATGGGGGGTGGTCCTGGGACATTCTGCTGACAATCACTCTCAGGGGCAGCCCCCCCACGTTGACGGACATTTCTACAGCCGTGCTCATGGTTGTTGGGGGCGGGCTTCCTCTTTGGCGCCATTCTGGGACCCGGCCCACGATGGGAGGTGGCCTCCTCTGGTCTTTTGGCGTGCACATTATGGCGCTCGTTCTTCTGGGCCAGGCGCCATCTTTAGTACAATGAAACAGTCTCTTTTCAGGCGCGCAGTACCCGTTGTTAACGGGCACGAAATCCTGCCGACTACGCCAAAGCTGACTCGCCCCCTGGGCCATGGGGCACGCGGAACCGGGCAATAGGGAGTCGATGGGGGTAGTAGTGGCGACCCGGTCCCGTGGCTCACGGTGGTCTGACCAGTGGCAGTCTTTTAGATGTTTTAGATAATGTCCGACTACGCCACCCGTGGAATGCGGTTATTAGGAACCGCCGCTACAGGGCAGACCGCTGGAGCCGATGATGTACGCAGCTGGGATGGTGTGACTCCCCACGGAAAGAGTGCGGCCCCAGGGCAGTGTAGTGGATGGTGGGAGTGATGGTGGTGAGAGTCCCAGTACCGGTAATGCCGGAGGAGCGAAAAAGCACACAGACAACGTACTACAGTCCAGGGTCTTTACTCACGGTTAATATCCAAGTCACTTCTGCAGGGAATGACTGCCCGAGCTGTGCTGCGTCCACCAGGTGATGGGCTCGGTCAACTCCCAGACAGCTCAGGAGTATGGCTCAAGACCCCCTTTTGTCCTTTCTCTGGCCTGCCTCACCAGTGACCCACTTTTGTCCAACTGCCGCGGACTTGTGCGGTTAAACATGGGCCCCGTCCTCCGCTGTCCTATATGGTGCCTTCCTAGCAGGTTTAATGAGGTGTCGCACCAATAAATGATCACGACCTCCGGTCTTTGGCTGAGGGTAGTTTCTCCTCCACCAACTTGGGATCCGGTACCCTTAATCTGCCTGACTCTGCACCCTGGATTCTCGTGGGTTCTTAGGGTCCCTTCCACCTTCTTGTTCCTGAGCCCTTCTGTTTCTTCCTCTCTTTCTTTGCTGTTCCTTTCTGTTTCTGTTCCTTTCTGTTCTTGTTCCTTTCTGTTCTTGTTCCTTTCTGTTCCTGGCCCTCTCCTCAGGCCTGCCTCATGGAGCTGGGCCCAGACTGAGCCACAGCTCCCTGTCAGCCCTCTCTGGCCGAACTCCTCTCTCTTCTCCTCCTGCTTGAACTGACCCAGAACTAAGATGGTGCCCACCTTTAATACCTCCCTCTAGAAACATGAGCCCAGGTGACCAGCAACCAATGGGCTCCTTCCTACGCTCAGGAACCAACCCCTATCTGCCCCTACAGCACTGGGTGTTCCACCCCCTCCCCACTCCAGTCAGGGACATAGTCGGTCGTGGCTGCACTTCTGTCTAGTGGGAGCACCGTTGAGCTGTCCCTCGGAAATGGGGTGTGTGTGCTGTATGCAGCTGAGCCCTGGTCCACACTCCATCCTTACCTGGGAGTGGAATACCACACCTCTGGCAGAGGTGCAATACCCCTGTAGTGGCCGAACCCTCCGGGCGCTACACTTCTACAATGTGACAGCCCTTGAGATATTTGAAGACAGCTATTAAGTCTCCTCTCAGTCTTCTTTTTTTCAAGCTAAACATTCCCAAATCCTGTAACCGTTCCTCATAGGACATGGTTTGCAGACCGGTCACCATTCTGGTCGCTCTTCTCTGAACTTGCTCCAGTTTGTCAATGTCTTTTTTAAAATGTGGTGCCCAAAACTGGACATAGTATTCCAGATGAGGTCTGACCAAAGAGGAGTAAAGTGCGATAATGACTTCACGAGATCTAGACTGTATGCTTCTGTTAATACATCCCAGAATTGTATTTGCCTTTTTTGCTGCTGCATCACACTGTTGACTCATGTTCAGTCTATGATCTATTAGTATACCTAAGTCTTTTTCACATGTGCTGTTGCTTAGCTCTATTCCTCCCATTCTGTATATGCTTTTTTCATTTTTATTGCCCAGATGTAGTACTTTGCATTTTTCCCTGTTAATAACCATTCTGTTAGTTGCTGCCCACTGCTCCAGTTTATTTAGGTCTTTTTGAAGCCTCTCTCTCTCTTCTCTAGTGTTAGCTATCCCTCCTAGCTTTGTGTCATCAGCAAATATAATTAGTTTACCCTCAATTTCTTCATCTAATTCATTGATAAAGATGTTGAACAATACAAGTCCCAGGACAGAGCCCTGTGGTACCCCACTTGAGACATTCATCCAACTGGATGTGAAGCCATTTACGACCACTCTTTGAGTCCGATCACTAAGCCAGTTATGAATCCACCTAACAGTTGCCTTGTCCATTCCATACTTGGTCATTTTTTCAATAAGGATGGTGTGAGATACTTTGTCAAATGCTTTGCTGAAGCAAAGATATCTACTATATATCCTATATCTACAGCATTTCCCTGATCCACCCAGTCAGTGATTCTGTCATAGAAGGAAATTAAGTTAGTCTGATATGACTTGTTAGTTACAAACCCATGCTGACTTTGGTTAATCACTTCTTTCTTATCCAGGTACTTACATACATGTTGTTTAATAATTTGTTCAAATATCTTTCCTGGTATAGAAGTCAGACTCACCGGCCAATAGTTCCCTGGGTCCACCTTCTTCCCCTTTTTGAAAATAGGAACAACATTTGCTCTTCTCCAGTCTTCTGGGACTTCTCCTGTTCTCCAAGAATTTTCAAAGATTATGGAGAGTGGTTCTAAAATTTCTTCTATGATATCCTTCAGTACTCTG
This sequence comes from Phyllobates terribilis, assembly GCF_046119375.1. NCBI lineage: Eukaryota > Metazoa > Chordata > Amphibia > Anura > Dendrobatidae > Phyllobates > Phyllobates terribilis. Next base: position 165,935,474 of record NW_027362767.1, read on the forward strand.
GTGTAATTCATCTGGACCTGGAGACTTGAACTCATTTGTGATAGCTAAATATTCCCTCACAGTCTTTCTATTTACAGATAACCTGGATTCTTCTATTCCTTTAATAGGACAGTGAAGATCAGTTGATGTTAGATTTTCTTTCTGAGAGAAAACTGATGCAAAATAGGAATTAAAAAGTTCAGCCTTCTCAACATCCTTTCTTACCATTTCACCATTTTCATCCTGTAAAAATCCTATAGCATCTTTGACTTTTCTTTTACTTTTGACATACCCCCAAAATCCTTTTTTATTGCTTTTGACACCTCTTGCAAGCCTTAATTCATTGTCAGCTTTAGCTAATCTGATTCGTGCCCTGCAGGTTCTGCAGACTGCATTATAATCATCTTTAGATATGCCTCCCTCTTTCCATTTGATAAACATTTCTTTCTTTTTAGCATGAGTTTAAGTTCTGTGTTCATCCATCCTGGTTTCCTTAAATGCTTCCCATTCTTCCTACTTTTCGGGATTGTTAACAAATGTGCTTTGAGAATCTCATTTTTAAAAATTTCCCATCCTTCCTGGACATTTTTGTCCTTAAAGACATCCAGCCATTGGATACCTCCTTTTCTCTTTCTGAGACGCTTAAAATCTGCCTTTCTGAAATCTAACCTTGAAGTTTGAGTCTTCACATGTCTTCCTCCTCTAGTTATCCAAAATTCTATAATAGCATGATCGCTGCCTCCTAGGGTCCCAGCCACTTTGACCTCCTCAACCATTTCCTCCCTGTTTATAAGGATTAGATCCCCTTGTTTTCTCCCCTACCTTTTGGAAGATAAAGTTATCAGCAAGAGAGGATAAGAATTTGCTTGACCTGTTAGTTTTACTTGAGAGACATTCCCAACAAATGTCTGGATAGTTGAAATCTCCCATGACCACTACGTCATATTTTTTGGAGAGCTTAGTCATTTCATACATAAAAATTCATCCATATCTTCAGCTTGCCCAGGTGGCCTGTAGTAAATGCCTACAATGGTGTCCTTTCCCTTGTTCTCTCCTTGTATTCTTACCCAAACAGTTTCCACAGAACTCCCAGTCTCTGCTTCAATCTCTGTGCAGATATTCGCTTTTCTAACATACAGTACAATGTGACACCTCCTCCTCGTTTATCAAGTCTGTTTCTTGCAAACAAGTTGTATCATTTTAGCCTTGTATTCCAATCATGTGTATCGTCCCACCAAGTTTCAGTGATTCCAATGACATCATATTTCTTTTCCTGCATTAGTAGTTCCAATTCTCCTTGTTTGTTGCCCATGCTTTGTGCATTTGTATAAAAACATTTTAGTTTGTGATTGGTTTCTCTTCCTCTCATATTTTTATTATTTAGATTTTTTTGTCTTTGTTCTTCCTTTCCACTTCCAATAGCAGAGATCTCAATAGTATTTGTCAGCTGTATATCTTTTTCTGGCCTTTGCTTCCCTTCCCAAATTGTTCTAGTTTAAAGCTCTCCTGATGAGTGTAGCAAGGCGACTTCCAAATACACGTTTTCCAGTCTTCGTAAGGTGCACCCCATCTTTAGCAAGTAGTCCATCATATAGGTAATTCATTCCGTGATCCAGAAATCCAAATCCATGTTGACGGCACCATCGACGTAGCCAGTTGTTCACCTGTAGAATCTTATTCCACCTCATTGTTTCATGGCCATCCACTAGGAGGATGGATGAGAAGACCACCTGCGCTCCCAATTCTTTCACTTTCTTGCCTAAGTTTTCAAAGTCACTGCAGATGATTTCCAGGTCCTTTCTTGTGGTGTCATTTGCCCCCACATGTATTAGCAGGAATGGGTAGTGATCTGTAGGTCTGAAGAGTCTTGATATCCTGTCTGACACATCTTTAATTTTTGCTCCTGGAAGACAGCACATTTCTCTTGAGGTTATGTCTGGTCTGCAGATAGCGGCCTCTGTTCCTCTCAACAGGGAATCCCCCATGACCACCACTCTCCGTTTTTTCTTCACAACATTTTTCTTTCTCCATCCAGTAGGATTCTGAGTGCTTACAAGGTTATTCATTGTGGGCAAAATCTTACCTTGCTGTATTTCTTCTTGGTTCTCCTGCGTGAGAGCCTGGTACTGGTTCCTGAGCAGTATGGGTGCTGACTGCCTCTCGATCCTCCTGCTTCTCTGGGTCACATGCTTCCATTCCTCTGTTTCGTCAGGTGCAGTTCGAATTTCTTCTCTTTCTGTATCATGAAGAGATAATTCTGCTCTGTCTAAGAACTCTTCACCTTCCTTAATGATTTTCAAGGTAGTTAACCTCTCTTCTAGATTTCGCATCTTTTCCTCCAACAGGGACACAAGCTTGCATTTCTGGCATGTGAAGTTTGGCTTTTCCACTGGCAAGTCTGTGAACATGTAGCAGGATATGCAGCTAACCAAATGGCTCCTGGACTCTTCCATGTTCTTATTGTTAATGTGTTATGAAAACAGTGAAAAACGCTCCAGGCGCGCGGTTTACCGATGTCCTCCTTTCAGCTCCAACGGCCAAAATCCAGTGTTCTTTGAGCTCGCGGAGACTGTTCACTTATCCCAAAATGCAGTGGCAATATGCAAATTATCTCCTCAGGACTCCTCCCCTGGTTTACCGATGTCCTCCTTTCAGCTCCAAAGGCCAAAATCCAGTGTTCTTTGAGCTCGCGGAGACTCTTCACTTATCCCAAAATGCAGTGGGAATATGCAAATTATCTCCTCAGGACTTCCCCCCAGGACACTCTCCCCCTCTTAAAACATTGCCGTCCCTGGCAACACAGTCCTAGAAAAGAAGATAGGGTTAGTGACATTTAAAACATTTTTTAAAGACTATGGTGGCCATGACGTCTTCTCCTACTGATGATGCTGGCTCTTCTCGGTCAAGGGCCCTGAAACTGGAACCTACAAAAAAAACAGTACATTTTCATTCCAGCGGGTCACACAGTCCATTTCAAGGTAGAGCTGGAACCGGTCCTCCTTGGTGAGGACCCTGGAAACAAGTATGCAGTTCATTTTTCAGTACTGTTCCACAGGACCCACACATACAGTGCAGGGACAATACTCAACACAATAACAACATTCCACATACATACAGCAAACATAAAAAGTATTGACACCCCAATACAAATATGGACTTAAGTTTGTAGCTCACATTGTAGCCACTATTCTCATAGTTTTTGTCCTAACTTCATAATTTCTCCATAATTTCTCAGGTTCATCCAGCAGAGGTTAAAATTGAATCCGTTGAAATCAATTTGTTTACAGTTGAAGCAATCTTTAAAGAATTCTTTGAGGCCTGTCTTTGTCAAGCGTCATCTTTGGGAACGGCTCAATGCCTCCACGTTAGCTTTTTTATTGTTTCATTAAACAGGGGACACGTGGATTTAGCCACTCACTGATTCACTTTCTGCTAACAGCTCTTTATAAAGCTTCATCTTGGTTTTTGCTACAACAGACAATTTACTGACAAAAGTTCATATAACATTTTTACTCTTATAGATTGAATAACATATAGAGATGAGCGGATGGATTAGAGAGACTCTGGTGCAGTGTCCAGGCCTGTGGTGCTTGGCGGCAAGACAGGAGGCCCGCAAATCTATTACCTTCTGGGCTGCCCGATGTGGCATTTGATTACTATGGCTCGCGTGACATCTTCTGTGCATCACGTCGTACTGATGACATCGCGCCAGCCCCGACAAATCAAATACCTCACGAGTGACGCTACAAGTAAGAGATTCGCCGGACTTCAGTCTAGCTGCCAGGTACCACTGTCTTAAATTCTTGACCAGAGTCCTGCGAATCGATCCGCTCATCTAAGATTACATGCAGAGAATTACAAGAATGACAACAGTAAATATAGCCATATTGAATTGCCCCCTTGAAGACTGTAAATGTTTATGTTCCTCACTGTGATTAGTCAGCTTCCTAAGCCTTCCTCTCAGTGGGTGCCTGCTAAAAGCAGGGTAGTTGGCCCTAGATGCCCTGAAGTCGTGGAGGGCCTAATCCCTGGCAAGCCAGTGGAACAGAGACATATCTGGGGAGGGGAGAAGCCGGGGCATGCGCCCCGGGCATAGTTGGCAGGGAGGTGCAGTCAGGCTGCCTAATGCGGTGGCCCGAGGTGTCTCCCCCGGCGGCTGCATTTTGCGGCTCCCTAGACTGGGATTCGGCTATTCTCTGAGCCGGCTGTCAAGTTGACAGCCGGCTCACAGAGTCCAATTATATTTTCAGACGCGAGTACAATTGAAGCACTGACCGTCAACTCAGAGCGACATCAGCAGCGTGATAATGGCATGTGATCATGCTGCTGACGTCACTCGCTGGCACGCAGAGGAAAGAAGAGCATCAGTGGTAAGTGTTACTGTGGCTATAGAGCTGAAGACACCGAAGATTCAGCATGGGGGGATTTATTTTGTGTGGAGGAGGGATTTATTCTGTGTGGAGGGGGGGATTTATTCAGTGTGGAAGGGGGGTGGCTATATCATCTGTGTGACAGTGTGAGAAACACCGCCTCTGATCAGCGGTAAGCTCCTTACCGCTAGTCAGAGGGCTGTGGTTCCCACGCTATCATACAGATGACAACATTTGAGCAAGCAGCTGAGACTGATGGGAAAAAGGTTACTATCGGTCACAGGCTTTGATGACGCCTGTGCAATAAATAAATAAATGTAAAAAAAAATTACTTGCGGTCCCCTCTTTTTTTGCTACCTAGCACAAGTAAAATTGACAGCTGCGGGGTTCAGCCCCCAGCTGTCAGCTTTATATTGACTGGTTATCAAAAATAAAGGGGTCGCACGCTGTTATTTAAAATTATTTAAATAAATAATTTAAAAAAAATGCGTGGGCCTTCCTTCATTTTTGACAACCAGCCAAGTTACAGCTGACAGCTGGGGGCTGGAATTCTCAGACTGGTAAGAGGCCATTGATATTGGCCCTCCCCAGCCTAAAAATAGCAGCCCTCAGCCACCCTACAAAAGGCGCATCTATTAGATGTGCCAATTCTGGTGTTTTTCCCAGCTCTTCCCACTTGACCTGGTGCGGTGGAAAGTGGGGTAATATTTGTGGGGATATTGTCAGCTTTGTCAGCTGACATCAGGCCCACAGGTTAGTAATGAAGATGCATTTATACGACGCTTCCATTACTAACCCCAAAGTCAAATGAAATAAAAAAAAAACAGCCAGAGTAAAGTCCTTTAATTGAAATAAAAACAGACTCCTTTATTTGAAAGAAACACTCCCTACCCTCTTTCAGCTATTTATTAACCCCTTAAGCCCCGCGGGTGGTTTGCACGTTAATGACCGGGCCAATTTTTACAATTCTGACCACTGTCACTTTATGAGGTAATTACTCTGGAACGCTTCAATGGATCCCCCTGATTCTGAGATTGTTTTTTCATGACATATTGTACTTCATGATTGTGGAAAAATTTCTTCGATATCACTTGCGTTTATTTGTGAAAAAAACGGAAATTTGGCGAAAATTTTGAAAATTTTGCAATTTTCAAAATTTGAATTTTTAAGCCCTGAAATCAGAGCGATATGTCACACAAAAGAGTTAATAAATAACATTTCCCACATGTCTACTTTACATCAGCACAATTTTGGAACCAAAATTTTTTTTTGTTAGGGAGCTATAAGGGTTAAAAGTTGACCAGCGATTTCTCATTTTTCCAACAAAATTTACAAAACCAATTTTTTAGGGACCACATCACATTTGAAGTCACTTGGAGAGGTCTTTTTGACAGAAAATACCCAAAAGTGACACCATTCTTAAAACTGCACCCCTCAAGGTGCTCAAAACCACATTCAATAACTTTATTAACCCTTCAGGTGCTTCACAGGAATTTTTTGAATGTGGAAGAAAAAAATGAATATTTAACTTTTTTCACAAAAATGTTACTTTAGACCCAATTTTTTTTATTTTCACAGGGGTAACAAGAAAAAATGGACCCCAAAATTTGTTGTGCAATTTCCCCTGGGCACACAGATACCCAATATTTGGGGAAAAAACACTGTTTGGGCGCACGGCAGGGCTCGGAAGGGAAGGAGCGCCATTTGACTTTTTGATTGTAAAATTTGCTTGAATAATTAGCGGACGCCATGTTGTGTTTGGAGAGCCCCTGTGTGCCCAAACTTTGGAGCTCCCCCACAAGTGACCCCATTTTGGAAACTAGACCCCCCAAGGCACCTTTACAGATGCATAGTGAGCACTTGGAACCCCCAGGTGCTTCACAAATTGATTCGTAAAAATGAAAAAGTGAAAAAAAAAACACTTTTTCATTTTTACGAATCAATTTGTGAAGCACCTAGGGGTTCCAAGTGCTCACTATGCATCTAGATAGGTGCCTTGGGGGGTCTAGTTTCCAAAATGGGGTCACTTGTGGGGGAGCTCCAATGTTTGGGCACACAGGGACTCTCTAAATGCAACATGGTATCCGCTAACAAATTGAATGGAAAATCGGCTCAAATTGTTAGCGGACACCACATTGCGTTTGGAGAGCCCCTCTGTGCCCAAACTTTGGAGCTCCCCCACAAGTGACCCCATTTTGGAAACTAGACCCCCAAGGCACCTTTCTAGATGCATAGTGAGCACTTGGAACCCCCAGGTGCTTCACAAATTGATTCGTAAAAATGAAAAAGTGAAAAAAAAAACACTTTTTCATTTTTATGAATCAATTTATGAAACACCTGGGGTTCCAAGTGCTCACTATTCATCTAGATAGGTGCCTTGGGGAGTCTAGTTTCCAAAATGGGGTCACTTGTGGGGGAGCTCCAATGTTTGGGCACACAGGGACTCTCCAAATGCAACATGATATCCGCTAACAAATTGAGCCGACAATTTGTTAGCGGATATCATGTTGCATTTGGAGAGTCCCTGTGTGCCCAAACATTGGAGATCCCCCACAAGTGACCCCATTTTGGAAACTAGACCCCCCAAGGCACCTATCTAGATTCATAGTAAGCACTTGGAACCCCAGGTGCTTCACAAATTGATTCATAAAAATGAAAAAGTGTTTTTTTTTTCACTTTTTCATTTTTACGAATCAATTTGTGAAGCACCTGGGGGTTCCAAGTGCTCACTATGCATCTAGATAGGTGCCTTGGGGGGTCTAGTTTCCAAAATGGGGTCACTTGTGGGGGAGCTCCAATGTTTGGGCACAGAGGGGCTCTCCAAACGCAATGTGGTGTCCGCTAACAATTTGAGCCGATTTTCCATTCAATTTGTTAGCGGATACCATGTTGCATTTAGAGAGTCCCTGTGTGCCCAAACATTGGAGCTTCCCCACAAGTGTCCCCATTTTGGAAACTATACCCCTCAAGGATTTTATTAAGGTGTATAGTGAACATTTTGAACCCAGAGGTACGGCACAGAATTTGTTTACATTAGGTCATCATATTGAATAAGTTGTCATTATTCTTGAGCGCAAGTGCTCGCTACTTGAGTTTGCATTGGGTACTCAAGTATGCACCATGTACAGCGTGTGCTCGAGTGACATGCTCGAGTCCCTGCTCCGCATGTTTCACGGTTATTAGACACCCAAAAAAAAACATGCGGGGATCGCTCGTGCATGGCAGGCAATCCCCGTAAAGTTTTTTGGCCACGAAGCATATGGGGCAGAGACTCGAGCATGTCACTCAAATACCCACGATACTCAATGCATACCAGAGCACCCGATGCAAACTCAAGTAGCGAGCACTTGCTCTCAACACTAGTCGCCATATCGTCATCTTTTTTTCTTACTTTTGAAAAAAATCCCAACCCCAGCCCTAACCCTAGCACAACCCTAGCCCTAGCACAACCCTAGCCCTAGCACAACCCTAGCCCCAGCACAACCCTAGCCCCAGCACAACCCTAGCCCCAAACCCAGCCCGAACCCTAGCCCAATCCTAACCCAAGAGTTTATTTTTAACGCCGTTCCTTGTGCGGTATAAGTGATTAGACGACTTTATTCTTCGGGTCGGTGTGATTACAGCAATGCCAGAATCATATGGGGTTTTTATGACTGACAGCTGTCACACACTAAAAGACGCATTTTTTGTAAAATCTAGTTTTTGCATCTCCATATTTTGAGAGCTATAATTTTTCCAGATTTTGGCAGACAGTCATGTGACGGCTCGTTTTTTGCGGGATGACTTGACGTTGTTATTGGTGCCATTTTCAGGCACGTGACATTTTTTGATCGCTTTCTATTACGATTTTTGGGAGGCAGAATAAACAAAAACCAACAATTCAGGAATTGTTTTTTTTTTTTATTTATTCTGTTCCACGTGTGCTAAAATTGATGAGGTAGCTTTATTCTTCGGGTCAGTACGTTTACAGCGGTACCACATTTGTATCATTTTTCTATGTTTTGGCGCTTATACACAATAAAAGCTATTTTATAGAAAAAAATATTTTTTAGCATCACTTTATTCTGAGAGCTATAACTTTTTTATTTTTCAGCTGATGGAGCTGTATGGTGGCTTGTTTTTTGCGGGACGAGATGACGTTTTCAGCGGTATCATTGTTATTTATATGCGTCTTTTTCATCGCGTGTTATTCCACTTTTTGTTTGGCGGTATGGTGATAAAGCATTGTTTTTTGCTTCGTTTTTTTTTTTTTTTTTTTACCGTGTTCACTGAAGGGGTTAACTAGTGGGACAGTTTTATAGGTCAGGTTGTTCCGGACGCGGCGATACCAAATATGTGTACTTTTATTTATTTATTTATTTTTTTTTTATAATAATATTTATTGATGGGTACATTATATTTTTATTTTTGGTGTATTATTTTTTTTATTTTTTTATAATATTTTTGCACATTTTTTTTTTTTCCACTTTCACACAGTTTATACACTTTATTACTTTGTCCCACTCTGGGACTTTCACTTTTTTTTTTCTGATCGCCTGCATGGCACAGGAATGAAGCACCATCCCTATGCCATGAAGGCTGTCAGAAGTTCACAGTGTGAAGATTGCTTGGAGATGCACTGCGCATGCCCAAGCAATCTTCCTGCTCTCTGGTGACCCGGATGTTATCATGACGACATCGGGTCGTCATGGCAACACCCGGGAAGCCTTTGCAGACTGCGCTGGAAGCCGGAAGAGGAGGTGAGTATCGCCGATCACCTCCCCTTGCCCCCGCAATGCCGCGATCGATTTCGATCGACTTCGATTGCAGCATCGCGGGGGTTAATGTGCTGGGAGCGGTGCAGGACCGCTCCCTGCACACAGTACCGGGTGTCAGCTGTGACAATCAGCTGACACCCGGCGGCCATCGCGCCCGCACAGCCTGTGTGCGCGCGCGATCGCCATGACGTACTAATACGGGTCTGGCTCTTAAGTCCCAGGGCACAGACGCGTATTAGTACGTCAGATGTTATTAAGGGGTTAATGTAAAATTAAAAATTATAAAATGCCATATTCCTCACCTGTCCGATGATAATCCATTTCTCCCACGATGTGATCCAACTCTGCTACTTCTGGATTTCACGGCCAACTCTGCTACTTCTGGATTTCACGGCCAACACTGCTACTTCTGGATTTCACGGCTGAGTGGTGGCATGATGTGATGACTCAGCCATGAATCCAGGAGACACTGAGCTGAGCATAAGAGCGCAGCTTCAGTGACCTGAGGTGACGTCATTGAGGTTACAAGCTGCGGTTCCCATGGGTAGCTCAGTATTAGCGGGCCGATGAACTGCGGTAACCTCAATGAGATCACCGCTAGCACCATGAATCCATTGTCTCCTGGATTAATGGGCAAGCAGTTGCATCATGCCACCACTCAGCCATGAAACCCAAATGAAGCAGAGCTGGATTCATCATGGGACAAAATGAATTGCCGTCAGACAGGTGAGGAAAATGGGAAAAAGAGGGTGGAGAGTGTTTCTTTCAGACGACAGTGTGGGAAACACCTGATGTTCGGGCTGCCGAACCTGAACAGTAACACGAACTTCAGGGAGAAATTTGTGTTCAGGGTCCGTACACAGACACTAGATGTTCGGTATGGACCCCGAACTTTACCGTTCAGGTTCGACCATCCCTACTCCCTTTATTTCAAGAGCCATAACGTTTTTATTTTGCCATCGACTAAGCCATGTGAAGGCTTGTCCTTTGCAGGACAAGTTGTACTTTGAATGACATCATCCATTTTATCATGTGATGTAATTGAAAGCAGGAAAAAAATCCAAGTGCAGTGAAATGGCAGACAAAGCACAATTCCAAAATAGTTTTTTGGGTTTTTAATTTACAGTATTTGTTTTATGGTAAAAAATCACCTTGCAGATAGATTCTCCAGGTCAGTACAATTACGCTGATACCAAACATGTATACTTTTTATTTTAGTTAAATAGTGAAAAAAAAAATTCAGAAATTTGTAAAAACAAAAAAGTTTTCTTGTGTCGCCGCTTCCGAGAGTCATAACATTTTCAATTTCGGAATACAGACTGGAGTGAGAGCTTATTTTTTTTGCCCCCAAGTCAATGTTTTTATTGATATCACTTTACGGTAGATGCAATATTTTGATTGCCGGTTATTAACATTTTTTGTGTTTTTTCCGGCTGGAGTTTTGATTTTTTTTTTTCGTTAAGTCGATTACCGATCTGATTAATTTATTTTATATTTTGATATATGTAGACTACTGCACTGAGTCCCGCCAGTGGTCCACTGAAGTTCTGTGGAATGATGCATCCCTCAAATTTAAATTCCGCAAAGGTCTTTCCTTTCCTTGTTCTCTGGCGGAGGCCATGACCCAGACCATACGAATGGACCTCAGAATCCTTGAAAGACATGGTGAACAGCAGGCTGTCCATTATACATCCCCAGAGCAGGTCCATTTACCTACGGAGGAGTCATTGGAGGTTAGAGTTGCCAGTTTTTGTGCTGTGGAGAAGAAATGTAGACAAGATCTTGGACTCTGTATATACTGTGGTCTCGCTGGATATGTTCTCAAGAATTGCCCAACTTGTCCTCAAGCAAGCAAACTATCAGGAGAACGTCTGAGTCGGGGTGATGGCCAAGGAGGTCACTCAGACTCCCAAGTACCTTTTTTTTCCTCTGATAAAGTACTGATGAATTCAGCATTATCTTTCAAGAACTAGGTGTTATCGACATTGGTGTTCATTGACTAACTTTATTGATTCGGGACTGGTTCTAAAGTTAGGATTAGGGACAGTTAGTTTTGAAAGACTCACTCAAATTTTCACCATTGACATGACACCATTAGCCTGCAATTTGGTCAAGAGGGTAATGTTGGATTTCACACTCCAAGTGGGAGCATTTCACTCTGAATCCATCTCTTGTTTTGTTTTGGATAATTTACCTGCTGGGTTGGTACTGGGGCTTACATGGCTACTTCTTCACACTGCTATTATTGATTTGTGTCAGAAGGAAATAGTGAAATGGAGCCCCAGTTGTCACAAGAAATGTCTAAAGTCGGTACAAATATGCTCCACTAGTCTGAAGGATCTGCCGGGGTACCTGAAGGACTTTGGAGACATGTTCTCAGAAAAAGAGACGGAGATATTACCTCCCCATTCTCCTTATGATTGTGCTATTAATTTTGTCCCTAATGCAAAATTACCTAAAGCTTGCGTTTACAATTTGTCTGGGCCTGAATGGACCGCCATGAAAGAATAGGATAACACAAGGAAGGGTCATATCCATAATTCCTCATCACCTGTAGAAACCAGATTTTTCTGTGAAGAAAAGAAATATTGTGGCCTGTGTTCTTGCCTCAATTTCTGGGAATTAAACAAAATCAAAGTTAAAAGTACTTACCCACTTCCACTCATTCCCGACTAGTGTTGAGCCACCCCCGTAGTGTTCGAGTTCGGTTCGTCGAACACCCCTATGTTCGCCAAACTGTTCGTCGAACACCGTCGAACACCGTTAAAACCAATGGCAGGCAAACAAAAACACATAGAAACACATAGAAAACACCTTCAAAGTTGTCCAAAAGCTGACAAACTGCTCAGAAGATACAACTAACACAAGTACATATAGTCATGCGAAAAGAAAAGAGGTGGAGGAGTAAAAGGAGGGGGAGACACAGATATAGGCATGTCATGCCCTTCTAAAAGCAAAAAAGTGAAAAGCCGACACGGCCAGTCCGTTCCTGCCCGTGCGACCTCGGTGTCGCCGGGTTTGTGCCAGAGCCGCGGTGGACCCTGACGGCCAGCCCCCCTCTCCCAATACTGGTGCCTGTCCGCTGGTGGGTCGAGCGAGCCCCGCTGCGGTGGAGACAGGTCTAATCTTTTTAATTTAAATTGTCTCTCTAATTTGAATGAGTACTCTTTAAATCCTTTTACAAGGATCTATTGAAGGGCAAGTCTCATGCCAGCAGCCGCGGTAATTCCAGCTCCAGTAGCATCCACTAAAGCTGCTGCAGTTGAAAAGCTTTTATAAGGATCGAGCTTGGCGGTCCACCGCAAGGCGTCCTACCGCCAGTCCCAGCCCCTATGCCTTGGGGTGCCTCCCCGATGCTCTTCACTGAGTGTCCCGGGGCCCGAACCATTTCATTTGAAAAAATTAAGTGTCCAAACTACAGGTGGTGTAGCTTGCTTAACAGCTGGGATAATCCGCTAACTAGCAGACACTGCTACTAGGCACAAAGTATTTCCTGGGCTAGATTCAGTTAAAAATTTGTAATTAGATACTCTCGTTGGATGCTGAGAAAGCATTCCATAGAGTCTCCTGGCACGCCATATATTATTCTCTTAAAAAGCTTGGGGTAGGGGTCTAGGGGACCCTTTTATAGCCAAAATCACGGCCCTGTATCGCAATACGTCAACTAGGCTGAAGATAAATGGAACATTTTCATCACCTTTCATAATCACCAATGGTACAAGGCAGGGATGTCCTCTGTCCCCTCTCTTATACATCCTAGTGACGGAGCACCTGCTGTCATCAATTTGCCATAACCCCAATATTAGGGGGATTGAGGTGGGAGGCACCGAGTACAAGTGCTCTGCATTTGCTGATGATGTCCTAGTATATATCACTCAATCACATATATCCATCCCTGCTGTTATGGCTGAAATAGATCACTTTGTTACATGGTCAAATTTTAAAATCAATGCAGCGAAGTCTGAGGCCCTCGATGTCTCCCTCCCCAAATCCATACAGGATTCCATCCAGTCCAACTTTCCCTTTGCCTGGCCCTCACAGGGTATCAAATACTTAGGAATTCGTATTCATAGAGACCTCTCCCATCTATGTTATGTTAATTTTGGGCCCTTTATTGAACAACTCCATACAGACCACGGTTGGCAAGTTAGAGCTAAGATTCACTATGTGAACCACTGGTGTTTTGTGGAAAAGCACATGTACACTGTGTTCCAAATTATTATACAAAAAGTGTTTAGGCTTAATAAGGTAAGAATTTTTTTGTTTGTCAGTTAAACTCATTGATGGTGATGTGTGTCAGGGCTCTTTATATCACTGCAAGCAATTGCAGACACCTGTGCTAATTAGTTTGGCAGGTGTGTCCAATGAAAGGCAAGACTACTTAAGAAGGCTGTCCCACATTATTAAGCAGCCTACATTTTCTGCCAAAATGGGAAAGAAAAAGGATGTGTCGGCTGCTGAGAAGCAACAAATTGTGGAGTGTTTAGGTCAAGGCATGACTACAATCAACATTGCCAAGACACTTCATCCTGATGATCGCACAATCAAGAAGTGTGTAGCTGATTCACAGTACACACGTGTGTGTGCTGAAAAGGGAAAATTGAGGACTCTTTCCTACAGGCAATTACGTCAGGTTAAAAGAGCAGCGGCTAAAAAGCCTTGTCATAGCAGCAGACAAGTTTTTGAAGCTGCTGGTGCCTCCAACGTCCCCCAAACAACAAGATGCAGAGTCCTTCAGAGGTTTGCAGCTGTGCGTAAGCCATCCTGTCGACCTCTTCTATCCACTGCACACAAGCAGAAACGGCTCCAGTGAGCCAAGCAATACATGAAGACTGACTTCAAAACTGTTTTGTTCACCGATGAGTGCCGTGCAACGCTCGATGTTCCAGATGGATGGAGTGGAGGATGGCTGGTTGATGGACACCCCATGCAAACACGGCTATGGCACCAACAAGGAGGAGGTGGAGTAATGTTTTGGGCTGGAATCAAGGGGAGAGAGATTGTCGGCCCCTTTAGGATCCCTGAAGGGGTAAAGATGAACTCCATAATGTATGTGGAGTTTCTCAAACAGCATTTACTGCCATGGTTCAAGAAGAAGAACCGTGTATTCCACAGCAAGATCATTTTCATGCATGATAATGCACCGTATCATGCTGCACATAACAAATCAGCATCTCTGGCTGATATGGGCATAAAAGGGGACAAACTTATGGTGTGACCCCCATGCTCCCCTGACCTCTACCCCATTGAGAACCTCTGGAGCATCATCAAAAGGAGTGTCTTTGATGACGGGAGGCAGTTCACATCTAAGCAACAGCTCTGGGAGGGTATTCTGTCCTCATGCAAAACAATTGAAGCAGAAACCATCCAAAACCTGACCAATTCAATGGACAAGAGAGTTCAGAAGCTCCTTTCGAACAAGGGGTCCTATGTGCAAATGTAACATCACCTAGAATAAAGTTTTGAGTTGAAAACTGTTTGATTTCAGTTTCTAATAACCTGTTAATGCTTATAATTTCAAAAATGACCATTTTTTGTTCTTTATTAAAATGAAAAGGTTGATCGTAGACTGTGAGGGATCTAAGAGTGTGGCAACCCAGTAGTCAGGATTATTTTGAATTCTGACAATCTGAGGGTCATGTTGCAGGTAGTGCAGCAAGAAGGCACTCATCTGTCTTGCGCATCAAGGAGCCCCAAAATTATTTTCCGGGCTAGATGCAGCTAAAAATTATTATTAATTTGAAAGCTGGTGGAGCTTAGTATAGATGGCCTAATAGAATCAGTACTGCAAACTGCTACAAAGCCCAAATTATTTTCCAGCCAAGATACAGATAAACATGATTTGTACTTTGAAAGCTTAAAACGGTTGGTGAGGTGATTTTAACAAATCATCAAGCTTTTACTCTCCCCAGGATGACACAGGGGTAGAAAAGTCATTTTGGATCCATGATTTGTTCATCTTTATGAACGTGAGTCTGTCTACATTATCAGTGGAGAGCCGCGTGCGCTTATCTGTCAGCACACCACCAGCAGCGCTGAACACACGTTCAGACAGAACGCTGGCTGCGGGGCATGACAAGATCTCCAAGGCGTAAGTGGCTAGCTCCGGCCATTTATCCAGATTGGAAGCCCAAAAAGAGCAAGGGTCCAGTGACACAGTCATGGCTTCAATGTTTACTTGGAGATACTCCTGTACCATTGGATCTAGGCGTTGACTATGTGTCAGACTTCTTGTCTCCTGTGGCCTTGCAAAGGATGGGCTAAAAAAGTGGTGAAATGATTCCGCAAAAATTGATGTTACCAGCAGATACTGTGTTTCTGTTACGTTTTGAGTGCTGAACACTCGACGGTCCCACTGTTGGCAAGTTGGAACTGTTAGATTCACTACGTGCACCACTAGTGTTTTGGGGAAAAGCACATGTAAGATTCTGCAACAGTCTCTGCTGATACTCCTGCATGCGTGCATCTCTTTCTATGGCACGAATAATTTCGGCAAATTTACTTTTGTACCGGGGATCTAACAGTGTGGCAACCCAGTAGTCAGGATTATTTCTAATTCTCACAATTCGAGGGTCATGTTGCAGGTAGTGCAGCAAGAAGGCACTCATGTGTCTTGCGCATCCAGGAGCACCAAGTCCCTGTTATGTTGGTGGCGAGGTAACAATCATGCTTCCTTCCTCTGCCCTCTCCCCCCAACCTCGCACAACAGAAATGTGATCAAGGTCTCCCTCATCTGATGAGTCTTCCATCAGTTCGTCCTCCACTTCTTCCTGGGCTCCTGCATCTTCCTCACTAGTTTGGCTGCTACCATGCGCCCTGGTAAAACCATCTCCCCCACCCTCACATGCCTGCCGCCTTGGTGCTGCCGACCGTCTGGACCTTGCAGATGTTAGCCCTTCCGCATACAACTCCTCCTCCTCTACTTCCTCCACCTCCTCTTGTGCCACCACCTGGCTCCGAATTCTGCTTATCATGTGCTCCAGCATGTAAATCACCGGAATAGTCAAGCTGTTAATGGCATCGTCAGCACTAAACATCTTCGTCGCCATTTCAAAACTGTGCAGAAGGGTGCATAGGTCCCTGATCTGAGACCACTCCTCCAGCGTGATTTGCCCCACCTCTGGATCTCGTTGGCCCAGGCTATACGTCACAACGTATGGCACCAGGGCTTGTCGGTGCTGCCACAGTCGCTGCAACATGTGCAGAGTTGAATTCCACGGGGTAGGCACATCGCATTTTAGCCGGTGGAGTGACAGGCCCAACGACTTCTGTAGAGATGTAAGTCGCTGAGCTGCGGGATGCGAATGGTGGAAGTGAGCACACAGTGACCGTGCACTCTGCAGAAGGCCATCTAGTCCGGGATAGTGGGCTAAAAATTGCTGGTCAACCAGGTTCAACACGTGAGCAATACAAGGCACGTGTGTGACATTGCCCGGCGAAGGGCCGCACCCAGGTTTGCAGCATTGTCGCACACGGCCTTCCCTGGTTTCAGGTCCAGTGAAGACAATCATTCATGAAACTGGTTCTCCAGAGCTGACCACAACTCCTCAGCTGTGTGACTCACATTTCCCAGACATTTCAAAGTAAAAACCGCCTGATGACGTTGAGCCCTGCTGCCAGCATAGTAAGGAGGTGTGCAGGATCCCTTCTGCGCAGTTAGAAAGCTTGTTACATGAGCAGACAGGCTTTGGGTGCAGGTGGAGGACCGAGAGGAGGTTGAGGAGGCAGAAGCAGTGGAGAAATTTTGAGATAAAGAGAATTGACGCACAACTCGTGGGGACGGCAAGACTTGGACAGCAGCCCCTTGTCCTGCTGTCACCATAGTTACCCAGTGCCCAGTCAGCGACATGTAACGCCCCTGTCCATGCCTACTCATCCAAGTGTCTGTGGTGAAATGCACCCTGTCACACACAGAGTTTCTCTAAGAAGCGGTGATGTTGTGTGCGACATGCTGGTGGAGCGCAGGCACATCTTTCTTTGAGAAGTAGTGCCGACTGGGCATCTGGTACTGGGGCACTGCGACGGACATAAGGTCTCGAAAATCCTCTGTGTCCACCAGGCGGAAAGGCAGCATTTCTGTACCCAAGAGCTTGCAGATGGTGAAATTCAACCTCTTAGCTTTCTCATGGCTAGGAGGAAATGGTCTTTTACTTGTCCACATCTGAGGGACCGAGGGCTGGCTGTTGTGCTTAGACGGGGTTGAGAAGGGTGTCCCCGGCAAACTGCCGGTCTGTGAGGAAGATGCAGGCGGACATGTTAGGTTACCTTGATCCAAAGGTGGTGCTATCGATGTCGGACAGTGCTGAACACCAGCTGGTGTTTCTACCTCCAAAGAAAATGATGACCTGCCAATCACGCTGGCTGTTGCGGGAAAAGAGGTGGCAGGTCTGCCTCCCAAAACAGGTGTGACTGCTGTCCCCCCAGTCACAGAGGATGAAGAGGCAGCGGATGCACAAGATGCAGCAGACGGTGGTTTGCCCGGCCGGCTAGGCCACATTGTAGCACAGTGAGCTTCCCACTGCAACTTATGCTTCATATCCATGTGCCGGTTCATGCATGAAGTACTCAAACTATGTATTTTTTGGCCTCTACTTAGTTTTTGCTGAAAAAATGTTACAGATAAAACGAGTTTGGTCAACTTTATCGATCTGAAAAAATGCCCAGGCTATGCAAGGCTTAGCACCCATGCGACCTGAAGAGCCACCACGACTTGTGGTCAGAGGCAGAGTTGTGTTTGAGGATGCAGGTCTTGACGTGCTTCCAGTACTACGTCTCTGTCCAGGAAGGCGCAACCTGAACTCGTCGTCACTAGCATCCTCCTCCACCTCCTCTGCTGACCTCATCTCTTGGCTGACTGTGGGTTGACAGTAAGTGGGATCTCCAACATCGTCATCATCACCCTGTGTGTTATCACACCCGTCGTCCTCAGAGCCAACCTCTTCCTGCCCTGACCAAAAACTAAAGTTGTCGCTCCAATCAGGTATTTGAGTCACATCATCGTCTTCCTCATTGTATCCACCAACAGGAGTTACAGTTTGGGAACGAGGGTCTACATTATGGTCAGAACCTTCTGCGTCTGGTCCTGGATCCGACACATAAAGATTCTGGGCATCAGTGCAGATCATTTCCTTGTCTGGATTCACAGAAGCTCTGGAACCGACCTCTGATTCCCAGGCTATAGTATGAGTAAACAGCTCTGCAGACTCAACCATCTGTTCTACCCCATACTCAGACGGGCAGCTGGAGACTTGGGAGCTGTGAGGAAGCAAGTGCTATTGGGGTGACACCTCTGAGGACTGGAGTATTTGTGATGTTGAAGTTGAGGTGGAGGAGAGCCCACTTAAAGGAGCACTTGATATCCGTTGAAGCACCTGATGTTTTTGTGCCTCATCTGGAATTTGTAGCGATTGGTGTGGCCGTAAGAAAGGGATCTTATCACATTGTCCGCTAAAAGAAGTAGACATCATAGTTTAACTGGAAGATGGTCTTTCTTCTGCAGATGTTACTGTTGCTTTAACACCTAACCCATGGACACAACCTTTTTTTCCCTTCCCAACACGCCAATTCCCCTTTCAACCAGCAGCAGGCCTTTTTCCACTCATTTTGCTGGTTAACTAATTGACAACTCTGGAATTGTTTTAACAAAAAACAATGGATGGGAACCGAGCAGAGCTGAGTGGCCAACCTGTGGTATTAGCCCAAAAGTATTGGCTGGGTTAGATGCAGATAAAAATTATATTGAATTTGCAACCTGGTGGAGGTTAGTATAGATGGACTAATAGAACAAGTCCCAGACACTGCTACAAGCTGAACAATTTTTTCAGAGTTAGATGCAGAAAAAAATTAGATTGAATTTGCAACCTGGTGGAGGTTAATATAGATGGACTAATAGAACAAGTCCCACACACTGCTACCAGCTGAAATATTTTTTCAGAGCTAGATGCAGAAAAAAATTAGATTGAATTTGCAACCTGGTGGAGGTTAGTATAGATGGACTAATAGAACAAGTCCCCCACATTGCTACAAGCCAAACTATTTTTTCAGAGCTAGAGACAGAAAAAAATTAGATTGAATTTGCAACCTGGTGGAGGTTAGTATAGATGGACTAATAGAACAAGTCCCACACATTGCTACGAGCCGAACTGTTTTTTCAGAGCTAGATGCAGAAAAAAATTAGATTGAATTTGCAACCTGGTGGAGGTTAGTATAGATGGACTAAAAGAGCAAGTCCCACACACTGCTACAAGCTGAACTATTTTTTCAGAGCTAGAGACAGAAAAAAAATAGATTGAATTTGCAACCTGGTGGAGGTTAGTATAGATGGACTAATAGAACAAGTCCCACACACTGCTACAAGCCAAAATATGTTTTCAGAGCTAGATGCAGAAAAAAATAATATTGAATTTGCAACCTGATGGAGGTTAGTATAGATGGACTAATAGAACAAGTCCCACACACTGCTACAAGCCGAAATATTTTTTCAGAGCTAGATGCAGAAAAAAATTATATTGAATTTGCAACCTGATGGAGGTTAGTATAGATGGACTAATAGAACAAGTCCCACACACTGCTAGAAGCTGAAATATTTTTTCAGAGCTAGATGAGGAAAAAAATTATATTGAATTTGCAACCTGATGGAGGTTAGTATAGATGGACTAATAGAACATGTCCCACACACCGCTACAAGCCGAAGTATTTTTTCAGAGCTAGATGCAGAAAAAAATTATATTGAATTTGCAACCTGTTGGAGGTTAGTATAGATGGTCTAATAGAAAAAGTCCAACACACTGCTAGAAGACAAAATATTTTTTCAGAGCTAGATGTAGAAAAAAATTAGATTGAATTTGCAACCTGTTGGAGGTTAGTATAGATGGTCTAATAGAAAAAGTCCCGCACATTGCTACAAGCCGAACTATTTTTTCAGAGCTAGATGCAGAAAAAAATTAGATTGAATTTGCAACCTGGTGGAGGTTAGTATAGATGGACTAATAGAACAAGTCCCACACACTGATATAAGCCGAAATATTTTTTCAGAGCTAGATGAAGAAAAAATTATATTGAATTTGCAACCTGATGGAGGTTAGTATAGATGGACTAATAGAACAAGTCCCACACACTGCTACAAGCCAAAATATTTTTTCAGAGCTAGATGCAGAAAAAAATTATATTGAATTTGCAACCTGATGGAGGTTAGTATAGATGGACTAATAGAACAATCCCACACACTGCTAGAAGACAAAATATTTTTTTCAAAGCTAGATGCAGAAAAAAATTATATTGAATTTGCAGCCTGATGGAGGTTAGTATGGATGGACTAATAGAACAAGTCCCACACAATGCAACAAGCCAAAATATTTTTTCAGAGCTAGATGCAGAAAAAAATTAGATTGAATTTGCAACCTGGTGGAGGGTAGTATAGATGGACTAAGAGAACAAGTCCCACACACTGCTACAAGCTGAATTATTTTTTCAGAGCTAGATGCAGAAAAAAATTAGATTGAATTTGCAACCTGATGGAGGTCAGTATAGATGGACTAATAGAACAAGTCCCACACACTGCTACAAGCCGAAATATTTTTTCTGAGCTAGATGCAGAAAAAAATTATATTGAATTTGGAACCTGATGGAGGTTAGTATAGATGGACTAATAGAACAATTCCCACACACTGCTAGAAGCCGAAATATTTTTTCAGAGCTAGATGAAGAAAAAATTATATTGAATTTGCAACCTGATGGAGGTTAGTATAGATGGACGAATAGAACAAGTCCCACACACTGCTACAAGCCAAACTATTTTTTCAGAGCTAGATGCAGAAAAAAATTACATTGAATTTGCAACCTGGTGGAGGTTAGTATAGATGGACCAATAGAACATGTCCCACACACTGCTACAAGCCGAAATATTTTTTCAGAGCTAGATGCAGAAAAAAATTTGATTGAATTTGCAACCTGATGGAGGTTAGTATAGATGGACTAATAGAACAAGTCCCACACACTGATATAAGCCGAAATATTTTTTCATAGCTAGATGAAAAAAAAATGATATTGAATTTGCAACCTGATGGAGGTTAGTATAGATGGACTAATAAAACAAGTCCCACACACTGCTACAATCCGAAATATTTTTTCAGAGCTAGATGCAGAAAAAAATTGTATTGAATTTGCAGCCTGATGGAGGTTAGTATAGATGGACTAATAGAACAAGTCCCACACACTGCTAGAAGTCAAAATATTTTTTCAGAGCTAGATGAAGAAAAACTAATATTGAATTTGCAACCTGATGGAGGTTAGTATAGATGGACTAATAGAACAAGTCCCACACACTGCAACAAGCCAAACTATTTTTTCAGAGCTAGATGCAGAAAAAAATTACATTGAATTTGCAACCTGGTGGAGGTTAGTATAGATGGACTAATAGAACAAGTCCCACACACTGCTACAAGCCGAAATATTTTTTCAGAGCTAGATGCAGAAAAAAATTATATTGAATTTGCAACCTGGTGGAGGGTAGTATAGATGGACTAAGAGAACAAGTCCCACACATTGCTACAAGCTGAATTATTTTTTCAGAGCTAGATGCAGAAAAAAATTAGATTGAATTTGCAACCTGATGGAGGTCAGTATAGATGGACTAATAGAACAAGTCCCACACACTGCTACAAGCCGAAATATTTTTTCAGAGCTAGATGCAGAAAAAAATTACATTGAATTTGCAACCTGGTGGAGGTTAGTATAGGTGGACTAATAGAACAAGTCCCACACACTGCTACAAGCCGAAATATTTTTTCAGAGCTAGATGCAGAAAAAAATTATATTGAATTTGCAACCTGATAGAGGTTAGTATAGATGGACTAATAGAACAAGTCCCACACACTGCTAGACGCCGAAATATTTTTTTAGAGCTAGATGAAGAAAAAAATTAAATTGAATTTGCAACCTGATGGAGGTTAGTATAGATGGACTAATAGAACAAGTCCCACATACTGCTACAAGCCGAAATATTTTTTCAGAGATAGATGCAGAAAAAAATTATATTGAATTTGCAACCTGATGGAGGTTAGTATAGATGTACTAATAGAACAAGTCCCACACACTGCTAGAAGACAAAATATTTTTTCAGAGCTAGATGCAGAAAAAAATTATATTGAATTTGCAGCCTGATGGAGGTTAGTATAGATGGACTAATAGAACAAGTCCCACACACTGCTACAAGCCGAAATATTTTTTCAGAGCTAGTTGCAGAAAATAATTAGATTGAATTTGCAACCTGATGGAGGTTAGTATAGATGGACTAATAGAACAAGTCCCACACACTGATATAAGCCGAAATATTTTTTCAGAGCTAGATGAAGAAAAAATTATATTGAATTTGCAACCTGATGGAGGTTAGTATAGATGGACTATTAGAACAAGTCCCACACAATGCAACAAGCCAAAATATTTTTTCAGAGCTAGATGCAGAAAAAACTTAGATTGAATTTGCAACCTCGTGGAGGGTAGTATAGATGGACTAAGAGAACTAGTCCCACACACTGCTACAAGCTGAATTATTTTTTCAGAGCTAGATGCTGAAAATAATTAGATTGAATTTGCAACCTGGTGGAGGTTAGTATAGATGGACTAATAGAACAAGTCCAACACACTGCTACAAGCCGAACTATTTTTTCAGAGCTACATGCAGAAAAAAATTAGATTGAATATGCAACCTGGTGGAGGTTAGTATAGATGGACTAATAGAACAAGTCCCACACACTGCTACAAGCTGAACTATTTTTTCAATGCTAGATGCAGAAAAAAATTAGATTGAATTTGCCACCTGGTGGAGGTTAGTATAGATGGACTAATATAACAAGTCCCACACACTGCTACAAGCCAAAATATTTTTTCAGAGCTAGATGCAGAAAATAATTAGATTGAATTTGCAACCTCATGGAGGTTAGTATAGATGGACTAATAGAACAAGTCCCACACACTGATATAAGCCGAAATATTTTTTCAGAGCTAGATGAAGAAAAAATTATAATGAATTTGCAACCTGATAGAGGTTAGTATAGATGGACTAATAGAACAAGTCCCACACACTGCTAGAAGACAAAATATTTTTTTCAAAGCTAGATGCAGAAAAAAATTATATTGAATTGTTAGTATAGATGGACTAATAGAACAAGTCCCACACACTGCTACAAGCTGAATTATTTTTTCAGAGCTAGAAGCTGAAAATAATTAGATTGAATTAGCAACCTGGTGGAGGTTAGTATAGATGGACTAATAGAACAAGTCCAACACACTGCTACAAGCCGAACTATTTTTTTCAGAGCTACATGCAGAAAAAAATTAGATTGAATTTGCAACCTGGTGGAGGTTAGTATAGATGGACTAATAGAACAAGTCCCACACACTGCTACAAGCTGAACTATTTTTTCAGAGCTAGATGCAGAAAAAAATTAGATTGAATTTGCCACCTGGTGGAGGTTAGTATAGATGGACTATTAGAACAAGTCGCACACACTGCTACAAGCCAAACTATTTTTTCAGAGCTAGATGCAGAAAAAAATTTGATTGAATTTGCAACCTGATGGAGGTTAGTATACATGGACTAATACAACAATTACCACAAACTGCTACAAACCGACATATTTTTTCAGAGCTAGATGCATAAAAAAATTATATTGAATTTGCAACCTGATGGAGCTTAGTATAGATGGATTAATAGAACAAGTCCCACACACTGCTGGAAGCCGAAATATTTTTTCAGAGATAGATAAAGATAAAAATTATATTCAATTTGCAACCTGATGAAGGTTCGTATAGATGGACTAATAGAACAAGTCCCACACACTGCTACAAGTCGAAATATTTTTTCAGAGCTAGATGCAGAAAAAAATTAGATTGAATTTGCAAGCTGGTGGAGTTTAGTATAGATGGAATAATAGAGCAAGTCCCACACACTGCTACAAGATGAACTATTTTTTCAGAGCCAGAGGCAGAAAAAAATTAGATTGAATTTGCAACCTGATGGAGGTAAGTATAGATGGACTAATAGAACAAGTCCCACACACTGCTACAAGCCGAAATATTTTTTCTGAGCTAGATGCAGAAAAAAATTATATTGAATTTGCAACCTGATGGAGGTTAGTATAGATGGACTAATATAACAAGTCCCACACACTGCTAGAAGCCGAAATATTTTTTCAGAGCTAGATGAAGAAAAAATTATATTGAATTTGCAACCTGATGGAGGTTAGTATATTTGGACTAATAGAACAAGTCTCACACACTGCTACAAGCCAAACTATTTTTTCAGAGCTAGTTGCAGAAAAAAATTACATTGAATTTGCAACCTGGTGGAGGTTAGTATAGATGGACTAATAGAACAAGTCCCACACACTGCTACAAGCCAAAATATTTTTTCAGAGCTAGATGCAGAAAATAATTAGATTGAATTTGCAACCTGATGGAGGCTAGTATAGATGGACTAATAGAACAAGTCCCACACACTGATATAAGCCGAAATATTTTTTCAGAGCTAGATGAAGAAAAAATTATATTGAATTTGTAACCTGATGGAGGTTAGTATAGATGGACTAATAGAACAAGTCCCACACATTGCTACAAGCCGAAATATTTTTTCAGAGCTAGATGCAGAAAAAAATTATATTGAATTTGCAACCAGATGGCGGTTAGTATAGATGGACTAATAGAACAAGTTCCACACACTGCTAGAAGACAAAATATTTTTTTCAAAGCTAGATGCAGAAAAAAATTATATTGAATTTGCAGCCTGATGGAGGTTATTATAGATGGACTAATAGAACAAGTCCCACACAATGCTAGAAGCCGAAATATTTTTTCAGAGCTAGATGAAGAAAAAATTATATTGAATTTGCAACCTGATGGAGGTTAGTATAGATGGACTAATAGAACAAATCCCACACACTGCTACAAGCCAAACTATTTTTTCAGAGCTAGATGCAGAAAAAAATTACATCGAATTTGCAACCTGGTGGAGGTTAGTATAGATGGACGAATAGAACAAGTCCCACACACTGCTACAAGCCGAAATATTTTTTCAGAGCTAGATGCAGAAAAATTTTTTTATTGAATTTGCAACCTGATGGAGGTTAGTATAGATGGACTAATAGAACAAGTCCCACATACTGCTATAAGCCAAAATATTTTTTCAGAGATAAATGCAGAAAAAAATTATATTGATTTTGGAACCTGATGGAGGTTAGTATAGATGGACTAATAGAACAAGTCCCACACACTGCTAGAAGACAAAATATTTTTTTAGAGCTAGATGCAGAAAAAAATTATATTGAATTTGCAGCCTGATGGAGGTTAGTATAGATGGACTAATAGAACAAGTCCCACACACTGCTACAAGCCGAAATATTTTTTCAGAGCTAGATGCAGAAAATAATTAGATTGAATTTGCAACCTGATGGAGGTTAGTATAGATGGACTAATAGAGCAAGTCCCACACACTGATATAAGCCGAAATATTTTTTCAGAGCTAGATGAAGAAAAAATTATATTGAATTTGCAACCTGATGGAGGTTAGTATAGATGGATTAATAGAACAAGTCCCACACACTGCTACAAGCCGAAATATTTTTTCAGAGCTAGAAGCAGAAAAAAATTATATTGAATTTGCAACCTGATGGAGGTTAATATAGATGGACTAATAGAACAAGTCCCACACACTGCTAGAAGACAAAATATTTTTTTCAAAGCAAGATGCAGAAAAAAATTATATTGAATTTGCAGCCTGATGGAGGTTAGTATAGATGGACTAATAGAACAAGTCCCACACACTGCTACAAGCCAAAATATTTTTTCAGAGCTAGATGCAGAAAAAAATTATATTGAATTTGCAACCTGGTGGAGGGTAGTATAGATGGACTAAGAGAACAAGTCCCACACACTGCTACAAGCTGAATTATTTTTTCAGAGCTAGATGCAGAAAATAATTAGATTGAATTTGCAACCTGGTGGAGGTTAGTATAGATGGACTAATAGAACAAGTCCAACACACTGCTACAAGCCAAACTATTTTTTCAGAGCTACATGCAGAAAAAAATTAGATTGAATTTGCAACCTGGTGGAGGTTAGTATAGATGGACTAATAGAACAAGTCCCACACACTACTACAAGCTGAATTATTTTTTCAGAGCTAGATGCAGAAAAAAATTAGATTGAATTTGCAACCTGGTGGAGGTTAGTGTAGATGGACTAATAGAACAAGTCCCACACACTGCTACAAGCCGAAATATTTTTTCAGAGCTAGATGCATAAAAAAATTAGATTGAATTTGCAACCTGTTGGAGGTTAGTATAGATGTACTAATAGAACAAGTCCCACACACTGCTAGAAGCCGAAATATTTTTTCAAAGCTAGATGAAGAAAAAATTATATTGAATTTGCAACCTGATGGAGGTTAGTATAGATGGACTAATAGAACAAGTCCCACACACTGCTACAAGCCGAACTATTTTTTCAGAGCTAGATGCAGAAAAAAATTTGATTGAATTTGCAACCTGGTGGAGGTTAGTATAGATGGACTAATAGAACAAGTCACACACACTGCTACAAGCTGAACTATTTTTTCACAGCTAGATGCAGAAAGAAATTAGATTGAATTTGCAAGCTAGTGGAGGTTAGTATAGATGGACTAATAGAACAAGTCCCACACACTGCTAGAAGACAAAATATTTTTTTACAGCTAGATGCAGAAAAAAAATTATATTGAATTTGCAACCTGGTGGAGGTTAGCATAGATGGACTAATAGAACAAGTCCCACACACTGGTACAAGCTGAACTATTTTTTCAGAGCTAGATACAGAAAAAAATTTGATTGAATTTGCAACCTGATGGAGGTTAGTATAGATGGACTAATAGAACAAGTCCCACACACTGCTACAAGCCAAAATATTTTTCAGAGCTAGATGCAGAAAAAAATTATATTGAATTTGCAACCTGATGGAGGTTAGTATAGATGGACTTATAGAACAAGTCCCACACACTGCTACAAGCCGAAATATTTTTTCAGAGCTAGATGCAGAAAAAAATTAGATTGAATTTGCAACCTGGTGGAGGTTAATTTAGATGGACTAATAGAACAAGTCCCACACACTGCTACAAGCTGAACTGTTTTTTCAGAGCTAGATGCAGAAAAAAATTATATTGAATTTGCAACCTGGTGGAGGTTAGTATACATTGACTAATAGAACAAGTCCCACACACTGCTAGAAGCCGAAATATTTTTTCAGAGCTAGATGCAGAAAAAAATTATATTGAATTTTCAACCTGATGGAGGTTAGTATAGATGGACTAATAGAACAAGTCCCACACTGCTAGAAGCCGAAATATTTTTTCCGAGCTAGAAGCAGAAAAAAATTATATTGAATTTGCAACCTGATGGAGGTTAGTATAGATGGACTAATAGAACAAGTCCCACACACTGCTAGAAGCCGAAATATTTTTTCTGAGCTAGATGCAGAAAAAAATTAGATTGAATTTGCAACCTGATGGAGGTTAGTATAGATGGACTAATAGAACAAGTCCCACACACTGCTAGAAGCCGAAATATTTTTTCAGAGCTAAATGCAGAAAAAATTATATTGAATTTGCAACCTGAGGGAGGTTAGTGTAACGGGTTTGGGAGGTGGAACCTCTGAGCTACTATACAAAGGAGCAGTCCTTGTAAGGAAGCGGGTGGCTCCCAGGGAAGGCGGGCAGGTAGTCATGGCAAGTGACAGGAACAGTCTCTGGGAAGAAGGACAGGAGGTCACGGCAAGTAACGGGAACAGTCTCTTGACAGGCGGGTGGTCACAGCAAGTGACAGCAGGGTAAAAGTCTCTAGACAGGCAGGTGATCACGGCAAGTGACAGCAGGGTAAGAGTCTCTAGACACGCAGGTGGTCACTGCAAGTGACGGCAGAGCCTCCAGGTAGGCAAGCAGGCGTGTAGCAGGTGAGCGCTCCCAGGTGAGCGGGTAAGAGTCTCTCGGCTGGCTGGCAGGTGGTCACGGCAGGTGACGGCAGAGCCTCCAGGTAGGCTAGCTGGCAGGTAGCAGGTGAGCGCTCACAGGTGAGCTGATAAGAGTCTCTCGGCTGGCTGAAAGGTGGTCACGGCAAGTGACGACAGAGCCTCCAGGTAGAGTAGCTCGCAGGAAGCAGGTGAGCGCTCCCAGGTGAGCGGGTAAGAGTCTCTCGGCTGGCTGGCAGGTGGTCACTGCAAGTGACGGCAGAGCCTCCAGGTAGGCTAGCTGGCAGGTAGCAGGTGAGCGCTCCCAGGTGAGCGGGAAAGAGTCTCTCGGCTGGCTGGCAGGTGAACTCAAGCAGGTATCAGGCAGGTATCAGGCAGGTATCAAGCAGTTATCAGGCAGGTGCTTCCTGATCAGCAGGCGGACTGGTCCATAGACAGACTGGCGGATGCAGGTAGACAGACTGTCGGACCGCAGGAATGCAAGCAGGTAGACAGAGCTGGAAAGCAGACTGGCAACGGGACCTGAGGGCTGAAGCAGAGGTTAAAGGCTTTGCAACAACTTTGCTTGGGCACCTCCATTTTGGAGGAGGTGCTTTATATACGGGAGCTCCACCGGCAATTGGCCGGGGACTCCTTAGGACGGCGCGCGCGACCCCTTTAAGAGAGAGGGAGCGCGCGTGTGCCCTAAGCACAGTGCCCGGGAAGTGGCGAGCGCTGCCAGCAGCGTGGGAAGAGGACGCCGAGGACGGAGCAGGGAGGTGAGAGGAACGGCGTCTCTGCCTAGCAGGAGGCAGGGACGCCGACGCTACAGTACCCCCCCTTTAGGCCCCCCCTTTTTTAGGCCGGAGAGAAATTTATCAACGATGAGCGGGGCATGGATGTTCTCCCGGGGCTCCCACGTTCTCTCCTCAGGACCAAACCCCTTCCAATCCACTAGAAAAAAGGTCTTTCCTCTTACTCTTTTGGTGGCCAGAATGCTCTCTACCTCAAATTTGTCTTTAGCGGAAACCGAAGCAGGAGGCGTACCTGTAGACTTGGAAAAAGAGTTAAGTACCACAGGTTTGAGGAGAGATACATGGAAGGAGTTAGGGATCCGCAAGTTGGCCGGGAGTTTCAATTTATAGGCCACCGGGTTGATTTGTTTGAAAACTTCCAGTGGGTCGATGAACCGAGGCCCTAACTTGTAGGAAGGAATCTTGAGCCGGACATACTTGGACGAGAGCCAGACTTTATCTCCAGGATGGAATTGGGGCGGATCCAGACGTCTTTTGTCAGCCTGTTTCTTCATCCGCTCGGAGGACTGAAGAAGTGCGGATCTGGTACTCTCCCAAATGGAGGAGAATTCGCTAACAAGAGATTCCGCGGCCGGATTATCCACCGAGGCGGAGACGGGAAACAGGATCTGAGGATGTTGACCGTAGACAATAAAAAACTGGGATTTGGAGGAAGACTCGCTCTCGTGATTATTATAGGAAAATTCGGCCCACGGTAAAAGATCCACCCAGTCGGAATGGTGGGCATTAACAAAGTGCCGGAGGTAACTGGTTAAAATTTGGTTGATCCGCTCTACTTGACCATTGGACTGTGGGTGATAAGCAGAGGAGAAGTCCAAGGTGACCCCCAGCAGTTTACACATGGCTCTCCAGAAGCGAGAGGTGAACTGAACTCCTCGGTCGGATACGATGTGGAGAGGGAGACCATGAAGACGGAAAATATGATGGATAAAGTCTTTAGCCTATTCAGATGCAGACGGAACGCCCGGCAGGGGAAAGAAGTGAGCCATCTTAGAGAAGCGGTCAGCGACCACCCAAATGACCGTACAACCAGCAGAGACATGGAGATCCGTTATAAAGTCCATGGCTATATGCTGCCACGGGGCAGCAGGTATGGGAAGAGGCAGAAGGCGGCCGGCTGGCAGATGTCTAGGAACCTTGTTGCGGGCGCAGGACGCACAGGCTGAGACAAAGTCTATTACGTCCTTGTGCAGGGTAGGCCACCAGTAATGCCGGGTAATCAGAAGTAGGGTCTTTTTCTGGTCAGCTTGGCCAGCTAGCTTAGACGAATGTCCCCAGTGTAGGACTTTCTCACGATAAGGTACTGTTACGAACGTCTTACCGGGTGGAAGACGATTTAGATCCACGGGAGCCACCAGCATTACCTTGGCGGGGTCGATGATGTGCTTAGGCTCCTCCTCTAGATCGGAGAACAAAAAGGATCCGGACAAGGCATCAGCTTTGATATTTTTGTCTGCCGGGCGAAAATGAAGAATGAAATCAAAGCGGGAGAAGAACAAGGACCACCGGGCTTGGCGCGGGTTAAGTCTTTGGGCACTCTGGAGATAAGCCAAGTTTTTGTGATCCATGTAGATTATGACCGGGTGAAGAGCCCCCTCGAGCAGGTAACGCCACTCCTCCAGTGCCAACTTAATGGCTAACAATTCTCGGTCTCATATAGAATAATTGCGCTCAGATGAGGAGAAGAGTTTGGAGATGAAGCCGCAGGTTACCATTCTTCCGGATAACGCCTTTTGGGTGAGCACTGCTCCGGCTCCGGAGGAGGAGGCGTCTACTTCTAAGAATAATTGTTTGTTGCTGTCCGGACGGCGCACCACAGGAGCGGAGGAGAAAGCTTGTTTCAAAGACAGGAAGGCTTCCTCTGCCTCGGGCGGCCATTCTTTGGGATTAGCGCCCTTACGGGTGAGCGCAGAGATAGGGACAGTCCGAGAAGAGAAGTGCGGAATGAAGAGGCGGTAGTAGTTGGCGAAGCCCAGGAACCGCTGGATAGCCTTCAACCCCTCTGGTCGGGGCCACTTCTGGAAGGCAGACAGTTTCTCAGGATCCATTCGTAGACCGGTCTGAGAGATGATGTAGCCCTGAAATGGAAGCGAAGTCTGCTCAAAGAGGCACTTCTCAAATTTAGCGTAGAGGTGGTTTTGCCTGAGCCTGAGCAGGACCTGACGAACGTCCCTCCGGTGTGTGGGGAGATCCGGAGAGAAGACCAAGATGTCGTACAGGTATACCACCACGCAGGATTAGAGAAGGTCACGGAAGATATCATTGACCAACTCTTGAAAGATGGCGGGAGCATTACAGAGACCGAAGGGCATTACGAGGTATTCATAGTGGCCATCCCGGGTGTTGAATGCCGTCTTCCATTCATCCCCCTGACGGATACGAACCAGGTTATAGGCCCCACGGAGATCCAGCTTGGTGAAGATTCTAGCACCCCTCAAACGGTCAAATAATTCAGGTATGAGCGGAAGGGGGTATTTATTCTTCACCGTGATCTGGTTTAGGCCTCTATAGTCTATGCAGGGACGGAGTGAGCCGTCCTTCTTTTTAACGAAGAAGAAGCTTCCTCCCGCCGGGGAGGTAGATTTCCGGATAAATCCCCCGGCCAGGTTCTCCTCGATATATTCAGACATGGACCGGGTCTCAGCAGCGGACAAAGGGTAGATACGCCCTCGGGGCGGAGTAGCGCCAGGTACCAAGTCGATAGGGCAATCGTATGTTCTATGAGGAGGCAATATCTCTGCTTCCTTTTTATTAAAGACATCGGCATAAGACCAATAGGGTACCGGCAGGCCAAGTAGATTGGCTGGGGGAGGAGAAGGACGGGCAGGACGAACCGGAACTAATTAAGTCTTATGGCAGTCATGTCCCCAGCGAAGGACTACTCCGGTCTGCCAGTCAAGCACGGGTGCATGTCTCTGGAGCCAAGGTAGGCCAAGCAAAAGGGCATGAGAGAGACCAAGTAGAACATGAAAGAAGATGCTCTCAGAGTGTAGCATTCCCACCTGCAGAGTTATGGGTTCGGTGATAAGTTGGATGGGATGCGGTAAGAGACCCCCGTCCACGGAAGCGACAGATAAGGGTTCGGCCAGAAGTTTGGTGGGAATGCAGTATTTCTCTACCAGGGACTGAGAAATAAGATTTCCGGCAGCTCCAGAATCAAGTTGAGCTAGTTCAAAGTAACGGTTCTCACCGCAGATGATAGAGACCGACAGCATCAGAGATGGAGAGGGTTTATTCTTGTCTAGGATGACCTCTCTGAGCGATCCTAGACACAGGCGTTTCCCGACCTCTCCGGGCAGGAACAGATCCGGTGCTCCTTACTGCCACAGTAGGAGCAGCTCCCCTCGGCTCGGCGTTACTCTTGACGGTTTTTGACCATCTTGGTCTGGTTGAACTGCATAGACTCGGGTGAGTGCGCCTGGCGAGTAACAGAGGAAGTGACTGGATTCTGGAAGGTAGGAGCAAGGCGAGGAAACCTCCTCTCACGGGTGACCTCTTTGGTACGCTCCTGGAACCAGATGTCAATCCGGGTGGCAAGTGTTATTAAATCATCGAGAGTGGTAGGAATGTCCCGACCGGCAAGTTCATCTTTAATCCGGCCGGATAGACCTTCCCAGAAGACAGACACCAGGGCTTCATTATCCCAGGCAAGCTCAGAAGCAAGGGTACGGAACCGTATGGCATATTGGCCCACGGTGAGACTCCCTTGACGGAGGCGCAGCAGAGATGAGGCAGATGAGGTCTTTCGTTCTGGTTCGTCGAAGACTTTCCGGAAGGCCGAGAGAAAGGCTGGCAGGTCGGACACCAGGAGGTCTCCTCTCTCCCATAGAGGATTTAGCCAAGCCAGCGCCTCCCCAGTGAGATGGGACATGATCAAGGCCACCTTGGCTCGGTCGGTGGAAAACTGGTGTGTCAAAAGTTCGAAGTGCAGGGTGCACTGGTTAATGAAGCCCCGTGCCTGACCGGGATCTCCACTAAAACGAGGCGGGGTGGAAAGACGGGGACCGGGAGGGGATGCCATGGTATTGATGGG
Organism: Phyllobates terribilis; assembly: GCF_046119375.1. Classification (NCBI taxonomy): domain Eukaryota; kingdom Metazoa; phylum Chordata; class Amphibia; order Anura; family Dendrobatidae; genus Phyllobates; species Phyllobates terribilis. The sequence goes on from NW_027362767.1 coordinate 165,968,397, forward strand.
CAGCGGCGCTGCCGGGGTAGTAGTTGTGCGAGTGGAAGCAGCTCCCGACGAGGCAGTCAGTGTGTCCAGGCGGGAGTGAACACTACGCAGGTAGCCCAAGATGGAGTCCTGATGGGACCTCTGACGGGAAAGTTCATGACATAGGTCCGAGAGCGAGGGAGCTTGGGTGCCACCGGGTTCCATGGCCCGAGCAAACTGTAACGGGTCTGGTCTGGGAGGTGGAACCTCTGAGCTAATATACAAAGGGGCAGTCCTTGTAAGGAAGCGGGTGGCTCCCAGGGAAGGCGGGCAGGTAGTCACGGCAAGTGACAGGAACAGTCTCTGGGAAGAAGGGCAGGAGGTCACGGCAAGTAACGGGAACAGTCTCTTGACAGGCGGGTGGTCACGGCAAGTGACAGCAGGGTAGGAGTCTCTAGACAGGCAGGTGGTCACGGCAAGTGACAGCAGGGTAAGAGTCTCTAGACAGGCAGGTGGTCACGGCAAGTGACGGCAGAGCCTCCAGGTAGGATAGCAGGCGTGTAGCAGGTAAGCGCTCACAGGTGAGCGGGTAAGAATCTCTCGGCTGGCTGGCAGGTGGTCACGGCAGGTGACGGCAGAGCCTCCAGGTAGGCTAGCTGGCAGGTAGCAGGTGAGCGCTCCCAGGTGAGCGGGTAAGAGTCTCTCGACTGGCTGGCAGGTGGTCACGGCAAGTGACGGCAGAGCCTCCAGGTAGGCTAGCTGGCAGGTAGCAGGTGAGCACTCCCAGGTGAGCGGGAAAGAGTCTCTCGGCTGGCTGGCAGGTGATCTCAGGCAGGTATCAGGCAGGTATCAGGCAGGTACCAGGCAGGTATCAAGCAGGAATCAGGCAGGTGCTTCTTGATCAGCAGGCGGACTGGTCCATAGACAGACTGGCGAATGCAGGTAGACAGACTGTCGGACCGCAGGAATGCAAGCAGGTAGACAGAGCTGGAAAGCAGACAGGCAACGGGACCTGAGGGCTGAAGCAGAGGTGAAAGGCTTTGCAACAACTTTGCTTGGGCACCTCCATTTTGGAGGAGGTGCCTTATATATGGGAGCTCCACCGGCAATTGGCCGGGGACTCCTTAGGACGGCGCGCGCGGCCCCTTTAAGAGAGAGGGAGCGCGCGCGTGCCCTAAGCACAGTGCCCGGGAATCGGCGAGCGCTACCAGCAGCGCGGGAAGAGGACGCCGAGGACGGAGCAGGGAGGTGAGAGGAACGGCGTCTCTGCCTAGCAGGAGGCAGGGACCCCGACGCTACAGTAAGTATAGATGGACTAATAGAACAAGTCCCACACACTGCTAGAAGGCGAAATATTTTTTCAGAGCTAGATGCAGAAAAAAATCATATTAAATTTGCAACCTGATGGAGGTTAGTATAGATGGACTAATAGAAAAAGTCCCAAACACTGCTACAAGCCAAAATATTTTTTCACAGCTAGATGCAGAGAAAAATTATATTGAATTTGCAACCTGATGGAGGTTAGTATAGATGGACTAATAGAACAAGTCCCACACACTGCTAGAAGCCGAAATATTTTTTCAGCGCTAGATGCAGAAAAAAATTATATTGAATTTGCAACCTGATGGAGGTTAGTATAGATGGACTAATAGAACAAGTCCCACACACTGCTACAAGCCAAAATATTTTTTCAGAGCTAGATGCAGAAAAAAATTATATTGAATTTGCAACCTGATGGAGGTTAGTATAGATGGACTAATAGAACAAGTCCCACACACTGCTACAAGCCGAAATATTTTTTCAGAGCTTGATGCAGAAAAACATTATATTGAATTTGCAACCTGATGGAGGTTAGTATATATGGACTAATAGAACAAGTCCCACACACTGCTAGAAGCCGAAATATTTTTTCAGAGCTAGATGCAGAAAAAAATTATATTGAATTTGCAACCTGATGGAGGTTAGTATAGATGGACTAATAGAATGATGCTATGCCCAAAAGGTTGTACTTCACTGGGTGCAGTAAAAAAATTTGTATTCTATACACACGTGGTGTAGCTTGCAACACAGATAGGCTACTCCACTGATTAACACACTCTGCAATAGGCCAAAAAGGATTTGCTTTGCTAGATTTAGCCAAATGCTGTGAAAAAAACTTGCACAGCACTGGCACAGACCTCCCTGGCAAGAAGTGATAGAAAATGATGTAACTTAGTCCTGAAAAGGACTGCAATTACAATTAGTCTTTACTCCCAACTAGTGTTGAGCCACCCCCGTAGTGTTCGAGTTCGGTTCGGTTCGTCGAACACCCGTGTGTTCGTCGAACTGTTCGCCAAACTGTTCGTCGAACACCTTCGAACACCGTTAAAACCAATGGCAGGCAAACAAAAACACATAGAAACACATAGAAAACACATTCAAAGGTGTCCAAAAGCTGACAAACTGCTCAGAAGACACAACTAACACATGGAAAAGTGACAAGTACATATAGTCATGCGAAAAGAAAAGAGGTGGAGGAGTAAAAGGAGGGGGAGACACAGATATAGGCATGTCATGCCCTTCTAAAATCCAAAAAGTGAGAAGCCGATATGGCCAGTCCGCTCCTGCCCGTGCCACCTCCGTATCGCCGGGTTTGTGCCAGAGCCGCGGTGAACCCTGACGGCCAGCCCCCCTCTCCCAATACTGGTGCCTGTCCGCTGGTGGGTCGAGCGAGCCCCCCTGTGGTGGAGGCAGCTCTAAGCTTTTTAATTTAAATTGTCTCTCTAATTTGAATGAATACACTTTAAATCCATTTACAAGGATCTATTGGAGGGCAAGTCTCATGCCAGCAGCCGCGTAATTCCAGCTCCAGTAGCGTTCACTAAAGCTGCAGCAGTTAAAAAGCTTTTATAAGGATCGAGCTCGGCTGTCCACCGAAAGGCATCTTACTGCCACTCCCAGCCCCTATGCCTTGGGGTGCCTCCTGATGCTCTTCACTGATTATCCCGTGGTCCCGAAGCATTTCCTTTGAAAAAATTAAGTGTCCAAACTACAGGTGGTGTAGCTTGCTTAACAGCCGGGATAATCTGCTGACTAGCAGACACTGCTACTAGGCACAAAGTATTTCCTGGGCTAGATGCAGTTAAAAATTTGTAATTAGATACTCTCGTTGGATGCTGAGAAAGCATTCCATAGAGTCTCCTGGCACGCCATATATGATTCTCTTAAAAAGCTTGGGGTAGGGGTCTAGGGGACCCTTTTATAGCCAAAATCATGGCCCCGTATCGCAATACGTCACCTAGGCTGAAGATAAATGGAACTGTAGCACCCTGAGTGCTCGGTTGCTACAGAGGTATTGCACCTCACCCAGAGGTGTGATATCTCACTCTCAGGTAAGGATGGAGTGTGGATCAGGACCCGACACCTGCATGCATTACACCACATTGCCGTGGGGCAGGGCGACCAATATGCCCCTGAGATGGGCACGACAGTCCCTGTCCCTGGCTGGAGTGTGGGGAGGGAACACTGAGGAAGGGGAACCCTGTAGTGCAGAAGCAGGGAGGAAGCAGTTCCTGGGTGCATTGAGAAGGGAGTATAAAAGGTGGGCACCATCTTAGCTCAGTGCAGAGAAGTCTGAGCAGAAGTGACAGGGAGCAGGGGCACTGCATGAGCTCTGCTCCGGAGGCGGGCCTAGTAACAGAGGCCCAGGCATGGAAGAGGGAGAAGGAAGGAAGAGGAGTGGAGAAGGCTCCAGGAACGAGGAACGAAGGGATCCCAGGGGTGCGGACGGGCGAGTCGCCACCGCAAGCCAGAATCCACCTGCGTGGAGGGGTCAGGCCAAATTTGGAGACCGGTCCCCGAAACTAGTCGAGGCAGGAAACGACCCTCAGCTAGAAACCGGAGGCTGTGACATTTTATGTGGCGCAGCCCCTCGCTACACCCGCTAGGAAGGCAACACATAGGGTCAGGGAAACTGGCGCAAAGTTTACCAAGAGGAGGCCCGAGGCAGCCGGACAGAAGTGTTGGTAAGAAAGGCCAGACAAAGGACACACAAAGGTACTGTGAAGCGCTCCAAAGTTATCTGGGAGTTGTCTGAGCCCCTCACCTGGTGAGCACAGTACGACGTGGGCAGCCGTTACCTGCAGACGTGGTCTGGATAATAAGAACTGTGAGTAAAGGCCCTGGACTGCATCACTGACTCCGTGTCTTTACTGCTGCTGCCCTGCACCATCACCCCCATCCTCCGCATACACTGCCCTGAGGCTATACTCCTCCCGTGGGGAGTTATGCTACGCTCTGCTGCACCCACAACACCAGTCTCAGCGGTCTGCCCTGCAGCGGCGGTTCACTCTGACCGCAATCCACAGGTGGCGTAGTCGGACATTTAAACATCAAAACCACATAAATAGTTCCGCCACTGGTTTGACCGCCCTTAGCCACGGAACCGGGTCGCCGCCACGGAGACTACAACCACCAGCATCCACCAAAAAGGGTCCGGCTCCGGGTGTCCCAAGGCCCAGGGGGTGCATCAGAACATTTTCATCACCTTTCACAATCACCAATGGGACAAGGCAGGGATGTCCTCTGTCCCCTCTCTTATACATCCTAGTGACGGAGCACCTGCTCTCATCAATTCGCCATAACCCCAATATTAGGTGGATTAAGGTGGGAGGCAACGAGTACAAGTGCTTTCTATTTGCTGATGATGTCCTAGTATATATCACTCAATCACATATATCCATCCATGCTGTTATGGCTGAAATAAAACACTTTGTTACATGGTCAAATTTTAAAATCAATGCAGCGAAGTCTGAGGCCCTCGATGTCTCCCTCCCCAAATCCATACAGGATTCCATCCAGTCCAACTTTCCCTTTGCCTGGCCCTCACAGGGTATCAAATACTTAGGTATTCCGATTCATAGAGACCTCTCCCATCTATGTTATCTTAATTTTGGGCCCTTTATTGAACAACTCCATACAGACCACGGTTGGCAAGTTAGAACTGTAAGATTCACTACGTGAACCACTGGTGTTTTGTGGAAAAGCATATGTACACTGTGTTCCAAATTATTATGCAAAAAGTGTTTAGGAGTGATAAGGGAAGAATTTGTTTGTTTGTCAGTTAAACTCATTGATGGTGATGTGTGTCAGGGCTCTTTATATCACTGTAAGCAATTGCAGACACCTGTGCTAATTAGTTTGGCAGGTGTGTCCAATGAAAGGCAAGACTACTTAAGAAGGCTGTCCCACATTATTAAGCAGCCTACATTTTCTGCCAAAATGGGAAAGAAAAAGGATGTGTCGGCTGCTGAGAAGCAACAAATTGTGGAGTGTTTAGGTCAAGGCATGACTACAATCAACAATGTGCGATGATCAGGATGAAGTGTCTTGGCAATCAAGAAGTATGTAGCTGATTCACAGTACACACGTGTGCGTGCTGATAAGGGCAAATTGAGGACTCTTTCCTACAGGCAATTACGTCAGGTTAAAAGTGCAGCGGCAAAAAAGCCTTGTCATAGAAGCAGACAAGTTTTTGAAGCTGCTGGTGCCTCCAACGTCCCCCGAACAACAAGATGCAGGGTCCTTCAGAGGTTTGCAGCTGTGCATATGCCATCCTGTCAACCTCCTCTATCCACTTCACACATGCAGAAACGGCTCCAGTGGGCCAAACATTACATGAAGACTGATTTCAAAACTGTTTTGTTCACGGATGAGTGCCATGCAACGCTCGATGGTCCAGATGGATGGAGTGGAGGATGGCTGGTTGATGGACACCCCACGCAAACACGGCTACAGCGCCAACAAGGAGGAGGTGGAGTAATGTTTTGGGCTGAAATCATGGGGAGAGAGATTGTCGGCCCCTTTAGGATCCCTGAAGGGGTAAAGATGAACTCCAGAATGTATGTGGAGTTTCTGAAACAGCACTTCCTGCCATGGTTCAAGAAGAAGAACCCTGTATTCCACAGCAAGATCATATTTATGCATGATAATGCACCATCTCATGCTGCACATAAAACATCTGCATCTCTGGCTGATATGGGCATAAAAGGGGACAAACTTATGGTGTGACCCCCATGCTCCCCTGACCTCTACCCCATTCAGAACCTCTGGAGCATCATCAAAAGGAGTGTCTATGATGGCGGGAGGCAGTTCACATCTAAGCAACAGCTCTGGGAGGGTATTCTGTCCTCATGCAAAACAATTGAAGCAGAAACCATCCAAAACCTGACAAATTCAATGGATGAGAGAGTTCAGAAGCTCCTTTCGAACAAGGGGTCCTATGTGAAAATGTAACATCACCTAGAAAAAAGTTTTTAGTTGAAAACTGTTTGATTTCAGTTTCTAATAACTTGCTAATGCTTATAATTTCAAAAATGACCATTTTTTTGGTCTTTATTAAAATGAAAAGGTTGATCGAAAAGTTTGGGGGATCTAAGAGTGTGGCAACCCAGTAGTCAGGATTACTTCGAATTCTGACAATATGAGGGTCATGTTGCAGGTAGTCCAGCAAGAAGGCACTTATGTGTCTTGCGCATCTCGGAGCCCCAAAATTATTTTCCGGGCTAGATGCAGCTAAAAATTATTATTAATTTTAAATCTGGTGGAGCTTAGTATAGATGGCCTAATAGAATCAGTGCTGCACACTGCTACAAAGCCCAAATTATTTTCCAGCCAAGGTACAGATAAACATGATTAGTAATTTTAAATCTGGTGGAGCTTAGTATAGATGGCCTAATAGAATCAGTACTGCACGCTGCTACAAAGCCCAAATTATTTTCCAGCCAAGATACAGATAAACATGATTAGTAATTTTAAATCTGGTGGAGCTTATTATAGATGGCCTAATAGAATCAGTGCTGCACACTGCTACAAAGCCCAAATTATTTTCCAGCCAAGATACAGATAAACATGATTAGTAATTTGAAAGCTTAAAACGGTTGGTGAGGTGATTTTAACCAATCATCAAGCTTTTACTCTCCCCAGGATGACACAGGGGTAGAAAAGTCGTTTCGGATCCATGATTTGTTCATCTTTATGAACGTGAGTCTGTCTACATTATCAGTGGAGAGCCGCGTGCGCTTATCTGTCAGCACACTACCAGCAGCGCTGAACACACGTTCAGACAGAACGCTGGCTGCGGGGCATGACAAGATCTCCAAGGCGTAAGTGGCTAGCTCCGGCCATTTATCCTGATTGGAAGCCCAAAAAGAGCAAGGGTCCAGTGACACAGTCATGGCTTCAATGTTTACTTGGAGATACTCCTGTACCATCGTCTCTAGGCGTTGACTATGTGTCAGACTTCTTGTCTCCTGTGGCCTTGCAAAGAATGGGCTAAAAAAGTGGTGAAATGATTCCGCAAAATTGATGTTACCAGCAGATACTGTGGTTCTGTTACAGTTTGAGTGCTGAACACTCGACGGTCCCACTGTTGGCAAGCTGGAACTGTGAGATTCACTACGTGCACCACTGGTGTTTTGTGGAAAAGCACATGTAAGATTCTGCAACAGTCTCTGCTGATACTCCTGCATGCGTGCATCCCTTTCTATGGCAGGAATAATTTCTGCAAATTTACTTTTGTACCGGGGATCTAACAGTGTGGCAACCCAGTAGTCAGGATTATTTCTAATTCTCACAATTCGAGGGTCATGTTGCAGGTAGTGCATCAAGAAGGCACTCATGTGTGTTGCGCATCCAGGAGCACCAAGTCCCTGTTGTGTTGGTGGCGAGGTAACAATCATGCTTCCTTCCTCTGTCCTCTCCCCCCAACCTCGCACAACAGAAATGTGATCAAGGTTTCCCTCATCTGATGAGTCTTCCATCAGTTCGTCCTCCACTTCTTCCTGGGCTCCTGCACCTTCCTCACTAGTTTGGCTGCTACCATGCGCCCTGGTAAAACCATCTCCCCCACCCTCACATGCCTGCCGCCTTGGTGCTGCCGACCGCCTGGACCTTGCAGATGTTAGCCCTTCCGCTTACAACTCCTCCTCCTCTACTTCCTCCACCTCCTCTTGTGCCACCACCTGACTCCGAATTCTGTTTAACATGTGCTCCAGCATGTAAATCACCGGAATAGTCATGCTGATAATGGCATCGTCAGCACTAAACATCTTCGTCGCCATTTCAAAACTGTGCAGAAGGGTGCATAGGTCCCTGATCTGAGACCACTCCTCCAGCGTGATTTGCCCCACGTCTGGATCTCGTTGGCCCAGGCTATACGTCAGAACGTATTGCACCAGGGCTTGTCGGTGCTGCCACAGTCGCTGCAACATGTGCAGAGTTGAATTCCACCGGGTAGGCACATCGCATTTTAGCCGGTGAAGTGGCAGGCCTCTCTTCTGTAGAGATGTAAGTAGCTGAGCTGCGGGATGCGAACGGCGGAAGTGAGCACACAGCGACCGTGCCCTCTGCAGAAGGCCATCTAGTCCGGGATAGTGGGCTAAAAATTGCTGGACAACCAGGTTCAACACGTGAGCCATACAAGGCACGTGTGTGACATTGCCCCGGTGAAGGGCCGCACCCAGGTTTGCAAAATTGTCGCACACGGCCTTCCCTGGTTTCAGGTCCAGTGGAGACAACCATTCATGAAATTGGTTCTCCAGAGCTGACCACAACTCCTCAGCTGTGTGACTCACATTTCCCAGACATTTCAAAGTAAAAACCGCCTGATGACGTTGAGCCCTACTGCTAGCATAGTAAGGAGGTGTGTAGGATCCCTTCTGCGCAGTTAGAAAGCTTGTGGCATGACCAGACAGGCTTTGAGTGCAGGTGGAGGACAGAGAGGAGGTTGAGGAGGCAGAAGCAGTGGAGGAACTTTGAGATAAAGAGGATTGACGCACAACTCGTGGGGACGGCAAGACTTGGACAGCAGCCTGCTGTCACCATAGTTAGCCAGTGCCCACTCAGCGACATGTAACGCCCCTGTCCATGCCTACTCGTCCAAGTGTCTGTGGTGAAATGCACCCTGTCACACACAGAGTTTCTCAAAGAAGTGGTGATGTTGTGTGCGAAATGCTGGTGGAGCACAGGCACACCTTTCTTTGAGATGTAGTGCCGACTGGGCATCTGGTACTGGGGCACTGCGACGGACATAAGGTCTCGAAAATCCTCTGTGTCCACCAGGCGGAAAGGCAGCATTTCTGTAGCCAAGAGCTTGCAGATGGTGAAATTCAACCTCTTAGCTTTCTCATGGCTAGGAGGAAATGGTCTTTTACTTGTCCACATCTGAGGGACCGAGGGCTGGCTATTGTGCTTAGACGATGTTGATAAGGGTGTCCCCGGCAAACTGCCGGTCTGTGAGGAAGATGCAGGCGGGCATGTTAGGTTGCCTTGATCCAAAGGTGGTGCTATCGATGTCGGACAGCGCTCAACACCAGCTGGTGTTACCACCTCCAAAGAAAATGATGACCTGCCAATCACGCTGGCTGTTGCGGGTAAAGAGGTGGCAGGTCTGCGCCCCAAAACAGGTGTGACTGCTGTCCCCCAGTCACAGAGGATGAAGAGGCCGCGGATGCACAAGATATGGCAGACGGTGGTTGGCCCGGCCGGCTAGGCCGCATTGTAGCACAGTGAGCTTCCCACTGCAACTTATGCTTCATATCCATGTGACGGTTCATGCATGAAGTACTCAAACTATGTATTTTTTGGCCTCTACTTAGCTTTTGCTGACAAATATTACAGATAACACGAGTTGGGTCATCTTTATCGATCTGAAAAAATGCCCAGGCTATGCAAGGCTTAGCACCCATGCGACCTGAAGAGCCACCACGACTTGTGGTGAGAGGCAGAGTTGTGTTTGAGGATGCAGTTGTTGACGTGCTTCCAGTACTACGTCTCTGTCCAGGAAGGCGCAACCTGACCTCGTCATCACTAGCATCCTCCTCCACCTCCTCTGCTGACCTCATCTCTTGGTTGACTGTGGGTTGACAGTAAGTGGGATCTCCAACCTCATCATCATCACCCTGTGCGTTATCACACCCGTTGTCCTCAGAGCCAACCTGTTCCTGCCCTGACAAAAAACTAAAGTTGTCGCTCCAATCAGGTATTTGAGTCTCATCATCGTCTTCCTCATTGTCTCCACCAACAGGAGTTACACTTTGGGAATGAGGGTCTACATTATGGTCAGAACCATCTGCGTCTGGTCCTGGATCCGACTCATAAAGATTCTGGGCATCAGTGCAGATCATTTCCTCGTCTGGATTCACAGAAGCGCTGGAGTCGACCTCTGATTCCCAGGCTATAGTATGAGTAAACAGCTCTGCAGACTCAACCATCTGTTCTACCTCATACTCAGACGGGCAGCTGGAGATTTGGGAGCTGTGAGGAAGCAAGTGCGATTGGGGTGACACCTTTAAGGACTGGAGTATTTGTGATGTTGAAGTTGATGTGGAGGAGAGCCCACTTAAAGGAACACTTGATATCCGTTGAAGCACCTGCTGTTTTTGTGCCTCATCTGGAATTTGTAGCGATTGGCGTGGCCGTAAGAAAGGGATCTTTTCACATTGTCCGCTAAAAGAAGTAGACATTTTAGCTTGGCTGGAAGATGGTCTTTCTTCTGCAGATGTTACTGTTGCTTTAACACCTACCCCACGGACACAACCTTTTTTGCCCTTCCCAACACGCCTATTCCCCTTTCCACCAGCAGCAGGCCTTTTTTCACTCATTTTGTTGGTTAACTAATTCACAACTCTGGAGTTGTTTGCACAAAAAAACAATGGATGGGAACCGAGCAGAGCTGAGTGGCCAAACTGTGGTATTAGGCCAAAACTATTGGCTGGGTTAGATGCAGAAAAAAATTATATTCAATTTGCAACCTGATGGAGGTCAGTATAGATGGACTAATAGAACAAGTCCCACACACAGCTAGAAGCCCAAATATTTTTTCAGAGGTAGATGCAGAAAAAAAATATATTCAGTTTGCAACCTGATGGAGGTCAGTATAGATGGACTAATAGAGAAAGTCCCACACACTGCTAGAAGGCCAAATATTTTTTCAGAGCTAGATGCAGATAAAAATTATTTTTAATTTGCAACCTGATGGAGGTCAGTATAGATGGACTAATAGAGAAAGTCCCACACACTGCTAGAAGCCCAAATATTTTTTCAGAGCTAGATGCAGAAAAAAATTATATTCAGTTTTCAACCTGATGGAGGTCAGTATAGATGGACTAATAGAACAAGTCCCACACACAGCAAGAAGCCCAAATATTTTTTCAGTTGTAGATGAAGATAAAAAATATTTTTAATTTGCAACCTGATGGAGGTCAGTATAGATGGACTAATAGAGAAAGTCCCACACACTGCTAGAAGGCCAAATATTTTTTCAGAGGTAGATGCAGAAAAAAAATATATTCAGTTTGCAACCTGATGGAGGTCAGTATAGATGGACTAATAGAGAAAGTCCCACACACTGCTAGAAGGCCAAATATTTTTTCAGAGCTAGATGCAGATAAAAATTATTTTTAATTTGCAACCTGATGGAGGTCAGTATAGATGGACTAATAGAGAAAGGCCCACACACTGCTAGAAGCCCAAAATATTTTTCAGAGCTAGATGCAGAAAAAAATTATATTCAGTTTTCAACCTGATGGAGGTCAGTATAGATGGACTAATAGAACAAGTCCCACACACAGCAAGAAGCCCAAATATTTTTTCAGAGGGAGATGCAGATAAAAAATATTTTTAATTTGCAACCTGATGGAGGTCAGTATAGATGGACTAATAGAGAAAGTCCCACACACTGCTAGAAGGCCAAATATTTTTTCAGAGCTAGATGCAGACAAAAATTTATTTTGAATTTGCAACGTGATGGAGGTCAGTATAGATGGACTAATAGAACAAGTCCCACACACTGCTAGAAGACCAAATATTTTTTCAGAGCTAGATGCAGAAAAAAATTATATTCAGTTTGCAACCTGATGGAGGTCAGTATAGATGGACTAATAGAACAAGTCCCACACACTGCTAGAAGTCCAAATATTTTTTTCAGAGCTAGATGCAGATAAAAATTATTTTTAATTTGCAACCTGATGGAGGTCAGTATAGATGGACTAATAGAGAAAGTCCCACACACTGCTAGAAGGCCAAATATTTTTCAGAGCTAGATGCAGATAAAAATTATTTTTAATTTGCAACCTGATGGAGGTCAGTATAGATGGACTAATAGAGAAAGTCCCACACACTGCTAGAAGGCCAAATATTTTTTCAGAGCTAGATGCAGACAAAAAATTATTTTGAATTTGCAACGTGATGGAGGTCAGTATAGATGGACTAATAGAACAAGTCCCACACACTGCTAGAAGACCAAATATTTTTTCAGAGCTAGATGCAGAAAAAAATTATATTCAGTTTGCAACCTGATGGAGGTCAGTATAGATGGACTAATAGAACAAGTCCCACACACTGCTAGAAGTCCAAATATTTTTTTCAGAGCTAGATGCAGATAAAAATTATTTTTAGTTTGCAACCTGATGGAGGTCAGTATAGATGGACTAATAGAGAAAGTCCCACACACTGCTAGAAGGCCAAATATTTTTTCAGAGCTAGATGCAGATAAAAATTATTTTTAATTTGCAACCTGATGGAGGTCAGTATAGATGGACTAATAGAGAAAGCCCCACACACTGCTAGAAGCCCAAATATTTTTTCAGAGCTAGATGCAGAAAAAAATTATATTCAGTTTTCAACCTGATGGAGGTCAGTATAGATGGACTAATAGAACAAGTCCCACACACAGCAAGAAGCCCAAATATTTTTTCAGTGGTAGATGCAGATAAAAAATATTTTTAATTTGCAACCTGATGGAGGTCAGTATAGATGGACTAATAGAGAAAGTCCCACACACTGCTAGAAGGCCAAATATTTTTTCAGAGGTAGATGCAGAAAAAAAATATATTCAGTTTGCAACCTGATGGAGGTCAGTATAGATGGACTAATAGAGAAAGTCCCACACACTGCTAGAAGGCCAAATATTTTTTCAGAGCTAGATGCAGATAAAAATTATTTTTAATTTGCAACCTGATGGAGGTCAGTATAGATGGACTAATAGAGAAAGTCCCACACACTGCTAGAAGCCCAAAAATTTTTTCAGAGCTAGATGCAGAAAAAAATTATATTCAGTTTTCAACCTGATGGAGGTCAGTATAGATGGACTAATAGAACAAGTCCCACACACAGCAAGAAGCCCAAATATTTTTTCAGAGGGAGATGCAGATAAAAAATATTTTTAATTTGCAACCTGATGGAGGTCAGTATAGATGGACTAATAGAGAAAGTCCCACACACTGCTAGAAGGCCAAATATTTTTTCAGAGCTAGATGCAGACAAAAAATTATTTTGAATTTGCAACGTGATGGAGGTCAGTATAGATGGACTAATAGAACAAGTCCCACACACTGCTAGAAGACCAAATATTTTTTCAGAGCTAGATGCAGAAAAAAATTATATTCAGTTTGCAACCTGATGGAGGTCAGTATACATGGACTAATAGAACAAGTCCCACACACTGCTAGAAGTCCAAATATTTTTTTCAGAGCTAGATGCAGATAAAAATTATTTTTAATTTGCAACCTGATGGAGGTCAGTATAGATGGACTAATAGAGAAAGTCCCACACACTGCTAGAAGGCCAAATATTTTTTCAGAGCTAGATGCAGATAAAAATTATTTTTAATTTGCAACCTGATGGAGGTCAGTATAGATGGACTAATAGAGAAAGTCCCACACACTGCTAGAAGCCCAAATATTTTTTCAGAGCTAGATGCAGAAAAAAATTATATTCAGTTTTCAACCTGATGGAGGTCAGTATAGATGGACTAATAGAACAAGTCCCACACACAGCAAGAAGCCCAAATATTTTTTCAGAGGTAGATGCAGATAAAAAATATTTTTAATTTGCAACCTGATGGAGGTCAGTATAGATGGACTAATAGAGAAAGTCCCACACACTGCTAGAAGGCCAAATATATTTTCAGAGCTAGATGCAGAAAAAAAATATATTCAGTTTGCAACCTGATGGAGGTCAGTATAGATGGACTAATAGAGAAAGTCCCACACACTGCTAGAAGGCCAAATATTTTTTCAGAGCTAGATGCAGCCAAAAAATTATTTTGAATTTGCAACGTGATGGAGGTCAGTTTAGATGGACTAATAGAACAAGTCCCACACACAGCTAGAAGCCCAAATATTTTTTCTGAGCTAGATGCAGAAAAAAATTATATTCAGTTTGCAACCTGATGGAGGTCAGTATACATGGACTAATAGAACAAGTCCCACACACTGCTAGAAGTCCAAATATTTTTTTCAGAGCTAGATGCAGATAAAAATTATTTTTAATTTGCAACCTGATGGAGGTCAGTATAGATGGACTAATAGAGAAAGTCCCACACACTGCTAGAAGGCCAAATATTTTTTCAGAGCTAGATGCAGATAAAAATTATTTTTAATTTGCAACCTGATGGAGGTCAGTATAGATGGACTAATAGAGAAAGTCCCACACACTGCTAGAAGCCCAAATATTTTTTCAGAGCTAGATGCAGAAAAAAATTATATTCAGTTTTCAACCTGATGGAGGTCAGTATAGATGGACTAATAGAACAAGTCCCACACACAGCAAGAAGCCCAAATATTTTTTCAGAGGTAGATGCAGATAAAAAATATTTTTAATTTGCAACCTGATGGAGGTCAGTATAGATGGACTAATAGAGAAAGTCCCACACACTGCTAGAAGGCCAAATATATTTTCAGAGCTAGATGCAGAAAAAAAATATATTCAGTTTGCAACCTGATGGAGGTCAGTATAGATGGACTAATAGAGAAAGTCCCACACACTGCTAGAAGGCCAAATATTTTTTCAGAGCTAGATGCAGCCAAAAAATTATTTTGAATTTGCAACGTGATGGAGGTCAGTATAGATGGACTAATAGAACAAGTCCCACACACAGCTAGAAGCCCAAATATTTTTTCTGAGCTAGATGCAGAAAAAAATTATATTCAGTTTGCAACCTGATGGAGGTCAGTATAGATGGACTAATAGAGCAAGTCCCACACACAGCTAGAAGCCCAAATATTTTTTCAGAGGTAGATGCAGAAAAAAATTTATATTCAGTTTGCAACCTGATGGAGGTCAGTATAGATGGACTAATAGAGAAAGTCCCACACACTGCTAGAAGGCCAAATATTTTTTCAGAGCTAGATGCAGACAAAAAATTATTTTGAATTTGCAACGTGATGGAGGTCAGTATAGATGGACTAATAGAACAAGTCCCACACACTGCTAGAAGGCCAAATATGTTTTCAGAGCTAGATGCAGAAAAAAATTATATTCAGTTTGCAACCTGATGGAGGTCAGTATAGATGGACTAATAGAACAAGTCCCACACACAGCAAGAAGCCCAAATATTTTTTCAGAGGTAGATGCAGATAAAAAATATTTTTAATTTGCAACCTGATGGAGGTCAGTATAGATGGACTAATAGAGAAAGTCCCACACACTGCTAGAAGGCCAAATATATTTTCAGAGCTAGATGCAGAAAAAAAATATATTCAGTTTGCAACCTGATGGAGGTCAGTATAGATGGACTAATAGAGAAAGTCCCACACACTGCTAGAAGGCCAAATATTTTTTCAGAGCTAGATGCAGCCAAAAAATTATTTTGAATTTGCAACTTGATGGAGGTCAGTATTGATGGACTAATAGAACAAGTCCCACACACAGCTAGAAGCCCAAATATTTTTTCTGAGCTAGATGCAGAAAAAAATTATATTCAGTTTGCAACCTGATGGAGGTCAGTATAGATGGACTAATAGAGCAAGTCCCACACACAGCTAGAAGCCCAAATATTTTTTCAGAGGTAGATGCAGAAAAAAATATATATTCAGTTTGCAACCTGATGGAGGTCAGTATAGATGGACTAATAGAGAAAGTCCCACACACTGCTAGAAGGCCAAATATTTTTTCAGAGCTAGATGCAGACAAAAAATTATTTTGAATTTGCAACGTGATGGAGGTCAGTATAGATGGACTAATAGAACAAGTCCCACACACTGCTAGAAGGCCAAATATGTTTTCAGAGCTAGATGCAGAAAAAAATTATATTCAGTTTGCAACCTGATGGAGGTCAGTATAGATGGACTAATAGAACAAGTCCCACACACAGCAAGAAGCCCAAATATTTTTTCAGAGGTAGATGCAGATAAAAAATATTTTTAATTTGCAACCTGATGGAGGTCAGTATAGATGGACTAATAGAGAAAGTCCCACACACTGCTAGAAGGCCAAATATATTTTCAGAGCTAGATGCAGAAAAAAAATATATTCAGTTTGCAACCTGATGGAGGTCAGTATAGATGGACTAATAGAGAAAGTCCCACACACTGCTAGAAGGCCAAATATTTTTTCAGAGCTAGATGCAGCCAAAAAATTATTTTGAATTTGCAACTTGATGGAGGTCAGTATTGATGGACTAATAGAACAAGTCCCACACACAGCTAGAAGCCCAAATATTTTTTCTGAGCTAGATGCAGAAAAAAATTATATTCAGTTTGCAACCTGATGGAGGTCAGTATAGATGGACTAATAGAGCAAGTCCCACACACAGCTAGAAGCCCAAATATTTTTTCAGAGGTAGATGCAGAAAAAAATATATATTCAGTTTGCAACCTGATGGAGGTCAGTATAGATGGACTAATAGAGAAAGTCCCACACACTGCTAGAAGGCCAAATATTTTTTCAGAGCTAGATGCAGACAAAAAATTATTTTGAATTTGCAACGTGATGGAGGTCAGTATAGATGGACTAATAGAACAAGTCCCACACACTGCTAGAAGGCCAAATATGTTTTCAGAGCTAGATGCAGAAAAAAATTATATTCAGTTTGCAACCTGATGGAGGTCAGTATAGATGGACTAATAGAATGATGCTATTCCCAAAAGATTTTACTTCACTAGTTGCAGTAAAAAATTGGTATTCTATACACAGGTGGTATATCTTGCAACACAGATAGGCTACTCCACTGACTAACACACTCTGCAATAGGCCAAAAAGGATTAGCTTTGCTAGATTCAGCCAAATGCTGTGAAAAAAACTTGCACAGCACTGGCACAGACCTGCCTGGCAAAAACTGATAGGAACTGATGTAACCTAGTCCTGAAAAGGACTTCAATTACAATTAGTCTTTACTCCCACAACCTATCTATTTAAGAGCACAGACCTGCCTGATAAAAGTCATAGGAAATGCTGTAACCTAGTCCTTAAAAGGACTGCAATCACAACTATTCCCTACTCCCAAGCTATCTGTAGATTTGCGTGATAATTGGCTTGAAATTAACAAAGTATAGCGCACACAGCAACAGCGGTGCCGTCTAACACGCAGCTGCAGCAGTGAGAAAATGGTGGCGACAGGGAAAATGTCTGGGTCTTATAGGGCAAGGACATGTGACATACACTGCCAAAGACACATGCCCTTGATTTGTGCGAAAATTGGCTTGAAATTAACAAGGTATAGCGCACACAGCAACAGCGGTGCCGTCTAACATGCAGCTGCAGCAGTGAGAAAATGGTGGCGACGGGGAAAATGGCTTGGTCTTATAGGGCAATTACATGTGACATACACTGCCAATGACACATGCCCTTGCTTGTGTGAAAAAAAGCACTTCGCTCCGTGTGTGCGCTGCTGATAGGCTGACAGATTGCACCTCCCCACTGTAAATGCGGTAAAGAGAAAAAAAAATGAAGATCTTCATTATTCCTGCAGAGATCCATCCCCTGCCCCTCCCCCCGCCCCGCTGTACACTCAAACTGCATATTAACATTAATTTTCATCATAACTGAGAAAAAATCCATTTATGATTTTGGTGCACGAACAGTTATCGAACATAACCTCGAACAGCCGAATTTTTCTCAAATCGTTCGTGTTCGCCGAACGGCTTGAACACCGCCCAAAACAGCTCGAATTTGAGATTGGCGAACAGTTCGAGTCGAACAACGCTCATCTCTACTCCCAACCTATCTATTTAAGAGCACAGACCTGCCTGATAAAAGTGATAGGAACTGATGTAACTTAGTCCTGAAAAGGACTGCAATTAAAATTAGTCTTTACTCCCAACCTATCTATTTAAGAGCACAGACCTGCCTGATAAAAGTCGTAGGAAATTATGTAACCTAGTCCTTAAAAGGACTGCAATCTCAACTCTTCCCTACTCCCAAGCTATCTGTAGATTTGCGTGATATTTGGCTTGAAATTAACAAAGTATAGCGCACACAGCAACAGCGGTGCCGTCTAACACGCAGCTGCAGCAGTGAGAAAATGGTGGCGACAGGGAAAATGGCTGGGTCTTATAGGGCAAGGACATGTGACATACACTGCCAATGACACATGCCCTTGCTTGTGTGAAAAAAAGCAATTCGCTCCGTGTGTGCGCTGCTGATAGGCTGACAGATTGCACCTTTCCACTGTAAATGCGGGAAAGAGAAAAAAAAATGGAGATCTTCATTATTTCTGCAGAGATCCATCCTCTGCCCCTCCCCCCGCCCCGCTGTACACTCAAACTGCGTATTAACATTAATTTTCAGCATTACTGAGAAAAAATCCAGTTATGATTTTGGTGCACGAACAGTTATCGAACATAACCTCGAACAGCCGAATTTTTTTCAAATCGTTCGGGTTCGCCGAACGGTACGAACACTGCCCAAAACAGCTCGAATTTGAGATTGGCGAACAATTCGATTTGAACACCGCTCATCTCTATTCTCGACCTACAACCCATGGCAAAAATTATGGAATCAAACGGTTCGGAGGATGTTCATTCAGTTGTTTAATGTTGTTGAAAAAAATCAGATTACAGACATGGCACAAAACTAAAGTCATTTAAATGGCAACTTTAGGGCTTTAAGAAACACTAGAAGAAATCAAGATAAAAAATGTGGTACTCAGTAAGGGTAATTTTTTTCAGACCAAGCAGAGGGAAAAAATTATGGAATCACTCAATTCAGAGGAAAAGATTATGGAATCACCCTGTAAATTTTCATTTCCAAAACTAACACCTGCATCAAATTAGATCTGCTCGTTAGTCTGCATCTAAAAAGGAGTGATCACACCTTGGAGAGCTGTTGCACCAAGTGGACTGACTTGAATCATGGCTCCAACACGAGAGATGTTAATTGAAACAAAGGAGAGGATTATCAAACTCTTAAAAGAAGTTAAATCATCACGCAATATTGCAAAAGATGTTGGTAGTTCACAGTCAGCTGTGTCTAAAATCTGGACCAAATACAAACAACATGGGAAGGTTGTTAAAGCAAACATACTGGTAGACCAAGGAAGACATCAAAGCGTCAAGACCGGAAACTTAAAGCAATATGTCTCCAAAACAGGAAATGCACAACAAAACAAATGAGGGACGAATGGGAGGAAACTGGAGTCAATGTCTGTGACCGAACTGTAAGAAACTGCCTAAAGGAAATGGGATTTACATACAGAAAAGCTAAACATAAGCCATCATTAACACCTAAACAGAAAAAAACAAGGTTACATTGGGCTAAGGAAAAGCAATCGTGGACTGTGGATGACTGGATGAAAGTCATATTCATTGATGAATCACGAATCTGCATTAGGCAAGGTGATGATGCTGGTACTTTTGTTTGGTGCCGTTCCAATGAGATTTATAAAAATTACTGCATGAAGAGAACATGCAAATTTCCACAGTCATTGATGATATGGGGCTGCATGTCAGGTAAAGGCACTGGGGAGATGGCTGTCATTACATCTTCAATAAATGCACAAGTTTACATTGATATTTTGGACAGTTTTCTTATCCCATCAGTTGAAAGGATATTTGGGGATGATGACATCATCTTTCAAGATGATAATGCATCCTGCCATAGAGCAAAAACTGTGAAAACATTCCTTGAAAGAAGACACATAAGGTCAATGTCATAGCCTGCAAATAGTCCGGCTCTTAATCCAATTGAAAATCTTTGGTGGAAGTTGAAGAAAATGGTCCATGACAAGGCTCCAACCTGCAAAGCTTATCTGGCAACAGCAATCAGAGAAAGTTGGAGCCAGATTGATGAAGAGTTCTGTTTGTCACTAATTAAGTCCATGCCTCAGAGACTGCAAGCTGTTATTAAAGCCTGAGGTGGTGCAACAAAATACTCGTGATGTATTAGAGTGTTCTTTTCTGTGTTTGTTTTTCATGATTCCATAATTTTTTCCTCAGAAATTGAGTGATTCCATATTTTTTTTCCCTCTGCTTGGTCTGAAAAAAATTACCCTTACCGAGTACCACATTATTTATCTTGATTTCTTTTAGTGTTTCTTAAAGCCATAAAGTTGCCATTTGAAATGACTTTAGTTTTGTGCCATGTCTGTGATCTGCTTTTTTTCAACAACATTAAACAACTGAATGAACATCCTCCGAGCACGGTGATTCCATAATTTTTGCCAGGGGTTGTATGTAATCAGCTTCTGGGGGTTAAGTGGTTTTCTAAACTTGATCTTAGAGCAGGTTACAATTTGATATGCATCTGGAATGGTGATGAGTGGAAAAGAGCGTTCTTAATATCTGAGTGTCTATTTGAAAATCTTGTCATGCCATTTGGGTTGTCCAATGCACCTGCTGTTTTACAAAACTTTATGAATGATATTTTCTCTGATTGCATTTGAAGATTTGTTTTGATGGTATGCCTGGATGGTATTCTAATTTTCTCACCAAATTTGGACCTCACTGGGAACATGTCCATGTAGAATTACAGAGGTTGAGGGAGAACTGTTTGTTTGCTAAATTAGAGAAGTGTGTTTTTTCTGGTCAGGAAATTTCTTTCTTGGGGTTTATCTTGTCAGCAGAAGGGTTTAGGATGGACCCTGGAAAGGTTTAGGCCATAATTGATTGGGTTCAACCTCGTGACCTTAAAGTTTTGCAACGTTTTCTAGGATTTGTCAACTATTATAGGAAATTCAATAGAAGTTTCTCTTAGATTTCTAAACCTATTACTGACCTAACATGTATGAATGTGGATCTCAAGGTTTGGTTGCTGGATGCTACCAGGGCTTTTGAAAAATTAAAAGAGTACTTTATGTCTGCTCTTGTTATAATCCAACCCAATTTCCAAGAACCATTTATTGTGGACGTGGATGCTTCAGAGGTCAGAGTACGAGCCGTTCCATTGCAGGGGCCAAAAACTCTGACTAACCTCCGTCCGTGTGCTTTTTTTTCTAAAATATTCTCTTCTGCAGAAAGAAATTATGATGCTGGGAATCGTGAGTTACTTTGCTGTTAAATTGGCATTTGAGGAATGAAGGAATTTTTGTAGGGGGGTGATTCCACAAGTTAGTGTGGTCACTGATCACCGGAATCTAGCTCACATTAAATAAACTAAATGATTATCCCCAGATAGGCCTGCTGGTCCTGGTTTCTCTCTAGGTTTAATTTCTGTATCACGTTCAAGCTGGGTTCTAAGAATGTGAGGGTTGACACGTTATCACTAGTGTTGAGCCACCCCCGTAGTGTTCGAGTTCGGTTCGGTTCGTCGAACACCCGTGTGTTCGCCGAACTGTTCGTCGAACTGTTCGTCGAACACCTTCGAACACCGTTAAAACCAATGGCAGGCAAACAAAAACACATAGAAACACATAGAAAACACCTTCAAAGGTGTCCAAAAGCTGACAAACTGCTCAGAAGACACAACTAACACATGGAAAAGTGACAAGTACATATAGTCATGCGAAAAGAAAAGAGGTGGAGGAGTAAAAGGAGGGGGAGACACAGATATAGGCATGTCATGCCCTTCTAAAATCCAAAAAGTGAGAAGCCGAGACGGCCAGTCCGCTCCTGCCCGTGCCACCTCCGTGTCGCCGGGTTTGTGCCAGAGCCGCGGTGAACCCTGACGGCCAGCCCCCCTCTCCCAATACTGGTGCCTGTCCGCTGGTGGGTCGAGAGAGCCCCCCTGTGGTGGAGGCAGCTCTAAGCTTTTTAATTTAAATTGTCCCTCTAATTTGAATGAATACACTTTAAATCCATTTACAAGGATCTATTGGAGGGCAAGTCTCATGCCAGCAGCCGCGTAATTCCAGCTCCAGTAGCGTCCACTAAAGCTGCTGCAGTTAAAAAGCTTTTATAAGGATCGAGCTCGGCTGTCCACCGCAAGGCATCCTAGTGCCAGTCCCAGCCCCTATGCCTTGGGGTGCCTCCTGATGCTCTTCACTAAGTATCCCGTGGTCCCGAAGCATTTCCTTTGAAAAAATTAAGTGTCCAAACTACAGGTGGTGTAGCTTGCTTAACAGCCGGGATAATCCGCTGACTAGCAGACACTGCTACTAGGCACAAAGTATTTCCTGGGCTAGATGCAGTTAAAAATTTGTAAGTAGATACTCTCGTTGGATGCTGAGAAAGCATTCCATAGAGTCTCCTGGCACGCCATATATGATTCTCTTAAAAAGCTTGGGGTAGGGGTCTAGGGGACCCTTTTATAGCCAAAATCACGGCCCTGTATCACAATACGTCACCTAGGCTGAAGATAAATGGAACTGTAGCACCGAGGGCTCGGTTGCTACAGACGTATTGCACCTCACCCAGAGGTGTGATATCTCACTCTCAGATAAGGATGGAGTGTGGATCAGGACCCGACACCTGCATGCATTACACCACATTGCCGTGGGGCAGGGCGACCAATATGCCCCTGAGATGGGCACGACAGTCCCTGTCCCTGGCTGGAGTGGGGGGAGGGAACACTGAGGAAGGGGAACCCTGCAGTGCAGGAGCAGGGAGGAAGCAGTTCCTGGGTGCATTGAGAAGGGAGTATAAAAGGTGGGCACCATCTTAGTTCAGTGCAGAGAAGTCTGAGCAGAAGTGGCAGGGAGCAGGGGCTCTGCATGAGCTCTGCTCCAGAGGCGGGTCTAGTAACAGAGGCCCAGGCCTGCAAGAGGGAGAAGGAAGGAAGAGGAGCGGAGAAGGCTCCAGGAACGAGGAATGAAGGGATCCCAGGGGTGCGGACGGGCGAGTCGCCACCGCACGCCCGAATCCACCTGCGTGGAGGGGTCAGGCCAAAGGGGGAGACCGGTCCCCGAACTAGTGGAGGCAGGAAACGACCCTCAGCTAGAAACCGGAGGCTCTGACATTTTATGTGGCGCAGCCCCTTGCTCCACCCGCTAGGAAGGCACCACATAGGGTCAGGGAAACTGGCGCCAAGTTTACAAGAGGAGGCCCTAGGCAGCCGGACAGAAGTGTTGGTAAGAAAGGCCAGACAAAGGACACACAAAGGGGGTCCTGTGAAGCGCTCCAAAGTTATCTGGGAGTTGTCTGAGCCCCTCACCTGGTGAGCACAGTACGACGTGGGCAGCCGTTACCTGCAGACGTGGTCTGGATAATAAGAACTGTGAGTAAAGGCCCTGAACTGCATCACTGACTCCGTGTCGTTACTGCTGCTGCCCTGCACCATTACCCCCATCCTCCGCATACACTGCCCTGAGGCTATACTCCTCCCGTGGGGAGTTATGCTACGCTCTGCTGCACCCACAACACCAGCCTTAGCGGTCTGCCCTGTAGCGGCGGTTCACTCTGACCGCAATCCACGGGTGGCGTAGTCGGACATTTAAACATCAAAACCACATAAATAGTTCCGCCACTGGTTTGACCGCCCTGAGCCACGGAACCGGATCGCCGCCACGAAGACTACAACCACCAGCATCCACCAAAAAGGGTCCGGCTCCGGGTGTCCCAAGGCCCAGGGGGTGCGTCAGAACATTTTCATCACCTTTCACAATCACCAATGGGACAAGGCAGGGATGTCCTCTGTCCCCTCTCTTATACATCCTAGTGACGGAGCACCTGCTCTCATCAATTCGCCATAACCCCAATATTAGGTGGATTGAGGTGGGAGGCACCGAGTACAAGTGCTCTCTATTTGCTGATGATGTCCTAGTATATATCACTCAATCACATATATCCATCCCTGCTGTTATGGCTGAAATAGATCACTTTGTTACATGGTAAAATTTTAAAATCAATGCAGCGAAGTCTGAGGCCCTCGATGTCTCCCTCCCTAAATCCATATAGGATTCCATCCAGTCCAACTTTCCCTTTGCCTGGCCCTCACAGGGTATCAAATACTTAGGAATTCCTATTCATAGAGACCTCTCCCATCTATGTTATCTTAATTTTGGGCCCTTTATTGAACAATTCCATACAGACCACGGTTGGCAAGTTAGAACTGTAAGATTCACTACGTGAACCACTGGTGTTTTGTGGAAAAGCACATGTACACCGCGTTCCAAATTATTATGCAAAAAGTGTTTAGGAGTGATAAGGGAAGAATTTGTTTGTTTGTCAGTTAAACTCATTGATGGTGATGTGTGTCAGGGCTCTTTATATCACTGTAAGCAATTGCAGACACCTGTGCTAATTAGTTTGGCAGGTGTGTCCAATGAAAGGCAAGACTACTTAAGAAGGCTCTCTCACATTATTAAGCAGCCTACATTTTCTGCCAAAATGGGAAAGAAAAAGGATGTGTCGGCTGCTGAGAAGCAACAAATTGTGGAGTGTTTAGGTCAAGGCATGACTACAATCAACATTGTGCGATGATCAGGATGAAGTGTCTTGGCAATCAAGAAGTATGTAGCTGATTCACAGTACACACGTGTGCGTGCTGATAAGGGCAAATTGAGGACTCTTTCCTACAGGCAATTACGTCAGGTTGAAACAGCAGCGGCAAAAAAGCCTTGTCATAGCAGCAGACAAGTTTTTGAAGCTGCTTGTGCCTCCAACGTCCCCCAAACAACAAGATGCAGGGTCCTTCAGAGGTTTGCAGCTGTGCATATGCCATCCTGTCGACCTCCTCTATCCACTTCACACAAGCAGAAACGGCTCCAGTGGGCCAAACATTACATGAAGACTGATTTCAAAACTGTTTTGTTCACGGATGAGTGCCGTGCAGCGCTCGATGGTCCAGATGAATGGAGTGGAGGATGGCTGGTTGATGGACACCCCACGCAAACACGGCTACAGCGCCAACAAGGAGGAGGTGGAGTAATGTTTTGGGCTGGAATCATGGGGAGAGAGATTGTCGGCCCCTTTAGGATCCCTGAAGGCGCTAAAGATGAACTCCATAATGTATGTGGATTTTCTCAAACAGCACTTCCTGCCATGGTTCAAGAAGAAGAACCGTGTATTTCACAGCAAGATCATTTTTCTGCATGATAATGCACCATCTCATGCTGCACATAAAACATCTGCATCTCTGGCTGATATGGGCATAAAAGGGGACAAACTTATGGTGTGACCCCCATGCTCCCCTGACCTCTACCCCATTCAGAACCTTTGGAGCATCATTAAAAGGAGTGTCTATGATGGCGGGAGGCAGTTCACATCTAAGCAACAGCTCTGGGAGGGTATTCTGTCCTCATGCAAAACAATTGAAGCAGAAACCATCCAAAACCTGACAAATTCAATGGACGAGGGAGTTCAGAAGCTCCTTTCGAACAAGGGGTCCTATGTGAAAATGTAACATCACCTAGAATAAAGTTTTGAGTTGAAAACTGTTTGATTTCAGTTTCTAACAACCTGCTAATGCTTATAATTTCAAAAATGACCATTTTTTTGGTCTTTATTAAAGTGAAAAGGTTGATCGAAAAGTTTGGGGGATCTAAGAGTGTGGCAACCCAGTAGTCATGATTACTTCGAATTCTGACAATATGAGGGTCATGCTGCAGGTAGTGCAGCAAGAAGGCACTTATGTGTCTTGCGCATCTCGGAGCCCCAAAATTATTTTCCGGGCTAGATGCAGCTAAAAATTATTTTTAATTTTAAATCTGGTGAAGCTTATTATAGATGGCCTAATAGGATCAGTGCTGCACACTGCTACAAAGCCCAAATTATTTTCCAGTCAAGATACAGATAAACATGATTAGTAATTTGAAAGCTTAAAACGGTTGGTAGGGTGATTTTAACCAATCATCAAGCTTTTACTCTCCCCAGGATGACACAGGGGTAGAAAAGTCGTTTCGGATCCATGATTTGTTCATCTTTATGAACGTGAGTCTGTCTACATTATCAGTGGAGAGCCGCGTGCGCTTATCTGTCAGCACACCACCAGCAGCACTGAACACACGTTCAGACAGAACGCTGGCTGCGGGGCATGACAAGATCTCCAAGGCGTAAGTGGCTAGCTCCGGCCATTTATCCAGATTGGAAGCCCAAAAAGAGCAAGGGTCCAGTGACACAGTCGTGGCTTCAATGTTTACTTGGAGATACTCCTGTACCATCGTCTCTAGGCGTTGACTATGTGTCAGACTTCTTGTCTCCTGTGGCCTTGCAAAGGATGGGCTAAAAAAGTGGTGAAATGATTCCGCAAAATTGATGTTACCAGCAGATACTGTGGTTCTGTTACGGTTTGAGTGCTGAACACTTGACGGTCCCACGGTTGGCAAGTTGGAACTGTGACATTCACTACGTGCACCACTGGTATTTTGTGGAAAAGCACATGTAAGATTCTGCAACAGTCTCTGCTGATACTCCTGCATGCGTGCATCCCTTTCTATGGCAGGAATAATTTCTGCAAATTTACTTTTGTACCGGGGATCTAACAGTGTGGCAACCCAGTAGTCAGGATTATTTCTAATTCTCACAATTCGAGGGTCATGTTGCAGGTAGTGCAGCAAGAAGGCACTCATGTGTGTTGCGCATCCAGGAGCACCAAGTCCCTGTTGTGTTGGTGGCGAGGTAGCAATCATGCTTCCTTCCTCTGTCCTCTCCCCCCAACCTCGCACAACAGAAATGTGATCAAGGTCTCCCTCATCTGATGAGTCTTCCATCAGTTCGTCCTCCACTTCTTCCTGGGCTCCTGCACCTTCCTCACTAGTTTGGCTGCTACCATGCGCCCTGGTAAAATCATCTCCCCCACCCTCACATGCCTGCCGCCTTGGTGCTGCCGACCGTCTGGACCTTGCAGATGTTAGCCCTTCCGCATACAACTCCTCCTCCTCTACTTCCTCCACCTCCTCTTGTGCCACCACCTGACTCCGAATTCTGTTTAACATGTGCTCCAGCATGTAAATCACCGGAATAGTCATGCTGATAATGGCATCGTCAGCACTAAACATCTTCGTCGCCATTTCAAAACTGTGCAGAAGGGTGCATAGGTCCCTGATCTGAGACCACTCCTCCAGCGTGATTTGCCCCACCTCTGAATCTCGTTGGCCCAGGCTATACGTCAGAACGTATTGCACCAGGGCTTGTCGGTGCTGCCACAGTCGCTGCAACATGTGCAGAGTTGAATTCCACCGGGTAGGCACATCGCATTTTAGCCGGTGAAGTGGCAGGCCCAACGACTTCTGTAGAGATGTAAGTCGCTGAGCTGCGGGATGCGAACGGCGGAAGTGAGCACACAGCGACCGTGCCCTCTGCAGAAGGCCATCTAGTCTGGGATAGTGGGCTAAAAATTGCTGGACAACCAGGTTCAACACGTGAGCCATACAAGGCACGTGTGTGACATTGCCCCGGCGAAGGGCCGCACCCA
Organism: Phyllobates terribilis; assembly: GCF_046119375.1. Taxonomy (NCBI): domain Eukaryota; kingdom Metazoa; phylum Chordata; class Amphibia; order Anura; family Dendrobatidae; genus Phyllobates; species Phyllobates terribilis. Next base: position 165,995,838 of record NW_027362767.1, read on the forward strand.
GGTTTGCAGCATTGTCGCACACGGCCTTCCCTGGTTTCAGGTCCAGTGGAGACAACCATTCATGAAATTGGTTCTCCAGAGCTGACCACAACTCCTCAGCTGTGTGACTCACATTTCCCAGACATTTCAATGTAAAAACCGCCTGATGACGTTGAGCCCTACTGCCAGCATAGTAAGGAGGTGTGCAGGATCCCTTCTGCACAGTTAGAAAGCTTGTGGCATGACCAGACAGGCTTTGGGTGCAGGTGGAAGACCGAGAGGAGGTTGAGGAGGCAGAAGCAGTGGAGGAAAAATGACATAAAGAGGATTGACGCACAACTCGTGGGGACGGCAAGACTTGGACAGCAGCCCCTTGTCCTGCTGTCACCATAGTTACCCAGTGCCCAGTCAGCGACATGTAACGCCCCTGTCCATGCCTACTCGTCCAAGTGTCTGTGGTGAAATGCACCCTGTCACACACAGAGTTTCTCAAAGAAGCGGTGATGTTGTGTGCGACATGCTGGTGGAGCGCAGGCACACCTTTCTTTGAGAAGTAGTGCCGACTGGGCATCTGGTACTGGGGCACTGCGACGGACATAAGGTCTCGAAAATCCTCTGTGTCCACCAGGCGGAAAGGTAGCATTTCTGTAGCCAAGAGCTTGCAGATGGTGAAATTCAACCTCTTAGCTTTCTCATGGCTAGGAGGAAATGGTCTTTTACTTGTCCACATCTGAGGGACCGAGGGCTGGCTATTGTGCTTAGACGGGGTTGATAAGGGTGTCCCCGGCAAACTGCCGGTCTGTGAGGAAGATGCAGGCGGACATGTTAGGTTGCCTTGATCCAAAGGTGGTGCTATCGATGTCGGACAGCGCTCAAGACCAGCTGGTGTTACCACCTCCAAAGAAAATGATGACCTGCCAATCACGCTGGCTGTTGCGGGTAAAGAGGTGGCAGGTCTGCGCCCCAAAACAGGTGTGACTGCTGTCCCCCCAGTCACAGAGGATGAAGAGGCCGCGGATGCACAAGATATGGCAGACGGTGGTTGGCCCGGCCGGCTAGACCGCATTGTAGCACACTGAGCTTCCCACTGCAACTTATGCTTCATGTCCATGTGCCGGTTCATGCATGAAGTACTCAAACTATGTATTTTTTGGCCTCTACTTAGCTTTTGCTGACAAATGTTACAGATAACACGAGTTGGGTCATCTTTATCGATCTGAAAAAATGCCCAGGCTATGCAAGGCTTAGCACCCATGCGACCTGAAGAGCCACCACGACTTGTGGTGAGAGGCAGAGTTGTGTTTGAGGATGCAGTTGTTGACGTGCTTCCAGTACTACGTCTCTGTCCAGGAAGGCGCAACCTGACCTCGTCGTCACTAGCATCTTCCTCCACCTCCTCTGCTGACCTCATCTCTTGGCTGACTGTGGGTTGACAGTAAGTGGGATCTCCGACCTCATCATCATCACCCTGTGCGTTATCACACCCGTCGTCCTCAGAGACAACCTGTTCCTGCCCTGACAAAAAACTAAAGTTGTCGCTCCAATCAGGTATTTGAGTCTTATCATCGTCTTCCTCATTGTCTCCACCAACAGGAGTTACAGTTTGGGAATGAGGGTCTACATTATGGTCAGAACCTTCTGCGTCTGGTCCTGGATCCGACTCATAAAGATTCTGGGCATCAGTGCAGATCATTTCCTCGTCTGGATTCACAGAAGCGCTGGAGTCGACCTCTGATTCCCAGGCTATAGTATGAGTAAACAGCTCTGCAGACTCAACCATCTGTTCTACCTCATACTCAGACGGGCAGCTGGAGATTTGGGAGCTGTGAGGAAGCAAGTGCGATTTGGGTGACACCTTTGAGGACTGGAGTATTTGTGATGTTGAAGTTGATGTGGAGGAGAGCCCACTTAAAGGAGCACTTGATATCCGTTGAAGCACCTGCTGTTTTTGTGCCTCATCTGGAATTTGTAGCGATTGGCGTGGCCGTAAGAAAGGGATCTTATCACATTGTCCGCTAAAAGAAGTAGACATTTTAGTTTGGCTGGAAGATGGTCTTTCTTCTGCACCTACCCCACGGACACAACCTTTTTTCCCCTTCCCAACACGCCTATTCCCCTTTCCACCAGCAGCAGGCCTTTTTCCACTCATTTTGGTGGTTAACTAATTCACAACTCTGGAGTTGTTTGCACAAAAAAACAATGGATGGTAACCGAGCAGAGCTGAGTGGCCAAACTGTGGTATTAGGCCAAAACTATTGGCTGGGTTAGATGCAGAAAAAAATTATTTTTAATTTGCAACCTGATGGAGGTCAGTATAGATGGACTAATAGACCAAGTCCCACACACCGCTAGAAGCCCAAATATTTTTTCAGAGCTAGATGCAGAAATTTTTTTTATTCAATTTGCAACCTGATGGAGGTCAGTATAGATGGACTAATAGACCAAGTCTCACACACTGCTAGAAGCCCAAATATTTTTTCAGAGCTAGATGCAGAAAAAAATTATTTTTAATTTGCAACCTGATGGAGGTCAGTATAGATGGACTAATAGACCAAGTCCCACACACCGCTAGAAGCCCAAATATTTTTTCAGAGCTAGATGCAGAAAAAAATTATATTCAATTTGCAACCTGCTGGAGGTCAGTATAGAAGGACTAATAGAACAAGTCCCACACACTGCTAGAAGCCCAAATATTTTTTCAGAGCTAAATGAAGAAAAAAATTATTTTTAATTTGCAACCTGATGGAGGTCAGTATAGATGGACTAATAGACCAAGTCCCACACACTGCTAGAAGCCCAAATATTTTTTCAGAGCTAAATGAAGAAAAAAAATATTTTTAATTTGCAACCTGATGGAGGTCAGTATAGATGGACTAATAGACCAAGTCCCACACACTGCTAGAAGCCCAAATATTTTTTCAGAGCTAGATGCAGAAAAAAATTATATTCAATTTGCAACCTGCTGGACGTCAGTATAGAAGGACTAATAGAACAAGTCCCACACACTGCTAGAAGCCCAAATATTTTTTCAGAGCTAAATGAAGAAAAAAATTATTTTTAATTTGCAACCTGATGGAGGTCAGTATAGATGGACTAATAGACCAAGTCCCACACACTGCTAGAAGCCCAAATATTTTTTCAGAGCTAGATGCAGAAAAAAATTATTTTTAATTTGCAACCTGATGGAGGTCAGTATAGATGGACTAATAGACCAAGTCCCACACACCGCTAGAAGCCCAAATATTTTTTCAGAGCTAGATGCAGAAAATTTTTTTATTCAATTTGCAACCTGATGGAGGTCAGTATAGATGGACTAATAGACCAAGTCCCACACACCGCTAGAAGCCCAAATATTTTTTCAGAGCTAGATGCAGAAAAAAATTATATTCAATTTGCAACCTGCTGGAGGTCAGTATAGAAGGACTAATAGAACAAGTCCCACACACTGCTAGAAGCCCAAATATTTTTTCAGAGCTAAATGAAGAAAAAAATTATTTTTAATTTGCAACCTGATGGAGGTCAGTATAGATGGACTAATAGACCAAGTCCCACACACTGCTAGAAGCCCAAATATTTTTTCAGAGCTAGATGCAGAAAAAAATTATATTCAGTTTGCAACCTGATGGAGGTCAGTATAGATGGACTAATAGAATGATGCTATGCCCAAAAGATTTTACTTCACTAGGTGCAGTAAAAAAATTGGTATTCTATACACAGGTGGTATATCTTGCAACACAGATAGGCTACTCCACTGACTAACACACTCTGCAATAGGCCAAAAAGGATTAGCTTTGCTAGATTCAGCCAAATGCTGTGAAAAAAACTTGCACAGCACTGGCACAGACCTGCCTGGCAAAAACTGATAGGAACTGATGTAACCTAGTCCTGAAAAGGACTCCAATTACAATTAGTCTTTACTCCCACAATCTATCTATTTAAGAGCACAGACCTGCCTGATAAAAGTCGTAGGAAATGCTGTAACCTAGTCCTTAAAAGGACTGCAATCACAACTATTCCCTACTCCCAAGCTATCTGTATATTTGTGCGAAAATTGGCTTGAAATTAACAAGGTATAGCGCACACAGCAACAGCGGTGCCGTCTAACACGCAGCTGCAGCAGTGAGAAAATGGTGGCGACGGGGAAAATGGCTTGGTCTTATAGGGCAAGGACATGTGACATACACTGCCAATCACACATGCCCTTGCTTGTGTGAAAAAAAGCACTTCGCTCCGTGTGTGCGCTGCTGATAGGCTGACAGATTGCACCTCCCCACTGCAAATGCGGGAAAGAGAAAAAAAAATGGAGATCTTCATTGTTCCTGCAGAGATCCATCCCCTGCCCCTCCCCCCGCCCCGCTGTACACTCAAACTGCGTATTAACATTAATTTTCATCATTACTGAGAAAAAATCCAGTTATGATTTTGGTGCACGAACAGTTATTGAACATAACCTCGAACAGCCGAATTTTTCTCAAATTGTTCGTGTTCGCCGACCGGCTCGAACACCGCCCAAAACAGCTCGAATTTGAGATTGGCGAACAGTTCGAGTAGAACAACGCTCATCTCTAGTTATCACGCAGTCTAGATTCAGTTTCTCCTCCTGAACCTCCATCCTCCATTCTTCTTCAGGGTAATGTGGTTTCTATTGTAACCTCGGAGTTGGACGAGGAGATCCATAAATTCCAGTCATTGGCAACTTCCGCTAGTCCAGTGTCCAAATTATGTGTGCCTGTACATTTAAAATTATGTCTAAAATTGCGTCTGTTACAGGAGTTTGATTTTTTCTTCAGTGGTCATCCTGGGGTTACTGCTACATAGAAAGCCATTGCTAGACTTTTTTGGTGGACGTCCTTGCGTAACGAGTTAATGACATTAAGATTTTGTATCCGCTTATGAAGTTTGCGCAAGCACTAAAGTCGGTGATAATAACCAGCTGAAGAAAGACCATGGACTCATCTGTCAATGGATTTCATTATGGATTTGCCTCAGTCTGGTGGGAAAACTGCTATTTCGGTCGTGGTTGACCGATTCAGCAAACACGCTCATTTTTTTCCTTTGTCGGGATTACCTAATGCAGACTCACTCTCCAGGCTGCTTTTTTCTCATCTTGTAAGGTTACATGGGATCCCTCTTAACAATGTATCTGATAGGGGAGTGAAATTTGTCTCTAAATTCTGTAGAGCTTTTTGTGGTAAACTGGGGATTGACTTGTCTTTTTCCTCTTCCTATCACCCTGAAACCAATGGTCAGACTGAGAGGACAAATCTATCTTTGGAACAAATTTTAAGGTGCTTTGTGATGGCACAGCAGGAAGACTGGTCCTCATTTTTACCTTTCTTTGAGCTTGCTTTTAACAGTCGGGTCAATCAGTGTACTGGAACCTCACCATTTTTCTTTAATTATAATTTTCATCCCCTTTTTGGAGAATTTTCTAGGTCTAGGTCTGAATGTGCTAGGTTGGAGGTTCCTGTGCAGAGACTTGGGGATGCCTACAGGGAGGTTCAAAGGAATATTGGTCAGCTCAGATTTGCCAAAAATGTAAGGTCGATATAAGACGTTTGGTGAGTCCTGTCTTTAAAATTGGTGATAGGGTTTGGTTGTCATCTAGAAATATTAAACATAAAGTGCTTTTGGGTCCAAAGTTTATTGGTCTGTATGAGATTCTGAAGGTGGTCAGTTCGGTTTCTTTTAGATTAAAGCTTCCTCCATCCCTTTGCATCCCTAATGTGTTCCATAAATCCCTATCAAAAGGAGTTTGTTCCTTCAGCAGTGTCTCCCTCATCCCCGCCTCCTCTGCTTTCGGTCCGAAATTCCCTCTAATATCTCATCCACTGGAGGGGATACGGACCCACGGAGAGATCCTGGGTTCCAGATCGAGATGTGAAGGCTGATTGGTTAGTCAGAGCCTTCCATCTGAAATTTCCTGGGAAGTGTGGTGGTCCGGTGCCCCCTCCTTCCATAGGAGAGGGGATACTGTCACAATTCCACCATTCAGTGTATCATGGATGCATTGATTAACATCTCAGTCATCCAATCTGGTGCAGGGGTGTGCTGAGCTGTCGATATCTTGAGTAACAGCTCAGCTGTCTAATCTGAGTCTGGGAGGTGCTGAGCTCCCTTCACGTGTTCCCTGTTCCCTGTGATTACTTAGATACTTAACTGAGCTGTCTGGCCCAGATAGCTGCCAGTCATAGCTTTCAGCTCTGTGTGGCTTGTTCCTCTGTGCCTTGTTCTCAGCATTTGACTTTTTGATACTTGGTTCCATTGACTACCCATTTGTATTACCCCTTTTGCTCTGATCCACTATCATCCTGGTATTCTGACTACAGACAGTTACCTGACTACGCCATTGTCTTTTTCCCATGTTTATGATGTACCCTCCTGGCTCTTGACCTCGGACTCCTTGACTACCCTGACTCACGGCTTGTCAATGAGAAGGGACTCAACATCATAGATAGGGCTTTTTTCAAGATTTAATAGCTTGTTGACCTCCTGTTACCCCAAGAGGTTGGTACATTCTACTTATGGAACAAAAATAAAAACAGGAAAACTGTATCAGCCTAAACAAAAAATATTATCATCTCCTTCAACTGTGGTCTGCAGTGACTCTTCACTAACCTTTTAATGAAAATAGGAAATGAAAACAGGAAAACTGTATCAGCCTTATAAAAGTATTATCAACTTCTTCAACTGTGATCTTCGGTGGCTCTTCACTAATCTTTTAAGTGAGGCGTTGTAGCTGGAACGTCGCTAGTTGCTCTTTAGCTGGACTTCTCATTTTTTTCTACTTGGATCTTATGAACCAGAAGATGTTAATGCCTGGCCCTCAAAACTTGTCATCCTTCATGTCAAAATGAAAAAAAAAATATTTATCATAAAATGTGTCTCTTGAACCCAGGAGAACATTGAAATAAGCACAAAAAGTCATGTTGGTAAACCAAAGACTGGTGCAACCAAAGAAAGACCTGTGTGGCTGCACCACCATCTACTTGGAGGGTTTCATCACCAGTAAGAAAGACATTTCTAGAATAAAAGTGATAAAATATGCAGACTTCTCAAATACTCTTGCATTTTTAAGTCCATTACCAAAACATTACCATATGGTGAGCTGTTCATAAAACATTTTACTTTCATAGTCTTTGTAAACAGTTTGGGAAAACTACCTACAACCTAGTGAAAAAGCACCATAAATTTTAAGCCCCTGGTCCTGGACTTTAAACTTGCGTCAATGTAAATTCACAGCTTGGGATTAAAGTTCATAAAATCTAGAGGGAACATGTCAGGTCTCTGGCTGTCAGACAGACACAACCTGGAAGTTAAGAAGAAATTAACTTTTGTCAAACTTTTATGAACTTTTTAAAAGTGATGGAAACAGACCCAAGTTAAGTAGATGTCAAGGGACTTACAATTAGCACTGGGAACATTGAACATTGTATTAACTCTTCATCCACTTATTTGCATAAAGAATGTAGAAGTGTGTGAGAACTGATATATAGGACGGTAATGTTAGTGTTTCTTTGCTCTTTCTTCATAGAGAGCAGGACGTTCCATCAACACAGGCAGATGTCGACACATTCTAACAAAGAGAAAAAAGTAAGCCTCCGCAAAGAATTTCATTTAAAAAAATATATAAAAACTTTCAAGAAATGTATTATTTTATTTCATTGTTATTATTATTATTATTATTATTATTATATAAAATGGTTGTTTGCTTAGAAGATTGATAACTGGCTGGTCCTAAGGTAGGTAAAAGCCAAAATTCTAAAAATCAATTACAGCATAATAAAGTTATCCGGGACTTTAAAACTGAGTGAGTGTGTAGGTGATCAGTTTTTATAGTGTGTACAAGTGTGCAGAAAGTGTACTTACATTGTGTGCAGGTGTATAGTGTGTATATAGGAGTGTAGAAAGTGTGTTCAGATTGTGTGCAGGTGTATAGAAGAAATGCAGAATGGGATCTGTGCAGGTGTAAGGAAAGACTCTGGGGTTTGTTCATTGCATTGTGTCTTGCTGAAGGGTGAGCTGTGTGCAGTGTGTATACAGATGTGCAAAGCGTATAAAGGTGTGCAGACAGGGGCGTAACGACCGCGGTCACAGAGGTCACAACTGCAACCGAACCAGTGCGGGTGGGGGCCCGTCGGCGCCAGCAGAAACTTCAACTGCATGTGCCGGCTTAAGAAGAGGATGCCGCTTGGCGGGGGTCAGAGGGAAAGTGAGCATTTATTTTTTTAAATCAATGAGTACACGGTGGCCATACTAATACATAGATGACTATGGGCTGTGCATTATACTTTATGGAGAACAATGGGCTGTGTATTATACTATATGGAGGACTATGGGCTGTGTATTATACTATATGGAGGACTATGGGCTGTGTATTATACTATATGGAGGACTATCGGCTTTGTATTATACTATATGGAGAACTATGGGCTGTGCATTATACTATATGTAGGACTATGGGCTGTGCATTATACTTTATGGAGAACTATGGGCTGTGTATCATACTATATGAAGGACTATGGGCTGTGTATTATACTATATAGAGAAGTATGGGCTGTGTATTATACTATATGGAGAACTATGGGCTGTGTATTATACTATATGGAGAACTATGGGCTGTGTATTATACTATATAGAGAACTATGGGCTGTGTATTATACTATATGGAGAACTATGGGCTGTGTATTATACTATATGAAGGACTATGGGCTGTGTATTATACTATATAGAGAACTATGGGCTGTGTATTATACTATATGAAGGACTATGGGCTGTGTATTATACTATATGGAGGACTATGGGCTGTGTATTATACTATATGTAGGACTATGGGCTGTGCATTATACTTTATGGAGAACTATGGGCTGTGTATTATACTATATGAAGGACTATGGGCTGTGTATTATACTATATGGAGGACTATGGGCTGTGTATTATACTATATGTAGGACTATGGGCTGTGCATTATACTTTATGGAGAACTATAGGCTGTGTATCATACTATATGAAGGACTATGGGCTGTGTATTATACTATATGTAGGACTATGGGCTGTGTATTATACTATATGGAGAACTATGGGCTGTGTATTATACTATATAGAGAACTATGGGCTGTGTATTATACTATATGGAGAACTATGGGCTGTGTATTATACTATATAGAGAACTATGGGCTGTGTATTATACTATATGGAGGACTATGGGCTGTGTATTATAATATATGTAGGACTATGGGCTGTGTATTATACTATATAGAGAACTATGGGCTGTGTATTATACTATATGTAGCACTATGGGCTGTGTATTATACTATATGTAGGACTATGGGCTGTGCATTATACTTTATGGAGAACTATGGGCTGTGTATTATACTATATGGAGAACTATGGGCTGTGTATTATACTATATGTAGGACTATGGGCTGTGCATTATACTATATAGAGAACTATGGGCTGTGTATTATACTATATGTAGGACTATGGGCTGTGTATTATACTATATGTAGGACTATGGGCTGTGCATTATACTTTATGGAGAACTATGGGCTGTGTATTATACTATATGGAGAACTATGGGCTGTGTATTATACTATATGTAGGACTATGGGCTGTGTATTATACTATATAGAGAACTATGGGCTGTGTATTATACTATATGTAGGACTATGGGCTGTGCATTATACTTTATGGAGAACTATGGGCTGTGTATCATACTATATGAAGGACTATGGGCTGTGTATTATACTATATAGAGAACTATGGGCTGTGTATTATACTATATGGAGAACTATGGGCTGTGTATTATACTATATGTAGGACTATGGGCTGTGTATTATACTATATGAAGGACTATGGGCTGTGTATTATACTATATAGAGAACTATGGGCTGTGTATTATACTATATGAAGGACTATGGGCTGTGTATTATACTATATGGAGGACTATGGGCTGTGTATTATACTATATGTAGGACTATGGGCTGTGCATTATACTTTATGGAGAACTATGGGCTGTGTATTATACTATATGAAGGACTATGGGCTGTGTATTATACTATATGGAGGACTATGGGCTGTGTATTATACTATATGTAGGACTATGGGCTGTGCATTATACTTTATGGAGAACTATGGGCTGTGTATCATACTATATGAAGGACTATGGGCTGTGTATTATACTATATGTAGGACTATGGGCTGTGTATTATAGTATATGGAGAACTATGGGCTGTGTATTATACTATATAGAGAACTATGGGCTGTGTATTATACTATATGGAGAACTATGGGCTGTGTATTATACTATATAGAGAACTATGGGCTGTGTATTATACTATATGGAGGACTATGGGCTGTGTATTATACTATATGTAGGACTATGGGCTGTGCATTATACTATATAGAGATCTATGGGCTGTGTATTATACTATATGTAGGACTATGGGCTGTGTATTATACTATATGTAGGACTATGGGCTGTGCATTATACTATATAGAGAACTATGGGCTGTGTATTATACTATATGTAGGACTATGGGCTGTGTATTATACTATATGTAGGACTATGGGCTGTGTATTATACTATATGTAGGACTATGGGCTGTGCATTATACTATATGTAGGACTATGGGCTGTGTATTATACTATATGTAGGACTATGGGCTGTGTATTATACTATATGTAGGACTATGGGCTGTGTATTATACTATATGTAGGACTATGGGCTGTGTATTATACTATATAGAGAACTATGGGCTGTGTATTATACTATATGGAGGACTATGGGCTGTGTATTATACTATATGGAGAACTATGGGCTGTGTATTATACTATATAGAGAACTATGGGCTGTGTATTATACTATATAGAGAACTATGGGCTGTGTATTATACTATATGGAGGACTATGGGCTGTGTATTATACTATATGTAGGACTATGGGCTGTGCATTATACTATATAGAGATCTATGGGCTGTGTATTATACTATATGTAGGACTATGGGCTGTGCATTATACTATATAGAGAACTATGGGCTGTGTATTATACTATATGTAGGACTATGGGCTGTGTATTATACTATATGTAGGACTATGGGCTGTGTATTATACTATATGCAGGACTATGGGCTGTGTATTATACTATATGTAGGACTATGGGCTGTGCATTATACTTTATGGAGAACTATGGGCTGTGTATTATACTATATAGAGAACTATGGGCTGTGTATTATACTGTATGTAGGACTATGGGCTGTGTATTATACTATATGTAGGACTATGGGCTGTGCATTATACTATATGGAGAACTATGGGCTGTGTATTATACTATATGGAGAACTATGGGCTGTGTATTATACTATATGGAGAACTATGGGCTGTGTATTATACTACATGGATGACTTATGGGCTGTGCACTATACTATATGTAGGACTATGGGCTGTGCATTATACTTTATGGAGAACTATGGGCTGTGTATTATACTATATAGAGAACTATGGGCTGTGTATTATACTACATGGAGGACTATGGGCTGTGTATTATACTATATGGAGGACTATGGGCTGTGTATTATACTATATGGAGGACTATGGGCTGTGTATTATACTATATGTAGGACTATGGGCTGTGTATTATACTACATGGATGACTTATGGGCTGTGCACTATACTATATGTAGGACTATGGGCTGTGCATTATACTATATGGAGAACTATGGGCTGTGTATTATACTATATAGAGAACTATGGGCTGTGTATTATACTATATGTAGGACTATGGGCTGTGTATTATACTATATGTAGGACTATGGGCTGTGTATTATACTATATGTAGGACTATGGGCTGTGTATTATACTATATGTAGGACTATGGGCTGTGTATTATACTATATGTAGGACTATGGGCTGTGTATTATACTATATGTAGGACTATAGGCTGTGTATTATACTATATGTAGGACTATGGGCTGTGTATTATACTATATGTAGGACTATGGGCTGTGTATTATACTATATGTAGGACTATGGGCTGTGTATTATACTATATGTAGGACTATAGGCTGTGTATTATACTATATGGAGAACTATGGGCTGTGTATTATACTATATGTAGGACTATGGGCTGTGCATTATACTATATGGAGAACTATGGGCTGTGTATTATACTATATGTAGGACTATGAGCTGTGTATTATACTATATGGAGAACTATGGGCTGTGTATTATACTATATGTAGGACTATGGGCTGTGTATTATACTATATGGAGAACTATGGGCTGTGTATTATACTATATGGAGAACTATGGGCTGTGTATTATACTATATAGAGAACTATGGGCTGTGTATTATACTATATGTAGGACTATGGGCTGTGTATTATACTATATGTAGGACTATGGGCTGTGCATTATACTATATGGAGGACTATGGGCTGTGTATTATACTATATGTAGGACTATGGGCTGTGTATTATACTATATGTAGGACTATGGGCTGTGCATTATACTATATGTAGGACTATGGGCTGTGTATTATACTATATGTAGGACTATGGGCTGTGTATTATACTATATGTAGGACTATGGGCTGTGCATTATACTATATGTAGGACTATGGGCTGTGTATTATACTATATGTAGGACTATGGGCTGTGTATTATACTATATGTAGGACTATGGGCTGTGTATTATACTATATGTAGGACTATGGGCTGTGTATTATACTATATAGAGAACTATGGGCTGTGTATTATACTATATGGAGGACTATGGGCTGTGTATTATACTATATGGAGAACTATGGGCTGTGTATTATACTATATAGAGAACTATGGGCTGTGTATTATACTATATAGAGAACTATGGGCTGTGTATTATACTATATGGAGGACTATGGGCTGTGTATTATACTATATGTAGGACTATGGGCTGTGCATTATACTATATAGAGATCTATGGGCTGTGTATTATACTATATGTAGGACTATGGGCTGTGTATTATACTATATGTAGCACTATGGGCTGTGTATTATACTATATGTAGGACTATGGGCTGTGCATTATACTTTATGGAGAACTATGGGCTGTGTATTATACTATATAGAGAACTATGGGCTGTGTATTATACTATATGTAGGACTATGGGCTGTGTATTATACTATATGTAGGACTATGGGCTGTGCATTATACTTTATGGAGAACTATGGGCTGTGTATTATACTATATAGAGAACTATGGGCTGTGCATTATACTATATGGAGAACTATGGGCTGTGTATTATACTATATGGAGAACTATGGGCTGTGTATTATACTATATGGAGAACTATGGGCTGTGTATTATACTATATGGAGGACTATGGGCTGTGTATTATACTATATGGAGGACTATGGGCTGTGTATTATACTATATGGAGGACTATGGGCTGTGTATTATACTACATGGATGACTTATGGGCTGTGCACTATACTATATGTAGGACTATGGGCTGTGCATTATACTATATGGAGAACTATGGGCTGTGTATTATACTATATAGAGAACTATGGGCTGTGTATTACACTATATGTAGGACTATGGGCTGTGTATTATACTATATGTAGGACTATGGGCTGTGCATTATACTATATAGAGAACTATGGGCTGTGTATTATACTATATGTAGGACTATGGGCTGTGTATTATACTATATGTAGGACTATGGGCTGTGTATTATACTATATGTAGGACTATGGGCTGTGTATTATACTATATGTAGGACTATGGGCTGTGTATTATACTATATGTAGGACTATAGGCTGTGTATTATACTATATGTAGGACTATGGGCTGTGCATTATACTATATGGAGAACTATGGGCTGTGTATTATACTATATGTAGGACTATGAGCTGTGTATTATACTATATGGAGAACTATGGGCTGTGTATTATACTATATGTAGGACTATGGGCTGTGTATTATACTATATGTAGGACTATGGGCTGTGTATTATACTATATGGAGAACTATGGGCTGTGTATTATACTATATGGAGAACTATGGGCTGTGTATTATACTATATAGAGAACTATGGGCTGTGTATTATACTATATGTAGGACTATGGGCTGTGTATTATACTATATGTAGGACTATGGGCTGTGCATTATACTATATGTAGGACTATGGGCTGTGTATTATACTATATGTAGGACTATGGGCTGTGTATTATACTATATGTAGGACTATGGGCTGTGCATTATACTATATGTAGGACTATGGGCTGTGTATTATACTATATGTAGGACTATAGGCTGTGTATTATACTATATGGAGAACTATGGGCTGTGTATTATACTATATTGAGGACTATGGGCTGTGTATTATACTATATGGAGGACTATGGGCTGTGCATTATACTATATGGAGGACTATGGGCTGGGCAGTATACTATATGGAGGAGTATGGGCTGTGAAGTATATGATATGGAGGACTTTGGGCTGTGCATTATACTATATGGCGGACTATGGGCAGTGCATTATAATAAATGGAGGACTATGGGCTGTGAAGTATATGATATGGAGGACTATGGGCTGTGCAGTATACTATGTGAAGAACTATGAGTTGTGAAGTATATGATATGGAGGACTATGGGCTGTGCATTATACTATATGGCGGACTATGGGCAGTGCATTATAATAAATGGAGGACTATGGGCTGTGAAGTATATGATATGGAGGACTATGGGCTGTGCAGTATACTATGTGAAGAACTATGAGTTGTGAAGTATATGATATGAAGGACTATGGGCTGTGCATTATACTATATGGAGGACTCTGGGTTGTGCATTATACTATATGGAGGACTATGGGTTGTGCATTATACAGTATACGGAGGTGCATTATTTTATATGGAGGAATATTGGGGTGCATTATACAGGATGGTCCAAAAGTAGGTGGCCAGAAATAATAACATTTATTTTGATTTATATATAAAATTATATTTACTAACACAAGCATAACATTGACAATTCAATTTTATTCTGAACAATAACACAAAAGCCCTTAAATTTTATCAGCGCAGGGGCTCAAACTGTTTTCCATTACAATTTGCACAGCTTTGAAGTCTGCCTCTTACGCTTCGACAAACTTTTTTGCACAAGTCTCTTTGGGTATTAATTTCTTGAAGTGCATCTCTTATGTAATTTTTCAAATCACTGACACTTTTTGGTTTTCGACTATAAACTTTGTCCTTGAGCACTCCCCAAAAGAAAAAATCCATTGGGGTCAAGTCTGGTGAACGTGCCGGCCAATCAAGTGGGCCTCTTCGGCCAATCCATTTATTAGGATTGTTTCATCAAGATACTCGCGGACCACTCTTGAATAATGTGGAGGGGCCCCATCTTTTTGGAAATAAAGGTCATTTGAATTAGGCTGTTGCTGTAACTGGGGAACAACTTGATTCATTAGAATTTCGAGATACTTATCTCCTGTGACTGTTCCATCAAAAAATATTGGTCCTAAAACACCAAAACTTGAAATACCACCCCAAACATTGACACCAGGCTCATTTAGTTGTTGCTCTAATGTTAAATGCATGTTCTCATTATACCAGTAAATACAATTATGTCTGTTAATATGGCCGGATAATTGGAAAGAAGCTTCATCACTCCACATAATGTTATCTAAAATTACTAGATTGTCTTCAATTTCATTAAGCAGAATCTCACTAAATTGCAGCCGCCTGTCTGGATCATCCTCCAATAAACCATGAATTAGACGTGGACGATAAGCTTTCCACCCAATAGATTTCAGGATTCGCATGATAGAAGCTCGTGACATTCCCAATTCCAAAGAGGCTCTTCTGTGGACTTGTGAGGAATGAAAAGTGGAATCTGATTGGTTGCTAAGGGCAACTGAGCCAGTTTCACTTTACACCATGTTTGATAAATCTCCCCCTTCATAACCTTATTACTCTTTCTGTCCACCTACTTTTGGACCACCCTGTATATGGAGGACTATATAGAATGCATTATATTATATGGAGGACTATGTGGTGCATTATACTATATGGAAGACTACGGGCTGTGCATTTTACTATATGGAAAACTATGAGGGGTGCATTATATTATATGGACTATGGGGGGAGCATTATACTATACAGAGCACTATGGATGGTGCATTATACTGGAAGGAGAACTATGGCCGTGCGTTATACTATATGAAGGACTATAGGGAGTGAATTATACATCTTCTATGGGGCCCCATGACTTCTATGTACGCCCTTGGTGAGTATAATTATTATTATTATTATTGATTATTATAGCGCCATTTATTCCATGGCACTTTACATGTGAAAAAGGGGTATACATACAAGAACAATTACAATAATCTTGAACACAATGTGATGGCGACTGGTACAGGAGGAGCGAGGACCCTGCCCGCGAGGGCTCACCGTCTACAAGGGATGGGTGAGGATACAGTAGGTGAGGGTAGAGCTGGTCGTGCAGCGGTATTGGTGAAGTGGTGGTTACTGCAGGTTATAGGCTTGTCGGAAGAGGTGGGTCTTCAGGTTCCTTTTGAACTTTTCCATGGTCGACGAGAGTCTGATGTGTTGGGGTAGAGAGTACCAGAGTATGGGGGAAGCACGGGAGAAATCTTGTATGCGATTGTGGGACGAGGAGATTAGAGGGGAGTAGAGAAGGAGATCTTGTGAGGATCAGAGGTTGCGTGCGGATACATAGCGGGAGACTAGGTCAGAGATATATGGAGGAGACAGGTTGTGGATGGCTTTGTATGTCATGGTTAGGGTTTTGAACTGGAGTCTCTGGGCAATGGGGAGCCAGTGAAGAGATTGACAGAGAGGAGAGGCCAGGGAATAGAGGGGGGACAGGTGGATTAGTCGGGCAGCAGAGTTTAATCTGCTCTAATACTGGAAATACCAGGACTGCTGAGGTAAGAAGAGGCTGCTCACACTGCTGTCCACCCTGTCTATCTGCTCTAATACTGGAAATACCAGGACTGCTGAGGTAAGAAGAGGCTGCTCACAATGCTGCCCACCCTGTCTACCTGCGCTAATACTGGAAATACCAGGACTGCTGAGGAAAGAAGAGGCTACTCACACTGCTGCCCACCCTGTCTACCTGCGCTAATACTGGAAATACCAGGACTTCTCAGGTAAGAAAAGAATGCTCACACTGCTGTCCACCCTGTCTATCTGCTCTAATACTGGAAACACCAGGACTGCTGAGGTAAGAAGAGGCTGCTCACACTGCTGTCCACCCTGTCTATCTGCTCTAATACTGGAAATACCAGGACTGCTGAGGTAAGAAGAGGCTGCTCACACTGCTGCCCACCCTGTCTATCTGCTCTAATACTGGAAATACCAGGACTGCTGAGGTAAGAAGAGGCTGCTCACACTGCTGTCCACCCTGTCTATCTGCACTAATACTGGAAATACCAGGACTGCTGAGGTAAGAAGAGACTGCTCACACTGCTGCCCACCCTGTCTATCTGATTTTTTAATATTATAAAAATTTGTGTAATACTCAAACAAATACAACACAGGGATCTAGGTAGACCTAAAAGATATTAATTTGTTTAATTCTCTCAAGACAAATTAAATCTGTCTTGCAAAACCCCCAAGGACAGATTGACTCAGTCCCAGTTGGAGTATTTATTTAGGCTTTGAAAAAAGGAGAACTAATTGCCTCTATCTACAAAACAAATATTGTTTCAACCTAAACGCAAAAAGAATTTATCAAGAGTATAGTCATACAGACCTGCAGTCTATCTATCACATAGAAACATCAATTCTGGCCAAAATTGTAATGAATAGATTTATGTGCAGTGATCAAGTCAGTTTTATGCAAAATCATTCAAGACTTTTCATGGGTAGATTAAAGCAACCCTACACCTGTGAACCTAAATGTGACAATTCCTTTCCCATGTACCTCTGTCACTCCAGCTCTATTATCCACCCAGCACCACCTTCTTATCCTTGAGTGACAGCCTGTATACTCTGTAACTTTAGGCACTATACCTGGTGCCCTTTGTTCTGCTGCAGCCACCTCTATCCATCATATTGGTAGTTAGTACTGCTCAAAATAACTGCTGCAGATGCATGGAGAGCGCTGTGCAAAAAAATCTATGCTACACTTTCCTCAAATGTTCTTTTAAACTGGATAGATACTAGAGATGAGTGAATCGATTTGATGTTAATAAAATTTTTGTCCACTTTTAGTAAATTTGCTGGATCCACTGAATTCAAACTATTTGGTATTCAATATACCAAGAATGCCAACGGATAATTTACACAGTACAGAGGATTGCATCAGTGAAGGCTCACATGACTTTCAGGCATGACAGTGCGGGTTCCCAATAATGCCTTCCTGCCATCAAATCACATGAAATAGCACAGCCATCACATAGTATAGAACAGCCTATTAGAGGCTGTATAAAAGCCGAGGCAGGGAATGCAGCACAACAACCATGTTGGGGTGAACATGCCTAGAGAAATGATTTCACTTCTCAGTCTAGCAATATAAATAGAGACAAAAGACAAAAAAATGTGTATATACGCAGAACAGATTGAGTGATAAAATAGCAGTAAAGAATCGTCACTCTTACTGCATCATGGCCTGCTGAGAATCTGAACATATTAGTGGTACTTACTGGTGCTCAGCAGTTATGCCCGTAGTATTGCTAATAACCACCAAGTCCACTAATTGATTGCAGAGATCTAGTGCTAGCAGTTTGAAATAAAAAATGTTCTTCCCTCTGGTTCAGCTAGGAATTAAAGAGGCGTTTCTTTTTTTAATGTTGTAACATTTGGAATTATTTCTAGAAAATGGACAATCCCTTTAAACAAACTTACAGTAAAACATTGGGGCTCTGAGATTAAAAAAATATATGTTAGGAAGAAAAAGTGGAATCTTTATCAATAACTAATAATTTTAAAACATGAGTGCATTCTTCCGAGCTTCAGTCAGTAATTATCTACAACTTTGTTCTTTGTTCAAGGTTCTGGGTAATTCAATGCAGAACTCCAACCAAACTCTTCCAAGTTGGTTCATCCTGCCTGGATTATCTTCTGTCCCTCACCTCCAAGTTATAGGGTTCATCGTATTCACGGTGATGTATCTCATCACATTGGCGGGAAATTGTCTCATTCTCTTTACAGTGAGGATCAGTCCTACGTTACACACCCCAATGTACTTCTTCCTGAGTAATCTCTCTTTCATTGACATCTGTTTCTCCTCCACCATAGTTCCCGTAATCCTCAAGAATACTATATCCAATGACAAGAGCATTTCTGCAGGAGGTTGTATCTTCCAGATGTTCCTCGCATTAACACTTGGGGCCTCAGAGTGCATCTTACTTGCCGTTATGGCTTATGATAGGTTTGCCGCCATTTGTAGACCACTGCACTACAGTAGCATTATGAACATGAGGTTTTGCATTATCTTAGCCCTAATACCATGGACTGTTGGTGTCATAGATGCATGTATACAAGTGGTCCTCACCTGGAGACTTTCCTTTTGTAGGACTCATCATCTTAACCATTTCTTTTGTGAAGTACCTCCCTTCTTTCGACTGTCCTGCCAAGATACTCGGCTTAACGAGATAACAATTTATGTTGCAGCCGGGATCATTGTTTTATGTTCTTTTCTCTTGACCTTGATTTCTTATGTTTACATCATCTCCACCATTTTGAGGATCTGTTCCTCACAAGGAAGGCAGGCAGTTTTTTCTACATGCGCCTCCCACCTCACTGTCGTCATGCTCTATTATGGAACCATCACGTTCATGTATATTCAGCCTCGATCTTCTCACTCTCCGGAGAGAGACAGGATAATATCTGTTCTCTATACAGTGGTCACTCCAATGTTGAATCCAATCATCTACAGCATCAGAAATAAGGATGTTAAGAACTCTATAATAAAAAATATCAAAAACCAAGCCAAACTGTCTAAAAACATTCTGGCGTGACTTACCGTGGTTGAACTTTCCATTTGTTAATAAAGTAGATATTTTTTTTACGAAAGCCATATATGATGGTCTAAAGTAGTGGGAGTATTGGTCAACAACACTCGTTCTCATAGTCTACGGTAGAAGAGAAGGTTTATTTTGTTTCCTGGAGATTCTAGGTAAAAGTGGGGGTTAAAATATGTGGTTCAGAGTAAAATAGGTGCTTAATGCCTGGTGGTATGGAGGTTGATATTTTGTTCCCTGGTGGCTTAAGGGGCTAATAAATGGTGGTTTATTTATTTCCTCAGGTTACAGCGATTCCTGTGGCGCCTTGTTTAGGTGTTCTGGCCGACAGAAAGTTGGACACAATGTCCCATCATGCTCAGTTTCACTGCTGATTAAAAAATACACACTTGTAACAAGATTTTTTTGGTTGACTTCCACCTTGCTGGTGATCACACCATTCCCATTCACATAAACACACTAGTTACCTCTGCTCTTCTATACCAATGCTCAGGACATTGCTGCCTGTTACCACGATGGCACCTCTAGTCCCATAAGTGATCTACTATGCAACATTTTCTCAGACACTGTGTAACATACTCGGGCTTCTAGCATCCTATCTCTTATGAGGGATAAGTTTGGGCTTAAAGTTTACATCCAAAACAAGTTCTCAAGGATCCTTAGAAGGACTAAAGCTAATCTTCACTCCCTGTTCTGCTAAAACTTCTCATTGCTCATAAAACCTCTCACCTAAATGAGTGTCAGACTCTTCAAGGGCCCTAAGGTTGGTACTCATTCCTGTTAGCGAGAGGCAAGAAACGTTCACACCTATTTTCCGCTTCTATGGTAGGACATGTCAACTAGTGTTGAGCCACCCCCGTAGTGTTCGAGTTCGGTTCGGTTCGTCGAACACCCGTGTGTTCGCCGAACTGTTCGTCGAACTGTTCGTCGAACACCTTCGAACACCGTTAAAACCAATGGCAGGCAAACAAAAACACATAGAAACACATAGAAAACACCTTCAAAGGTGTCCAAAAGCTGACAAACTGCTCAGAAGACATAACTAACACATGGAAAAGTGACAAGTACATATAGTCATGCGAAAATAAAAGAGGTGGAGGAGTAAAAGGAGGGGGAGACACAGATATAGGCATGTCATGCCCTTCTAAAATCCAAAAAGTGAGAAGCCGACACGGCCAGTCCGCTCCTGCCCGTGCCACCTCCGTGTCGCCGGGTTTGTGCCAGAGCCGCGGTGAACCCTGACGGCCAGCCCCCCTCTCCCAATACTGGTGCCTGTCCGCTGGTGGGTCGAGTGAGCCCCCCTGTGGTGGAGGCAGCTCTAAGCTTTTTAATTTAAATTGTCTCTCTAATTTGAATGAATACACTTTAAATCCATTTACAAGGATCTATTGGAGGGCAAGTCTCATGCCAGCAGACGCGGTAATTCCAGCTCCAGTAGCGTCCACTAAAGCTGCTGCAGTTAAAAAGCTTTTATAAGGATCGAGCTCGGCTGTCCACCGCAAGGCATCCTAGTGCCAGTCCCAGCCCCTATGCCTTCGGGTGCCTCCTGATGCTCTTCACTAAGTATCCCATGGTCCCGAAGCATTTCCTTTGAAAAAATTAAGTGTCTAAACTACAGGTGGTGCAGCTTGCTTAACAGCCGGGATAATCCGCTCACTAGCAGACACTGCTACTAGGCACAAAGTATTTCCTGGGCTAGATGCAGTTAAAAATTTGTAATTAGATACTCTCGTTGGATGCTGAGAAAGCATTCCATAGAGTCCCCTGGCACGCCATATATGATTCTCTTAAAAAGCTTGGGGTAGGGGTCTAGGGGACCCTTTTATAGCCAAAATCACGCCCCTGTATCGCAATACGTCACCTAGGCTGAAGATAAATGGAACTGTAGCACCCTGAGGGCTCGGTTGCTACAGACGTATTGCACCTCACCCAGAGGTGTGATATCTCACTCTCAGGTAAGGATGGAGTGTGGATCAGGACCCGACACCTGCATGCATTACACCACATTGCCGTGGGGCAGGGCGACCAATATGCCCCTGAGATGGGCACGACAGTCCCTGTCCCTGGCTGGAGTGGGGGGAGGGAACACTGAGGAAGGGGAACCCTGTAGTGCAGGAGCAGGGAGGAAGCAGTTCCTGGGTGCATTGAGAAGGGAGTATAAAAGGTGAGCACCATCTTAGTTCAGTGCAGAGAAGTCTGAGCAGAAGTGGCAGGGAGCAGGGGCTCTGCATGAGCTCTGCTCCGGAGGCGGGCCTAGTAACAGAGGCCCAGGCCTGGAAGAGGGAGAAGGAAGGAAGAGGAGCGGAGAAGGCTCCAGGAACGAGGAATGAAGGGATCCCAGGGGTGTGGACGGGCGAGTCGCCACCGCACGCCCGAATCCACCTGCGTGGAGGGGTCAGGCCAAAGGGGGAGACCGGTCCCCGAACTAGTGGAGGCAGGAAACGACCCTCAGCTAGAAACCGGAGGCTCTGACATTTTATGTGGCGCAGCCCCTCGCTACACCCGCTAGGAAGGCACCACATAGGGTCAGGGAAACTGGCGCCAAGTTTACCAAGAGGAGGCCCGATGCAGCCGGACAGAAGTGTTGGTAAGAAAGGCCAGACAAAGGACACACAAAGGGGGTCCTGTGAAGTGCTCCAAAGTTATCTGGGAGTTGTCTGAGCCCCTCACCTGGTGAGCACAGTACGACGTGGGCAGCCGTTACCTGCAGACGTGGTCTGGATAATAAGAACTGTGAGTAAAGGCCCTGAACTGCATCACTGACTCCGTGTCGTTACTGCTGCTGCCCTGCACCATCACCCCCATCCTCCGCATACACTGCCCTGAGGCTATACTCCTCCCGTGGGGAGTTATGCTACGCTCTGCTGCACCCACAACACCAGCCTCAGTGGTCTGCCCTGTAGCGGCGGTTCACTCTGACCGCAATCCACGGGTGGCGTAGTCGGACATTTAAACATGAAAACCACATAAATAGTTCCGCCACTGGTTTGACCGCCCTGAGCCACGGAACTGGGTCGCCGCCACGAAGACTACAACCACCAGCATCCACCAAAAAGGGTCCGGCTCCGGGTGTCCCAAGGCCCAGGGGGTGCGTCAGAACATTTTCATCACCTTTCACAATCACCAATGGGACAAGGCAGTGATGTCCTCTGTCCCCTCTCTTATACATCCTAGTGATGGAGCACCTGCTCTCATCAATTCGCCATAACCCCAATATTAGGTGGATTGAGGTGGGAGGCACCGAGTACAAGTGCTCTCTATTTGCTGATGATGTCCTAGTATATATCACTCAATCACATATATCCATCCATGCTGTTATGGCTGAAATAGATCACTTTGTTACATGGTAAAATTTTAAAATCAATGCAGCGAAGTCTGAGGCCCTCGATGTCTCCCTCCCCAAATCCATATAGGATTCCATCCAGTCCAACTTTCCCTTTGCCTGGCCCTCACAGGGTATCAAATACTTAGGAATTCCTATTCATAGAGACCTCTCCCATCTATGTTATCTTAATTTTGGGCCCTTTATTGAACAACTCCATACAGACCACGGTTGGCAAGTTAGAACTGTAAGATTCACTACGTGAACCACTGGTGTTTTGTGGAAAAGCACATGTACACTGCGTTCCAAATTATTATACAAAAAGTGTTTAGAAGTGATAAGGGAAGAATTTGTTTGTTTGTCAGTTAAACTCATTGATGGTGATGTGTGTCAGGGCTCTTTATATCACTGTAAGCAATTGCAGACACCTGTGCTAATTAGTTTGGCAGGTGTGTCCAATGAAAGGCAAGACTACTTAAGAAGGCTCTCTCACATTATTAAGCAGCCTACATTTTCTGCCAAAATGGGAAAGAAAAAGGATGTGTCGGCTGCTGAGAAGCAACAAATTGTGGAGTGTTTAGGTCAAGGCATGACTACAATCAACATTGTGCGATGATCAGGATGAAGTGTCTTGGCAATCAAGAAGTATGTAGCTGATTCACAGTACACACGTGTGCGTGCTGATAAGGGCAAATTGAGGACTCTTTCCTACAGGCAATTACGTCAGGTTGAAAGAGCAGCGGCAAAAAAGCCTTGTCATAGCAGCAGACAAGTTTTTGAAGCTGCTTGTGCCTCCAACGTCCCCCGAACAACAAGATGCAGGGTCCTTCAGAGGTTTGCAGCTGTGCATGCGCCATCCTGTCGACCTCCTCTATCCACTTCACACAAGCAGAAACGGCTCCAGTGGGCCAAACATTACATGAAGACTGATTTCAAAACTGTTTTGTTCACGGATGAGTGCCGTGCAGCGCTCGATGGTCCAGATGGATGGAGTGGAGGATGGCTGGTTGATGGACACCCCACGCAAACACGGCTACAGCGCCAACAAGGAGGAGGTGGAGTAATGTTTTGGGCTGGAATCATGGGGAGAGAGATTGTCGGCCCCTTTAGGATCCCTGAAGGCGCTAAAGATGAACTCCATAATGTATGTGGATTTTCTCAAACAGCACTTCCTGCCATGGTTCAAGAAGAAGAACCGTGTATTTCACAGCAAGATCATTTTTCTGCATGATAATGCACCATCTCATGCTGCACATAAAACATCTGCATCTCTGGCTGATATGGGAATAAAAGGGGACAAACTTATGGTGTGACCCCCATGCTCCCCTGACCTCTACCCCATTCAGAACCTTTGGAGCATCATTAAAAGGAGTGTCTATGATGGCGGGAGGCAGTTCACATCTAAGCAACAGCTCTGGGAGGGTATTCTGTCCTCATCCAAAACAATTGAAGCAGAAACCATCCAAAACCTGACAAATTCAATGGACGAGAGAGTTCAGAAGCTCCTTTCGAACAAGGGGTCCTATGTGAAAATGTAACATCACCTAGAATAAAGTTTTGAGTTGAAAACTGTTTGATTTCAGTTTCTAACAACCTGCTAATGCTTATAATTTCAAAAATGACCATTTTTTTGGTCTTTATTAAAATGAAAAGGTTGATCGAAAAGTTTGGGGGATCTAAGAGTGTGGCAACCCAGTAGTCATGATTACTTCGAATTCTGACAATATGAGGGTCATGCTGCAGGTAGTGCAGCAAGAAGGCACTTATGTGCCTTGCGCATCTCGGAGCCCCAAAATTATTTTCCGGGCTAGATGCAGCTAAAAATTATTTTTAATTTTAAATCTGGTGAAGCTTTAGTATAGATGGCCTAATAGGATCAGTGCTGCACACTGCTACAAAGCCCAAATTATTTTCCAGTCAAGATACAGATAAACATGATTAGTAATTTGAAAGCTTAAAACGGTTGGTAGGGTGATTTTAACCAATCATCAAGCTTTTACTCTCCCCAGGATGACACAGGGGTAGAAAAGTCGTTTCGGATCCATGATTTGTTCATCTTTATGAACGTGAGTCTGTCTACATTATCAGTGGAGAGCCGCGTGCGCTTATCTGTCAGCACACCACCAGCAGCGCTGAACACACGTTCAGACAGAACGCTGGCTGCGGGGCATGACAAGATCTTCAAGGCGTAAGTGGCTAGCTCCGGCCATTTATCCAGATTGGAAGCCCAAAAAGAGCAAGGGTCCAGTGACACAGTCGTGGCTTCAATGTTTACTTGGAGATACTCCTGTACCATCGTCTCTAGGCGTTGACTATGTGTCAGACTTCTTGTCTCCTGTGGCCTTGCAAAGGATGGGCTAAAAAAGTGGTGAAATGATTCCGCAAAATTGATGTTACCAGCAGATACTGTGGTTCTGTTACGGTTTGAGTGCTGAACACTTGACGGTCCCACGGTTGGCAAGTTGGAACTGTGAGATTCACTACGTGCACCACTGGTATTTTGTGGAAAAGCACATGTAAGATTCTGCAACAGTCTCTGCTGATACTCCTGCATGCGTGCATCCCTTTCTATGGCAGGAATAATTTCTGCAAATTTACTTTTGTACCGGGGATCTAACAGTGTGGCAACCCAGTAGTCAGGATTATTTCTAATTCTCACAATTCGAGGGTCATGTTGCAGGTAGTGCAGCAAGAAGGCACTCATGTGTGTTGCGCATCCAGGAGCACCAAGTCCCTGTTGTGTTGGTGGCGAGGTAACAATCATGCTTCCTTCCTCTGTCCTCTCCCCCCAACCTCGCACAACAGAAATGTGATCAAGGTCTCCCTCATCTGATGAGTCTTCCATCAGTTCGTCCTCCACTTCTTCCTGGGCTCCTGCACCTTCCTCACTAGCTTGGCTGCTACCATGCGCCCTGGTAAAACCATCTCCCCCACCCTCACATGCCTGCCGCCTTGGTGCTGCCGACCGTCTGGACCTTGCAGATGTTAGCCCTTCCGCATACAACTCCTCCTCCTCTACTTCCTCCACCTCCTCTTGTGCCACCACCTGACTCCGAATTCTGTTTAACATGTGCTCCAGCATGTAAATCACCGGAATAGTCATGCTGATAATGGCATCGTCAGCACTAAACATCTTCGTCGCCATTTCAAAACTGTGCAGAAGGGTGCATAGGTCCCTGATCTGAGACCACTCCTCCAGCGTGATTTGCCCCACCTCTGAATCTCGTTGGCCCAGGCTATACGTCAGAACGTATTGCACCAGGGCTTGTCGGTGCTGCCACAGTCGCTGCAACATGTGCAGAGTTGAATTCCACCGGGTAGGCACATCGCATTTTAGCCGGTGAAGTGGCAGGCCCAACGACTTCTGTAGAGATGTAAGTCGCTGAGCTGCGGGATGCGAACGGCGGAAGTGAGCACACAGCGACCGTGCCCTCTGCAGAAGGCCATCTAGTCTGGGATAGTGGGCTAAAAATTGCTGGACAACCAGGTTCAACACGTGAGCCATACAAGGCACGTGTGTGACATTGCCCCGGCGAAGGGCCGCACCCAGGTTTGCAGCATTGTCGCACACGGCCTTCCCTGGTTTCAGGTCCAGTGGAGACAACCATTCATGAAATTGGTTCTCCAGAGCTGACCACAACTCCTCAGCTGTGTGACTAACATTTCCCAGACATTTCAATGTAAAAACCGCCTGATGACGTTGAGCCCTACTGCCAGCATAGTAAGGAGGTGTGCAGGATCCCTTCTGCGCAGTTAGAAAGCTTGTGGCATGACCAGACAGGCTTTGGGTGCAGGTGGAAGACCGAGAGGAGGTTGAGGAGGCAGAAGCAGTGGAGGAACTTTGACATAAAGAGGATTGACGCACAACTCGTGGGGACGGCAAGACTTGGACAGCAGCCCCTTGTCCTGCTGTCACCATAGTTACCCAGTGCCCAGTCAGCGACATGTAACGCCCCTGTCCATGCCTACTCGTCCAAGTGTCTGTGGTGAAATGCACCCTGTCACACACAGAGTTTCTCAAAGAAGCGGTGATGTTGTGTGCGACATGCTGGTGGAGCGCAGGCACACCTTTCTTTGAGAAGTAGTGCCGACTGGGCATCTGGTACTGGGGCACTGCGACGGACATAAGGTCTCGAAAATCCTCTGTGTCCACCAGGCGGAAAGGCAGCATTTCTGTAGCCAAGAGCTTGCAGATGGTGAAATTCAACCTCTTAGCTTTCTCATGGCTAGGAGGAAATGGTCTTTTACTTGTCCACATCTGAGGGACCGAGGGCTGGCTATTGTGCTTAGACGGGGTTGATAAGGGTGTCCCCGGCAAACTGCCGGTCTGTGAGGAAGATGCAGGCGGACATGTTAGGTTGCCTTGATCCAAAGGTGGTGCTAGCGATGTCGGACAGCGCTCAACACCAGCTGGTGTTACCACCTCCAAAGAAAATGATGACCTGCCAATCACGCTGGCTGTTGCGGGTAAAGAGGTGGCAGGTCTGCGCCCCAAAACAGGTGTGACTGCTGTCCCCCCAGTCACAGAGGATGAAGAGGCCGCGGATGCACAAGATATGGCAGACGGTGATTGGCCCGGACGGCTAGGCCGCATTGTAGCACACTGAGCTTCCCACTGCAACTTATGCTTCATGTCCATGTGCCGGTTCATGCATGAAGTACTCAAACTATGTATTTTTTGGCCTCTACTTAGCTTTTGCTGACAAATGTTACAGATAACACGAGTTGGGTCATCTTTATCGATCTGAAAAAATGCCCAGGCTATGCAAGGCTTAGCACCCATGCGACCTGAAGAGCCACCACGACTTGTGGTGAGAGGCAGAGTTGTGTTTGAGGATGCAGTTGTTGACGTGCTTCCAGTACTACGTCTCTGTCCAGGAAGGCGCAACCTGACCTCGTCGTCACTAGCATCTTCCTCCACCTCCTCTGCTGACCTCATCTCTTGGCTGACTGTGGGTTGACAGTAAGTGGGATCTCCGACCTCATCATCATCACCCTGTGCGTTATCACACCCGTCGTCCTCAGAGCCAACCTGTTCCTGCCCTGACAAAAAACTAAAGTTGTCGCTCCAATCAGGTATTTGAGTCTTATCATCGTCTTCCTCATTGTCTCCACCAACAGGAGTTACAGTTTGGGAATGAGGGTCTACATTATGGTCAGAACCTTCTGCGTCTGGTCCTGGATCCGACTCATAAAGATTCTGGGCATCAGTGCAGATCATTTCCTCGTCTGGATTCACAGAAGCGCTGGAGTCGACCTCTGATTCCCAGGCTATAGTATGAGTAAACAGCTCTGCAGACTCAACCATCTGTTCTACCTCATACTCAGACGGGCAGCTGGAGATTTGGGAGCTGTGAGGAAGCAAGTGCGATTTGGGTGACACCTTTGAGGACTGGAGTATTTGTGATGTTGAAGTTGATGTGGAGGAGAGCCCACTTAAAGGAGCACTTGATATCCGTTGAAGCACCTGCTGTTTTTGTGCCTCATCTGGAATTTGTAGCGATTGGCGTGGCCGTAAGAAAGGGATCTTATCACATTGTCCGCTAAAAGAAGTAGACATTTTAGTTTGGCTGGAAGATGGTCTTTCTTCTGCAGATGTTACTGTTGCTTTAACACCTACCCCACGGACACAACCTTTTTTCCCCTTCCCAACACGACTATTCCCCTTTCCACCAGCAGCAGGCCTTTTTCCACTCATTTTGGTGGTTAACTAATTCACAACTCTGGAGTTGTTTGCACAAAAAAACAATGGATGGTAACCGAGCAGAGCTGAGTGGCCAAACTGTGGTATTAGGCCAAAACTATTGGCTGGGTTAGATGCAGAAAAAAATTATTTTGAATTTGCAACCTGATGGAGGTCAGTATAGATGGACTAATACAAATAGTCCCACACACTGCTAGAAGCCCAAATATTTTTTCAGAGGTACTGTAGATGCAGATAAAAATTATTTTTAATTTGCAACCTGATGGAGGTCAGTATAGATGGACTAATAGACCAAGTCCCACACATTGCTAGAAGCCCAAATATTTTTTCAGAGCTAGATGCAGAAAAAAATTATTTTTAATTTGCAACCTGATGGAGGTCAGTATAGATGGACTAATAGACCAAGTCCCACACACCGCTAGAAGCCCAACTATTTTTTCAGAGGTAGATGCAGAAAAAAATTATATTCAATTTGCAACCTGCTGGAGGTCAGTATAGAAGGACTAATAGAACAAGTCCCACACACTGCTAGAAGCCCAAATATTTTTTCAGAGCTAAATGAAGAAAAAAATTATTTTTAATTTGCAACCTGATGGAGGTCAGTATAGATGGACTAATAGACCAAGTCCCACACACTGCTAGAAGCCCAAATATTTTTTCAGAGCTAGATGCAGAAAAAAATTATTTTTAATTTGCAACCTGATGGAGGTCAGTATAGATGGACTAATAGACCAAGTCCCACACACCGCTAGAAGCCCAACTATTTTTTCAGAGCTAGATGCAGAAAAAAATTATATTCAATTTGCAACCTGCTGGAGGTCAGTATAGAAGGACTAATAGAACAAGTCCCACACACTGCTAGAAGCCCAAATATTTTTTCAGAGCTAAATGAAGAAAAAAATTATTTTTAATTTGCAACCTGATGGAGGTCAGTATAGATGGACTAATAGACCAAGTCCCACACACTGCTAGAAGCCCAAATATTTTTTCAGAGCTAGATGCAGAAAAAAAATATTTTTAATTTGCAACCTGATGGAGGTCAGTATAGATGGACTAATAGACCAAGTCCCACACACTGCTAGAAGCCCAAATATTTTTTCAGAGCTAGATGCAGAAAAAAATTATTTTTAATTTGCAACCTGATGGAGGTCAGTATAGATGGACTAATAGACCAAGTCTCACACACTGCTAGAAGCCCAAATATTTTTTCAGAGCTAGATGCAGAAAAAAATTATTTTTAATTTGCAACCTGATGGAGGTCAGTATAGATGGACTAATAGACCAAGTCCCACACACTGCTAGAAGCCCAAATATTTTTTCAGAGCTAGATGCAGAAAAAAATTATTTTTAATTTGCAACCTGATGGAGGTCAGTATAGATGGACTAATAGACCAAGTCCCACACACCGCTAGAAGCCCAACTATTTTTTCAGAGCTAGATGCAGAAAAAAATTATATTCAATTTGCAACCTGCTGGAGGTCAGTATAGAAGGACTAATAGACCAAGTCCCACACACTGCTAGAAGCCCAAATATTTTTTCAGAGCTAGATGCAGAAAAAAATTATATTCAGTTTGCAACCTGATGGAGGTCAGTATAGATGGACTAATAGAATGATGCTATGCCCAAAAGATTTTACTTCACTAGGTGCAGTAAAAAAATTGGTATTCTATACACAGGTGTTATATCTTGCAACACAGATAGGCTACTCCACTGACTAACACACTCTGCAATAGGCCAAAAAGGATTAGCTTTGCTAGATTCAGCCAAATGCTGTGAAAAAAACTTGCACAGCACTGGCACAGACCTGCCTGGCAAAAACTGATAGGAACTGATGTAACCTAGTCCTGAAAAGGACTCCAATTACAATGAGTCTTTACTCCCACAACCTATCTATTTAAGAGCACAGACCTCCCTGATAAAAGTCGTAGGAAATGCTGTAACCTAGTCCTTAAAAGGACTGCAATCACAACTATTCCCTACTCCCAAGCTATCTGTATATTTGTGCGAAAATTGGCTTGAAATTAACAAGGTATAGCGCACACAGCAACAGCGGTGCCGTCTAACACGCAGCTGCAGCAGTGAGAAAATGGTGGCGACGGGGAAAATGGCTTGGTCTTATAGGGCAAGGACATGTGACATACACTGCCAATGACACATGCCCTTGCTTGTGTGAAAAAAAGCACTTCGCTCCGTGTGTGCGCTGCTGATAGGCTGACAGATTGCACCTCCGCACTGCAAATGCGGGAAAGAGAAAAAAAAATGGAGATCTTCATTGTTCCTGCAGAGATCCATCCCCTGCCCCTCCCCCCGCCCCGCTGTACACTCAAACTGCGTATTAACATTAATTTTCATCATTACTGAGAAAAAATCCAGTTATGATTTTGGTGCACGAACAGTTATCGAACATAACCTCGAACAGCCGAATTTTTCTCAAATTGTTCGTGTTCGCCGAACGGCTCGAACACCGCCCAAAACAGCTCGAATTTGAGATTGGCGAACAGTTCGAGTAGAACAACGCTCATCTCTAATGTCAACACTGCTGCACATTGGAACCTGTCAGTCCACAATTGTTCAAACTCAAGAATGCACATACAGTGCAGGGTCAATACGCAACACAATACTGACATTCCACATACATACAGCAAACATAAAAATTATTAACACCCTAATACAAATATGGACTTAAGTCTGTTGCTCACACTGTAGCCAATTATTCTCAGATTTTTATCCTAATTTCATAATTTCTCAGGTAAATCCAGCAGAGATTGAAATTGAGTCCAATGCAATCAGTTTGTTTACAGCTGCAGCAATCTTTAAAGACTTCTTTGAGGCCTCTCTTTGTCAAGTGCCATTTTTGGGAACTCCTCAATGCCTCCACACCAGCTCTATTTTTGTCTCATTAAACAGGAGACTTTTGCATGCCATGTGGTTTCAGCCACGCACTGACTCACTTTCTGCTAGCAGCTCTCTATATAGCTTCCTCTCGGTTTTTGCTACAACAGATAATTTATTGTCAAAAGTTCATATTATATTTTTAACTTTTAGACGTTGAATTACACATAGAGATTAGCGGATGGATTAGAGGAACTCTGGTCCACCATCCAGGTCTGTGGTACCTGGCAGCTAGACAGTAGGTTCGCAAATCTATTACCTTCCAGCGTGCCTGATGAGGCAGTTGATTACCTTAGCTCACGTGATGTCATCTGTTCATCACGTTGTACAGATGACGTCATGCAAACCCCAACAAATCAAATACCGAGGCGGAGACGCCAGAAGTAAGAGATTCGCATGACTCCCGTCTACCTGCCAGGTACCACTGTCCTAAATGCTTGACGTCCAGAAAGCCTCGACAAATCAAATACCTCACTGGGGATGCCAGAAGTCCCACTGTCCTAAACGCTTGACCTGAGTCCCGTGAATCGATCAACTCATCTCAAATTACATTCAGATAATTACAAGAGTCCAGTTCAATGGTTCCTGGCAGGTAAACTGGAGTCCCACAAATCTCTTTCAGCGTGCACGGTGTGGCATTTGATTACCAGGTCTCGTGTGATGTCATCTATGTGCCACTTCATATAGATGACGTGGCGCAAGCCCCCACAAATCAAATACCTCGACAGGTATGCCGGAAGTATCACTGTCCTAAATGCTTGACCGGAGTTCCGCAAATCGACCCGCTCATCTCAAATTACATACAGACAATTACAGGAATGACAACAATAAATATATTTACAAAGGCACACAGCCATATTGGATTGCCCCCCTTAAAGACTGAAAATGTTTGTTTGACTTTCATGTTCAATAACTTAGCTCGTAAAATAAATAGTAGCTAGACCTGACTTTTGTAAAATATATAAAATTGATGAAAACAAATGCAAATGCAGTAATTGTTAAACAGGGGTGGCTGTCAGGAGACTTAGAATTCGCATTTTAGTAATTCTCGAATGACTCAGATATTTGTGCTACCTTATATATACATAGAACATTAATATTAGTATGTTATCATAGAGCGCAAGCTGCTTTATCCGAAGAGGCAGCAGTCATATTAAAACAATGAAATAAAAGCAACCATGAAGAATTTCTTTAAAAACCTTCAAGTTTTTATTTCTAGAAATTACAATTATTACTATAATAGTGGACTAATAATCAGATGGTTTTAAGGTAGGTAAAGGCCGGTAACATTAATTTAGATGATCAGGGATCTGAATTGTTGCATTCAGTTGGTTATCTTTTATTTTTATTATCGTAGCCATGTAAGGTCTTCTTTTTCTGAAAGAAATTTTCTGTGGGAAAATGCAGATAGCACTGAATATATTTCCTAAGGAAAATGCATAAAATCCCTAAAGTAATGTTACTGACAGGATCACTCGCCAACCATCACTTCATAAAACTTAGTATTCAATTTTATTTTTTATTTGCTCTTTTTGCATTTTACGTTACATATTGTTTTGGAGTGGAGTAGCAGATGGCTTGAACTAAAGACTAGCAAATTATCTACATATATTTTTTAAAACATTTATAGCAATGTTTTCTTTTTATTATTACACTAGTCACTGACATCTTTTAAACTTGTGATTTCTGTCCTTTCAGAAACAGTTTTCAACAGTCTCATTATCATCAGAGGCCAGACTACAATGATTGATAACACCCCTAAATAAAGTTGATAACTGAGGTTCCACTGTTCACAATAGCTGAGGTCACAGCTGCCCTTCCTTTCACAATGAATTTTGCACACGCTCATTAGATGCTTCACACATGGTCAGTCTACTCATTGTTGCTAATGTACATGTAATGTTTCCTGAAACCACAAAAAACTTAAAGTCTAAAAAAGACCCAATGGCCAGTGTAAAAATTGCAACATTTTTATTTTTTAACCCCTTCACACTGCAGCCCTTCATTTTACGATTTAGTTTTTTGCTCCCCTTCTTCCCAGAGCCATAACTTTTTTAATTTTCTGTCAATATGGCCATATGAGGGCTTATTTTTTGTGAGACAAGCTGTAATTTTAAACAACACCATTGGTTTTACCATATCGGGAAAAAAATTTCAAGTGTGGTGAAATTGCAAAAAAAGTGTAATTCCACAATTTTTCTTTGGTGTTTTTTTCTACCATCTTCGAAAAATGCTAAAACTGACCTGCCATTATGATTCTCTAGGTCATTATGAGTTCATAGATACCAAATATGTATAGCTTCTTTTTTATTTAAGTGGTGAAAAAAAAAATCCAAAATTTGTTAAAAAAAAAAAGTACCCATTTTCCAAGACCCGTAGCGTTTCCATTTTTCGGGATCGGGGGCTGTGTGAGGGCTTATTTTTTGTGAGCCGAGTTGATGTTATTATTAATATCATTTTTGGGTAGATCCAATGTTTTGATCCCCCGTTATTGCATTTTATTGCAATGTTGCGGAGACCAAAAAAACGTAATTCTGACGTTTTGATTTTCTTCTTATTACTTGGTTTACTGATTGGATTAATTATTTTTATATATTGATAGATCGGGCGATTATGAAAGTGGCGATACCAAATATGCGTATATATTTGATTTTTTTACAGTTTTATTTTCAATGGGGCAAAAGGGGGGTGATTTAAACCTTTATATTTGTTTAAAAAAATGTATATTTTTAAAAACTTATTTTTTACCTGCTTCAATAGTGTCCGTGGGAGACTAGAAGCTGCGATTTTCTGATCTCTTGTGTGTAGCAGAATTGCTCACTTGTTATAAGAGCTGGCCACTGGGAGGCGCTCATAGCATCCCGGCAATGACAGCTGCAGGGGTCTGCTGCAAACCCCGGGTTCTCATGCCAACCCATCGGTGACCCGTAGTTAAGTGACACGGGCGCTGATGGGTGGCTCAAGTGATGTCCTTCCGCCACAGCCATGTTAAATGCTACTGTCAGAGATTGACAGCGGCATTTAACATGCTAACAGCCGTGGGTGGCTCGCGATTCCAACCGCGGCTCTTAGGGGCACATGACAGCTGATCTGATCAGCTTTCAAGTCCCCGGAAAGAGCTCATCGCCGGAGCCCGCGCCAAAGGGGGAGACATATCATGCACCAAACATTTATAGCACATGTTGTGAAAGGGTTAATTTTATAATACATTGTGATATAGAAAAAAAAAACAATACCAAATAAAAAAAAAAAACCTAATTAAATCAATGGGACATTTTCTCCTTTAATATCAATAACATTTTTATGTAGGATTTATTTTTCTGCTTCTTTTATGGCACTGTACATTTCTTTGGGGCTTCCTAGGAATAGTTCAGTCTGTGATATTGTTTTGTAATTCCAATTGATTTCACTAAAACCCATTATAAAAGACAAGATGTACTGAAGCCCCCAAATGTAACCCCTTCCAGACCGGGCAATTTTCCGTTTTTGCGCTTTTGTTTTTCCCTCCCTTTATTCCCAGAGTAATAACTTTTTTATTTTTCCATCGACAAAGCTGTGTGAGGGCTCGTTCATTGCAGGACTAGTTGTACTTTTGAATGACATCATCCATGTTATCATTTGATGTACTGTAAAGAGGGAAAAAATAATAATTGTGGCGAGATAGCAAAAAAAAAGCGCAATTCCACAATTGTTTTTTGAAGTTTTTTATTTACAGCTTTAGTTTTATGGTAAAAATCACCTGGCAATATGATTCTCCAGGTCAGTACGATTACGCTGACAACAAACCATTAAGTGGTGGAAGAAATGCAAAAATTTCTAAAAAAAATTGTTGCTTTTGTCGCCATTTCCTGAGAGCCGTAACGTTTTCAATTTTCGGGATATGGACCTGTATGAGAGCTTGTAGTTTTGCTCTCAAGTCAATGTTTCTATTGATATCCCTTTGGAATAGATAAAATGTTTTGATCGCCTGGTATTACGTTTTTTTGTATTTTTGCGGCTGCCGAAAAATCACAATTCTGGAATTTTGATTTTTTTTTTCATTAAGTTCTTTGCTAATCGGATTAATTTATTTTATATTTTGACATATCAGACTTTTACAAACGCAGTGATACAAAATACAGTGCGTGGATTTTTATTTTTTTTTTATTTCTTCATTTTTAATGGGGGAAAAGGAGGATGATTTGAAGTTTTATATATTTTTTTTCATATTTTTTAAAACTTTTTTTTTTACTTTTCCCTGTATTTGTTAGTCCCCTTTTGGGGCTCAACTCTTTCCCGACCTTGATCGTATCCCGAACATCATGAAAGAGAATGACTTCCTGACCTTGGACGTACTGGATACATCCAGGCCATTTTGCGCGCACAGTAGCTGTGAGTGTGCGGTCGCCGCCGGGTGTTCAGCCAACATGATAGCTGACAACTGGCTCTCACTGCCAGAAGCAGCTGCCAGGAGCGGTGTGGGCATCCCTCCCAGAAATTTAACCTCCTGAGTGCTGTGATAGACCCCTCTGATTGGCGCTCCCACAACGTCATCACAAGGTTCCGATCATTGCCATGGTGACCCAAGGTCTTCATGACAACATCTGGGTCACCAGGCTATGGCAAGCCTCTTAGACCATGCTCAGAGTATAGTCTAAGGGGCTTGTGACAGCGCTGCACTGAAGTTATAAAGCATTGCAATGCTTGTGCATTGCTATGCTTTATAACAGCTATCATAAATTTGTATTTTTATGTAAAAAATAAAGTACCCGTTTGATATAGCCGATTCCGGAATGACTCGCCCTATAAAACTGTCACTCTAGTTAACCCCTACAGTGAACACCGTAAAAAAAAAAAAAAACAGGGCAAAAAACTTTGCTTTTTTATCATATTGCCGAACAAAAAGTGAAATAAAATGCAATCAAAAAGTCAAATGTAAATTAAAATATTTGGTACCCACTCAGGATTTTGATGTTTCAAACTTTATTAGACCTGAATAGATTTGCCCGAGCACTGACCATCAAAAGACACTTTATGGTACCAACTCATCTACAATCTCTATGGAAACAATTAATAATGATTCTTTTTCCACACAGGAAAATGCTTATGTGGGTTTCCTATTTAAAGATCAATATGTCGTATCAATATTGGATGATTTATGCAGGGAATGTAATGATGAAGATCTGATAGGCTTTTTACATGTTAATATAAAAACGTCTAATCCCCATTATTATCCCAAAAAATCCCGAGCTCCAGCCCTAGACTCCTTGCAGTCCCTCGTCGAGCAGGACTTGAGAAGGCTCTCTCTAGATACTGCCGCATCAAGGACATGACAGATAACCTTACCCTTAAAGAAAAATCTGCTCTTAAAGAACTAGTTCAAAACTCTGGATTCACCATTAGAAATTCGGATAAGTGTGCTTGTGTTGTAGTCCTTGATGTGGCAATATATGAAAGACAACTCTATAAGATTTTAGATGATAATAGCACTTACAAAAGGGTAGCATGTGACGCCCATGAGGGTTCAGTCGCCACAGGGGTACTGCACCTCAGATTGAGGTGTGGTATCTCCTCTCCGAGGTAAGGAAGGAGCACCTCTCAGGACCCCACCTCATCACTCAACACTACACAACTCCTGTCCTGTAGGGGGCCTATATGCACCAGGGTGCTGCCCCGGCCCGGGATAGAGGAGATGGGGGGAACCAAAGATAGGGGGAACCATGTAGTGGGTGAGGGTGGAGGACGCACTTTTAGGTTATACTTAGTACTTCATATTTAAACAACGGCCATCTTAGGTTCAAGGTCTTTGATTGTGGTCTTCTTCACTGAACGTGGCTTTCCGGTGGAACCTGCAGCTGATTGAAGATACACGGTCCTCGTGCTCTGGCCTTGAGGCAAGGAGTGGGTTAGAGTTAACGGTTGTCTCTACCCGGTCAAGGTCCCTACCTAAGAAGGCCTGGAGGGGAGCAGAGGAGACAAGCTCCACAGGCAAAAGGATCCCAGGGGGATACAGACGGAGCGGCATACGCCAACTGTACTCTTTATTCTGGCCAAGCTAGAGGGACTCCTGCTGCAAGAGGGGACCGGCCCCTGATATCTGACTCTGCTACTTGGTGTCTTAGTCGGAAAAGCTCCAGAGGCTTAGTGGATCCCACCGGGTAACGGACCGAGCGGCATATGCCACCCGTACCCTTGTTCTGTGTATAGCCAGAGGGAGACCCAGCCTTACAATACGCACCACATACGGACAGGAGAGGACCTAGTGGTAAAGTCAGGGGTCCTGATTCTTGCACCTGAACTACCCAGAGTGTGTTGAACCCCCTTCCTGGTGGCCACAGCGCGCCGTGAGGAGCGAGGAGAAGCCTTGCAGCTGACGCCTAACTTCATGAGTAAAGCTTGGAAGACTTCATCCGTGCCTCCGGTCCCTTATTTCAGCGCGGCACCACACCACACCACCCACTATGACTCGCCTCATCTGTCCTTCTCCACCCTGAGGCCCTGCTCCGCCTCTGGGGAGTAGTACCATCTGCTGCTGCCACGACATCCCGCCTCAGAGGACTGCTGCAGCGCTGGTGGCGAATCACCAGGCACCACAGGTGGCGTAGTCATTGAATCCACTCGATTACCACCGTCCCTCCTAGCCCCCTTATTTTTGATGTGATGACCCTGGGCACGGGCCGGGCCTAGACCACGACTGCAACCCCTCAACATCTGACTCAGTTCCCAGTACCTCCATCTCTCAGGGTAGGGCTAGCGAGCAAGCAGGCGTCACAGTAGCTACTGACCCCACTGAAATCTGTAAGAACAAACTCTGTAATTTAGTACAATTAAGAGAACGTAGAGGAGTTGTGGATAAGAAAATACATTTTTTTATAATTAAAGATCATCCCATTATATCGATATTTTTCATGGGCTACCAAAAGTACACAAGCAAATTTTTCCACCCCCTTCGTCCCATTGTATCGGGCAAGTATTTCCCTTAGCGAAGGTCTAAGCACGTGGGTTGATCACCATCTTACTGATCTTGTAGTACGCATATCAGGTTTTCTGTGAGATAGTACCACTGTTCTACAAATGTTCGACAAAGTGTAATGGAATGAGTGATATAATTTCATATCCTGTGATAGCATCAATCTGTTCTCATGCATTCCACATGATTTGGCAAATGAATCTATTCCACACCATCTTGATCGCTATAGTGCATATGATCCTGAACATAAGGAATTAATTTTGATGGCAACTTATTTTTTGTTGAAGCAAAAATTTTTATGTTTAACTATGAATTTTTCTTTCAGGTAACGGGAGCCCTGATGGGGTCATATTTCTCCCCCTCGTTGGCAATCCTTTTTGTTGCTTGGTGGGAGGAACAATACATTTTTTCTGACAACCCATTTTTTTCACAATTAGTTTGGTATGGTCGCTATGTAGATGACATTCTCATTCTTTGGTCAGGGGGCATAGCGACCATACCAGACTTCATTCATTATGTCAATTCAATAGTGTGGAATTTTTAGATATTGCCTTGTGTGGGAATACGGTATCAAAAAGTATTGCATGTTCCACACTACAAGACGATAGTTTCACAGTTTTCACACCATTGCTTCTATACCCTATGGGGAATTTGGTAGGGCCAGAAGATTAACAATATAAAATCTAGGCTTAAACAAATGGGATATACAGATGAAATCATAGATAAAGCATATCAGAAGGTTTCAGGAATGGAAAGAAAAGAAGTGTTAATTAGCAAATAAGAAAGAAAAGGAGGAAAAAATAAATAATCAGATTATCACATTTAGTACTCCATATAGTCAACAATATAATAAAATAAAAATATCATTATGAAGTATATTTCCACATTACACCAGGATGAAAGCCTTCATGAAATCCTTAATAAAGTATATAGCTGTGTGGCAAAGAGGGGCAAATCAATAGGAAATACACTTTCCCCAAGTCTGTATAAAAAACGCATTGATAACATAACATGGCTTTTTAGTAAAGGATTTCATAAATTCTTTGGAAATATATGCAACGTCGGTTGTTTTGCGCAAAAAACTCTGGAGATAGATGGTCGATTTAATATTTCATCCTTTATCAACTGTGAAACTAGCCACATTATTTATGGCATTGAAACTAGCCACATTATTTATGGCATAGATTGTAATATTTGTGAAAAAAGCTACAAATTAAACAAAAGAGAATTGCAAACAATATTTATAATATTAATAATAATAATAATAATAATAATAATAATAATATCATACATTTAGGAGCAGTTTGATATTTTTTGGAAAAACATCAGGGCAATTTGGACAGTTTTAGTTTTTTTGGTTTGGAGAAAGTAACAAAACCAAATCGAGGTGGTAGTTGGCAGTAAAAGCTTTTTATGAGAGAAGCTTTTTGGATTATCTCCCTGGACACGAAGCAACTAAAGGGAATGAATTACAGAAACGACAAAATGTTTATATATTGAATGAATTGCATAACATTAATGGAATGTTTCTTCTAAACATGTATACATGTGATTGCTTTTTCCATATTGTATAATAGTGTACGGGTTGGTAACTACTGATACATTTCATTTGTATATTTGTATATATGCTATCTGTGTTTTTTCTTTTCTTGACTGTAGATGGGGTTTTTCATGATTGCTGCTTGTGATCTAAGTAATCAGCACATAATAATATCTCAGTATTCATGCTCTATTACTAAGGGCGCAGCAGGCGCCAGAAACGCATCAGAGTGGTTCCTGCACCACATCATCCTTGTACGGATTTTTAATGATATGTATTTGGAATAAAGCTTGAAGATCTTTTTATTATTGGATGTGCCTATGCACTTTTTTTTAGAATATTGGACATTTCTGGTCGGTCAGCAGCACTGGAATAGCACTCCGGGAAAATAAAGACACGTGTTTCTTAAAATGTAAGCACGATGGGAATTTTTTCTTCCTTCATATGAAGTAAATTAAAATGGTATCTCTGAAAACATCATCTTGTCCAGCAAAAAACAAGCTGCCGTGTAGCTCCGTCAGTGGAAAAATAAAAAAAATTATAACTCTTAGAATAAAGCGATGCAAAAATAATTATTTTTTCTCTAAAAAAAGGTTTTAATGTGTAAAAGCACCAAAACATAAAAAAAATGATATACATGTGGTATCGCTATAATCGTACTGACCCAAAATATAAAGTGATCAAAAAACATTATGTGCCTGAAAATGCTACCAATAAAAACATCAACTCGTCCCACAAAAAACAAGCCCTCACATGACAGCAGATACTGTTTATATGAAAATTATTGCAGTAAAAAGCATTTTTTAGTGTGTGACAATAGCCAAACATAAAAACCCAATATGAATCTGATTTCGCTGTAATCGCACTAAACCAAAGAATAAAGTATTCTAATCACTTATACCACACAAGGAATGGCGCAAAAAATAAACAAAAACAATTCTTCACCTGCTGTTGATTTGTCAATTCTGTCTCCCAAAGATCGCAGTAAGGCTCGGCGCACATTTATCCTGTGCTCTGCGCTGAGCGCTTACAACAGACCTTCTCTGAAATATGTGATTCAGACTGAAACCCCGGCGGAAGATTCGCTACAATGAGGCAGATGGAGGCACTGTGGACACCATCTGACCTGTGATCCGGCGGTGTCCTTCTTTTTAGGCGTGTACAAAAGCACGGTCCGCCACAGTTTTTTGCACTTCTGAAAAGGAGGCCAGACGGTATAAAATTCTGTCTGGCACATGTGGTGTCAACATGTTCATTGCAGCCCTAAATGTATTCATTTGGGGGTGTAGTTTGAATGAGTTCACTTATGAGGGGTTTCTGCTGTTCTGGCACCTCAGGGGCTCTGCTAATGTGACATGGCACCCTCAAACCATTTCAGCAAAATCTGAACTCCAATATGGCGCTTCTTCCGTTCTGAGCTTTACCCTGTGCCTACAAAGAGTTTTCAACATCATATGGAGTATCAGTGTACTCAGGAGAAATTGCACAACAATTTTTATTCCATTTTCTCATGTTACCCTTGAGAAAATAAAAAAAATGGGGCTAAAAGAATGTATTTGTGGGAAAAAGTAGATTTTTCATTTTCACAGCTCTACGTTATAAACTTCTGTACAGCACCTGGGGTTTCAAGGTGCTCACCACACATCTAGATAAGTTCCTTGAGGGGTCTAGTTTCCAAAATTGAATCACTTGTAGTGGATTTTCCACTGTTTAGGCCCATCATGGGCTCTCCAAATGCGACATGGCGTCCGCTCTTGATTTCAACGACTTTTGCATTCAAAAAGTCAAAAGGTGCTGCTTCCCTTCCAAGCCATCCGTGCTCCCAAACATTAGTTTTCCCCACATATGGGGTTTCTGCATACTCAGGAAAAATTACTCAACACATTTTGGGTTACATGTTCTCCTGTTACCCTTGTGAGGTGCTCACCACACATCTAGATAAGTTCCTTGAGGGGTCTAGTTTCCAAAATTTAATCACTTGTGGTGGATTTTCCACTGTTTAGGCCCATCATGGGCTCTCCAAATGCGACATGGCGTCCGCTCTTGATTTCAACGACTTTTGCATTCAAAAAGTCAAAAGGTGCTGCTTCCCTTCCAAGCCATCCGTGCTCCCAAACATTAGTTTTCCCCACATATGGGGTATCTGCATACTCAGGAAAAATTACTCAACACATTTTGGGTTACATGTTCTCCTGTTACCCTTGTGAAAATCAAAAAATTGGGGCTAAAGTAAAATGTTTATGAAAAATGGTAAAATGTTCATTTGTTCCTTCCAAATTGCATTAATTCCTGTGAAGCACCTGAAGAGTTAATAAATTTCTTGAATGTGGTTTTGAGGAATATGAGGGGTGCAGATTTTAGAATGGTGTCACTTTTGGGTATTTTCTGTCATATAGGCCTCTCAAAGTGACTTCAAATGTGATGTGGTCCCTAAAAAAATGGTTTTGTAAATTTTGTTGAAAAAATGAGAAATTGTTGATCAACTTTTAACCCTTACAACTTCCTAACAAATAAAAAACTATGTTTAAAAATTATGCAGATGTAAAGTAGACACGTGAGAAATGTTATTTATTAACTAATTTGTGTGATATAACTCTCTGATTTAAAGGCAAAAGAATCAAAAGTTTGAAAATTGC
The DNA here is from genome assembly GCF_046119375.1 of Phyllobates terribilis. Classification (NCBI taxonomy): domain Eukaryota; kingdom Metazoa; phylum Chordata; class Amphibia; order Anura; family Dendrobatidae; genus Phyllobates; species Phyllobates terribilis. The sequence goes on from NW_027362767.1 coordinate 166,038,835, forward strand.
AAAATTTTTGCCAAATTTCCGATATTTTTACAAATAAACGCAAGTCATATCAAACTAATTTTACCACTGTAATTAAATACAATATGTCATGAAAAAAACAGTGTGAGAATCAGGGGGATCTGTTGAAGCGTTCCAGAGTTATCACCTCCTAAAGGGACACTGGTCAGAATTGTAATATTTGGCCTGGTCATGAAGGTGAAAACAGGCTTGGGGGGGGGGAGGGGTTAAACCTGCTAACATTTGATCACTTGTGCTATATACAGCATTGCCACAGCATTGCTGTATATAGCAAACATCACGGTCTCCTATGAGTGCCAGCTACAGACTGGCTTTCACAGGAGTACCGTGATGACAGGCATAAGGGTCTTCAGCAGACCTCTGGCTGTCATGCAACTCATTGGCACCCTGCAATTGCATCATGGGCACGCCAATGGGCGTGTGGTAGGGCCAGCTCCCGGTTTTCGTGGGCCTCTCTAACACATACCACATTTCATGATGCACAGATACGGCAGAGAAATATAGGTATAGTACAATGCCAAAGATTTCACTGACGGTACTTCTTCCATTACATGAGTGATATCTATTGTAAATTCTACAATTTCTCAGAAACCAGCGAATCCTCACAGAGCACAGTGCAGACCGGACAGTATAGTCCACATAGTCCTCCATACAGTATTATGGGCACCACATAGTCCTCCATACAGTATTATGGGCACCACATAGTCCTCCATACAGTATTATGGGCACTACATAGTCCTCCATACAGTATTATGGGCACCACATAGTCCTCCATACAGTATTATTGGCACCACATAGTCCTCCATACAGTATTATGGGCACCACATAGTCCTCCATACAGTATAATGGCCCCACATAGTCCTCCATACAGTATTATTGGCACCACATAGTCCTCCATACAGTATTATGGGCACCACATAGTCCTCCATACAGTATAATGGCCCCACGTATTCCTCGATACAGTATAATGGTCCAACATAGTCCTCCATACAGTATAATGGGTCCCACATAGTCCTCCATACAGTATTATGGGCACCACATAGTCCTCCATACAGTATTATGGGCTCCACATAGTCCTCCATACAGTATTATGGGCACCACTTAGTGCTCCATACAGTATAAGGAGCCCCACATATTGATCCATACAGAATAATGGGCACCATATTTTCCTCCATACAGAATAATGGACCCCATATATTGCTCCATACAGAATAATGGGCACCATATTTTCCTCCATACAGAATAGTGGACCCCATATAATGCTCCATGCAGAATAATGGACCCCATATAATGCTCCATACAGAATGGGCCCCATATAATGCTCCTTACAGAAAAAAATAATTAATCAAATACTCACCTCTCCTCATTTCCCACTGGCTGGCAGTCGCAGCTCATGTCTCCTGACCCTCTGCACTGCTCAGCACAGAGGGTGCACTTTAGCGACGTCATCGCGCCCTCTGCCCTGAGATGTCACAGATTCAGAACACGAGAAAGACAGTGGGGAATGGGGAGAAGTAAGAAATTCAAACAGTTCAAAGCATGGAGGGGGCGGTGCCAGCGCCCGCGCTGGCTCTGGGTCCCCTGACTTAAGGGCCCCATAGCGTGTTGGCATCCCTGATGGCGAGTGGGCCCCCCCACTTGCTCAGGGCCCCGGCATTTGCCTGGGTGCGCCGGGTGGTCATACATGCCCTGGCGAGTGTAATGACTTGCCTCCTGGCAGCACGTGTTAAATGCCCCTATCAGAGATTGACAGTGACATTTAACATGTTAGCAGCCACAGGTGCAACTCCGTTCCACCTGTGGCTGTTAGAGGTAGATGATGGGTGAATAACACAGCCATCTTCAGTCGGGAAAGATACAGGTTAAGAATGCGAGGCTGCATCAAAGTCAGGGAGCCGCCATTTGACGTACCAGTACGTTATATGTCGGTAATTAGTTAATCCTAGAAACAACATAAAGATGAATTATGAAGTCTCAAGATAGAAGAAAGTTTTACCAACTGATGCAGTTTTTTTGTCAGTAAATCTAACGAACTTCATCCGATTAGGTGTTATGGAGGGTCTCAATAAAACTACTTCAAGCGTGTTCATCCTTCAGGGCCTGTCCAATGCCTTCTATCTTCAGGTTATCTGCTTTATTGTCTTTTTGGTGATGTATTTGATCACATTATCAGGAAATCTCCTGCTCATCACTGTGGTATGGATTAACCCAACTTTACAGACCCCGATGTACTTCTTCTTGTCTCATCTTTCTTTCATCGACATCTGCTTTTCTTCTACAATAGTTCCTAAAATTCTAGTCAACACTCTATCCAGGGACAGAAGTATTTCCCTATGGGGATGTGCAGCCCAAATGTATTTTTCCTTAGCACTAGGTTCAACGGAGTGCATCATTCTTGCCGTCATGGCTTATGATAGATTTGCTGCCATTTGTAGACCATTGCATTATACCACCATTATGAGTAAGAAATTGTGCATTGCTTTAGCTGCTGGATCATGGAGTTTTAGCTTCACAAATTCCGCCATTCATGTGGTCCTTACCTTCCAACTACCCTACTGTAGATCCCACCATATCAACCATTTCTTCTGTGAGATGCCTCCATTCTTTCGACTGTCCTGCAAGGACACTTGGCTAAATGAGATTGCAATGTATATCTCAGCCAGTATCATAGCTATGTTTTCTTTCTTCTTGACTCTAATTTCTTATATCCACATCATCTCCACAATTTTGCAAATTCGTTCTTCATGTCGTAGGCATAAAGCTTTCTCAACGTGTGCCTCACATCTCACTGTGGTGGTCCTCTATTATGGGACTATCATGTTTATGTATCTGCGTCCAAGATCCAGATACTCCCCGGAAACAGATAAGACTGTGTCCATTCTCTATACGACAGTGACCCCAATGTTGAATCCCATCATCTACAGCATGAGAAATAAAGATGTCAAAGGAACCATAAGAAAGAAAATTGGTAAAATGTGAATTGTGTAAACATTTGGGAATTTCTTGGGACCCTTCCATATAGTATCGATCAGTCATATTTAACAGGGGATACATTGAAATGAGTACCAAGTCTATAGATGATTCCCAGAAAAATGCTTTGGGTGGTCTTCTCCGTGTACTTTCACTGTATATGCTGATACTTACCTCTTCTTTTCAGGTTCTCGGTACTGTACATATGCAAACTATTGTTTCCAACACTGTACCCCAAAGGCATTAAAAGGGGAATTTATTTTACAGAAATAGGATGGCTTATTGTGCTATACTGTTTAAGGAACTTGTATTTACTAATGTGGGAGTTTCGGAAAAAGCATATCCACACCATGCTAAGTTGTTTCCAAAGTCCCGACTACTTGTGCCATCACATACAGACAGATATAGCCTTCTCAGCAATGCATGGTTGACATGACTTAAGGAATACCCTATTAAGGAAATACAAAGAGGAAAACAAGAGTCAATGCTACTATTAAAATATAAATTTTATTTAATACATGTTAAAAACATGAAAACAAGAGAACATTACATTAGTCATAATGACTGTATTCATAGGGCAAATAACAGTATCAGTGAGAAGATCCCAGGAAAATAGGGCCAATTGTACTGCGGAGCAAGCAATTGTGAATGCGAGTAAAAATGGTAGTCAGTTCATTGTAAAGTATTCTGAGATAGCAAATATTCCACCAAATGGCAAAATCCACATCCGCCATCAGTTTGCTCCACTCCCTGGTTGTGGCTACCAAGTTCCGGAGGGGAGTCTGACGGCCTGGAGTCTGTTGGGAGTTTGGCTCCTTTTGCAGGCTGTGTCCAGGCTGCCGCGAGAGGAAGCAGCTTTTGCATAGGTCATGGTGTCGGCGGCCATGTTTTCTTCCCTCTGGATGACAGGGCCTGCTGTCTGCCCAGAAAAAAAAAACACTGGACTCCTCTGGATTCATGAGGTAAGTCTATTGAACTGTATCTGGATGACTTCCCCCTTCTTCTGCTACTCATATTCTTCTTTTGAAGATGTTATCCGATCATGGTCGGCTGATTCTCAGTGCAGCACAGGGAGCCGAGACAAAGCATGTCTTTACCAAAGCCAGGCCATGCCCTGAGAAGGCACTATTTATATGAGTCAGTCAGTATGTGTAGGAGGGTATCTCCATGTACTGTGTGGCGGTTGCCACCAGACATTACAAGTTCAATGCCTCTTGCCATCTACAGATTACTACCAGCAGACATTAGTAGTTGATTGCCTATTACGAACAAAATGAGGTATAAATAAATGTGAATGGCACTCTGATAACTAGGCATTAGTGATGAGCGAGCATGCTCGCTACTGCTCGGTGCTTGCTCCAGCATCTCACTGCTCGAGATGCTCGGTGCTCACCGAGTATTTCCGGGGTTGCTCGGGCGGGAACTCGGGTCTCCTCCCTGCATGTTTGGCGCTCTTTAGAGAGCCAATGAACATGCAGGGATTGCCTGCCATGCACTGTAATGCCGTAGCCATGTTGGTTGTGGGCATTACAGTGATTGGCTGGCCGCACAGCGTCTTCAGGTCTATATCAGACCTGGCGCCGCCATGCTCGTCACAATCACTCCGGAATCAGGCAGTGTAGGGAGAGCTGCTGCTGCGTTAGGGAGAGATTTGCTTGTGTTTTAGGTAGTGTAGGGAGAAAAACCGTACATTACACATATCCATGTTAACAAACAGTCCTTCTGAGGACTAATCCATCTGCAGAGATATCAGGCAGGTAGGGTGTATAGGCAGGCAGGCAGTGTATATAGCAGACTGCAGTGCATATAGCACAAGAGCTTCCATTCCAGTTCGGCCTTCTGCTGCTGCTAGATATTTCTATACAAAGGCCCAGGTCTCAGGGGCCAGGAATACTTTTCTTTGGATATTAATCCTCATTATTTGCTTAAAAACCAATCCAGAGAACACCATTTTTTCTGCGCCATTTGCTTGTTGGCACTGCAGAATACAGCCATGTCCTTTCCATATTAGAGCGATAGAAATGGAGCTATTTAAAACTGTGTTTTCTCCATCAAACGGATCACATATACATTGTCAGAAAATACTGCCATTTCTGGCCTCCATTAAAAAATTTCCCTTAGTGTGTCAGTGAAGCAATTCACCGCAGTTTGCTGTTCAAACTACTTACCTACAGGCCAGGTATTTAAAACTCTGTTTCCTCCATCACATGGATCACATGTAAGTTCGCTCCAAACTGAGTCATTTGTAGTGAGTGTGGAAGATACTGTCCTCCATTTAAAATGGGCAAGGCACGTGGCAAGGGACGGGGAACTGGACGTGATTGTAATGGTGCATGCAGAGGCCGAGGACAAGGCCGTGGGCAAGCCAAAATTGTGCCACAACAAACACCCACATTTTCTCGCCTGACCTTCCTGTCACAATTTCTAGGGGACCGCAGCACACCACTATTGAACCCAGAGCAGTGTCAAAAGGTTGTTGGTTGGATAGCGGATAATGCTTCCAGTCACTTAGCCACCACCACCACCACCCTGTCTTCCACACGGTCAAGTCTCAGTAGCCGTGTGTCTGGACCGCATATTCCTCACCCTGATCCTCCTTCCTCCCACCATGCTGAGTACCTAGAGACAACTGATCCCACACTTGGACACTCTGAAGAGCTGTTCACTTTTCCATTTATAGATTCGGGCCTCTCACCCGGTCCGCTTGAAGCAGGGCAAAAGGAGATCATGTGTAGCGATGCCCAAATATTTGAGCAGCCACGGTCACACAAAGGCGATGGTGGGAAAGTGTCACAAGAGGTGGACGATGATAAGATACAATTGCCAGAAAGGCAGGAGGAGGACCAGGGTGCGGAAGTGGAAGACGAGGTGGTGGATGATATAGTAACTGACTCAACCTGGCAGGAGGACATGCAGAGCGAGGACAGCTCCAAAGGCGGTGAAGGTAGAGATATACGTCCGCGCCTCTGTTATATCTGTTGGTGCCCTGATGAAGGGATGTGGAACACCCAGAAACGCGTAGGCATTTACCAATAAACAAGGATTTTATTATATGTTCCTGATTTGAGGATTTTTCAGCGGTGCGGACTTATATCTCTACCTTCACCGCCTTTGGATTTATTCTGGTTCTGTGGGACACCGATTGGAGATCCGCTGCAGCTGCCTTTCATACGTTATGGTAGTTGTGTCCTCACACAACCAAACCAGGTGAGAACCACCTTTCTACTATTATTCCCTATGCCTACAGGTGTAATCCTATTGGGCTTTGCGCTCTCTCTCTCTTTGTATTTTGAGCGAGGACAGCAGCACACAGGGGGAGGGAGGCTGAGAATCCCAACAGGCAGGAAGAAGCAGTGTGGTGGCCGCAGACAGAAGGCAGGCAACTGTTCCCCGTAACACCAACACGAAGGAAGTTGCCAGTACAACTGTTAGGTCTTCCCGAGCCTGTTTTTGAAAGACTGTCTATAACCCAAAAAGGCCATTTGCACCACCTGCCAGGTCAACATCAGCAGGGGTGGCAAAACGACTAGCCTGACCACCACCATCATGATCAGGCACATGGCAGCAAAGCACCCAACTTTGTGGGCCAAAGCCCAGGGTCCAGGAACAGTGTCTGCGGGTGGCACCATTGCTTCTTCCACTGTTGTGCATGCAAGCCAATCCCCTGTCCATGGTGCATGCGAAGACGCCCCCTGCCCTGTACCTGTTGTTGTACACTCTCAAGTAACAGCATCAGGAAGCACGTCCATGTCCTTGTCCCAGCGCAGCGTTCAGTTGTCCATACCCCAGTACTTGGAATGCAAGCGCAAATATGCAGACAACGCCCCACAGGCCACACTACTTAATTCTCACATTTCATGACTGCTTGCGCTTGAAATGTTGCCTTTTATTCTCATGGAGACGGAAGCATTCTGCAAACTGATGGCGGCGGCCATGCCTCGGTACTCGGTCCCCAGCCGCCACTATTTCTCCCGGTGTGCTATCCCTGCATTACACAAGCTCGTGTCCCAAAACATTAGCCGTGCTCTCAACATTGCAGTTACCGGTAAAGTCCACCTAACCATGGACACATGAACAAGTGCTTGTGGGCAGGGATGGTACATCTCGCTGACGGCACACTGGGTTAACATAGTGGAAGCCGGGACCCAGTCGGACCTTGGGACGGAACACGTCCTCCCGACACCAAGGATTGCGGGCCTAGGTCAATCAGGGTTGCCCCCACGGTCTACAGCTCCTGCACTGCATCCTCCTCCTCCTCTTCAGCCTTCATCTCCGAAATGACCACATCAGTCACAAGCTGGAAGCACTGCAGCACTGCCTCGGCCAAGCAGCAACAGGCTGTGTTGAAGCTAATATGCTTATGACTCGCCCCCTGGGCCGTGGGGCACCCGGAACCGGGCTTCAGTGCAATGACGGGGGTAGTAGTGGCAACCCGATCCCGTGGCTTGGGGTGGTCAGACCAAATGCTGTGGCAGTCTATTTGTATTGTTATGAATGTCCGACTATGCCACCCGTGGATTGCGGTCAGGGGTGACCGCCACTGCAAGGCAGACCGCTAAGGCTGGTTTTAGTGTGCAGCACAGGGATAGGATAACTCCCCACGGGAAGAGTATAGCCTCAGGGCAGTGTAAGGGGATGCTGGGGGTGATGGTGCAGTCGCAGCATAGATCACACAGAGTCCAATGATGCAGTTCAGGCCTTTTACTCACAGTTGAAATCCAAGTCACTTCTGTCAGCAATGACTGCCCAAGCCGTGCTGCGTCCACCAGGTGAGGGGCTCGGTCAACCCCCAGGCAGTTCAGGAGTATGGCACAGGACCCCCTTCTATCCTTTCTCTGGCCTCTCGTGCCCCACCAGTGACCACGCTTCTGTCCAGCTGCCTCGGGCCTTCTCTGGTGAAACTTGGCGCCAGTTTCCCTGACCCTATGTGGTGCCTTCCTAGTGGGTGTAGCAGGGGGTCGCACCAATAGATGATCACGACCTCCGGTTTTTAGCTGAGAGATAATTTACCTCCACCAACTTGGGAATCCGGTACCCTTCCACGACCTGACCCTTCACCCGATATAACGCGGGCTTGCAATGGTTGCTGTCCGTTCTGCTCTCTTAGGGTCCCTTCTGCCTTCTTGTTTCTGGAGCCTTTCTACTCCTCTGTCTCTCCTCTTTCCTTCCTTCTCCTTCTTCTCTTTTCCTCTCTGGCTCCGGCCTTCTCCCCAGGCCTGCCTCATGGAGCTGAGCTCAGGCTCAGCCACAGCTCCCTGTCAGCCCTCTCTGGCTGAACTACTTCTCCTTCTGAACTGAGCTTCTGAATGGAGATGGTGCCCAACTTTTATCTGTTTCTCTGTCCCTGAGCTCAGGTGACCTGCACCCAATGAGCTCCTTCCTATGCTCCAGAAACCGTCCCCTTCTGCTCCTACATCACTGGGTTCTCTCCCCCCTCCCCACTCCAGCCAGGGACATGGTCAGTTGTGCCTGCAATTATATGGGAGCACCGTCGAGCTGTCCCCCAGAAATGGGGAGTGTGTATGTGTATGTATGCAGCTAACTGAGCCCTGGTCCACTCTCCATCCTTACCTGGGAGTGAAATATCACACCTCTGGCTGAGGTGCAATACCCCTGTAGCAACCAAACCCTCGGGGCGCTACACTTAGGTGAAAAAACGCACAATGGTGAAGAGCTGTGAACAGCTCTGAAAGAGCAGGCAGATCTGTGGCTCACACCGCTGAACCTACAGACAGGCATGGTCGTGTGTGACAATGGCCGGAACCTGGTGGCAGCTCTGAGGCGAGGCGAGCTCACACACGTACCATGCCTGGCCCATTTGATTAACCTCGTGGTTCAGCGGTTTCTCAAATCCTACCCGGAGCTGCCGGATCTGCTTGTTAAAGTACCCCGCCTGTGTGCGCATTTTAGAAAGTCAGCTACAGCTTCCGCCGCCCTTGCAGTGTTTCAGCAGCATTTTCAGCTTCCGGCTCACAGACTGGTGTGTGATGTCCCCACGCGTTGGAACTCTACACTGCAGATGTTTGGAAGGATTTGTGAGCAGAAGAGGGCAGTTGTTGAATATCAGCATCAACAAGGCCATCGGTATTCAGTTCAGAATCCACAGATAAGACTTCAAGAGTGGACATGGATGTCAGACATATATACCATCCTCCAAAACTTTGAGTACTCCACCAAGATGGTGAGCGGCGATGACGCCAAATTAGCGTCACCATCCCGCTTCTCTGTCTTCTGAAACGCTCTCCGCGCACAATCAAAGACGATGCATTGCAGGCAGAGCATGAAGAAATGGAGCAAGGAACCATACAGGGTGATTACACACAGCCAAGCCTCATCTCACCCGAACGTAGATTGGGTAACAATGAGGAAGAGGAGAAGGAGGAGGAAGGACAGGAGCTAGTTTCATGCACTATAGACGATACTACCTGCACAGCTGTCATACCGTCTGTTCAGCGTGGATGGCCAGAGGACAGAGAGGAGGAGGAGGAGAGCATTGTCAGTTATCCTCTTGGTGAGGACACGGAAGTCTTGCCTGTTAGTATTCTGGCACGCATGGCAGAGTTTATGTTATGGGTGACAGTCATTTCTGGTTGGTGACACTTCTAGGCCCACGCTGCAAGGAAAACTTTATATCTCTTACTCCTGAGGCGGACAGGTCTACAAAAATGGAGCTGTACCAGAAGGCCCTTGTTGCAAAACTATAAAAAAAATTCCCATCTGAAAACGCTGGCGGCAGAGGGCACACTTCGTTGGACAACCAAGAAGTACAGGTGAGAGAGACACAACTTCAATCCAGCAAAGGCAGGGGAACACTGTCAAAGTTCTGGGAGAGTTTTCTCAGACCCTCCCATCGCACAGGCCCTGAGGCGTGGAGTACTCTCACATGGAGTGCAAAGTTTGGGAAGATGCTGAGGGAGTACCTTGCCGACAGTACCAACATCCTCCGTGGTTCCTCTGTGCCTTATAATTCTTGGGTATCCAAGCTGGACACGTGGAATGAACTGGCTCTCTATGCCTTGAAGGTCCTGACCTGCCCTGCCACTAGCATTTTATCAGACCGGGTTTTTAGTGCCACTGGTGGAATTATAACTTATAAGCGCATCTGCCTGTCAACTGAAAATGCTGACAGGCTGACTCTTATAAAAATTAACAAGGGCTGGATTGGGCCAGACTTCTCAACACCACCGAATGATAGCAGTGTAACATAAATTCAAATCCAGCGTCTGTTCTTGGGAGGTGTATTCTCTTGCACCTTTTCACACTCACACATGGGTATACGCTTCCTGATTTTGGCTATTTGCTCTTCTCCTCCTCCTTCTCCTCATCCTCCACCACCAACTCACCAGGGTGACCGTGGTCCATGATGCAACACCCACCTAATTTTTGTAAAGGATGTTTATGATGCCCGTAAAAAAAATTTTTTACAGTATGTTCATGTATACCCCCCTGGAGTAACTGTTTGTCAGCCCATACACTTAGTGCATGGGCATTACAAGTATAGGAGGCCTGCTCCTTTCTAATGGGCAATTTTTTTATGAGACCCTCCTCCATGTCTCTTCCAAGGGTCATTGAAGTGCCTCCAAATTTTTGGCAGCCCTGGCATTCACTGCATAGGCCAACACTATGGGAGACTCTCTCCTTTCTAATGGGAATTTGTCATTACTGTGGCCCTGCTCTATGTGACTTTAATTTCTTAGTGGGGTTTTTCCTAAGTTTGGTCAGCTGTTGGACTCACTGCATACCCTATAACTGTATAGCAGACCCTCTCCTTTCTAATGGGAACATATCATACCTTGTTACTGAGGCAAATACGAGGAGAACATACAAAGTCCTTTCAGATGTTGTCCTTGTTGGGATTTGAACCCTGGACCCCTGCGCTGCAAGGCTTCAGTGCTAACCACTGATCCATTGTGCTGCCGTTCACCCTCTAATATCTATCAGGCTGGAGAAACTTGCACCTACTGCCACTCTATCTACAGCTCCATTGTGAGAAAATGTATTTGGGCAGCCACTCAGTCTACCAAATAAAATTCCTGAGAAGGAAATTGGGGATGGCTTCACTACTGGTACTGGGGGCAGTGCTAATACCATGGCGTCGTACCATAGTTTGCTGGAAATATTCCAGGCTGGTAGGAGGCAAGCAAATTCCCACAGAAAAGTACCAGCAGTAATGTTCAGGCCACATTTCAAGTGCAAGCAGCTTTAGAGGACTTCCTGGGAGAAATGACACACAGGGTAGATACGGTTTCCCTTTATGCCAGTCCTTTCACCGAGCTAAATACAACTCTCAGCAAAAAAGTTGTGGACTGGCTCTGTACCGTCCCTGGCCACATTCACCTGTCCACGTGTTTGTGAATATGCGGTCCTTCCCAGTAAGTGCACTGGGGAGGGCACGGGTAATGTTGTGGGACCCGTGCTTGTGGAAGGCGGAGGCGACACTGGGAGAAACAGTGGTGGCTAGGGACTGAGTATGGACACCCGGCCACCGCCGGCATGAGGTTGTGAAAAGCTTCCGCCTCCACGAGCCTAAAAGGCCACATTTCAAGTGCAAGCAGCTGTCAAAAATTTGGCAGTATAGTATTGCAGCCTGTGGGTGGGTGGGTGACTGCCTGCATACTTGCACTTGCATTTCAAGGAATGGGGTAGGGACAACTGAACGCTGCAGTGGGACAAGGACGTGGACGGTGATTGTTGCAAGTCTGCAATGACAGGTGCATGGCGGGAGGCATCTTCGCATGCGCCAAGGATCACTTATGATGGGCACACTTTTAGGCAGTGGCCTGGGAGTCAGAGATGCTTTCAGAGGTCTTCCCCATGCTGTTCCCATGTCTTTTAAGCATTGTGTGCATGTGTCTGATGATGTGTCACACACCACATGGCCAGATAAGGTTGTAAAATGTTAAAATGACATTTCCTGGTGAATGCATTTGTCTTGGTTGAAAGCAATGCAAAAGTGCAAAAATGCATCAAAAACGCTACGTGTGAACATAGCCCAAGTCGTGGAGGAGTATTTTTGTTTTTGGTTATTGATTTTGCCTTATATACAAGTTATTAACCTGGAAAGGATGTTCCTTAACAAATTTCCCAGGAAAATCCATTTTGGTTTTGTTTTCGTATGTTTTATTGTGAGTCTGTAAAAGTGGCGTAATATTCTGACAACATTATTGACAGCAGTGATCTGGGAGTCAGAGATGCTTCCAGGCGTCTTCCTCATGCTGTTCCCATGTAATTTGAACACTGTTCCCATCGATTTGGGCAATTTTTAGGCCCTCTGCAGACCGCCAGGGGGAGCAGCCTGAAAAATGCTCGAGCTTCCCATAGACTTACATTGGGCTCGTTGCTCGGGTCAAGCACCTGAGTATTCCAATTTGCATGACCCGAACAACGAGTACCCGAGCATTTTAGTGCTCGCTCATCACTACTAGGCATAAATTATAACAGGTAAGTACCCATTGCTTAGATCCTTGCAGCACCTCGACTCGAATCCCCAATGAACGTTTCTCATCTTTTGTTCCTCAGGGGGCTTGGCTAAGTGTGTTGTTTGTCTAAGTTTTATATCCGGTAGTTTCGATCAGCTGACTGGATTACAGCCAATCACAGCGGTTGAACTTGGTGCATGCGCGCCAGCGTGTGAGAGTTCAAATGCAGCCCACTTGCTCCTCAATCCTCATTACGCTCACGTGGGGTGGCCAGCTCCGATTCAACCGCTGTGATTGACTGTAATCTCATCACCTGATGGGAACAGCCAGATATCCTCAAGAGCAATAGCAGCACACTTTACTGGCTGATGAAGGGGCTAGATCTCATAAACAGCTGTCTATAAATGGTTGTCTCTTTGTTTTGAAAGTTATCCTGATTTTGCTAAAATCTCTAGTTATGTTTCAAGGTTCTATGGTTCTGATATTGCCTTACAGCATTTGTGGGAAATCTCTTTTCTGCCAAGGGCTATTTGAATATTTATACCATCCTTTGGGGGCCGTACAAATTGAGCGCTAATTCCACCCACAAAGTACGTCCTGACGCTGGCACTTGTGTCTGGACAAAATCTCTGATTGCATGCTCCTCAACGTTCAGTAATGAACACTGCTCACACAGCAAAAAGAAATTAAAGGGCTGGCTACCGTCAAAATACAGCTGACGTACCAAGCATTGCGGTCACTGTGAATCTGCCCATGGGCTGGATAAAAGGTTATTGAGGGCCATAAATGGCCAGTGGGCCTGAGATTCCCCACCCCTGCCTTAAAGGGTAGCCACCCACAATAGGTGACAGTTTTCTTCCTTCTCAGAAGAGAGCTGTTTAGGACACTTTTTATAATTGCATATTGCCTGTAAGACTCCATACCTGTTTGAGATCTTCAATGAGAACCAGCACCCCAAAAAATAAATTAATAAGCCAAATAGAAAACTTTTTTTTCTACTTTTCTACTTGCAAGTCGACCCTTGCATTGGGGATTACCCTCTAAGGGTAGCAAAGAATAAGACACCAGGCAGTCTCTTTACAACTACACAACTTCCAAGGCACAATCTATTAGAAAATGCCAGCACAAATTGTCAGGAATACACAGCCAGGGGGTCTCGTAGATCCCACCACTGTTAACACTGTCACATGTCACAGATAACACAAGAGAGATCACACAGATTCCAACCGTGGTTACCAGTTGTCAGGGGAACGCAACTCCGCTGCCTCCAATCGTCAGAACAATTACACAATTGGCTGACGAGTTAATGGCGAGACCGCAGCTGCTTCCAATACTAGGCCGGTTATTGGGGAACTAACAGTGAGTGTGTGGTAGATACACCTCCGATTCCAATGCATGGAATATATGTGTATACCCAATTACAGTCACTGGGGGCAAACTATTACAAGGAGCATATGGGTTCAGGGTTGTAATTTTCATAGCAAGAGGAATAGAGCAACTAAATGTAAATATTTAATCCAGAAAGAAAGGCAGTGTTTATAAAAAATATACAAGATGATACAAAAAGGGAACAAACTATACATTATATACAATTACATAAAATAAAAAGGAATAAAAGAAAACCACTAAACCTAAACAATGCTGGGGTATCAGTTCCAATTCTTTAAGAAAGTGCCAAAAATGACATAAAGGAGGGGGGCTTATCGATTTTGGCAAAAATGAAATTTTTGGGGGAATTCAAACTGACACACCAGCATTGTTGTGGGGGTCATAACTATGGGGCACAGCAAGTTTGAGGGTGATCTGACAAAAGGAGGCGAAGCTATGACCCTCCAAAATGGGCACCCCTGCCCCATTTAAGTCAATGGGGCGGACTGGCCCATTTTGGCATATAATAGCTCCACCCCCTGTGGGATGATTTGCCCCCAATTGGAAACCCTTGTAGAAGACATGTTGGGTAGGTACCCCTATTTTTTGGTGATTTTTGAACCAGTAGAACCGGTACCGCTAGCTTCGTCCCGCGCCGTTTATAGCGGTACCGGTTCTACTGGTCCAAAAACCACCAAAAAATAGGGGTAGGTGGCCACAGTGGTGTGCACAAGGATACCAAATTTGGGGAAAATCGGCACACAGGGGGCGGAGCTATTAAATGCCAAAGTGGGCCAGTCCCCCCCATTCAAGTCTATGGGGAGGGGTGCCCAATTTGGGGGGTCATAGCTCCGCCCCATTTTGTCAGATCACCCTAAAACTTGCTGTGCCTCTTAGTTATGACCCCCACAACAATGCTGGGGTGTCAATTCGAATTCTTTAAAAAAGTGCCAAAAATGACATGGGGGGGCTTATCGATTTTGGTAAAAATGAAATTTTTGGGGGAATTCAAACTGACACCCCAGTATTGTTGTGGGGGTCATAACTAAGGGGAACAGCAAGTTTGAGGGTGATTTGTTCAAAGGGGCGGAGCTTTGACCCCCAATGTGGGCACCCCTGATCCATTCAAGTCAATGGGGCGGACTGGCCCGCTTTGGCATTTATTAGCTCCGCCTCCTGATGGCTGATTTGCCCCCAATCTGGTACCCTTGTAGAAGACATGCTGGGGTAGGTACCGCTATTTTTTGTTGATTTTTGGACCAGTAGAACCGGTACCGCTAGCTTTGTCCAGCGCCGTTTATTGCGGTACCGGTGCTACTGGTCCAAAAATCAACAAAAAATAGGGGTAGATGACCACCGTTGTGTGTCACAAGGATACCAAATTTGGAGCAAATCGGCCAACAGGGGGCGGAGCTATTAAATGCCAAATTGGGCCAGACCACCGCATTCAAGGCAATGGATAGGGGTGCCCAATTTGGGGGGTCATAGCTCCGCCCCCTTTGGTCAGATCACCCTAAAATTTGTTGTGTCTCTTAGTTATGACCCCCACAACAATGCTGGGGTGTCAGCTAGAATTCTTTAAAAAAGTGCCAAAAATGATATAAGGTGGTTGGGGGGCCTATTGATTTTGGCAAAAATGAAATTTTTGGGAGAATTCAAACTGACACCCCAGCATTGTTGTGGGGGTCATATGTAAGGGGAACAGCAAGTTTGATGGTGATCTGACCAAAGGGGGTGGAGCTATGACCCCCCAAAGTGGGCACCCCTGCCCCATTCAAGTCAATGGGGCAGACTGGCCCGCTTTGGCATTTAATAGCTCCACCCCCTGAGGGCTGATTTGCCCCCAATGTGGTAGCCTTGTAGAAGACATGTTGGGGTAGGTACCACTATTTTTTGGTGATTTTTGGACCAGTAGAACCGGTACCTCTAGCTGCGTCCCTCGCCGTTTATAGCGGTACCGGTTCTACTGGTCCAAAAATCACCAAAAAATCGGTGTAGGTGGCCAAAGTGGTGTTCCACAAGGATACCAAATTTGGGGCAAATCAGCCCACAGGGGGCAGAGCTATTTAATGCCAAATTGGTCCAGTCCACCCCTTTCAAGTCAGTGGGGAGGGGTGCCCAATTTGGGGGGTCATAGCTTTGCCCCCTTTGGTCACATCACCCTAAAACTTGCTGTGCCTCTTAGCTATGACCCCCACAACAATGCTGGGGTGTCAGTTCGAATTCTTTAAAAAAGGGCCAGAAATGACATAATGGGGGGAGGCTTATCGATTTTGGCAAAAATGAAATTTTGGGGGGAATTCTAATTGACATGCCAGCATTGTTGTGGGGGTCGTAACTAAGGGGCACAGCAAGTTTAAGGGTGATCTGACCAAAGGGGGCGGAGCTATGATTCCCCAAAGTGGGCAACCCTTCCCCATTCAATTCAATTGTGCGGACTGGCCCATTTTGGCATTTAACAGCTCCGCCCCCTGTGGGCTAATTTGCCCCCAATTAGGTAGCCTTGTATAAGACATATTGGGGTAGGTACCCCTATTTTTTTGTGATTTTTGGACCACTAGAACAGGTACCGCTAGCTTCGTCCAGCGCCATTTATAGGTGTACCTGTTCTACTAGTGCAAAAATCACCAAAAAATAGGGGTAGGTGGCCACAGTGGTGTGCAACAAGGATGCCAAATTTGGGGCAAATCAACCCACAGGGGGCGGAGCTATTAAATGCCAAATTGGGGCAGTCCGTCCCATTCAAGTCAATAGGGGGGGTGCCCACTTTGGGGGGTCATAGCTCCGCCCCTTTGGTCAGATCACACTAAAACTTGCTGTGCCCCTTACTTATGACCTCCACAAAAATGCTGGGGT
The DNA here is from genome assembly GCF_046119375.1 of Phyllobates terribilis. Taxonomy (NCBI): domain Eukaryota; kingdom Metazoa; phylum Chordata; class Amphibia; order Anura; family Dendrobatidae; genus Phyllobates; species Phyllobates terribilis. The sequence goes on from NW_027362767.1 coordinate 166,055,466, forward strand.
GTCAGTTCGAATTCTTTAAAAAATTGTCAAAAATGATATAAGTGGGGTGGTGGGGGGCTTATTGATTTTGGCAAAAATGAAATTTTGGGAGGAACTCAAACTAACAACCCAGCATTGTTGTGGGGGTCATAAGTAAAGGGGCACAGCAAGTTTGAGGGTGATCTGACCAAAGGGGGTGGAGCTACGACCCCCCAAAGTGGGCACCCCTGCCCAATTCAAGTCAATGGGGCGAACTGGTCCGCTTTGGAATTCAATAGCTTCGCCCCCTGTGGGCTGATTTGCCCCCAATTTGGCAACCTTGTGGAAGACATGTTGGGGAGATACCCCTATTTTTTGGTGATTTTTGGAGCAGAAGAATCGGTACCGCTAGCTTCGTCCCGCGCTGTTTATAGCAGTACCGGTTCTACTGGTCCAAAAATCACCAAAACATAGGTGTAGGTGGCCACAGTGGTGTGCCACAAGTATACCAAATTTGGGGCAAATCGGCCAACAGGGGGCGGAGCTATTAAATGCCAAATTGGGCCAGTTTGCCCCATTCAAGTCAAAGGGGAGGGGTGCCCACTTTGGGGGGTCATAGCTCCACCCCCTTTGGTCAGATCACCCTAAAACTTGCTGTGCCTCTTAGTTATGACCCCCACAACAATGCTGGGGTGTCAGTTCGAAATCTTTAAAAAAGTACCAAAAATGACATAAGAGGGGCTTATCGATTTTGGCAAAAATGATTTTTTTGGGGGAAATCAAACTGACACCCCAGCATTGTTGTGTGGGTCATAACTGAGGGGCACAGCAAGCTTGAGGGTGATCTGACCAAAGGGGCAGAGCTATAACCCCCCAAAGTGGGCACCCCTGCCCCATTTAAGTCAATGGGGTGGAATGGCCCACTTTGGCATTTAATAGCTCCGCCCCCTCTGTGCTGGTTTGCCCCCAATTTGGTACCCTTGTAGAAGACATGTTGGGGTAGGTACCCCTATATTTTGGTGATTTTTGGACGAGTAGAGCCGGTACCGCTAGCTTCGTCCCGCGCCAATTATAGTGGCACCGGATTTACTGGTCCAAAAATCTCCAAGAAATAGGACAGATGGCCACAGTGATGAGACACAAGGATACCAAATTTGGGGCAAATTGGCCTACAGGGGGCGGAGCTATTAAATGCCAAAGTGGGCCATTCTGTCCCATTCAAGTCAAAGGGGAGTGGTGCCCACTTTGGGGGGTCATAGCTCCGCCCCCTTTGGTTACATCACCCTAAAACTTGCTGTTCCTCTTAGTTATGACCCCCACAACAATGCTGGGGAGTCAGTTCGAATTCTTTAAAAAAGTGGCAAAAATGACATGGGGGGGGCTTATCGATTTTGTCAAAAATAAAATTATTGGGGGAATTCAAACTGACACCTCAGCATTGTTGTGATGGTCATAACTAAGAGGCACAGCAAGATTGAGGGTTATCTGACCAAAGGGGGCGGAGCCATGACCCCCCAAAGTGGGCACCCCTGCCCCATTCAAGTCAATAAGGCAGACTGGCCCGTTTTGGCATTTAATAGCTCCGCCCCCTGTGGACTCATTTGCCCCCAATTTGGTAACCTTGTAGAAGACATGTTGGGGTAGGTACCCCTATTTTTGGATTAGTAGAACCGGTACCGCTAGCTTCGTCCCTCGCCAATTATAGCAGTACCGGTTTTATTGGTCCAAAAATCACCAAAAAATAGGGTAGGTGGCCACAGTGGTTTGCCACAAGGATACCGAATTTGTGGCAAATCGTCCCACAGGGGGCAGAGCTATTAAATGCCAAAATGGGCCAGTCCGCCCCATTTAAGTCAATGGGGAGGGGTGCCCACTTTGGGGGGTTATAGCTCTGCCCCCTTTGGTCAGATGACCCTAAAACTTGTTGTGCCTCTTAGTTATGACCCCGACAACAATGCTGAGGTGTCAGTTTGAATTCTTTAAAAAAGTGCCAAAAATGACATAAGGGGGATTATCGATTTTGGCAAAAATGAATTTTTGGGGGGAATTCAAACTGACACACCAGCATTGTTGTGGGGGTCATAACTAAGGGGCACAGCAAGTTTGAGGGTGATCTGACCAAAGGGGGCGGAGCTATGACATCCAAAGTTGGCACCTATGCCCCATTCAAGTCAATGGGGCGGAAAGGCACGTTTTGGCATTTAATAGCTCCGCCCCCTGTGGGCTGATTTGAACCCAATTTGGTAGCCTTGTAGAAGACATGTTGGGGTAGGTATGCCTATTTTTTGCCGATTATTGGACCAGTAGAACCAGTACCGGTAGCTTCGTGTTGAGCCATTTATAGCGGTACCGGTTCTACTTGTCTAAAAATCACTAAAAAATAGGCGTATGTGGACACAGTGGTGTGCCATAAGGGTACCAAATTTCGGGCAAATCGGCCTACAGAGGGCGGAGCTATTAATTGCCAAAATTGACCAGTCCGCCCAATTCAAGTCAATAGGGAGGGGTGCCCACTTTGGGGGTCATAGCTCCGCCCCCTTTGATCAGATCACCCTAAAATTTGCTGTGCCTCTTAGTTATGACCCCCACAACAATACGGGTGTGTCAGTTCAAATTCTTTAAAAAGGTGCCAAAAATGACAAATTATCAAATTTGGAAAAAATGAAATTTTGGGGGGAATTCAAACTGACACCCCAGCATTGTTGTGGGGGTTAATAACTAAGGGGCACAGCTGGTTTGAGGTTGATCTGACCAAAGGGGGCTAAGCTATGACCCCCCAAAGTGGGCACCTCTGCCCCATTCAAGTCAATGGGGCGGACTGGCCCAATTTGGCATTTAAAAGCTCCGCCCCCTGTGGGCTGGTTTGCCCCCAATTTGGTACCCTTATAGAAGACATGTTGGGTTAGGTACCCCTATATTTTGGTGATTTTTGGACCAGTAGAGCCGGTACCGCTAGCTTCGTCCCCCGACGTTTATAGCGTTACCTGTTCTACTGGTCCAAAAATCATCAAAAAATAGGAGTAAGTGGCCACCATGGTGTGCCATAAGGATACAAAATTTGGGGCAAATCGGCCCTCAGGAGGCGGAGCCATTAAATGCCAAATTGGACCTGTCTGCCCCATTCAAGTCAATAGAGAGGGGTGCCCACTTTGGGGGGTCATAACTCCGCCCTCTTTGATTAGATCAACCTAAAACTTGCTGTGCCTCTTAGTTATGACCCCCACAACAATGCTGGTGTCAGTTTGAATTCTTTAAAAAGTGACAAAAATGACATAAGGGGGGGGGGGGGGTTCGATTTGGGCAAAAATGAAATTTTGGGGGGAATTCAATCTGACACCCCACCATTGTTGTGGGGGTTCATAACTAAGGGTCACAGCAAGTTTGAGGATGATCTGACCAAATGGGGCGGAGCTATGACCACCCAAATTGGGCACCTGAGCCCCATTCAAGTCAATGGGGCAGACTGGCCCGTTTGGCATTTAATAGCTCCGCCCCCTGTGGGCTGATTTGCCCCCAATTTGGTAGCCTTGTAGAAGACATGTTGGGGTAGGTACCCCTATTTTTTGGTGATTTTGGGATTAGTAGAACCGGTACCGCTCGCTTCGTCCCGCGCCAATTATAGCAGTACCGGTTTTACTTTTCCAAAAATCACCAAAAAATAGGGTAGGTGGCCACAGTGGTTTGCCACAAGGATAAAAAATTGGGGGCAAATTGTCCCACAGGGGGCAGAGCTATTAAATGCCAAAATGGGCCAGTCTGCCCCATTTAAGCCAATGGGGAGGGGTGCCCACTTTGGGGGGTCATAGCTCCGCCCCCTTTGGTCAGATCACCTTAAACTTGCTGTGCCTCTTAGTTATTACCCCCACAACAATGCTGGGGTGTCAGTTTGAATTCTTTAAAAAAGTGCCAAAAATGACATAAGGGGGATTATCGATTTTGGCAAAAATGAATTTTTGGGGGGAATTCGAACTGACACCCCAGCATTGTTGTGGGGGTCATAACTAAGGGGCACAGCTGGTTTGAGGGTGATCTGACCAATGGGGCAGAGCTATAACCCCCCAAAGTGGGCACCCCTGCCCATTTCAAGTCAATGCTGTGGACTGGCCCACTTTGGCATTTAATAGCTCCGCCCCCTGTGGGCTGATTTGCCCTCAATTTGGTAGCCTTGTAGAAGACATGTTGGGGTAGGTACCCCTATTTTTTCGTGATTTTTGGACCAGTAGAACCGGTACCGCTAGCTTTGTCTCGCGCCTTTTATAGCGGTACCGGTTCTACTTGTCCAAAAATCACCAAAAAATAGTGGTAGGTGGCCACAGTGGTGTGCCACAAGGTTACCAAATTTAGGGCCAATCAGCCAACAGTGGGTGGATCTATTAAATGCCAAAATGGACCAGTCTGCCTTATTCAAGTCAATGGGGAGGGGTGCCCATTTTGGGGAGTCATAGCTCAGCCCCTATGGTCAGATCACCCTAAAACTTGCTGTGCCTCTTAGTTATGACCCCGACAACAATGCTGGTGGGTTAGTTCGAATTCTTTAAAAAAGTGCCAAAAATGACATAGGGGGGGGGGGTTATCGATTTGACAAAAAGGAAATTTTGGGGGGAATTCAAACTGACTACCCAGCATTCTTGTGGGGGTCATAGCAAAGCTATGCAGCAACTTTAAGGGTGATGTGACCAAAGGGGGCAGAGCTATTACCCCTCAAAGTGGGCACCCCTGCCCAATTCAAGTCAATGGGGTGGACTGGCCCTATTTGGCATTTAATAGCTCCGCCCCCTGTAAGCTGATTTGCCCCCAATTTGGTAGACTTGTGGAAGACATGTTGGGGTAGGTACCCCTATTTTTTGGTGATTGTTGGACCAGTAGAACTGGTACCGCTAGCTTCGTCCCGAGAAGTTTATTGCGGTACCAGTTCTAATTGTCCAAAAATCACCAAAAAAATAGACTTAGGTGGCTACAGTGGTGTGCCACAAGTTTACCAAATTTGGGGCAAATCAGCCCACAGGGGGCGGAGCTATTAAATGGCAAATTGGTCCAGTCCACCCCATTCAAGTCAATGGGGAGGGGTGCCCAATTTGGGTGGTCATAGCTTTGCCCACTATGGTCAGATCACCCTAAAACTTGCTGTGCCTCTTAGCTATGATCCCCACAACAATGCTGGGGTGTCAGTTCGAATTATTTAAAAAAGTGCCAAAAATGAAATAAGGGGGGAGGGTTATTGATTTTGGCAAAAATGTAATTTTGGGGGGTATTCAAACTGACACCACAGCATTGTTGTGGGGGTCATAACTAAGGGGCACAGCAAGTTTGAGGGTGATCTGACCAAAGGGGGCAGAGCAGCTATGACCCCGCAAAGTGGGCACCCCTGCCGAATTCAAGCCAATAGGGTGGACTGGCCCTCTTTGGCATATAATAGCTCCGCCCCCTGTGGGCTGATTTCCCCTCAATTTGGTACCCTTGTAGAAGACATGATGGTGTAGGTACCCCTATTTTTTGGTGATTTTTGGACCAGTAGAACCGGTACCGCTAGCTTTGTCCCACGCCGTTTATAGCGGTACCGGTTCTACTGGTCCAAAAATCACCAAAAAATAGGGATAGGTGGTCACAGGGGTGTGCCACAAGATTACCAAATTTGGGCCAAATCGGCCCACAGGGGGCGGAGCTATTAAATGCCAAAAAGGACCAATCCGCCCCATTCAAGTCAATGGGGTGGGGTGCCCACTTTGAGGGGTCATAGCTCCGCCCCCTTTGATCAGATCACCCTAAAACTTGCTGTGCCTCTTAGTTATGACCCCCAAAACAATAATGGGGATGTCAGTTCGAATTCTTTAAAAAAGTGCCAGAAATGACATAAGGGGTCATATTGGTTTTGGTTTTGGCAAAAATGAAATTTTGGGGGAAATTCAAACTGACACCCCAGCATTGTTCTGGGGGTCATAACTAAGGGGTACAGCAACTTTGAGGGTGATCTGAGCAAAGGGGGCAGAGCTATGAGCCCCCAAAGTGGGCACCCGTGCCCCATTCAAGTCAATGGGGCTGACTGGCCCATTTTGGCATTTAATAGCTCTGCCCCCTGTGGGCTGATTTGCCCCCAATTTGGTACCCTTGTAAAAGACATGTTGGGGTATGTACCCCTATTTTTTGGTGACTTTTGGACCTGTAGAACCGGCACCGCTAGCTTCATCCCGCACCATTTATCGCGGTACTGGTTCTCCTGGTCCAAAAATCACCAAAAAATAGGTTAGGTGGCCACAGTGGTTTGCCACAAGGTTACCAAATTTGGGGCAAATCGGCCCACAGGGGGCGGAGCTATTAAATGCCAAAGTAGACCAGTCCGCCCCATTCAAGTCAATGGGGAGGGGTGCCCATTTTGGGGGGTCATAGCTCCGCCTCTTTTGATCAGATCACCATAAAACTTGTTGTGCCTCTTAGTTATGACCCCCACAACAATGCTGGGGGGTTAGTTCGAATTCTTTTAAAAAGTGCCAAAAATGACATAGGGTGTGGGGGGGGGGGCTTATCGATTTGGCAAAAATGAAATTTTGGGGGGAATTCAAACTGACAACCCAGCATTGTTGTGGGGGTCATAACTATGTGGTGCAGCAACTTTAAGGGTGATGTGACCAAAGGGGCGGAGCTATTACCCCTCAAAGTGGGCACCCCTGCCCAATTCAAGTCAATGGGGTGGACTGGCCCTATTTGGCATTTAATAGCTCTGCCCCATGTAAGCTGATTTGCCCCTAATTTGGTAGACTTGTGGAAGACATGTTGGGGTAGGTACCCCTATTTTTTGGTGATTTTTGGACCAGTAGAACTGGTACGGCTAGCTTCGTCCCGAGAAGTTTATTGCGGTACCGGCTCTACTGGTCCAAAAATCACCCAAAAAATAGATTTAGGTGGCTACAGTGGTGTGACACAAGTTTACCAAATTTGGGCCAAATCGGCCCACAGGGGGCGGAGCTATTAAATGACAAAATGGACCAGTCTGCCCCATTCAAGTCAATGGGGACGGGTGCCCACTTTGGGGGGTCATAGCTCCGCCCCCTTTGATCAGATTACCATAAAACTTGCTGTGACTTTTAGTTAATACCCCCACATCAATGCCAGAGTGTCAGTTCGAATTCTTTAAAAAAGTGCCAAAAATGACATAAGAGGGGGTGCTTATCGATTTTGGCAAAAATGAAATTTTGGCAGGAATTCAAACTGACACCCCAGCATTGTTGTGGGGGTAATATCTAAGGGGCACCGCATGTTTGAGGGTGATCTGACCAAAGGGGGCAGAGCTATGACCCCCCCAAAGTGGGCACCCCTGCCCAACTCAAGTCAATGGGGCAGACTGTCCCGCTTTGGCATTTAATAGCTCTGCCCCCTTTGGGCTGATTTGCCCCCAATTTGGTACCCTTGTATAAGACATGTTGGGGTAGGTATCCCTATTTTTTCGTGAGTTTTTGGACCAGTAGAACCGGTATCGCTAGCTTCGTCCCGCGCCGTTTATAACGGTAACGGTTCTACTGGTCCAAAAATCACCAAAAAATAGTGGTTAGGTGGCCACAGTGGTGTTCCACAAGGTTACCAAATTTGGGGCAAATCGGCCCATAGGGGGCGAAGCTATTAAATACCAAATTGGGCCAGTCCGCACCATTCAAGTCAATGGGGAGTGGTGCCCACTTTGGGGGGTCATAGCTCTGCCCCCTATGGTCAGATCACCCTAAAACTTGCTGTGCCTCTTAGATATGACCCCGAAAACTATGCTGGGGTGTCAGTTCGAATTCTTTAAAAAAGTGCCAAAAATGACATAAGGGGGTCGCTTATCGATTTTGTCAAAAATGAAATTTATGGGGGAATTCAAACTGACACAATAGCATTGTTGTGGGGGTCATAACTAAGGTGTACAGCAACCTTGATGGTGATCTGACCAAAGGGGGCGGAGCTATGACCCCCCTAAGTGGCACCCCTGTCCCATTGACTTGAATAGGGCGGACTGGCCCAATTTGGTATTTAATAGCTCCGTCCCCTGGGGGCCAATTTGCCCCAAATTTGGTAACCTTGTTGAAGACATGTTGGGGTAGGTACGCCTATTTTTTGGTGATTTTTGGACCAGTAGAACCGGTACCGCTAGCTTCATCCCACGCCGTTTATAGCGGTACCGGTTCTACTGGTCCAAAAATCACCAAAAAATAAGGATAGGTGGCCACAGTGGTGCGTCACAAGGCTACCAAATTTGGGGCAAATTGGCCTACAGTGGGCGGAGCTATTAAATGCCAAAATGGACCAGTCCGCTCCATTCAAGTCAATGGGAGGGGTGCCCACTTTGGGGGTCATAGCTCCGCCCCCTTTGATCAGATCACCATAAAACTTGCTGTGCCTTTTAGTTATGACCCCCGCAACAATGCTGGGGTGTCAGTTTGACTTCTTTAAAAAAGTGCCAAAAATGACAAAAAGGGTCATCGATTTTGGCAAAAATGAAATTTTGGGAGGAATTCAAACTGACACCCTAGTAGTGTTGAGCCACCCCCGTAGTGTTCGAGTTCGGTTCGGTTCGTCGAACATCCATGTGTTCGCCGAACTGTTCGTCGAACACCTTCGAACACCGTTAAAACCAATGGCAGGCAAACAAAAACACATAGAAACACATAGAAAACCCCTTCAAAGGTGTCCAAAAGCTGACAAACTGCTCAGAAGACACAACTAACACATGGAAAAGTGACAAGTACATATAGTCATGCGAAAAGAAAAGAGGTGGAGGAGTAAAAGGAGGGGGAGACACAGATATAGGCATGTCATGCCCTTCTAAAATCCAAAAAGTGAGAAGCCGACACGGCCAGTCCGCTCCTGCCCGTGCCAACTCTGTGTCGCCGGGTTTGTGCCAGAGCCGCGGTGAACCCTGACGGCCAGCCCCCCTCTCCCAATACTGGTGCCTGTCCGCTGGTGGGTCGAGCGAGCCCCCCTGTGGTGGAGGCAGCTCTAAGCTTTTTAATTTAAATTGTCTCTCTAATTTGAATGAATACACTTTAAATCAATTTACAAGGATCTATTGGAGGGCAAGTCTCATGCCAGCAGCCGCGTAATTCCAGCTCCAGTAGCGTCCACTAAAGCTGCTGCAGTTAAAAAGCTTTTATAAGGATCGAGCTCGGCTGTCCACCGCAAGGCATCCTACTGCCAGTCCCAGCCCCTATGCCTTGGGGTGCCTCCTGATGCTCTTCACTGAGTATCCTGTGGTCCCGAAGCATTTCCTTTGAAAAAATTAAGTGTCCAAACTACAGGTGGTGTAGCTTGCTTAACAGCCGGGATAATCCGCTGACTAGCAGACACTACTACTAGGCACAAAAGTATTTCCTGGGCTAGATGCAGTTAAAAATTTGTAATTAGATACTCTCGTTGGATGCTGAGAAAGCATTCCATAGAGTCTCCTGGCACGCCATATATGATTCTCTTAAAAAGCTTGGGGTAGGGGTCTATGGGACCCTTTTAAAGCCCAAATCACGGCCCTGTATCGCAATACGTCACCTAGGCTGAAGGTAAATGGAACTGTAGCACACTGAGGGCTCGGTTGCTACAGAGGTATTGCACCTCACCCAGAGGTGTGATATCTCACTCTCAGGTAAGGATGGAGTGTGGATCAGGACCCGACACCTGCATGCATTACACCACATTGCCGTGGGGCAGGGTGACCAATATGCCTCTGAGATGGGCACGACAGTCCCTGTCCCTGGCTGGAGTGGGGGGAGGGAACACTGAGGAAGGGGAACCCTGTAGTGCAGGAGCAGGGAGGAAGCAGTTCCTGGGTGCATTGAGAAGGGAGTATAAAAGGTGGGCACCATCTTAGTTCAGTGCAGAGAAGTCTGAGCTGAAGTGACAGGGAGCAGGGGCTCTGCATGAGCTCTGCTCCGGAGGCGGGTCTAGTAACAGAGGCCCAGGCCTGGAAGAGGGAGAAGGAAGGAAGAGGAGTGGAGAAGGCTCCAGGAACGAGGAACGAAGGGATCCCAGGGGTGCGGACGGGCGAGTCGCCACCGCACGCCCGAATCCACCTGCGTGGAGGGGTCAGGCCAAAGGGGGAGACCGGTCCCCGAAACTAGTGGAGGCAGGAAACGACCCTCAGCTAGAAACCGGAGGCTGTGACTTTATGTGGCGCAGCCGCTAGGAAGGCACCACATAGGGTCAGGGAAACTGGCGCCAAGTTTACCAAGAGGAGGCCCGAGGCAGCCGGACAGAAGGGTTGGTAAGAAAGGCCAGACAAAGGACACACAAAGGGGGTCCTGTGAAGCGCTCCAAAGTTATCTGGGAGTTGTCTGAGCCCCTCACCTGGTGAGCACAGTACGACGTGGGCAGCCATTACCTGCAGACGTGGTCTGGATAATAAGAACTGTGAGTAAAGGCCCTGGACTGCATCACTGACTCCGTGTCGCTACTGCTGCTGCCCTGCACCATCACCCCCATCCTCCGCATACACTGCCCTGAGGCTATACTCCTGCTGCACCCACAACACCAGCCTCATCGGTCTGCCCTGCAGCGGCGGTTCACTCTGACCGCAATCCACGGGTGGCGTAGTCGGACATTTAAACATCATTTAAACATCAAAACCACATAAATAGTTCCGCCACTGGTTTGACCGCCCTGAGCCACGGAACCGGGTCGCCGACACGGAGACTACAACCACCAGCATCCACCAAAAAGGGTCCGGCTCCGGGTGTCCCAAGGCCCAGGGGGTGCATCAGAACATTTTCATCACCTTTCACAATCACCAATGGGACAAGGCAGGGATGTTCTCTGTCCCCTCTCTTATACATCCTAGTGACGGAGCACCTGCTCTCATCAATTCGCCATAACCCCAATATTAGGTGGATTAAGGTGGGAGGCACCGAGTACAAGTGTTCTCTATTTGCTGATGATGTCCTAGTATATATCACTCAATCACATATATCCATCCATGCTGTTATGGCTGAAATAAAACACTTTCTTACATGGTCAAATTTTAAAATCAATGCAGCGAAGTCTGAGGCCCTCGATGTCTCCCTCCCCAAATCCATACAGGATTCCATCCAGTCCAACTTTCCCTTTGCCTGGCCCTCACAGGGTATCAAATACTTAGGAATTCCTATTCATAGAGACCTCTCCCATCTATGTTATCTTAATTTTGGGCCCTTTATTGAACAACTCCATACAGACCACGGTTGGCAAGTTAGAACTGTAAGATTCACTACGTGAACCACTGGTGTTTTGTGGAAAAGCACATGTACACTGTGTTCCAAATTATTATGCAAAAACTGTTTAGGAGTGATAAGGTAAGAAGTTTTTTGTTTGTCAGTTAAACTCATTGATGGTGATGTGTGTCAGGGCTCTTTATATCACTGTAAGCAATTGCAGATACCTGTGCTAATTAGTTTGGCAGGTGTGTCTAATGAAAGGCAAGACTACTTAAGAAGGCTGTCCCACATTATTAAGCAGCCTACATTTTCTGCCAAAATGGGAAAGAAAAAGGATGTGTCGGCTGCTGAGAAGCAACAAATTGTGGAGTGTTTAGGTCAAGGCATGACTACAATCAACATTGTGCGATGATCAGGATGAAGTGTCTTGGCAATCAAGAAGTATGTAGCTGATTCACAGTACACATGTGTGCGTGCTGATAAGGGCAAATTGAGGACTCTTTCCTACAGGCAATTACGTCAGGTTAAAAGAGCAGCGGCAAAAAAGCCTTGTCATAGCAGCAGACAAGTTTTTGAAGCTGCTGGTGCCTCCAACGTCCCCCGAACAACAAGATGCAGGGTCCTTCAGAGGTTTGCAGCTGTGCATGCGCCATCCTGTCGACCTCCTCTATCCACTTCACACAAGCAGAAACGGCTCTAGTGGGCCAAACATTACATGAAGACTGATTTCAAAACTGTTTTGTTCACGGATGAGTGGTGTGCAACGCTCGATGGTCCAGATGGATGGAGTGGAGGATGGCTGGTTGATGGACACCCCACACAAACACGGCTACAGCGCCAACAAGGAGGAGATGGAGTAATGTTTTGGGCTGGAATCATGGGGAGAGAGATTGTCGGCCCCTTTAGGATCCCTGAAGGGGTAAAGATGAACTCCATAATGTATGTGGAGTTTCTCAAACAGCACTTCCTGCCATGGTTCAAGAAGAAGAACCGTGTATTCCACAGCAAGATCATTTTTATGCATAATAATGCACCATCTCATGCTGCACATAAAACATCCGCATCTCTGGCTGATATGGGCATAAAAGGGGACAAACTTATGGTGTGACCCCCATGCTCCCCTGACATCTACCCCATTCAGAACCTCTGGAGCATCATCAAAAGGAGTGTCTATGATGGCGGGAGGCAGTTCACATCTAAGCAACAGCTCTGGGAGGGTATTTTGTCCTCATGCAACACAATTGAAGCAGAAACCATCCAAAACCTGACAAATTCAATGGACGAGAGAGTTCAGAAGCTCCTTTCGAACAAGGGGTCCTATGTGAAAATGTAACATCACCTAGAATAAAGTTTTGAGTTGAAAACTGTTTGATTTCAGTTTCTAATAACCTGCTATTGCTTATAATTTCAAAAATGACCATTTTTTTGGTCTTTATTAAAATGAAAAGGTTGATCGAAAAGTTTGGGGGATCTAAGAGTGTGGCAACCCAGTAGTCAGGATTACTTCGAATTCTGACAATATGAGGGTCATGTTGCAGGTAGTGCAGCAAGAAGGCACTTATGTGTCTTGCGCATCTCGGAGCCCCAAAATTATTTTCCGGGCTAGATGCAGCTAAAAATTATTATTAATTTTAAATCTGGTGGAGCTTAGTATAGATGGCCTAATAGAATCAGTGCTGCACACTGCTACAAAGCCCAAATTATTTTCCAGCCAAGGTACAGATAAACATGATTAGTAATTTTAAATCTGGTGGAGCTTAGTATAGATGGCCTAATAGAATCAGTGCTGCACACTGCTACAAAGCCCAAATTAGTTTCCAGCCAAGATACAGATAAACATGATTAGTAATTTGAAAGCTTAAAACGGTTGGTGAGGTGATTTTAACCAATCATCAAGCTTTTACTCTCCCCAGGATGACACAGGGGTAGAAAAGTCGTTTCGGATCCATGATTTGTTCATCTTTATGAACGTGAGTCTGTCTACATTATCAGTGGAGAGCCGCGTGCGCATATCTGTCAGCACACCACCAGCAGCGCTGAACACACGTTCAGACAGAACGCTGGCTGCGGGGCATGACAAGATCTCCAAGGCGTAAGTGGCTAGCTCCAGACATTTATCCAGATTGGAAGCCCAAAAAGAGCAAGGGTCCAGTGACACAGTCATGGCTTCAATGTTTACTTGGAGATACTCCTGTACCATCGTCTCTAGGCGTTGACTATGTGTCAGACTTCTTGTCTCCTGTGGCCTTGCAAAGGATGGGCTAAAAAAGTGGTGAAATGATTCCGCAAAATTGATGTTACCAGCAGATACTGTGGTTCTGTTATGGTTTGAGTGCTGAACACTCGACGGTCCCACGGTTGGCAAGTTGGAACTGTGAGATTCTCTACGTGCACCACTGGTGTTTTGTGGAAAAGCACATGTAAGATTCTGCAACAGTCTCTGCTGATACTCCTGCATGCGTGCATCCCTTTCTATGGCAGGAATAATTTCTGCAAATTTACTTTTGTACCGGGAATCTAACAGTGTGGCAACCCAGTAGTCAGGATTATTTCTAATTCTCACAATTCGAGGGTCATGTTGCAGGTAGTGCAGCAAGAGGGCACTCATGTGTGTTGCGCATCCAGGAGCACCAAGTCCCTGTTGTGTTGGTGGCGAGTAGTGTTGAGCCACCCCCGTAGTGTTCGAGTTCGGTTCGGTTCGTCGAACACCTTCGAACACCGTTAAAACCAATGGCAGGCAAACAAAAACACATAGAAACACATAGAAAACACCTTCAAAGGTGTCCAAAAGCTGACAAACTGCTCAGAAGACACAACTAACACATGGAAAAGTGACAAGTACATATAGTCATGCGAAAAGAAAAGAGGTGGAGGAGTAAAAGGAGGGGGAGACACAGATATAGGCATGTCATGCCCTTCTAAAATCCAAAAAGTGAGAAGCCGAGACGGCCAGTCCGCTCCTGCCCGTGCCACCTCCATGTCGCCGGGTTTGTGCCAGAGCCGCGGTGAACCCTGACGGCCAGCCCCCCTCTCCCAATACTGGTGCCTGTCCGCTGGTGGGTCGAGAGAGCCCCCCTGTGGTGGAGGCAGCTCTAAGCTTTTTAATTTAAATTGTCCCTCTAATTTGAATGAATACACTTTAAATCCATTTACAAGGATCTATTGGAGGGCAAGTCTCATGCCAGCAGCCGCGTAATTCCAGCTCCAGTAGCGTCCACTAAAGCTGCTGCAGTTAAAAAGCTTTTATAAGGATCGAGCTCGGCTGTCCACCGCAAGGCATCCTAGTGCCAGTCCCAGCCCCTATGCCTTGGGGTGCCTCCTGATGCTCTTCACTAAGTATCCCGTGGTCCCGAAGCATTTCCTTTGAAAAAATTAAGTGTCCAAACTACAGGTGGTGTAGCTTGCTTAACAGCCGGGATAATCCGCTGACTAGCAGACACTGCTACTAGGCACAAAGTATTTCCTGGGCTAGATGCAGTTAAAAATTTGTAAGTAGATACTCTCGTTGGATGCTGAGAAAGCATTCCATAGAGTCTCCTGGCACGCCATATATGATTCTCTTAAAAAGCTTGGGGTAGGGGTCTAGGGGACCCTTTTATAGCCAAAATCACGGCCCTGTATCACAATACGTCACCTAGGCTGAAGATAAATGGAACTGTAGCACCGAGGGCTCGGTTGCTACAGACGTATTGCACCTCACCCAGAGGTGTGATATCTCACTCTCAGATAAGGATGGAGTGTGGATCAGGACCCGACACCTGCATGCATTACACCACATTGCCGTGGGGCAGGGCGACCAATATGCCCCTGAGATGGGCACGACAGTCCCTGTCCCTGGCTGGAGTGGGGGGAGGGAACACTGAGGAAGGGGAACCCTGCAGTGCAGGAGCAGGGAGGAAGCAGTTCCTGGGTGCATTGAGAAGGGAGTATAAAAGGTGGGCACCATCTTAGTTCAGTGCAGAGAAGTCTGAGCAGAAGTGGCAGGGAGCAGGGGCTCTGCATGAGCTCTGCTCCGGAGGCGGGCCTAGTAACAGAGGCCCAGGCCTGCAAGAGGGAGAAGGAAGGAAGAGGAGCGGAGAAGGCTCCAGGAACGAGGAATGAAGGGATCCCAGGGGTGCGGACGGGCGAGTCGCCACCGCACGCCCGAATCCACCTGCGTGGAGGGGTCAGGCCAAAGGGGGAGACCGGTCCCCAAACTAGTGGAGGCAGGAAACGACCCTCAGCTAGAAACCGGAGGCTCTGACATTTTATGTGGCGCAGCCCCTTGCTCCACCCGCTAGGAAGGCACCACATAGGGTCAGGGAAACTGGCGCCAAGTTTACCAAGAGGAGGCCCGAGGCAGCCGGTCAGAAGTGTTGGTAAGAAAGGCCAGACAAAGGACACACAAAGGGGGTCCTGTGAAGCGCTCCAAAGTTATCTGGGAGTTGTCTGAGCCCCTCACCTGGTGAGCACAGTACGACGTGGGCAGCCGTTACCTGCAGACGTGGTCTGGATAATAAGAACTGTGAGTAAAGGCCCTGAACTGCATCACTGACTCCGTGTCGTTACTGCTGCTGCCCTGCACCATCACCCCCATCCTCCGCATACACTGCCCTGAGGCTATACTCCTCCCGTGGGGAGTTATGCTACGCTCTGCTGCACCCACAACACCAGCCTTAGCGGTCTGCCCTGTAGCGGCGGTTCACTCTGACCGCAATCCACGGGTGGCGTAGTCGGACATTTAAACATCAAAACCACATAAATAGTTCCGCCACTGGTTTGACCGCCCTGAGCCACGGAACCGGATCGCCGCCACGAAGACTACAACCACCAGCATCCACCAAAAAGGGTCCGGCTCTGGGTGTCCCAAGGCCCAGGGGGTGCGTCAGAACATTTTCATCACCTTTCACAATCACCAATGGGACAAGGCAGGGATGTCCTCTGTCCCCTCTCTTATACATCCTAGTGACGGAGCACCTGCTCTCATCAATTCGCCATAACCCCAATATTAGGTGGATTGAGGTGGGAGCCACCGAGTACAAGTGCTCTCTATTTGCTGATGATGTCCTAGTATATATCACTCAATCACATATATCCATCCCTGCTGTTATGGCTGAAATAGATCACTTTGTTACATGGTCAAATTTTAAAATCAATGCAGCGAAGTCTGAGGCCCTCGATGTCTCCCTCCCTAAATCCATATAGGATTCCATCCAGTCCAACTTTCCCTTTGCCTGGCCCTCACAGGGTATCAAATACTTAGGAATTCCTATTCATAGAGACCTCTCCCATCTATGTTATCTTAATTTTGGGCCCTTTATTGAACAATTCCATACAGACCACGGTTGGCAAGTTAGAACTGTAAGATTCACTACGTGAACCACTGGTGTTTTGTGGAAAAGCACATGTACACCGCGTTCCAAATTATTATGCAAAAAGTGTTTAGGAGTGATAAGGGAAGAATTTGTTTGTTTGTCAGTTAAACTCATTGATGGTGATGTGTGTCAGGGCTCTTTATATCACTGTAAGCAATTGCAGACACCTGTGCTAATTAGTTTGGCAGCTGTGTCCAATGAAAGGCAAGACTACTTAAGAAGGCTCTCTCACATTATTAAGCAGCCTACATTTTCTGCCAAAATGGGAAAGAAAAAGGATGTGTCGGCTGCTGAGAAGCAACAAATTGTGGAGTGTTTAGGTCAAGGCATGACTACAATCAACATTGTGCGATGATCAGGATGAAGTGTCTTGGCAATCAAGAAGTATGTAGCTGATTCACAGTACACACGTGTGCGTGCTGATAAGGGCAAATTGAGGACTCTTTCCTACAGGCAATTACGTCAGGTTGAAACAGCAGCGGCAAAAAAGCCTTGTCATAGCAGCAGACAAGTTTTTGAAGCTGCTTGTGCCTCCAACGTCCCCCGAACAACAAGATGCAGGGTCCTTCAGAGGTTTGCAGCTGTGCATATGCCATCCTGTCGACCTCCTCTATCCACTTCACACAAGCAGAAACGGCTCCAGTGGGCCAAACATTACATGAAGACTGATTTCAAAACTGTTTTGTTCACGGATGAGTGCCGTGCAGCGCTCGATGGTCCAGATGAATGGAGTGGAGGATGGCTGGTTGATGGACACCCCACGCAAACACGGCTACAGCGCCAACAAGGAGGAGGTGGAGTAATGTTTTGGGCTGGAATCATGGGGAGAGAGATTGTCGGCCCCTTTAGGATCCCTGAAGGCGCTAAAGATGAACTCCATAATGTATGTGGATTTTCTCAAACAGCACTTCCTGCCATGGTTCAAGAAGAAGAACCGTGTATTTCACAGCAAGATCATTTTTCTGCATGATAATGCACCATCTCATGCTGCACATAAAACATCTGCATCTCTGGCTGATATGGGAATAAAAGGGGACAAACTTATGGTGTGACCCCCATGCTCCCCTGACCTCTACCCCATTCAGAACCTTTGGAGCATCATTAAAAGGAGTGTCTATGATGGCGGGAGGCAGTTCACATCTAAGCAACAGCTCTGGGAGGGTATTCTGTCCTCATGCAAAACAATTGAAGCAGAAACCATCCAAAACCTGACAAATTCAATGGACGAGAGAGTTCAGAAGCTCCTTTCGAACAAGGGGTCCTATGTGAAAATGTAACATCACCTAGAATAAAGTTTTGAGTTGAAAACTGTTTGATTTCAGTTTCTAACAACCTGCTAATGCTTATAATTTCAAAAATGACCATTTTTTTGGTCTTTATTAAAATGAAAAGGTTGATCGAAAAGTTTGGGGGATCTAAGAGTGTGGCAACCCAGTAGTCATGATTACTTCGAATTCTGACAATATGAGGGTCATGCTGCAGGTAGTGCAGCAAGAAGGCACTTATGTGTCTTGCGCATCTCGGAGCCCCAAAATTATTTTCCGGGCTAGATGCAGCTAAAAATTATTTTTAATTTTAAATCTGGTGAAGCTTATTATAGATGGCCTAATAGGATCAGTGCTGCACACTGCTACAAAGCCCAAATTATTTTCCAGTCAAGATACAGATAAACATGATTAGTAATTTGAAAGCTTAAAACGGTTGGTAGGGTGATTTTAACCAATCATCAAGCTTTTACTCTCCCCAGGATGACACAGGGGTAGAAAAGTCGTTTCGGATCCATGATTTGTTCATCTTTATGAACGTGAGTCTGTCTACATTATCAGTGGAGAGCCGCGTGCGCTTATCTGTCAGCACACCACCAGCAGTGCTGAACACACGTTCAGACAGAACGCTGGCTGCGGGGCATGACAAGATCTCCAAGGCGTAAGTGGCTAGCTCCGGCCATTTATCCAGATTGGAAGCCCAAAAAGAGCAAGGGTCCAGTGACACAGTCGTGGCTTCAATGTTTACTTGGAGATACTCCTGTACCATCGTCTCTAGGCGTTGACTATGTGTCAGACTTCTTGTCTCCTGTGGCCTTGCAAAGGATGGGCTAAAAAAGTGGTGAAATGATTCCGCAAAATTGATGTTACCAGCAGATACTGTGGTTCTGTTACGGTTTGAGTGCTGAACACTTGACGGTCCCACGGTTGGCAAGTTGGAACTGTGAGATTCACTACGTGCACCACTGGTATTTTGTGGAAAAGCACATGTAAGATTCTGCAACAGTCTCTGCTGATACTCCTGCATGCGTGCATCCCTTTCTATGGCAGGAATAATTTCTGCAAATTTACTTTTGTACCGGGGATCTAACAGTGTGGCAACCCAGTAGTCAGGATTATTTCTAATTCTCACAATTCGAGGGTCATGTTGCAGGTAGTGCAGCAAGAAGGCACTCATGTGTGTTGCGCATCCAGGAGCACCAAGTCCCTGTTGTGTTGGTGGCGAGGTAACAATCATGCTTCCTTCCTCTGTCCTCTCCCCCCAACCTCGCACAACAGAAATGTGATCAAGTTCTCCCTCATCTGATGAGTCTTCCATCAGTTCGTCCTCCACTTCTTCCTGGGCTCCTGCACCTTCCTCACTAGTTTGGCTGCTACCATGCGCCCTGGTAAAACCATCTCCCCCACCCTCACATGAATGCCGCCTTGGTGCTGCCGACCGTCTGGACCTTGCAGATGTTAGCCCTTCCGCATACAACTCCTCCTCCTCTACTTCCTCCACCTCCTCTTGTGCCACCACCTGACTCCGAATTCTGTTTAACATGTGCTCCAGCATGTAAATCACCGGAATAGTCATGCTGATAATGGCATCGTCAGCACTAAACATCTTCGTCGCCATTTCAAAACTGTGCAGAAGGGTGCATAGGTTCCTGATCTGAGACCACTCCTCCAGCGTGATTTGCCCCACCTCTGAATCTCGTTGGCCCAGGCTATACGTCAGAACGTATTGCACCAGGGCTTGTCGGTGCTGCCACAGTCGCTGCAACATGTGCAGAGTTGAATTCCACCGGGTAGGCACATCGCATTTTAGCCGGTGAAGTGGCAGGCCCAACGACTTCTGTAGAGATGTAAGTCGCTGAGCTGCGGGATGCGAACGGCGGAAGTGAGCACACAGCGACCGTGCCCTCTGCAGAAGGCCATCTAGTCTGGGATAGTGGGCTAAAAATTGCTGGACAACCAGGTTCAACACGTGAGCCATACAAGGCACGTGTGTGACATTGCCCCGGCGAAGGGCCGCACCCAGGTTTGCAGCATTGTCGCACACGGCCTTCCCTGGTTTCAGGTCCAGTGGAGACAACCATTCATGAAATTGGTTCTCCAGAGCTGACCACAACTCCTCAGCTGTGTGACTCACATTTCCCAGACATTTCAATGTAAAAACCGCCTGATGACGTTGAGCCCTACTGCCAGCATAGTAAGGAGGTGTGCAGGATCCCTTCTGCGCAGTTAGAAAGCTTGTGGCATGACCAGACAGGCTTTGGGTGCAGGTGGAAGACCGAGAGGAGGTTGAGGAGGCAGAAGCAGTGGAGGAACTTTGACATAAAGAGGATTGACGCACAACTCGTGGGGACGGCAAGACTTGGACAGCAGCCCCTTGTCCTGCTGTCACCATAGTTACCCAGTGCCCAGTCAGCGACATGTAACGCCCCTGTCCATGCCTACTCGTCCAAGTGTCTGTGGTGAAATGCACCCTGTCACACACAGAGTTTCTCAAAGAAGTGGTGATGTTGTGTGCGACATGCTGGTGGAGCGCAGGCACACCTTTCTTTGAGAAGTAGTGCCGACTGGGCATCTGGTACTGGGGCACTGCGACGGACATAAGGTCTCGAAAATCCTCTGTGTCCACCAGGCGGAAAGGCAGCATTTCTGTAGCCAAGAGCTTGCAGATGGTGAAATTCAACCTCTTAGCTTTCTCATGGCTAGGAGGAAATGGTCTTTTACTTGTCCACATCTGAGGGACCGAGGGCTGGCTATTGTGCTTAGACGGGGTTGATAAGGGTGTCCCCGGCAAACTGCCGGTCTGTGAGGAAGATGCAGGCGGACATGTTAGGTTGCCTTGATCCAAAGGTGGTGCTATCGATGTCGGACAGCGCTCAACACCAGCTGGTGTTACCACCTCCAAAGAAAATGATGACCTGCCAATCACGCTGGCTGTTGCGGGTAAAGAGGTGGCAGGTCTGCGCCCCAAAACAGGTGTGACTGCTGTCCCCCCAGTCACAGAGGATGAAGAGGCCGCGGATGCACAAGATATGGCAGACGGTGATTGGCCCGGCCGGCTAGGCCGCATTGTAGCACACTGAGCTTCCCACTGCAACTTATGCTTCATGTCCATGTGCCGGTTCATGCATGAAGTACTCAAACTATGTATTTTTTGGCCTCTACTTAGCTTTTGCTGACAAATGTTACAGATAACACGAGTTGGGTCATCTTTATCGATCTGAAAAAATGCCCAGGCTATGCAAGGCTTAGCACCCATGCGACCTGAAGAGCCACCACGACTTGTGGTGACAGGCAGAGTTGTGTTTGAGGATGCAGTTGTTGACGTGCTTCCAGTACTATGTCTCTGTCCAGGAAGGCGCAACCTGACCTCGTCGTCACTAGCATCTTCCTCCACCTCCTCTGCTGACCTCATCTCTTGGCTGACTGTGGGTTGACAGTAAGTGGGATCTCCGACCTCATCATCATCACCCTGTGCGTTATCACACCCGTCGTCCTCAGAGCCAACCTGTTCCTGCCCTGACAAAAAACTAAAGTTGTCGCTCCAATCAGGTATTTGAGTCTTATCATCGTCTTCCTCATTGTCTCCACCAACAGGAGTTACAGTTTGGGAATGAGGGTCTATATTATGGTCAGAACCTTCTGCGTCTGGTCCTGGATCCGACTCATAAAGATTCTGGGCATCAGTGCAGATCATTTCCTCGTCTGGATTCACAGAAGCGCTGGAGTCGACCTCTGATTCCCAGGCTATAGTATGAGTAAACAGCTCTGCAGACTCAACCATCTGTTCTACCTCATACTCAGACGGGCAGCTGGAGATTTGGGAGCTGTGAGGAAGCAAGTGCGATTTGGGTGACACCTTTGAGGACTGGAGTATTTGTGATGTTGAAGTTGATGTGGAGTAGAGCCCACTTAAAGGAGCACTTGATATCCGTTGAAGCACCTGCTGTTTTTGTGCCTCATCTGGAATTTGTAGCGATTGGCGTGGCCGTAAGAAAGGGATCTTATCACATTGTCCGCTAAAAGAAGTAGACATTTTAGTTTGGCTGGAAGATGGTCTTTCTTCTGCACCTACCCCACGGACACAACCTTTTTTCCCCTTCCCAACACGCCTATTCCCCTTTCCACCAGCAGCAGGCCTTTTTCCACTCATTTTGGTGGTTAACTAATTCACAACTCTGGAGTTGTTTGCACAAAAAAACAATGGATGGTAACCGAGCAGAGCTGAGTGGCCAAACTGTGGTATTAGGCCAAAACTATTGGCTGGGCTAGATGCAGAAAAAAATTATTTTTAATTTGCAACCTGATGGAGGTCAGTATAGATGGACTAATAGACCAAGTCCCACACACTGCTAGAAGCCCAAATATTTTTTCAGAGCTAGATGCAGAAAAAAATTATTTTTAATTTGCAACCTGATGGAGGTCAGTATAGATGGACTAATAGAACAAGTCCCACACGCTGCTAGAAGCCCAAATATTTTTTCAGAGATAAATGAAGAAAAAAATTATTTTTAATTTGCAACCTGATGGAGGTCAGTATAGATGGACTAATAGACCAAGTCCCACACACTGCTAGAAGCCCAAATATTTTTTCAGAGCTAGATGCAGAAAAAAATTATTTTTAATTTGCAACCTGATGGAGGTCAGTATAGATGGACTAATAGACCAAGTCCCACACACTGCTAGAAGCCCAAATATTTTTTCAGAGCTAGATGCAGAAAAAAATTATTTTTAATTTGCAACCTGATGGAGGTCAGTATAGATGGACTAATAGACCAAGTCCCACACACCGCTAGAAGCCCAAATATTTTTTCAGAGCTAGATGCAGAAAATTTTTTTATTCAATTTGCAACCTGATGGAGGTCAGTATAGATGGACTAATAGACCAAGTCCCACACACTGCTAGAAGCCCAAATATTTTTTCAGAGCTAGATGCAGAAAATTTTTTTATTCAATTTGCAACCTGATGGAGGTCAGTATAGATGGACTAATAGACCAAGTCCCACACACTGCTAGAAGCCCAAATATTTTTTCAGAGCTAGATGCAGAAAAAAATTATTTTTAATTTGCAACCTGATGGAGGTCAGTATAGATGGACTAATAGACCAAGTCCCACACACTGCTAGAAGCCCAAATATTTTTTCAGAGCTACATGCAGAAAAAAATTATTTTTAATTTGCAACCTGATGGAGGTCAGTATAGATGGACTAATAGAACAAGTCCCACACGCTGCTAGAAGCCCAAATATTTTTTCAGAGATAAATGAAGAAAAAAATTATTTTTAATTTGCAACCTGATGGAGGTCAGTATAGATGGACTAATAGACCAAGTCCCACACACTGCTAGAAGCCCAAATATTTTTTCAGAGCTAGATGCAGAAAAAAATTATTTTTAATTTGCAACCTGATGGAGGTCAGTATAGATGGACTAATAGACCAAGTCCCACACACTGCTAGAAGCCCAAATATTTTTTCAGAGCTAGATGCAGAAAAAAATTATATTCAGTTTGCAACCTGATGGAGGTCAGTATAGATGGACTAATAGAATGATGCTATGCCCAAAAGATTTTACTTCACTAGGTGCAGTAAAAAAATTGGTATTCTATACACAGGTGGTATATCTTGCAACACAGATAGGCTACTCCACTGACTAACACACTCTGCAATAGGCCAAAAAGGATTAGCTTTGCTAGATTCAGCCAAATGCTGTGAAAAAAACTTGCACAGCACTGGCACAGACCTGCCTGGCAAAAACTGATAGGAACTGATGTAACCTAGTCCTGAAAAGGACTCCAATTACAATTAGTCTTTACTCCCACAATCTATCTATTTAAGAGCACAGACCTGCCTGATAAAAGTCGTAGGAAATTCTGTAACCTAGTCCTTAAAAGGACTGCAATCACAACTATTCCCTACTCCCAAGCTATCTGTATATTTGTGCGAAAATTGGCTTGAAATTAACAAGGTATAGCGCACACAGCAACAGCGGTGCCGTCTAACACGCAGCTGCAGCAGTGAGAAAATGGTGGCGACGGGGAAAATGGCTTGGTCTTATAGGGCAAGGACATGTGACATACACTGCCAATCACACATGCCCTTGCTTGTGTGAAATAAAGCACTTCGCTCCGTGTGTGCGCTGCTGATAGGCTGACAGATTGCACCTCCCCACTGCAAATGCGGGAAAGAGAAAAAAAAATGGAGATCTTCATTGTTCCTGCAGAGATCCATCCCCTGCCCCTCCCCCCGCCCCGCTGTACACTCAAACTGCGTATTAACATTAATTTTCATCATTACTGAGAAAAAATCCAGTTATGATTTTGGTGCACGAACAGTTATCGAACATAACCTCGAACAGCCGAATTTTTCTCAAATTGTTCGTGTTCGCCGACCGGCTCGAACACCGCCCAAAACAGCTCGAATTTGAGATTGGCGAACAGTTCGAGTAGAACAACTCTCATCTCTAGTGGCGAGGTAACAATCATGCTTCCTTCCTCTGTCCTCTCCCCCCAACCTCACACAACAGAAATGTGATCAAGGTCTCCCTCATCTGATGAGTCTTCCATCAGTTCGTCCTCCACTTCTTCCTGGGCTGCTGCACCTTCCTCACTAGTTTGGCTGCTACCATACGCCCTGGTAAAACCATCTCCCCCACCCTCACATGCCTGCCGCCTTGGTGCTGCCGACCGTCTGGACCTTGCAGATGTTAGCCCTTCCGCATACAACTCCTCCTCTACTTCCTCCACCTCCTCTTGTGCCACCACCTGACTCCGAATTCTGTTTAACATGTGCTCCAGCATGTAAATCACCGGAATAGTCATGCTGATAATGGCATCGTCAGCACTAAACATCTTCGTCGCCATTTCAAAACTGTGCAGAAGGGTGCATAGGTCCCTGATCTGAGACCACTCCTCCAGCGTGATTTGCCCCACCTCTGGATCTCGTTGGCCCAGGCTATACGTCACAACGTATTGCACCAGGGATTGTCGGTGCTGCCACTGTCGCTGCAACATGTGCAGAGTTGAATTCCACCGGGTAGGCACATCGCATTTTAGCCGCTGAAGTGGCAGGCCCAACGACTTCTGTAGAGATGTAAGTCGCTGAGCTGCGGGATGCGAACGGCGGAAGTGAGCACACAGCGACCGTGCCCTCTGCAGAAGGCCATCTAGTCCAGGATAGTGGGCTAAAAATTGCTGAACAACCAGGTTCAACACGTGAGCCATACAAGGCACGTGTGTGACATTGCCCCGGCGAAGGGCCGCACCCAGGTTTGCAGCATTGTCGCACGCGGCCTTCCCTCGTTTCAGGTCCAGTGGAGACCATTTATGAAATTGGTTCTCCAGAGCTGACCACAACTCCTCAGCTGTGTGACTCACATTTCCCAGAGATTTCAAAGTAAAAACCGCCTGATGACTTTGAGCCCTACTGCCAGCATAGTAAGGAGGTGTGCAGGATCCCTTCTGCGCAGTTAGAAAGCTTGTGGCATGACCAGACAGGCTTTGGGTGCAGGTGAAGGACCGAGAGGAGGTTGAGGAGGCACAAGCAGTGGAGGAACTTTGAGATAAAGAGGATTGACGCACAACTCGTGGGGACGTCAAGACTTGGACAGCAGCCCCTTGTCCTGCTGTCACCATAGTTACCCAGTGCCCAGTCAGCGACATGTAACTCCCCTGTCCATGCCTACTCGTCCAAGTGTCTGTGGTGAAATGCACCCTGTCACACACAGAGTTTCTCAAAGAAGCGGTGATGTTGTGTGCGACATGCTGGTGGAGCGCAGGCACACCTTTCTTTGAGAAGTAGTGCCGACTGGGCATCTGGTACTGGGGCACTGCGACGGACATAAGGTCTTGAAAATCCTCTGTGTCCACCAGGCGGAAAGGCAGCATTTCTGTAGCCAAGAGCTTGCAGATGGTGAAATTCAACCTCTTAGCTTTCTAATGGCTAGGAGGAAATGGTCTTTTACTTGTCCACATCTGAAGGACCGAGGGCTGGCTATTGTGCTTAGACGGGGTTGATAAGGGTGTCCCCGGCAAACTGCCGGTCTGTGAGGAAGATGCAGGCTGACATGTTAGGTTGCCTTGATCCAAAGGTGGTGCTATCGATGTCGGACAGCGCTCAACACCAGCTGGTGTTACCACCTCCAAAGAAAATGATGACCTGCCAATCACGCTGGCTGTTGCGGGTAAAGAGGTGGCAGGTCTGCGCCCCAAAACAGGTGTGACTGCTGTCCCCCCAGTCACAGAGGATGAAGAGGCTGCGGATGCACAAGATATGGCAGACGGTGGTTGGCCCGGCCGGCTAGGCCGCATTGTAGCACAGTGAGCTTCCCACTGCAACTTATGCTTCATGTCCATGTGCCGGTTCATGCATGAAGCACCCAAACTATGTATTTTTTGGCCTCTACTTAGCTTTTGCTGACAAATGTTACAGATAACACGAGTTGGGTCATCTTTATCGATCTGAAAAAATGCCCAGGCTATGCAAGGCTTAGCACTCATGCGACCTGAAGAGCCACCACGACTTCTGGTGACAGGCAGAGTTGTGTTTGAGGATGCAGTTGTTGACGTGCTTCCAGTACTACGTCTCTGGCCAGGAAGGCGCAACCTGACCTCGTCGTCACTAGCATCCTCCTCCACCTCCTCTGCTGACCTCATCTCTTGGCTGACTGTGGGTTGACAGTAAGTGGGATCTCCAACCTCGTCATCATCACCCTGGGCGTTATCACACCCGTCGTCCTCAGAGCCAACCTGTTCCTGCCCTGACAAAAAACTAAAGTTGTCGCTCCAATCAGGTATTTGAGTCTCATCATCGTCTTCCTCACTGTCTCCACCAACAGGAGTTACAGTTTGGGAATGAGGGTCTACATTATGGTCAGAACCTTCTGCGTCTGGTCCTGGATCCGACTCATAAAGATTCTGGCCATCAGTGCAGATCATTTCCTTGTCTGGATTCACAGAAGCACTGGAGTCGACCTCTGATTCCCAGGCTATAGTATGAGTAAACAGCTCTGCAGACTCAACCATCTGTTCTACCTCATACTCATACGGGCAGCTGGAGATTTGGGAGCTGGGAGGAAGCAAGTGCGATTGGGGTGACACCTTTGAGGACTGGAGTATTTGTGATGTTGAAGTTGATGTGTGGAGGAGAGCCCACTTAAAGGAACTCTTGATATCCGTTGAAGCACCTGCTGTTTTTGTGCCTCATCTGGAATTTGTAGCGATTGGCGTGGCCGTAAGAAAGGGATCTTATCACATTGTCCGCTAAAAGAAGTAGACATTTTAGTTTGGCTGGAAGATGGTCTTTCTTCTGCAGATGTTACTGTTGCTTTAACACCTACTCCACGGACACAACCTTTTTTCCCCTTCCCAACATGCCTATTCCCCTTTCCACCAGCAGCAGGCCTTTTTCCACTCATTTTGGTGGTTAACTAATTCACAACTCTGGAGTTGTTTGCACAAAAAAACAATGGATGGTAACCGAGCAGAGCTGAGTGGCCAAACTGTGGTATTAGGCCAAAACTATTGGCTGGGTTAGATGCAGAAAAAAATCATATTCAATTTGCAACCTGATGGAGGTCAGTATAGATGAACTAATAGAACAAGTCCCACACACAGCTAGAAGCCCAAATATTTTTTCAGAGGTAGATGCAGAAAAAATATATTTTCAGTTTCCAACCTGATGGAGGTCAGTATAGATGGACTAATAGAGAAAGTCCCACACACTGCTAGAAGGCCAAATATTTTTTCAGAGCTAGATGCAGACAAAAAATTATTTTTAATTTGCAACCTGATGGAGGTCAGTATAGATGGACTAATAGAGAAAGACCCACACACTGCTTGAAGGCCAAATATTTTTTCAGAGCTAGATGCAGATAAAAAATATTTTTAATTTGCAACCTGATGGAGGTCAGTATAGATGGACTAATAGAGAAAGTCCCACACACTGCTAGAAGGCCAAATATTTTTTCAGAGCTAGATGCAGATAAAAATTATTTTTAATTTGCAACCTGATGGAGGTCAGTATAGATGGACTAATAGAGAAAGTCCCACACACTGCTAGAAGGCCAAATATTTTTTCAGACCTAGATGCAGAAAAAAATTATATTCAGTTTGCAACCTGATGGAGGTCAGTATAGATGGACTAATAGAACAAGTCCCACACACTGCTGGAAGCCCAAATATTTTTTCAGAGCTAGATGCAGAAAAAATTATATTCAATTTGCAACCTGATGGAGGTCAGTATAGATGGACTAATAGAGAAAGTCCCACACACTGCTTGAAGGCCAAATATTTTTTCAGAGCTAGATGCAGACAAAAAATTATTTTGAATTTGCAACCCGATGGAGGTCAGTATAGGTGGACTAATAGAACAAGTCCCACACACTGCTAGAAGGCCAAATATTTTTTCAGAGCTAGATGCAGAAAAAAATTATATTCAGTTTGCAACCTGATGGAGGTCAGTATAGATGGACTAATAGAACAAGTCCCACACACAGCTAGAAGCCCAAATATTTTTTCAGAGGTAGATGCAGAAAATAATTATATTCAGTTTGCAACCTGGTGGAGGTCAGTATAGATGGACTAATAGAACAAGTCCCACACACTGCTAGAAGCCCAAATATTTTTTCAGAGCTAGATGCAGATAAAAATTATTTTTAATTTGCAACCTGATGGAGGTCAGTATAGATGGACTAATAGAGAAAGTCCCACACACTGCTAGAAGGCCAAATATTTTTTCAGAGCTAGATGCAGATAAAAATTATTTTTAATTTGCAACGTGATGGAGGTCAGTATAGATGGACTAATAGAGAAAGTCCCACACACTGCTAGAAGGCCAAATATTTTTTCAGAGCTAGATGCAGATAAAAATTATTTTTAATTTGCAACCTGATGGAGGTCAGTATAGATGGACTAATAGAGAAAGTCCCACACACTGCTAGAAGGACAAATATTTTTTCAGAGCTAGATGCAGATAAAAATTATTTTGAATTTGCAACGTGATGGAGGTCAGTATAGATGGACTAATAGAACAAGTCCCACACACTGCTAGAAGGCAGAGCTAGATGCAGAAAAAAATTATATTCAGTTTGCAACCTGATGGAGGTCAGTAACATAGTAACATAGTTTGTAAAGCCGAATAAAGACTTGCGTCCATCAAGTTCGACCTGTTAGTTTTGTAATTGCTAAAGTTGATCCAGAGGAGTGCAAAAACCCCAAATGATTTAGCCAATCTTCACCTGAGGAAAAATTCCCTCCCAACTCTGAAACCAGCAGTCAGAATAAATCCCTTTATCAACCTACTATTTTATTTTATTTTTAAGTACCGTATATTCCGGCGTATAAGACGACTTGGTGTATAAGACGACCCCCCTACTTTCCTGTTAAAATATAGAGTTCAGGATATATTCACCGTATAAGACTACCCCTTTTCCAACGCATACCAAACACCGGTAAAAATTAAAAAAAAACAGATTTGAATTTAACATGGTCCTTTTTTAATTTAAATTCTTATGACATGCAGGTATATAGCAGGAAAACTCTCACTCATAAACATAAGGCATACAACAACATTACTATAATCCATTTTACTGTAAATGTTACTGACTCGCCCCCTGGGCCGTGGGGCACTCAGATCCGGGCAATAGGGGGGACGATGGGAGTAGTAGTGGCAACCCGGTTCCGTGGCTCAGGGTGGTCAGGCCAGTGGTAGTCCGTTATGTGTTGTTGATTATGTCCGACTACGCCACCCGTGGATTTGCGGTTATTAGGAACCGCCGCTGCATGCAGACCGCTGGGGCTGATGAGGTGTGCAGCTATGGTAGTGTGACTCCCCACGGGAAGAGTGCAGCCCCAGGGCAGTATAATGGATGTTGGGAGTGATGGTAGTGAGACTCCCGGTGCTGATAGTGCTGGAAGAGCAAGGAGCACACAGACAACAAGTTGCAGTCCAGGGTCTTTACTGAAACAGGCAAACTGACCCATAAACAGTCCCAGCTAGGAGGGGACCTGGATGTCTGAGAGCAACGGGGAAATTGGCCCTGGTCAGGGTTAGGGTGTAGGCCTACCGTGCTTTCTACGCTCCTTCTGGCTATCTCCTCCTGATAGGGTAACAGCCCATGTTTCCGAGCTTCCGTGCTTTCTCGCCTGTATGGCCTGCGACGTGGGTTCCTTTCTGCTCCCAGCCTGGTACGGCTTTACTGGTCCCTTCGGTTGTGGCAGGGCCTCCAGGCTTCTTAGGCCAAGGAATGTACAGTCCCTTGCGGACTGGTTCTCTGCTGGGGGATGTGGAATCCTTCCAGCCTCAGACACCAAAGTCTGGTAAAATTAAGTCTTTTCTCTGCCAAGACAGGCTCTCTTCGCCTCTTGTCTCTGGCTGGTGGCTCTCTCCTACTGCCACACTTCCTCTTAGGTGCAACACAACTTTCTGTCCCCGCTCCACTCTGGGACACGTCTCAAAGCTGAGACAGGCAATCCAGTTCTTCCTAACCCTGCTCCCAGTACCAGCTTTTATAGGGGCAGCCAGCTCCCCCTACTGGCCTGAGACAGGAGGCATTGCATGCTAATGTTCCCCTGACCAGAGAACCTCCCCCTTGCTCTCAGACACAGCTTTATTACACTAGTGGCATCCAGGTAGGGTGACACATTACCATACTGTACTTTAAGTTTTTTTTAAGCTGTCAACCAAACAAGAACTGATAATGATAGGAGAAAGATATGGTAAAGCAACAAACAAACTACCAACACCTATCATAACCGTCAGCTACAGTATTTTACAGGTTTCCCTTTCTTTTAAAGCCTTCAAAATCCTCCTGTTCATCATCTGATATCATAAGTACATCAATGAGATCTTGTGACACATCTGTAAAGCAGTCATCATATGGATCGAATTCGGTATCAGATGGTGTGGTGTCAGATTCAGCTTCATCTTCATCTTGCCACAAGTAGTCGTCCTCCATACCATCTAAGGAATTAGATATGCCACACTTCTTGAAGGACTTTTTAACTGTTTCTGGATCAATATCATTCCAGACATTTATGACAAACTGGCACAGAACATCCAACTGTGGAGCACGCATGTTTCCTCCTTTTGTGAAAGTCTTTTCACCACTAACCATCCATTCATTCCACTGTTGTCGAATGCGATCTTTAAATGGCTTGTTTAGGCACACATCCAGTGGTTGCACCAATGATGTCAATCCTGCAGGAATAACTGCCGCATCTGTGTTTAGCTTTGCAAGTCTTTGCTTGGTGTTAGGCGTTAAATGAGCCCTAAACATATCCCACACCAGTAGACTTCGTTTTTGCATAAGTCCACCTGGTCACTTGCTCCATACATTGTCAAGCCATAGCTTTACCCCCTCTTCATCCATCCAGCCTTTCTCATGCACATGTACAAAACAACCAACAGGAAACTTTAGTTTTGGCATTGTTTTTCTTTTAAAAATAATCATAGGTCTCAGTTTGGCGCCATCAGCTGTGCATCCTAGAACCACCGTAAAACTGGACTTCTCATGTCCTGTTGTTTTAATTAAAATAGTTTTTTCTCCTTTTTGATGGACAGTTTTATTTCCAATCATATCAAAATTCATTGGAGTTTCATCCATATTTCCAATGTTATTTAATGTATAGCCATGTTTAGTGCGCTGTTGTATGACGTAACGATGGAAACTATTGACTTTATTGTCAAGATCTGCAGGTAATTTTTGGGAAATTTTTGTCTTTTGCCTCAGTACCAGATCATGCCTTGCCATAAATCTAGTACACCAGGATGCAGTGGCCCTAAAATTGTTGATATGATCTGGGTTTGATTTTGCCCACTTAAGTGCAAACAAATGTATTGTATTTCGTGTCACTACGTAACCATTTTGGCGATGTTCAGTGACCATATCTGCTACATGTTTTTCTAGTTCTGGCCAATGTGGGGTGCCTTTTCTTAATGCACACTTCCCCCTTGGCATACTCTTTAATATTTTTTCATTTGCTTTCCAGTCCCGAACCATCTTTTCTGTTACACCATATTGTCTTGCAGCAGCACAGTTGTTATGTTCCATGGCAAAGTTTACAACTTTAAGTTTGAAACTGGCATCATATTTCTTTCTTCTTGATGATGAAGCCATGGCAGGGTTTTCACAGTTGGACATTTTATACTGTATTGTGCTTTACTTAAAGACAGGTACAGTACTAGTGCTGTATTGCATGTGGAATACAGTATACAACAACCAGCCAATCATGGCAAATAATGTTCCAGCCAATGGCTGGTTGTTGTATACAAAACCTGCTCTCATTGGTCTGCCTAGCCCTCCCTGTCTCCATGACATCAGGGAAGACTTTTCTGTCCCACCCTTGTAGCCTAATACCGTACCTCCCCTCTGCCTCTCATAAACAGTAGCACTGCACCCTCAGAAGCAAGATCTAAAATGCAGAAAAGGAGGTACAATAATAGGGATACAAGGGTGGGCTGATATCGGCGCTGTGTGGAGGGCTATGTGGAGGGCTGATATCTGCAGGGGCTGGGGATGCGGCCGCGGCTCTCTTAAACCTTTACTGTTACTGTGCTGTCAATTGGAGCAGCGCTACTCCTGTGACAGCATACAGCCTTAGTGAAGGCTGTCAGCTTATAGCCCGCACTATTATGATTATACCGTAATTAATACTGGGAAGTGAAGTCCGGACACAGCGCAGGGCTTCTGTGCCGACAGCTTTCACTTGTCACAGAAGCGATGCGAACTTCCCAGCTCCGGACACAGCGCAGCGCTTCTGTGACAAGTGAAAGCTGTCGGCACAGAAGCCCTGCTCTGTGTCCGGAGCTGGGAAGACACTACGATGTGTCAGAAAAGTTCGCTAGGTTCTGTCTGTCTCCGCTGCTGGGAATACACTGCGCTGTGTCCCAGGCCTGAGAAGACACAGCGCAGCGATGTGTCAGTTTCAGCACAGAAGCTCTGACTGTCTGGACCTACCGCTGCCGTATTTTAACTCCCTCCACCTTATATTAACTCCCACATGGCAGGGATACGGCCACGGCAGCTTATTAACACCCCCAGAGTATCCCCGCATGTCAATTTCTGAAAGTTCAAAAACATTACCGGCGTATAAGACGACCCCAGACTAGACAGAAGATTTTTCAGTCTTCAAAAGTCGTCTTATACGCCGGAATATACGGTATATGCTGAAATCTGCCTGGTATCTAGAAATGCATCCAGTCCCCGCTTGAACTGGTTTAGTGAATCCGACATTACCGTCTCCTCACTCAGTGAATTCCATATTCTCACTGCTCTTACCGTAAAGAACCCCTTCCTATGCTGGTGCTGAAACCTTTTCTCTTCCAGTCTTAGTGAATGCCCTCTTGTTACCGTAATATCCCTCCTTTTGAACAAATCCCGGGCAAGATCTCTATACTGTCCCCTAACATATTTGTACACATTTATTATGTCCCCCCTCAACCTTCTCTTTTCCAGGCTGAATAGTCCTAGTTTTGCCAACCTCTCTGGGTATTGCAGTCCCTCCATTCCCTTTATTAATTTTGTTGCCCTCCTTTGTACCTTTTCAAGCTCATTTATATCCTTTCTATATATTGGGGCCCATAACTGAGCACAGTATTCCAAGTGTGGTCTGACCAGTGCTTTGTACAGTGGAAGAACAATGTTCTCATCCTTTGCAGCTATACCTCTTCTGATACATCCCATTACCCTGTTTGCCCTTACAGCAGCGGCCTGACTTTGGGCACTCCAATTTAGTTTGCTATCAATCAAGATGCCCAAGTCCTTCTCCATCTCTGAATTCCCCAATGATTTCCCATTCAGTGAGTACTGGTGACTTCCATTTTTCCTTCCCATATGTATGACCTTACATTTCTCCTCGTTAAACCTCATTTGCCATTTAATGCTCCACCTACCCTGCTTATCCAAATCCCTCTGTAGGTCTGCACTGTCCTCTTTTGTATTAATTGTTTTACATAACTTTGTGTCATCTGCAAATATTGATATTTTACTATTTATCCCGTTGACTATTTCGTTAATAAAGATATTAAATAACATTGGGCCTAGTACAGACCCCTGTGGTACCCCACTAGTGACGCTTACCCAATCTGAGAATATTCCATTTATAACCACCCTCTGCCTTCTATCCTTTTGCCAGTTAGCTACCCACTTGCAGACATTTTCCCCCAGCCCCATCATTCTCATTTTGTATACCAACCTATTATGTGGCACGCTATCGAACGCTTTTGAGAAGTCGAGATACACGACATCCACTGGTTCCCCCTGATCTACTCGAGAGCTAACCTCCTCGTAGAAGTCAATCAGGTTTGTTTGGCAGGAGCGATTCCTCATGAATCCATGTTGGTTCGGGATTAAAAGATTATTAGCATCTAGATGCTCCGTAATTGCCTCTTTAATGAAGCTTTCAAAAATTTTGCCCACAACGG
Organism: Phyllobates terribilis; assembly: GCF_046119375.1. NCBI lineage: Eukaryota > Metazoa > Chordata > Amphibia > Anura > Dendrobatidae > Phyllobates > Phyllobates terribilis. The sequence goes on from NW_027362767.1 coordinate 166,089,602, forward strand.
ACGTCAGACTCACCGGCCGATACTTTCCGGCGTCACTTTTCACTCCCTTTTTGAATATTGGCACTACATTCGCCTGTCGCCAATCAAGTGGTACAGACCCAGTCTCAACAGAGTCCTTAAATATAAGATATAACGGACTGTCTATCACATTACTTAGTTCCCTTAGTACTAGAGATGAGCGTTGTTCGACTCGAACTGTTCGCCAATCTCAAATTCGAGCTGTTTTGGGCGGTGTTCGAGCCATTCAGCGAACACGAACGATTTGAGAAAAATTCGGCTGTTCGAGGTTATGTTCGATAACTGTTCGTGCACCAAAATCATAACTGGATTTTTTCTCAGTAATGATGAAAATTAATGTTAATACGCAGTTTGAGTATACAGCGGGGTGGGGGGAGGGGCAGGGGATGGATCTCTGCAGAAATAATGAAGGTCTCCATATTTTTCTCTTTCCCGCATTTACAGTGGGGAGGTGCAATCTGTCAGCCTATCAGCAGCGCACACACGGAGCGAAGTGCTTTTTTTCACACAAGCAAGGGCATGTGTCATTGGCAGTGTATGTCACATGTCATTGCCCTATAAGACCAAGCCATTTTCCCCGTCGCCACCATTTTCTCACTGCTGCAGCTGCGTGTTAGACGGCACCGCTGTTGCTGTATGCGCTATACCTTGTTAATTTCAAGCCAATTTTCGCACAAATCTACAGATAGCTTGGGAGTAGGGAATAGTTGTGATTGCAGTCCTTTTAAGGACTAGGTTACAGCATTTCCTACGACTTTTATCAGGCAGGTCTGTTCTCTTAAATAGATAGATTGTGGGAGTAAAGACTAATTGTAATTGCAGTCCTTTTCAGGACTAGGTTACATCAGTTCCTATCAGTTTTTGCCAGGCAGGTCTGTGCCAGTGCTGTGCAAGTTTTTTTCACAGCATTTGGCTGAATCTAGCAAAGCTAATCCTTTTTGGCCTATTGCAGAGTGTGTTAGTCAGTGGAGTAGCCTATCTGTGTTGCAAGATATACCACCTGTGTATAGAATACCAATTTTTTTACTGCACCTAGTGAAGTAAAATCTTTTGGGCATAGCATCATTCTATTAGTCCATCTATACTGACCTCCATCAGGTTGCAAATTGAATACAATTTTTTTCTGCATCTAGCTCTGAAAAAATATTTGGGCTTCTAGCAGTGTGTGGGACTTGTTCTATTAGTCCATCTATACTGACCTCCATCAGGTTGCAAACTGAATATAATTTTTTTCTGCATCTAGCTCTGAAAAAATATTTGGCCTTCTAGCAGTGTGTGGGACTTGTTCTATTAGTCCATCTATACTGACCTCCATCACGCTGCAAATTCAAAATAATTTTTTGTCTACATCTAGCTCTGAAAAAATATTTGGCCTAGCAGTGTGTGGGACTTTCTCTATTAGTCCATCTATACTGACCTCCATCAGGTTGCAAATTAAAAATAATTTTTATCTGCATCTACCTCTGAAAAAATATTTGGCCTTCTAGCAGTGTGTGGGACTTTCTCTATTAGTCCATCAATACTGACCTCCATCAGGTTGCAAATTAAAAATAATTTTTTGTCTGCATCTAGCTCTGAAAAAATATTTGGCCTTCTAGCAGTGTGTGGGACTTTCTCTATTAGTCCATCTATACTGACCTCCATCAGGTTGCAAACTGAATATATTTTTTTTCTTCATCTACCTCTGAAAAAATATTGGGCTTCTAGCTGTGTGTGGGACTTGTTCTATTAATCCATCTATACAGACCTCCATCAGGTTGCAAACTGAATATAATTTTTTTCTGCATCTACCTCTGAAAAAATATTTGGGCTTCTAGCTGTGTGTGGGACTTGTTCTATTAGTCCATCTATACTGACCTCCATCAGGTTGCAATCTGAATATAATTTTTTTCTGCATCTAGCTCTGAAAAAATATTTGGCCTTCTAGCAGTGTGTGGGACTTTCTCTATTAGTCCATCTATACTGACCTCCATCAGGTTGCAAATTAAAAATAATTTTTTGTCTGCATCTAGCTCTGAAAAAATATTTGGCCTTCTAGCAGTGTGTGGGACTTTCTCTATTAGTCCATCTATACTGACCTCCATCAGGTTGCAAACTGAATATATTTTTTTTCTGCATCTACCTCTGAAAAAATATTGGGCTTCTAGCTGTGTGTGGGACTTGTTCTATTAATCCATCTATACAGACCTCCATCAGGTTGCAAACTGAATATAATTTTTTTCTGCATCTACCTCTGAAAAAATATTTGGGCTTCTAGCTGTGTGTGGGACTTGTTCTATTAATCCATCTATACAGACCTCCATCAGGTTGCAAACTGAATATAATTTTTTTCTGCATCTACCTCTGAAAAAATATTTGGGCTTCTAGCTGTGTGTGGGACTTGTTCTATTAGTCCATCTATACTGACCTCCATCAGGTTGCAATCTGAATATAATTTTTTTCTGCATCTAGCTCTGAAAAAATATTTGGCCTTCTAGCAGTGTGTGGGACTTTCTCTATTAGTCCATCTATACTGACCTCCATCAGGTTGCAAATTAAAAATAATTTTTTGTCTGCATCTAGCTCTGAAAAAATATTTGGCCTTCTAGCAGTGTGTGGGACTTTCTCTATTAGTCCATCTATACTGACCTCCATCAGGTTGCAAACTGAATATATTTTTTTTCTGCATCTACCTCTGAAAAAATATTGGGCTTCTAGCTGTGTGTGGGACTTGTTCTATTAATCCATCTATACAGACCTCCATCAGGTTGCAAACTGAATATAATTTTTTTCTGCATCTACCTCTGAAAAAATATTTGGGCTTCTAGCTGTGTGTGGGACTTGTTCTATTAATCCATCTATACAGACCTCCATCAGGTTGCAAACTGAATATAATTTTTTTCTGCATCTACCTCTGAAAAAATATTTGGGCTTCTAGCTGTGTGTGGGACTTGTTCTATTAGTCCATCTATACTGACCTCCATCAGGTTGCAAACTGAATATATTTTTTTTCTTCATCTACCTCTGAAAAAATATTGGGCTTCTAGCTGTGTGTGGGACTTGTTCTATTAATCCATCTATACAGACCTCCATCAGGTTGCAAACTGAATATAATTTTTTTCTGCATCTACCTCTGAAAAAATATTTGGGCTTCTAGCTGTGTGTGGGACTTGTTCTATTAGTCCATCTATACTGACCTCCATCAGGTTGCAAACTGAATATAATTTTTTTCTGCATCTACCTCTGAAAAAATATTTGGCCTTCTAGCAGTGTGTGGGACTTTCTCTATTAGTCCATCTATACTGACCTCCATCAGGTTGCAAATTAAAAATAATTTTTATCTGCATCTAGCTCTGAAAAAATATTTGGCCTTCTAGCAGTGTGTGGGACTTTCTCTATTAGTCCATCTATACTGACCTCCATCAGGTTGCAAATTAAAAATAATTTTTTGTCTGCATCTAGCTCTGAAAAAATATTTGGCCTTCTAGCAGTGTGTGGGACTTTCTCTATTAGTCCATCTATACTGACCTCCATCAGGTTGCAAATTCAAAATAATTTTTTCTCTGCATCTAGCTCTGAAAAAATATTTGGCCTTCTAGCAGTGTGTGGGACTTTCTCTATTAGTCCATCTATACTGACCTCCATCAGGCTGCAAATTAAAAATAATTTTTATCTGCATCTACCTCTGAAAAAATATTTGGCCTTCTAGCTGTGTGTGGGACTTGTTCTATTAGTCCATCTATATTGACCTCCATCAGGTTGCAAACTGAATATAATTTTTTTCTGCATCTAGCTCTGAAAAAATATTTGGCCTTCTAGCAGTGTGTGGGACTTTCTCTATTAGTCCATCGATACTGACCTCCATCAGGTTGCAAATTAAAAATAATTTTTTGTCTGCATCTAGCTCTGAAAAAATATTTGGCCTTCTAGCAGTGTGTGGGACTTGTTCTATTAATCCATCTATACAGACCTCCATCAGGTTGCAAACTGAATATAATTTTTTTCTGCATCTACCTCTGAAAAAATATTTGGGCTTCTAGCTGTGTGTGGGACTTGTTCTATTAATCCATCTATACAGACCTCCATCAGGTTGCAAACTGAATATAATTTTTTTCTGCATCTACCTCTGAAAAAATATTTGGGCTTCTAGCTGTGTGTGGGACTTGTTCTATTAGTCCATCTATACTGACCTCCATCAGGTTGCAAACTGAATATATTTTTTTTCTTCATCTACCTCTGAAAAAATATTGGGCTTCTAGCTGTGTGTGGGACTTGTTCTATTAATCCATCTATACAGACCTCCATCAGGTTGCAAACTGAATATAATTTTTTTCTGCATCTACCTCTGAAAAAATATTTGGGCTTCTAGCTGTGTGTGGGACTTGTTCTATTAGTCCATCTATACTGACCTCCATCAGGTTGCAAACTGAATATAATTTTTTTCTGCATCTAGCCCAGCCAATAGTTTTGGCCTAATACCACAGTTTGGCCACTCAGCTCTGCTTGGTTCCCATCCATTGTTTTTTTGTTCAAACAACTCCAGAGTTGTGAATTAGTTAACCACCAAAATGAGTGGAAAAAGGCCTGCTGCTGGTGGAAAGGAGAATAGGCGTGTTGGGAAGGGGAAAAAAGGTTGTGTCTGTGGGGTAGGTGTTAAAGCAACAGTAACATCTGCAGAAGAAAGACCATCTTCCAGCCAAACTAAAATGTCTACTTCTTTTAGCGGACAATGTGATAAGATCCCTTTCTTACGGCCACGCCAATCGCTACAAATTCCAGATGAGGCACAAAAACAGCAGGTGCTTCAACGGATATCAAGTGCTCCTTTAAGTGGGCTCTCCTCCACATCAACTTCAACATCACAAATACTCCAGTCCTCAAAGGTGTCACCCCAATCGCACTTGCTTCCTCACAGCTCCCAAATCTCCAGCTGCCCGTCTGAGTATGAGGTAGAACAGATGGTTGAGTCTGCAGAGCTGTTTACTCATACTATAGCCTGGGAATCAGAGGTCGACTCCAGCGCTTCTGTGAATCCAGACGAGGAAATGATCTGCACTGATGCCCAGAATCTTTATGAGTCGGATCCAGGACCAGACGCAGAAGGTTCTGACCATAATGTAGACCCTCATTCCCAAAATGTAACTCCTGTTGGTGGAGACAATGAGGAAGACGATGATGAGACTCAAATACCTGATTGGAGCGACAACTTTAGTTTTTTGTCAGGGCAGGAACAGGTTGGCTCTGAGGACGACGGGTGTGATAACGCACAGGGTGATGATGATGAGGTTGGAGATCCCACTTACTGTCAGCCCACAGTCAGCCAAGAGATGAGGTCAGCAGAGGAGGTGGAGGAAGATGCTAGTGACGGCGAGGTCAGGTTGCGCCTTCCTGGACAGAGACGTAGTACTGGAAGCACGTCAACAACTGCATCCTCAAACACAACTCTGCCTCTCACCACAAGTCGTGGTGGCTCTTCAGGTCGCATGGGTGCTAAGCCTTGCATAGCCTGGGCATTTTTTCAGATCGATAAAGATGACCCAACTCGTGTTATCTGTAACATTTGTCAGCAAAAGCTAAGTAGAGGCAAAAAAATACATAGTTTGAGTACTTCATGCATGAACCGGCACATGGACATGAAGCATAAGTTGCAGTGGGAAGCTCAGTGTGCTACAATGCGGCCTAGCCGGCCGGGCCAACCACCGTCTGCCATATCTTGTGCATCCGCGGCCTCTTCATCCTCTGTGACTGGGGGGACAGCAGTCACACCTGTTTTGGGGCGCAGACCTGCCACCTCTTTACCCGCAACAGCCAGCGTGATTGGCAGGTCATCATTTTCTTTGGAGGTGGTAACACCAGCTGGTGTTGAGCGCTGTCCGACATCGATAGCACCACCTTTGGATCAAGGCAACCTAACATGTCCGCCTGCATCTTCCTCACAGACCGGCAGTTTGCCGGGGACACCCTTATCAACCCCGTCTAAGCACAATAGCCAGCCCTCGGTCCCTCAGATGTGGACAAGTAAAAGACCATTTCCTCCTAGCCATGAGAAAGCTAAGAGGTTGAATTTCACCATCTGCAAGCTCTTGGCTACAGAAATGCTGCCTTTCCACCTGGTGGACACAGAGGATTTTCGAGACCTTATGTCCGTCGCAGTGCCCCAGTACCAGATGCCCAGTCGGCACTACTTCTCAAAGAAAGGTGTGCCTGCGCTCCACCAGCATGTCGCACACAACATCACCGCTTCTTTGAGAAACTCTGTGTGTGACAGGGTGCATTTCACCACAGACACTTGGAAGAGTAGGCATGGACAGGGGTGTTACATGTCGCTGACTGGGCACTGGGTAACTATGGTGACAGCAGGACAAGGGGCTGCTGTCCAAGTCTTGCCATCCCCACGAGTTGTGCGTCAATCCTCTTTATGTCAAAGTTCCTCCACTGCTTCTGCCTCCTCAACCTCCTCTCGGTCTTCCACCTGCACCCAAAGCCTGTCTGGTCATGCCACAAGCTTTCTAACTGTGCAGAAGGGATCCTGCACACCTCCTTACTATGCTGGCAGTAGGGCTCAACGTCATCAGGCGGTTTTTACTTTGAAATGTCTGGGAAATGTGAGTCACACAGCTGTGGAGTTGTGGTCAGCTCTGGAGAACCAATTTCATGAATGGTTGTCTCCACTGGACCTGAAACCAGGGAAGGCCGTGTGCGACAATGCTGCAAACCTGGGTGCGGCCCTTCGCCGGGGCAATGTCACACACCTGCCTTGTATGGCTCACGTGTTGAACCTGGTTGTCCAGCAATTTTTAGCCCACTATCCCAGACTAGATGGCCTTCTTCAGAGGGCACGGTCGCTGTGTGCTCACTTCCGCCGTTCGCATCCCTCAGCTCAGCGACTTACATCTCTGCAGAAGTCGTTGGGCCTGCCACTTCACCGGCTAAAATGCGATGTGCCTACCCGGTGGAATTCAACTCTGCACATGTTGCAGCGACTGTGGCAGCACCGACAAGCCCTGGTGCAATACGTTGCGACTTATAGCCTGGGCCAACGAGATCCAGAGGTGGGGCAAATCACGCTGGAGGAGTGGTCTCAGATCAGGGACCTATGCACCCTTCTGCACAGTTTTGAAATGGCGACGAAGATGTTTAGTGCTGACGATGCCATTATCAGCATGACTATTCCGGTGATTTACATGCTGGAGCACATGTTAAACAGAATTCGGAGTCAGGTGGTGGCACAAGAGGAGGTGGAGGAAGTAGAGGAGGAGGAGTTGTATGCGGAAGGGCTAACATCTGCAAGGTCCAGACGGTCGGCAGCACCAAGGCGGCAGGCATGTGAGGGTGGGGGAGATGGTTTTACCAGGGCGCATGGTAGCAGCCAAACTAGTGAGGAAGGTGCAGGAGCCCAGGAAGAAGTGGAGGACGAACTGATGGAAGACTCATCAGATGAGGGAGACCTTGATCACATTTCTGTTGTGCGAGGTTGGGGGGAGAGGACAGAGGAAGGAAGCATGATTGTTACCTCGCCACCAACACAACAGGGACTTGGTGCTCCTGGATGCGCAACACACATGAGTGCCTTCTTGCTGCACTACCTGCAACATGACCCTCGAATTGTGAGAATTAGAAATAATCCTGACTACTGGGTTGCCACACTGTTAGATCCCCGGTAGAAAAGTAAATTTGCAGAAATTATTCCTGCCATAGAAAGGGATGCACGCATGCAGGAGTATCAGCAGAGACTGTTGCAGAATCTTACATGTGCTTTTCCACAAAACACCAGTGGTGCACGTAGTGAATCTCACAGTTCCAACTTGCCAACCGTGGGACCGTCAAGTGTTCAGCACTCAAACCGTAAAAGAACCACAGTATCTGCTGGTAACATCAATTTTGCGGAATCATTTCACCACTTTTTTAGCCCATCCTTTGCAAGGCCACAGGAGACAAGAAGTCTGACACATAGTCAACGCCTAGAGACGATGGTGCAGGAGTATCTCCAAGTAAACATTGAAGCCATGACTGTGTCACTGGACCCTTGCTCTTTTTGGGCTTCCAATCTGGATAAATGGCCGGAGCTAGCCACTTACGCCTTGGAGATCTTGTCATGCCCCGCAGCCAGCGTTCTGTCTGAACGTGTGTTCAGCGCTGCTGGTGGTGTGCTGACAGATAAGCGCACGCGGCTCTCCACTGATAATGTAGACAGACTCACGTTCATAAAGATGAACAAATCATGGATCCGAAACGACTTTTCTACCCCTGTGTCATCCTGGGGAGAGTAAAAGCTTGATGATTGGTTAAAATCACCCTTCCAACCATTTTAAGCTTTCAAATTACTAATCATGTTTATCTGTATCTTGACTGGAAAATAATTTGGGCTTTGTAGCAGTGTGCAGCACTGATCCTATTAGGCCAGCTATACTAAGCTCCACCAGATTTAAAATTAATAATAATTTTTAGCTGCATCTAGCCCGGAAAATAATTTTGGGGCTCCGAGATGCGCAAGACACATAAGTGCCTTCTTGCTGCACTGCCTGCAACATGACCCTCATATTGTCAGAATTCGAAGTAATCATGACTACTGGGTTGCCACACTCTTAGATCCCCCAAACTTTTCGATCAACCTTTTCATTTTAATAAAGACCAAAAAAATGGTCATTTTTGAAATTATAAGCATTAGCAGGTTATTAGAAACTGAAATCAAACAGTTTTCAACTCAAAACTTTATTCCAGGTAATGTTACATTTTCACATAGGATCCCTTGTTCGAAAGGAGCTTCTGAACTCTCTCGTCCATTGAATTTGTCAGGTTTTGGATGGTTTCTGCTTCAATTGTTTTGCATGAGGACAGAATACCCTCCCAGAGCTGTTGCTTAGATGTGAACTGCCTCCCGCCATCATAGACACTCCTTTTGATCATGCTCCAGAGGTTCTGAATGGGGTAGAGGTCAGGGGAGCATGGGGGTCACACCATAAGTTTGTCCCCTTTTATGCCCATATCAGCCAGAGATGCAGATGTTTATGTGCAGCATGAGATGGTGCATTATCATGCAAAAAAATGATCTTGCTGTGAAATACACGGTTCTTCTTCTTGAACCATGGCAGGAAGTGCTGTTTGAGAAAATCCACATACATTATGGAGTTCATCTTTAGCGCCTTCAGGGATCCTAAAGGGGCCGACAATCTCTCTCCCCATGATTCCAGCCCAAAACATTACTCCACCTCCTCCTTGTTGGCGCTGTAGCCGTGTTTGCGTGGGGTGTCCATCAACCAGCCAACCTCCACTCCATCCATCTGGACCATCGAGCTCTGCATGGCACTCATCCGTGAACAAAACAGTTTTGAAATCAGTCTTCATGTAATGTTTGGCCCACTGGAGCCATTTCTGCTTGTGTGAAGTGGATAGAGGAGGTCGACAGGATGGCGTATGCACAGCTGCAAACCTCTGAAGGACCCTGCATCTTGTTGTTCGCGGGACATTGGAAGCACCAGCAGCTTCAAAAACTTGTCTGCTGCTATGACAAGGCTTTTTTGCCGCTGCTCTTTTAACCTGACGTAATTGCCTGTAGGAAAGAGTCCTCAATTTGCCCTTATCAGCACGCACACGTGTGTACTGTGAATCAGCTACATACTTCTTGATTGCCAAGACACTTCATCCTGATCATCGCACAATGTTGATTGTAGTCATGTCTTGACCTAAACACTCCACAATTTGTTGCTTCTCAGCAGCCGACACATCCTTTTTCTTTCCCATTTTGGCAGAAAATGTAGGCTGCTTAATAATGTGGGACAGCCTTCTTAAGTAGTCTTGCCTTTCATTAGACACACCTGCCAAACTAATTAGCACAGGTGTCTGCAATTGCTTACAGTGATATAAAGAGCCCTGACACACATCACCATCAATGAGTTTAACTGACAAACAAAAAACTTCTTACCTTATCATTTCCTAAACACTTTTTGCATAATAATTTGGAACTAGAGATGAGCGTTGTTCTACTCGAACTGTTCACCAATCTCAAATTCGAGCTGTTTTGGGCGGTGTTCGAGCCGGTCGGCGAACACGAACAATTTGAGAAAAATTCGGCTGTTCGAGGTTATGTTCGATAACTGTTCGTGCACCAAAATCATAACTGGATTTTTTCTCAGTAATGATGAAAATTAATGTTAATACGCAGTTTGAGTGTACAGCGGGGCGGGGGGAGGGGCAGGGGATGGATCTCTGCAGGAACAATGAAGATCTCCATTTTTTTTTCTCTTTCCCGCATTTGCAGTGGGGAGGTGCAATCTGTCAGCCTATCAGCAGCGCACACACGGAGCGAAGTGCTTTTTTTCACACAAGCAAGGGCATGTGTGATTGGCAGTGTATGTCACATGTCCTTGCCCTATAAGACCAAGCCATTTTCCCCGTCGCCACCATTTTCTCACTGCTGCAGCTGCGTGTTAGACGGCACCGCTGTTGCTGTGTGCGCTATACCTTGTTAATTTCAAGCCAATTTTCGCACAAATATACAGATAGCTTGGGAGTAGGGAATAGTTGTGATTGCAGTCCTTTTAAGGACTAGGTTACAGCATTTCCTACGACTTTTATCAGGCAGGTCTGTGCTCTTAAATAGATAGATTGTGGGAGTAAAGACTAATTGTAATTGGAGTCCTTTTCAGGACTAGGTTACATCAGTTCCTATCAGTTTTTGCCAGGCAGGTCTGTGCCAGTGCTGTGCAAGTTTTTTTCACAGCATTTGGCTGAATCTAGCAAAGCTAATCCTTTTTGGCCTATTGCAGAGTGTGTTAGTCAGTGGAGTAGCCTATCTGTGTTGCAAGATATACCACCTGTGTATAGAATACCAATTTTTTTACTGCACCTAGTGAAGTAAAATCTTTTGGGCATAGCATCATTCTATTAGTCCATCTATACTGACCTCCATCAGGTTGCAAACTGAATATAATTTTTTTCTGCATCTAGCTCTGAAAAAATATTTGGGCTTCTAGCGGTGTGTGGGACTTGGTCTATTAGTCCATCTATACTGACCTCCATCAGGTTGCAAATTAAAAATAATTTTTTTCTGCATCTAGCTCTGAAAAAATATTTGGGCTTCTAGCAGTGTGTGGGACTTGGTCTATTAGTCCATCTATACTGACCTCCATCAGGTTGCAAATTAAAAATAATTTTTTTCTGCATCTAGCTCTGAAAAAATATTTGGGCTTCTAGCAGTGTGTGGGACTTGGTCTATTAGTCCATCTATACTGACCTCCATCAGGTTGCAAATTAAAAATAATTTTTTTCTTCATTTATCTCTGAAAAAATATTTGGGCTTCTAGCAGCGTGTGGGACTTGTTCTATTAGTCCATCTATACTGACCTCCATCAGGTTGCAAATTAAAAATAATTTTTTTCTGCATCTAGCTCTGAAAAAATATTTGGGCTTCTAGCAGTGTGTGGGACTTGGTCTATTAGTCCATCTATACTGACCTCCATCAGGTTGCAAATTAAAAATAATTTTTTTCTGCATCTAGCTCTGAAAAAATATTTGGGCTTCTAGCAGTGTGTGGGACTTGGTCTATTAGTCCATCTATACTGACCTCCATCAGGTTGCAAATTAAAAATAATTTTTTTCTTCATTTATCTCTGAAAAAATATTTGGGCTTCTAGCAGCGTGTGGGACTTGTTCTATTAGTCCATCTATACTGACCTCCATCAGGTTGCAAATTGAATAAAATAATTTTTTTCTGCATCTAGCTCTGAAAAAATATTTGGGCTTCTAGCAGTGTGTGGGACTTGGTCTATTAGTCCATCTATACTGACCTCCATCAGGTTGCAAATTAAAAATAATTTTTTTCTGCATCTAGCTCTGAAAAAATATTTGGGCTTCTAGCAGTGTGTGGGACTTGGTCTATTAGTCCATCTATACTGACCTCCATCAAGTTGCAAATTGAATAAAAAAATTTTCTGCATCTAGCTCTGAAAAAATATTTGGGCTTCTAGCAGTGTGTGGGACTTGGTCTATTAGTCCATCTATACTGACCTCCATCAGGTTGCAAATTGAATAAAAAAATTTTCTGCATCTAGCTCTGAAAAAATATTTGGGCTTCTAGCAGTGTGTGGGACTTGGTCTATTAGTCCATCTATACTGACCTCCATCAGGTTGCAAATTGAATAAAAAAATTTTCTGCATCTAGCTCTGAAAAAATATTTGGGCTTCTAGCGGTGTGTGGGACTTGGTCTATTAGTCCATCTATACTGACCTCCATCAGGTTGCAAATTAAAAATAATTTTTTTCTGCATCTAGCTCTGAAAAAATATTTGGGCTTCTAGCAGTGTGTGGGACTTGGTCTATTAGTCCATCTATACTGACCTCCATCAGGTTGCAAATTAAAAATAATTTTTTTCTTCATTTATCTCTGAAAAAATATTTGGGCTTCTAGCAGCGTGTGGGACTTGTTCTATTAGTCCATCTATACTGACCTCCATCAGGTTGCAAATTAAAAATAATTTTTTTCTGCATGTAGCTCTGAAAAAATATTTGGGCTTCTAGCAGTGTGTGGGACTTGGTCTATTAGTCCATCTATACTGACCTCCATCAGGTTGCAAATTAAAAATAATTTTTTTCTGCATCTAGCTCTGAAAAAATATTTGGGCTTCTAGCAGTGTGTGGGACTTGGTCTATTAGTCCATCTATACTGACCTCCATCAGGTTGCAAATTGAATAAAAAAAATTTCTGCATCTAGCTCTGAAAAAATATTTGGGCTTCTAGCAGTGTGTGGGACTTGGTCTATTAGTCCATCTATACTGACCTCCATCAGGTTGCAAATTGAATAAAAAAAATTTCTGCATCTAGCTCTGAAAAAATATTTGGGCTTCTAGCAGTGTGTGGGACTTGGTCTATTAGTCCATCTATACTGACCTCCATCAGGTTGCAAATTGAATAAAAAAATTTTCTGCATCTAGCTCTGAAAAAATATTTGGGCTTCTAGCGGTGTGTGGGACTTGGTCTATTAGTCCATCTATACTGACCTCCATCAGGTTGCAAATTAAAAATAATTTTTTTCTGCATCTAGCTCTGAAAAAATATTTGGGCTTCTAGCAGTGTGTGGGACTTGGTCTATTAGTCCATCTATACTGACCTCCATCAGGTTGCAAATTAAAAATAATTTTTTTCTTCATTTATCTCTGAAAAAATATTTGGGCTTCTAGCAGCGTGTGGGACTTGTTCTATTAGTCCATCTATACTGACCTCCATCAGGTTGCAAATTAAAAATAATTTTTTTCTTCATTTATCTCTGAAAAAATATTTGGGCTTCTAGCAGCGTGTGGGACTTGTTCTATTAGTCCATCTATACTGACCTCCATCAGGTTGCAAATTAAAAATAATTTTTTTCTGCATCTAGCTCTGAAAAAATATTTGGGCTTCTAGCAGTGTGTGGGACTTGGTCTATTAGTCCATCTATACTGACCTCCATCAGGTTGCAAATTAAAAATAATTTTTTTCTGCATCTAGCTCTGAAAAAATATTTGGGCTTCTAGCAGTGTGTGGGACTTGGTTTATTAGTCCATCTATACTGACCTCCATCAGGTTGCAAATTAAAAATAATTTTTTTCTTCATTTATCCCTGAAAAAATATTTGGGCTTCTAGCAGCGTGTGGGACTTGTTCTATTAGTCCATCTATACTGACCTCCATCAGGTTGCAAATTAAAAATAATTTTTTTCTGCATGTAGCTCTGAAAAAATATTTGGGCTTCTAGCAGTGTGTGGGACTTGGTCTATTAGTCCATCTATACTGACCTCCATCAGGTTGCAAATTAAAAATAATTTTTTTCTGCATCTAGCTCTGAAAAAATATTTGGGCTTCTAGCAGTGTGTGGGACTTGGTCTATTAGTCCATCTATACTGACCTTCATCAGGTTGCAAATTGAATAAAAAAAATTTCTGCATCTAGCTCTGAAAAAATATTTGGGCTTCTAGCAGTGTGTGGGACTTGATCTATTAGTCCATCTATACTGACCTCCATCAGGTTGCAAATTGAATAAAAAAAATTTCTGCATCTAGCTCTGAAAAAATATTTGGGCTTCTAGCGGTGTGTGGGACTTGGTCTATTAGTCCATCTATACTGACCTCCATCAGGTTGCAAATTAAAAATAATTTTTTTCTGCATCTAGCTCTGAAAAAATATTTGGGCTTCTAGCAGTGTGTGGGACTTGGTCTATTAGTCCATCTATACTGACCTCCATCAGGTTGCAAATTAAAAATAATTTTTTTCTTCATTTATCTCTGAAAAAATATTTGGGCTTCTAGCAGCGTGTGGGACTTGTTCTATTAGTCCATCTATACTGACCTCCATCAGGTTGTAAATTAAAAATAATTTTTTTCTGCATCTAGCCCAGCCAATAGTTTTGGCCTAATACCACAGTTTGGCCACTCAGCTCTGCTCGGTTACCATCCATTGTTTTTTTGTGCAAACAACTCCAGAGTTGTGAATTAGTTAACCACCAAAATGAGTGGAAAAAGGCCTGCTGCTGGTGGAAAGGGGAATAGGCGTGTTGGGAAGGGGAAAAAAGGTTGTGTCCGTGGGGTAGGTGCAGAAGAAAGACCATCTTCCAGCCAAACTAAAATGTCTACTTCTTTTAGCGGACAATGTGATAAGATCCCTTTCTTACGGCCATGCCAATCGCTACAAATTCCAGATGAGGCACAAAAACAGCAGGTGCTTCAACGGATATCAAGTGCTCCTTTAAGTGGGCTCTCCTCCACATCAACTTCAACATCACAAATACTCCAGTCCTCAAAGGTGTCACCCAAATCGCACTTGCTTCCTCACAGCTCCCAAATCTCCAGCTGCCCGTCTGAGTATGAGGTAGAACAGATGGTTGAGTCTGCAGAGCTGTTTACTCATACTATAGCCTGGGAATCAGAGGTCGACTCCAGCGCTTCTGTGAATCCAGACGAGGAAATGATCTGCACTGATGCCCAGAATCTTTATGAGTCAGATCCAGGACCAGACGCAGAAGGTTCTGACCATAATGTAGACCCTCATTCCCAAACTGTAACTCCTGTTGGTGGAGACAATGAGGAAGACGATGATAAGACTCAAATACCTGATTGGAGCGACAACTTTAGTTTTTTGTCAGGGCAGGAACAGGTTGGCTCTGAGGACGACGGGTGTGATAACGCACAGGGTGATGATGATGAGGTCGGAGATCCCACTTACTGTCAACCCACAGTCAGCCAAGAGATGAGGTCAGCAGAGGAGGTGGAGGAAAATGCTAGTGACGACGAGGTCAGGTTGCGCCTTCCTGGACAGAGACGTAGTACTGGAAGCACGTCAACAACTGCATCCTCAAACACAACTCTGCCTCTCACCACAAGTCGTGGTGGCTCTTCAGGTCGCATGGGTGCTAAGCCTTGCATAGCCTGGGCATTTTTTCAGATCGATAAAGATGACCCAACTCGTGTTATCTGTAACATTTGTCAGCAAAAGCTAAGTAGAGGCCAAAAAATACATAGTTTGAGTACTTCATGCATGAACCGGCACATGGACATGAAGCATAAGTTGCAGTGGGAAGCTCAGTGTGCTACAATGCGGCCTAGCCGGCCGGGCCAATCACCGTCTGCCATATCTTGTGCATCCGCGGCCTCTTCATCCTCTGTGACTGGGGGGACAGCAGTCACACCTGTTTTGGGGCGCAGACCTGCCACCTCTTTACCCGCAACAGCCAGCGTGATTGGCAGGTCATCATTTTCTTTGGAGGTGGTAACACCAGCTGGTGTTGAGCGCTGTCCGACATCGATAGAACCACCTTTGGATCAAGGCAACCTAACATGTCCGCCTGCATCTTCCTCACAGACCGGCAGTTTGCCGGGGACACCCTTATCAACCCCGTCTAAGCACAATAGCCAGCCCTCGGTCCCTCAGATGTGGACAAGTAAAAGACCATTTCCTCCTAGCCATGAGAAAGCTAAGAGGTTGAATTTCACCATCTGCAAGCTCTTGGCTACAGAAATGCTGCCTTTCCGCCTGGTGGACACAGAGGATTTTCGAGACCTTATGTCCGTCGCAGTGCCCCAGTACCAGATGCCCAGTCGGCACTACTTCTCAAAGAAAGGTGTGCCTGCGCTCCACCAGCATGTCGCACACAACATCACCGCTTCTTTGAGAAACTCTGTGTGTGACAGGGTGCATTTCACCACAGACACTTGGACGAGTAGGCATGGACAGGGGCGTTACATGTCGCTGACTGGGCACTGGGTAACTATGGTGACAGCAGGACAAGGGGCTGCTGTCCAAGTCTTGCCGTCCCCACGAGTTGTGCGTCAATCCTCTTTATGTCAAAGTTCCTCCACTGCTTCTGCCTCCTCAACCTCCTCTCGGTCTTCCACCTGCACCCAAAGCCTGTCTGGTCATGCCACAAGCTTTCTAACTGCGCAGAAGGGATCCTGCACACCTCCTTACTATGCTGGCAGTAGGGCTCAACGTCATCAGGCAGTTTTTGCATTGAAATGTCTGGGAAATGTGAGTCACACAGCTGAGGAGTTGTGGTCAGCTCTGGAGAACCAATTTCATGAATGGTTGTCTCCACTGGACCTGAAACCAGGGAAGGCCGTGTGCGACAATGCTGCAAACCTGGGTGCGGCCCTTCGCCGGGGCAATGTCACACACATGCCTTGTATGGCTCACGTGTTGAACCTGGTTGTCCAGCAATTTTTAGCCCACTATCCCAGACTAGATGGCCTTCTGCAGAGGGCACGGTCGCTGTGTGCTCACTTCCGCCGTTCGCATCCCGCAGCTCAGCGACTTACATCTCTACAGAAATCGTTGGGCCTGCCACTTCACCGGCTAAAATGCGATGTGCCTACCCGGTGGAATTCAACTCTGCACATGTTGCAGCGACTGTGGCAGCACCGACAAGCCCTGGTGCAATACGTTCTGACGTATAGCCTGGGCCAACGAGATTCAGAGGTGGGGCAAATCACGCTGGAGGAGTGGTCTCAGATCAGGAACCTATGCACCCTTCTGCACAGTTTTGAAATGGCGACGAAGATGTTTAGTGCTGACGATGCCATTATCAGCATGACTATTCCGGTGATTTACATGCTGGAGCACATGTTAAACAGAATTCGGAGTCAGGTGGTGGCACAAGAGGAGGTGGAGGAAGTAGAGGAGGAGGAGTTGTATGCGGAAGGGCTAACATCTGCAAGGTCCAGACGGTCGGCAGCACCAAGGCGGCAGGCATGTGAGGGTGGGGGAGATGGTTTTACCAGGGCGCATGGTAGCAGCCAAACTAGTGAGGAAGGTGCAGGAGCCCAGGAAGAAGTGGAGGACGAACTGATGGAAGACTCATCAGATGAGGGAGACCTTGATCACATTTCTGTTGTGCGAGGTTGGGGGGAGAGGACAGAGGAAGGAAGTGACGCGCCCCCTGGGCCAGTGTTGTTGGGGATACCCGGAGCCGGATCAGATGGGGGTTGTAGTCTCCGAGTGGCTGTGACCCGGTCCGTGCCCAGGGTGTCAAGCTCAGTGTGTGGCAGTCCTTACTGATGTTACTAAAGTTCTTTATGTCGACTACGCCACCCGTTGAATTGCGGTCACTTCGGCTGCCGCTGCAGCAGGGTCCACTGAGGCTGATGGTGTTTGTGCAGCTTAGGTAGTATAACCCCCAACGGGAGGGGTATAGCCTCAGGGGGTCAGGTGCAGAGGATGGTGGTTGTGGAAGTGCAGGGATGATGGTAATGAGAGTCAGAGTCGGGTTGTGCAGTTCAGGGTTCTTTACTTACTGCAGATGTTCCGGTCACTCCGGCCTTGAGCGACCACCCGAGCCGTGCTGCGTCCACCAGGTCCTGGACTCGGCCAACCCCCAAGTAGTTCTGGAGCGTGGTTCTGAGCTCCCTTTCTGTCCTGTCCTCGTCTCTGGCCTTCCCCACCAGGGATCCACCTAAGTCCGGCTCCCTCGGGCCTCTTGTTGGCGAACCCTTGCCTCTGGGTTCCCTGACCCTATGCGTGGTCTGCCTTCTGGGTGGATATGGTGGGTGGCCGTGGCAGATGCTGCCCACGGCCTCCGGTCTCTGGCTGAGGTATGCTGTAGCCCCCACCAGTTTGGGATCCGGTACCCTGTTGCCAACTCTTCACCCTGTGATTATATTTGGGCTCTCAGAGTTCCTTCTTTCTCCCCCTCTGGGTCTTTCTCTCTCCTCTCTCACTCTTGGGCTGGGGCTGCTCTGCTCCTCTGCTTTCTTCCACTGCTCTGCAAAGTCTGATGTCTCACTGACTTCTCACAGACTGACTGACTGTGGCTGACTGACTGTGGCTGACTGACCCTGATCTTAGATGGTGCCCACCTTATATACTCCCTCTATGTGTGAGCTCAGGTGACCAGCACCCAATGAGCTCCTATCTTTACCCAGGCTGCTCCCCCTATCTGCCCCTACACTACTGGGATGTACCACCCCCCTCCCACTCCAGCCAGGAACAGACTCGGTCGTACCTGCACATTTCTAAGTGGGAGTACCGTTGGTCTGTTCCTCGGAAATGGGATGTGTGTAGTGCATGCAGCTTTCTGAGCTCAGCTCCACACTCCATCCTTACCCGGGAGTGGAATATCACACCTCTGGGTTGAGGCGCAATACCCCTGTAGCAGCCGAATCCTCAGGGTGCTACAGAAGCATGATTGTTACCTCGCCACCAACACAACAGGGACTTGGTGCTCCTGGATGCGCAACACACATGAGTGCCTTCTTGCTGCACTACCTGCAACATGACCCTCGAATTGTGAGAATTAGAAATAATCCTGACTACTGGGTTGCCACACTGTTAGATCCCCGGTACAAAAGTAAATTTGCAGAAATTATTCCTGCCATAGAAAGGGATGCACGCATGCAGGAGTATCAGCAGAGACTGTTGCAGAATCTTACATGTGCTTTTCCACAAAATACCAGTGGTGCACGTAGTGAATCTCACAGTTCCAACTTGCCAACCGTGGGACCGTCAAGTGTTCAGCACTCAAACCGTAACAGAACCACAGTATCTGCTGGTAACATCAATTTTGCGGAATCATTTCACCACTTTTTTAGCCCATCCTTTGCAAGGCCACAGGAGACAAGAAGTCTGACACATAGTCAACGCCTAGAGACGATGGTACAGGAGTATCTCCAAGTAAACATTGAAGCCACGACTGTGTCAATGGACCCTTGCTCTTTTTGGGCTTCCAATCTGGATAAATGGCCGGAGCTAGCCACTTACGCCTTGGAGATCTTGTCATGCCCCGCAGCCAGCGTTCTGTCTGAACGTGTGTTCAGCGCTGCTGGTGGTGTGCTGACAGATAAGCGCACGCGGCTCTCCACTGATAATGTAGACAGACTCACGTTCATAAAGATGAACAAATCATGGATCCGAAACGACTTTTCTACCCATGTGTCATCCTGGGGAGAGTAAAAGCTTGATGATTGGTTAAATCACCCTACCAACCGTTTTAAGCTTTCAAATTACTAATCATGTTTATCTGTATCTTGACTGGAAAATAATTTGGGCTTTGTAGCAGTGTGCAGCACTGATCCTATTAGGCCATCTATAATAAGCTTCACCAGATTTAAAATTAAAAATAATTTTTAGCTGCATCTAGCCCGGAAAATAATTTTGGGGCTCCGAGATGCGCAAGACACATAAGTGCCTTCTTGCTGCACTACCTGCAGCATGACCCTCATATTGTCAGAATTCGAAGTAATCATGACTACTGGGTTGCCACACTCTTAGATCCCCCAAACTTTTCGATCAACCTTTTCATTTTAATAAAGACCAAAAAAATGGTCATTTTTGAAATTATAAGCATTAGCAGGTTGTTAGAAACTGAAATCAAACAGTTTTCAACTCAAAACTTTATTCTAGGTGATGTTACATTTTCACATAGGACCCCTTGTTCGAAAGGAGCTTCTGAACTCTCTCGTCCATTGAATTTGTCAGGTTTTGGATGGTTTCTGCTTCAATTGTTTTGCATGAGGACAGAATACCCTCCCAGAGCTGTTGCTTAGATGTGAACTGCCTCCCGCCATCATAGACACTCCTTTTAATGATGCTCCAAAGGTTCTGAATGGGGTAGAGGTCAGGGGAGCATGGGGGTCGCACCATAAGTTTGTCCCCTTTTATGCCCATATCAGCCAGAGATGCAGATGTTTTATGTGCAGCATGAGATGGTGCATTATCATGCAGAAAAATGATCTTGCTGTGAAATACACGGTTCTTCTTCTTGAACCATGGCAGGAAGTGCTGTTTGAGAAAATCCACATACATTATGGAGTTCATCTTTAGCGCCTTCAGGGATCCTAAAGGGGCCGACAATCTCTCTCCCCATGATTCCAGCCCAAAACATTACTCCACCTCCTCCTTGTTGGCGCTGTAGCCGTGTTTGCGTGGAGTGTCCATCAACCAGCCATCCTCCACTCCATTCATCTGGACCATCGAGCGCTGCACGGCACTCATCCGTGAACAAAACAGTTTTGAAATCAGTCTTCATGTAATGTTTGGCCCACTGGAGCCGTTTCTGCTTGTGTGAAGTGGATAGAGGAGGTCGACAGGATGGCATATGCACAGCTGCAAACCTCTGAAGGACCCTGCATCTTGTTGTTCGGGGGACGTTGGAGGCACAAGCAGCTTCAAAAACTTGTCTGCTGCTATGACAAGGCTTTTTTGCCGCTGCTGTTTCAACCTGACGTAATTGCCTGTAGGAAAGAGTCCTCAATTTGCCCATATCAGCACGCACACGTGTGTACTGTGAATCAGCTACATACTTCTTGATTGCCAAGACACTTCATCCTGATCATCGCACAATGTTGATTGTAGTCATGCCTTGACCTAAACACTCCACAATTTGTTGCTTCTCAGAAGCCGACACATCCTTTTTCTTTCCCATTTTGGCAGAAAATGTAGGCTGCTTAATAATGTGAGAGTGCCTTCTTAAGTAGTCTTGCCTTTCATTGGACACACCTGCCAAACTAATTAGCACAGGTGTCTGCAATTGCTTACAGTGATATAAAGAGCCCTGACACACATCACCATCAATGAGTTTAACTGACAAACAAACAAATTCTTCCCTTATCACTCCTAAACACTTTTTGCATAATAATTTGGAACGCGGTGTACATGTGCTTTTCCACAAAACACCAGTGGTTCACGTAGTGAATCTTACAGTTCTAACTTGCCAACCGTGGTCTGTATGGAATTGTTCAATAAAGGGCCCAAAATTAAGATAACATAGATGGGAGAGGTCTCTATGAATAGGAATTCCTAAGTATTTGATACCCTGTGAGGGCCAGGCAAAGGGAAAGTTGGACTGGATGGAATCCTATATGGATTTAGGGAGGGAGACATCGAGGGCCTCAGACTTCGCTGCATTGATTTTAAAATTTGACCATGTAACAAAGTGATCTATTTCAGCCATAACAGCAGGGATGGATATATGTGATTGAGTGATATATACTAGGACATCATCAGCAAATAGAGAGCACTTGTACTCGGTGCCTCCCACCTCAATCCACCTAATATTGGGGTTATGGCGAATTGATGAGAGCAGGTGCTCCGTCACTAGGATGTATAAGAGAGGGGACAGAGGACATCCCTGCCTTGTCCCATTGGTGATTGTGAAAGGTGATGAAAATGTTCTGACGCACCCCCTGGGCCTTGGGACACCCGGAGCCGGACACTTTTTGGTGGATGCTGGTGGTTGTAGTCTTCGTGGCGGCGATCCGGTTCCGTGGCTCAGGGCGGTCAAACCAGTGGCGGAACTATTTATGTGGTTTTGATGTTTAAATGTCCGACTACGCCACCCGTGGATTGCGGTCAGAGTGAACCGCCGCTACAGGGCAGACCGCTAAGTCTGGTGTTGTGGGTGCAGCAGAGCGTAGCATAACTCCCCACGGGAGGAGTATAGCCTCAGGGCAGTGTATGCGGAGGATGGGGGTGATGGTGCAGGGCAGCAGCAGTAACGACACGGAGTCAGTGATGCAGTTCAGGGCCTTTACTCACAGTTCTTATTATCCAGACCACGTCTGCAGGTAACGGCTGCCCACGTCGTACTGTGCTCACCAGGTGAGGGGCTCAGACAACTCCCAGATAACTTTGGAGCGCTTCACAGGACCCCCTTTGTGTGTCCTTTGTCTGGCCTTTCTTACCAACACTTCTGTCCGGCTGCCTCGGGCCTCCTCTTGGTAAACTTGGCGCCAGTTTCCCTGACCCTATGTGGTGCCTTCCTAGCGGGTGGAGCAAGGGGCTGCGCCACATAAAATGTCAGAGCCTCCGGTTTCTAGCTGAGGGTCGTTTCCTGCCTCCACTAGTTCGGGGACCGGTCTCCCCCTTTGGCCTGACCCCTCCACGCAGGTGGATTCGGGCGTGCGGTGGCGACTCGCCCGTCCGCACCCCTGGGATCCCTTCATTCCTCGTTCCTGGAGCCTTCTCCGCTCCTCTTCCTTCCTTCTCCCTCTTGCAGGCCTGGGCCTCTGTTACTAGGCCCGCCTCCGGAGCAGAGCTCATGCAGAGCCCCTGCTCCCTGCCACTTCTGCTCAGACTTCTCTGCACTGAACTAAGATGGTGCCCACCTTTTATACTCCCTTCTCAATGCACCCAGGAACTGCTTCCTCCCTGCTCCTGCACTGCAGGGTTCCCCTTCCTCAGTGTTCCCTCCCCCCACTCCAGCCAGGGACAGGGACTGTCGTGCCCATCTCAGGGGCATATTGGTCGCCCTGCCCCACGGCAATGTGATGTAATGCATGCAGGTGTCGGGTCCTGATCCACACTCCATCCTTATCTGAGAGTGAGATATCACACCTCTGGGTGAGGTGCAATACGTCTGTAGCAACCGAGCCCTCGGTGCTACAGTTCCATTTATCTTCAGCCTAGGTGACGTATTGTAATACAGGGCCGTGATTTTGGCTATAAAAGGGTCCCCTAGACCCCTACCCCAAGCTTTTTAAGAGAATCATATATGGCGTGCCAGGAGACTCTATGGAATGCTTTCTCAGCATCCAACGAGAGTATCTACTTACAAATTTTTAACTGCATCTAGCCCAGGAAATACTTTGTGCCTAGTAGCAGTGTCTGCTAGTCAGCAGATTATCCCAGCTGTTAAGCAAGCTACACCACCTGTAGTTTGGACACTTAATTTTTTCAAAGGAAATGCTTCGGGACCACGGGATACTTAGTGAAGAGCATCAGGAGGCACCCCAAGGCATAGGGGCTGGGACTGGCAGTAGGATGCCTTGCGGTGGACAGCCGAGCTCGATCCTTATAAAAGCTTTTTAACTGCAGCAGCTTTAGTGGACGCTACTGGAGCTGGAATTACGCGGCTGCTGGCATGAGACTTGCCCTCCAATAGATCCTTGTAAATGGATTTAAAGTGTATTCATTCAAATTAGAGAGACAATTTAAATTAAAAAGCTTAGAGCTGCCTCCACCACAGGGGGGCTTGCTCGACCCACCAGCGGACAGGCACCAGTATTGGGAGAGGGGGGCTGGCCGTCAGGGTTCACCGCGGCTCTGGCACAAACCCGGCGACACGGAGGTGGCACGGGCAGGAGCGGACTGAACGTGTCGGCTTCTCACTTTTTGGATTTTAGAAGGGCATGACATGCCTATATCTGTGTCTCCCCCTCCTTTTACTCCTCCACCTCTTTTCTTTTCGCATGACTATATGTACTTGTCACTTTTCCATGTGTTAGTTGTGTCTTCTGAGCAGTTTGTCAGCTTTTGGACACCTTTGAAGGTGTTTTCTATGTGTTTCTATGTGTTTTTGTTTGCCTGCCATTGGTTTTAACGGTGTTCGAAGGTGTTCGACGAACAGTTCGGCGAACACACGGGTGTTCGACGAACCGAACCGAACTCGAACACTACGGGGGTGGCTCAACACTACTTAGTACCCGTGGGTGTATGCCATCAGGTCCTGGTGATTTGTTTGGACTAATGGATGGACTAATAGAACAAGTCCCACACACTGCTAGAAGCCCAAATATTTTTTCAGAGCTAGATGCAGAAAAAATTATATTCAATTTGCAACCTGATGGAGGTCAGTATAGATGGACTAATAGAGAAAGTCCCACACACTGCTAGAAGGCCAAATATTTTTTCAGAGCTATATGCAGACAAAAAATTATTTTGAATTTGCAACGTGATGGAGGTCAGTATAGATGGACTAATAGAACAAGTCCCACACACTGCTAGAAGGCCAAATATTTTTTCAGAGCTAGATGCAGAAAAAAATAATATTCAGTTTGCAACCTGATGGAGGTCAGTATAGATGGACTAATAGAACAAGTCCCACACACAGCTAGAAGCCCAAATATTTTTTCAGAGGTAGATGCAGAAAAAAATTATATTCAGTTTGCAACGTGATGGAGGTCAGTATAGATGGACTAATAGAACAAGTCCCACACACAGCTAGAAGCCCAAATATTTTTTTCAGAGGTAGATGCAGATAAAAATTATATTCAGTTTGCAACCTGATGGAGGTCAGTATAGATGGACTAATAGAACAAGTCCCACACACAGCTAGAAGCCCAAATATTTTTTCAGAGGTAGATGCAGAAAAAAATTATATTCAGTTTGCAACCTGATGGAGGTCAGTATAGATGGACTAATAGAGAAAGTCCCACACACTGCTAGAAGGCCAAATATTTTTTCAGAGCTAGATGCAGATAAAAATTATTTTTAATTTGCAACCTGATGGAGGTCAGTATAGATGGACTAATAGAGAAAGTCCCACACACTGCTAGAAGGCCAAATATTTTTTCAGAGCTAGATGCAGAAAAAAATTATATTCAGTTTGCAACCTGATGGAGGTTAGTATAGATGGACTAATAGAACAAGTCCCACACACTGCTAGAAGGCCAAATATTTTTTCAGAGCTAGATGCAGATAAAAAATATTTTTCATTTGCAACCTGATGAAGGTCAGTATAGATGGACTAATAGAGAAAGTCCCACACACTGCTAGAAGGCCAAATATTTTTTCAGAGCTAGATGCAGACAAAAAATTATTTTGAATTTGCAACCTGATGGAGGTCAGCGTAGGTGGACTAATAGAACAAGTCCCACACACTGCTAGAAGGCCAAATATTTTTTCAGAGCTAGATGCAGAAAAAAATTATATTCAATTTGCAACCTGATGGAGGTAAGTATAGATGGACTAGTAGAGAAAATCCCACACACTGCTAGAAGGCCAAATATTTTTTCAGAACTAGATGCAGACAAAAAATTATTTTGAATTTGCAACCTGATGGAGGTCAGCGTAGGTGGACTAATAGAACAAGTCCCACACACTGCTAGAAGGCCAAATATTTTTTCAGAGCTAGATGCAGAAAAAAATTATATTCAGTTTGCAACCTGATGGAGGTCAGTATAGATGGACTAATAGAACAAGTCCCACACACAGCTAGAAGCCCAAATATTTTTTCAGAGGTAGATGTAGAAAAAAAATATATTCAGTTTGCAACCTGATGGAGGTCAGTTTAGATGGACTAACAGAGAAAGTCCCACACACTGCTAGAAGGCCAAATATTTTTTCAGAGCTAGATGCAGATAAAAATTATTTTTAATTTGCAACCTGATGGAGGTCAGTATAGATGGACTAATAGAGAAAGTCCCACACACTGCTAGAAGGCCAAATATTTTTTCAGAGCTAGATGCAGAAAAAAATTATATTCAGTTTGCAACCTGATGGAGGTCAGTATAGATGGACTAATAGAACAAGTCCCACACACAGCTAGAAGTCCAAATATTTTTTCATAGGTAGATGCAGATAAAAATTATTTTTAATTTGCAACCTGATGGAGGTCAGCATGGATGGACTAATAGAGAAAGTCCCACACACTGCTAGAAGGCCAAATATTTTTTCAGAGCTAGATGCAGACAAAAAATTATTTTGAATTTGCAACGTGATGGAGGTCAGTATAGATGGACTAATAGAACAAGTCCCACACACTGCTAGAAGGCCAAATATTTTTTCAGAGCTAGATGCAGACAAAAAATTATTTTGAATTTGCAACGTGATGGAGGTCAGTATAGATGGACTAATAGAACAAGTCCCACACACTGCTAGAAGGCCAAATATTTTTTCAGAGCTAGATGCAGAAAAAAATTATATTCAGTTTGCAACCTGATGGAGGTCAGTATAGATGGACTAATAGAATGATGCTATGCCCAAAAGATTTTACTTCACAAGGTGCAGTAAAAAAAGTGGTATTCTATACACAGGTGGTATATCTTGCAACACAGATAGGCTACTCCACTGACTAACACACTCTGCAATAGGCCAAAAAGGATTAGCTTTGCTAGATTCAGCCAAATGCTGTGAAAAAAACTTGCACAGCACTGGCACAGACCTGCCTGGCAAAAACTGATAGGAACTGATGTAACCTAGTCCTGAAAAGGACTGCAATTACAATTTGTCTTTACTCCCACAACCTATCTATTTAAGAGCACAGACCTGCCTGATAAAAGTCGTAGGAAATGCTGTAACCTAGTCATTAAAAGGACTGCAATCACAACTATTCCCTACTCCCAAGCTATCTGTAGATTTGTGCGAAAATTGGCTTGAAATTAACAAGGTATAGCGCACACAGCAACAGCGGTGCCGTCTAACACGCAGCTGCAGCAGTGAGAAAATGGTGGCGACGGGGAAAATGGCTTGGTCTTATAGGGCAAGGACATGTGACATACACTGCCAATGACACATGCCCTTGCTTGTGTGAAAAAAAGCACTTCGCTCCGTGTGTGCGCTGCTGGTAGGCTGACAGATTGCACCTCCCCACTGTAAATGCGGGAAAGAGAAAAAAAAATGGAGATCTTCATTATTCCTGCAGAGATCCATCCCCTGCCCCTCCCCCCGCCCCGCTGCACACTCAAACTGCGTATTAACATTAATTTTCATCATTACTGAGAAAAAATCCAGTTATGATTTTGGTGCACGAACAGTTATCGAACATAAACTCGAACAGCCGAATTTTTCTCAAATGGTTCGTGTTCGCTGAACGGCTCGAACACCGCCCAAAACAGCTCGAATTTGAGATTGGCGAACAGTTTGAGTCGAACAACGCTCATCTCTACACCCTAGCATTGTTGTGTGGGTCATAACTAAGAGGCACAGCATGTTTGAGGGTAATCTAACCAAAGGGGGCGGAGCTATTTCCACCCAAAGTGGGCACCTGTGCCCCATGCAAGTCTATGGGGCAGACTGGCCTGCTTTGGCATTTAATATCTCCGCCCTCTCTGGGCTGATTTGCCCCCAATTTGGTACACTTGTAGAAGACATGTTGTGGTAGGTACCCCTGTTTTTTGGTGATTTTTGGAATAGTAGAAACGTTAGCGCTAGCTTCATCCCACGACGTTTATAGCGGTACCGGATCTACTGGTCCAAAAATCACCAAAAAAAATAGATTTAGGTGGCTACAGTGGTGTACCACAAGGATACCAAATTTGGGGCAACTCGGTTCACGAGGGGCGGAGCTATTAAATACCAAATTGGGCCAGTCTGCCCCATTCAAGTCAATTTGAAATGGTGCCCACTTTGGGGGGTTATAGCTCTGCCCCCTATGGTCAGATCACCCTAAAATTTGCTGTGCCTCTTAGTTATGACCCCGACAACAATACTGCGGTGTCAGTTTGAATTCTTTAAAAAAGTGCCAAAAATGACATAGGGGGTGGGGGGCTTATCGATTTTGGCAAAAATGAAATTTTGGGAGGAATTCAAACTGACACGCCAGCATTGTTGTGGGGGTCATAACTAAGGGGTAAAGCAACTTTGAGGGTGATCTGACCAAAGGGGGTGGAGCTATGACCCCCCAAAATTGGCACCCCTGCCCCATTCAAGTCAATGGGGCGGACTGGCCCGCTTTGGCATTTAATAGCTCCGCCCCTGTTGGCTGATTTGCCCCCAATTTGGTGACCTTGTATAAGACATGTTGGGGTAGGTACCCCTATTTTTTGGTGATTTTTGGACCTGTAGAACCGGTACCGCTAGCTTCGACAAGCGCCGTTTATAGCGGTACGGGTTCTACTGGTCCAAAAATCAATAAAAAAAAGGGGTAGGTGGCCACAGTGGTCTGCCACAAAGTTGCCGAATTTGTGGCAAATCGGCACACAGGGGGCGGAGTTATTAAATACCAAAGTGGACTTGTCCGCCCCATTCAAGTCAATGGGAAGGGGTGCCCACTTTGGGGGATCATAGCTCTGCCCCCTTTGATTAGATCACCCTAAAACTTGCTGTGCCTCTTAGTTATGACCCCCACAAAAATACTGGCGTGTCAGTTCGAATTCTTTAAAAAGGTGCCAAAAATGACATAAGGGGGTGGGGGCTATCGATTTTGGCAAAAATGAAATTTTGGGGGAAATTCAAACTGACACCCCAGCATTCTTGTGGGGGTCATACCTAAGGGGTACAGCAACTTTGAGGGTTATCTGACCAAACGAGGCGGAGCTATGACCCCCCAAATTGGAGCCCTTGCCCCATTCAAGTCAATGGGGTGGACTAGCCCAATTTGGCATTTAATAGCTCTGCCCCCTGTGGGCTGATTTGCCCCCAATTTGGTACCCTTGTAGAAGACATGTTGGGGTAGGTACCCCTATTTTTTGGTGCTTTTTGAACTAGTAAAACCGGAACTGCTAGCTTCGTCCCGCACAGTTTACAGCAGAACCGCCTCTACTGGTCGACAAATCACCAAAAAATATGGGTAGGTGGCCACTGCGGTGTGCCACAAGGATACCAACAGGGGGCGGAGCTATTAAATGCCAAATTTGGCCAGTCCGCCCCATTCAAGTCAATGGGGAGGGGTGCCCACTTTGGGGGGTCATAGCTACACCCCCTTTGGTCAGATCACCCTAAAACTTGCCGTGACTCTTAGTTATGACCCCCACAACAATACTGGGGCGTCAGTTCGAATTCTTTAAAAAAGTGCCAAAAAAATGACAATTTTGGCAAAACTTAAATTTTTGGGAGAATTCAAACTGACACCCCAGCATTGTTGTGGAGGTCATAACTAGTGTTGAGCCACCCCTGTAGGGTTCGAGTCTGGTTCGGTTCGTCGAACACCCGTATGTTCGCCGAACTGTTCGTCGAACACCTTCGAACACCGTTAAAACCAATGGCAGGCTAACAAAAACACATAGAAACACATAGAAAACACCTTCAAAGGTGTCCAAAAGCTGACAAACTGCTCAGAAGACACAACTAACACATGGAAAAGTGACAAGTACATGTAGTCATGCGAAAAGAAAAGAGGTGGAGGAGTAAAAGGAGGGGGAGACACAGATATAGGCATGTCATGCCCTTCTAAAACCAAAAAAGTGTGAAAGCTGACACGGCCAGTCCGTTCCTTCCCGTGCGACCTCCATGTCGCCGGGTTTGTGCCAGAGCTGCGGTGGACCATGAAGGCCAGCCACCCTCTCCCAATACTGGTGCCTGTCCGCTGGTGGGTCAAGCGAGCCCCCCCCTGCGGTGGAGGCAGGTCTAATCTTTTTAATTTAAATTGTCTCTCTAATTTGAATGAGTACACTTTAAATCCTTTTACAAGGATATATTGAAGGGCAAGTCTCATGCCAGCAGCAGCGGTAATTCCAGCTCCAGTAGCGTCCACTAAAGCTGCTGCAGTTAAAAAGCTTTTATAAGGATCGAGCTTGGAGGTCCACCACAAGGCGTCCTACCGCCAGTCCCAGCCCCTATGCCTTGGGGTGCCTCCCCGATGCTCTTCACTGAGTGTCCCAGGGGCCCGAACCATTTCCTTTGAAAAAATTAAGTGTCCAAACTACAGGTGGTGTAGCTTGCTTAACAGCTTGGATAATCCGCTGACTAGCAGACACTGCTACTAGGCACAAAGTATTTCCTGGGCTAGATGCAGTTAAAAAGTTGTAATTAGATACTCTCGTTGGATGCTGAGAATGCATTCCATAGAGTCTCCAAGCACGCCATATATTATTCTCTTAAAAAGCTTGGGGTAGGGGTCTAGGGGACCCTTTTATAGGCAAAATCACGTCACCTAGGCTGAAGATAAATGGAACATTTTCATCACTTTTCATAATCACCAATGGGACAAGGCAGGGATGTCCTCTGTCCCCTCTCTTATACATCCTAGTGACGGAGCACCTGCTCTCATCAATTCGCCATAACCCCAATATTAGGTGGATTGAGGTGGGAGGCACCGAGTACAAGTGCTCTGCATTTGCTGAAGATGTCCTAGTATATATCACTCAATCACATATATCCATCCCTGCTGTTATGGCTGAAATAGATCACTTTGTTACATGGTCAAATTTTAAAATCAATGCAGCAAAGTCTGAGGCCCTCGATGTCTCCCTCCCCAAATCCATACAGGGTTCCATCCAGTCCAACTTTCCCTTTGCCTGGCCCTCACAGGGTATCAAATACTTAGGAATTCGTATTCATAGAGACATCTCCCGTCTATGTTATCTTAATTTTGGGCCCTTTATTGAACAACTCCATACAGATCACGGTTGGCAATTTAGAACTGTAAGATTCACTACGTGAACCACTGGTGTTTTGTGGAAAAGCACATGTACACTGTGTTCCAAATTATTATGCAAAAAGTGTTTAGGAGTGATAAGGTAAGAATTTTTTTGTTTGTCAGTTAAACTCATTGATGGTGATGTGTGTCAGGGCTCTTTATATCACTGTAAGCAATTGCAGACACCTGTGCTAATTAGTTTGGCAGGTGTGTCCAATGAAAGGCAAGACTACTTAAGAAGGCTGTCCCACATTATTAAGCAGCCTACATTTTCTGCCAAAATGGGAAAGAAAAAGGTTGTGTCGGCTGCTGAGAAGAAACAAATTGTGGAGTGTTTAGGTCAAGGCATGACTACAATCAACATTGCCAAGACACTTCATCCTGATCATTGCACAATCAAAAAGTATGTAGCTGATTCACAGTACACACGTGTGCGTGCTGACAAGGGAAAATTGAGGACTCTTTCCTACAGGCAATTACGTCAGGTTAAAAGAGCAGCGGCAAAAAAGCCTTGTCATAGCAGCAGACAAGATTTTGAAGCTGCTGGTGCCTCCAACGTCCCCCGAACAACAAGATGCAGGGTCCTTCAGAGGTTTGCAGCTGTGCGTAAGCCATCCTGTCGACCTCCTCTATCCACTGTACACAAGCAGAAACAGCTCCTGTGGGCCAAACAATACATGAAGACTGACTTCAAAACTGTTTTGTTCACGGATGAGTGCCGTGCAACGCTCAATGGTCCAGATGAATGAAGTGGAGGATGGCTGTTTGATGTACACCCCATGCAAACACGGCTACGGCGCCAACAAGGAGGAGGTGGAGTAATGTTTTGGGCTGGAATCATGGGAAGAGAGATTGTCGGCCCCTTTAGGATCCCTGAAGGGGTAAAGATGAACTCCATAATGTATGTGGAGTTTCTCAAACAGCCCTTCCTGTCATGGTTCAAGAAAAAGAACCGTGTATTCCGCAGCAAGATCATTTTCATGCATGATAATGCACCGTCTCATGCTGCACATAACACATCTGCATCTCTGGCTGATATGGGCATAAAAGGGGACAAACTTATGGTGTGACCCCCATGCTCCCCTGACCTCAACCTCATTGAGAACCTCTGGAGCATCATCAAAAGGAGTGTCTATGATGGCGGGAGGCAGTTCACATCTAAGCAACAGCTCTGGGAGGGTATTCTATCCTCATGCAAAACAATTGAAGCAGAAACCATCCAAAACCTGACAAATTCAATGGAAGAGAGAGTTCAGAAGCTTCTTTTGAACAAGGGGTCCTATGTGCAAATATAACATCACCTATAATAAAGTTTTGAGTTGAAAACTGTTTGATTTCAGTTTCTAATAACCTGCTAATGCTTATAATTTCAAAAATGACCATTTTTTGGTTCTTTATTAAAATGAAAAGGTTGATCGAAGAGTGTGGGGGATCTAAGAGTGTGGCAACCCAGTAGTCAGGATTATTTTGAATTCTGACAATCTGAGGGTCATGTTGCAGGTAGTGCAGCAAGAAGGCACTCATGTGTCTTGCGCATCTAGGAGCCCCAAAATTATTTTCCGGGCTAGATGCAGCTAAAAATTATTATTAATTTGAAAGCTGGTGGAGCTTAATATAGATGGCCTAATAGAATCAGTACTGCAAACTGCTACAAGGCCCAAATTATTTTCCAGCCAAGATACAGATAAACATAATTAGTAATTTTAAATCTGGTGGAGTTTAGTATAGATGGCCTAATAGAATCAGTACTGCACACTGCTACAAGGCCCAAATTATTTTCCAGCCAAGATACAGATAAACATGATTAGTAATTTGAAAGCTTAAAACGGTTGGTGAGGTGATTTTAACAAATCATTAAGCTTTTACTCTCCCTAGGATGACACAGGGGTAGAAAAGTCGTTTTGGATCCATGATTTGTTCATCTTTATGAACGTGAGTCTTTCTACATTATCGGTAGAGAGCCGCGTGCGCTTATCTGTCAGCACACCACCAGCAGCGCTGAACACACGTTCAGACAGAACGCTGGCTGCTGGGCATGACAAGATCTCCAAGGCGTAAGTGGCGAGCTCCGGCCATTTATCCAGATTGGAAGCCCAAAAAGAGCAAGGGTCCAGTGACACAGTCATGGCTTCAATGCTTACTTGGAGATACTCCTGTACCATCGTCTCTAGGCGTTGACTATGTGTCAGACTTCTTGTCTCCTGTGGCCTTGCAAAGGATGGGCTAAAAAAGTGGTGAAATGATTCCGCAAAATTTATGTTACCAGCAGATACTGTGTTTCTGTTATGTTTTGAGTGCTGAACACTCAACGGTCCCACGGGTTGCAAGTTGGAACTGTGAGATTTACTACGTGCACCACTAGTGTTTTGGGGAAAAGCACATGTAAGATTCTGCAACAGTCTCTGCTGATACTCCTGCATGCGTGCATCTCTTTCTATGGCAGGAATAATTTCGGCAAATTTACTTTTGCACCGGGGATCTAACAGTGTGGCAACCCAGTAGTCAGGATTATTTCTAATTCTTACAATTCGAGGGTCATGTTGCAGGTAGTGCAGCAAGAAGGCACTCATGTGTCTTGCTCATCCATGAGCACCAAGTCCCTGTTGTGTTGGTGGCGAGGTAACAATCATGCTTCCTTCCTATGCCCTCTCCCCCCAACCTCACACAACAGAAATGTGATCAAGGTCTCACTCATCTGATGAGTCTTCCATCAGTTCGTCCTCCACTTCTTCCTGGGCTCCTGCACCTTCCTCACTAGTTTGGCTGCTACCATGTACCCTGGTAAAACCATCTCCCCCACCCTCACATGCCTGCCGCCTTGGTGCTGCCGACTGTCTGGACCTTGCAGATGTTAGCCCTTCCGCATACAAGTCCTCCTCCTCTACTTCCTCCACCTCCTCTTGTGCCACCACCTGACTCCGAATTCTGTTTAACATGTGCTACAGCATGTAAATCACCGGAATAGTCATGCTGATAATGGCATCGTCAGCACTAAACATCTTTGTCGCCATTTCAAAACTGTGCAGAAGTGTGCATACGTCCCTGATCTGAGACCACTCCTCCAGCGTGATTTGCCCCACCTCTGGATCTCGTTGGCCCAGGCTGTACATCACAGCGTATTGCACCAGGGCTTGTCGGTGCTGCCACAGTCACTGCAACATGTGCAGAGTTGAATTCCACCGGGTAGGCACATCGCATTTTAGCCGGTGAAGTGGCAGGCCCAACGACTTCTGTAGAGATGTAAGTCGCTGAGCTGCGGGATGCGAACGGCGGAAGTGAGCACACAGCGACCGTGCCCTCTGCAGAAGGCCATCTAGTCCAGGATAGTGGGCTAAAAATTGCTGGACAACCAGGTTCAACAAGTGAGCCATACAAGGCACGTGTGTGACATTGCCCCGGCGAAGGGCCGCACCCAGGTTTGCAGCATTGTCGCACAGGGCCTTCCCTGGTTTCAGGTCCAGTGGAGACAACCATTCATGAAACTGGTTCTCCAGAGCTGACCACAACTCCTCAGCTGTGTGACTCACATTTCCCAGACATTTCAAAGTAAAAACCGCCTGATGATGTTGAGCCCTGCTGCCAGCATAGTAAGGAGGTGTGCAGGATCCCTTCTGCGTAGTTAGAAAGCTTGTAGCATGACCAGACAGGCTTTGGGTGCAGGTGGAGGACAGAGAGGAGGTTGAGGAGGCAGAAGCAGTGGAGGAACTTTGAGATAAAGAGTATTGACGCACAACTCATGGGGACGGCAAGACTTGGACAGCAGCCCCTTGTCCTGCTGTCACCATAGTTACCCAGTGCCCAGTCAGCGACATGTAACGCCCCTGTCCATGCCTACTCTTTCAAGTGTCTGCGGTGAAATTCACCCTGTCACACACAGATTTTCTCAAAGAAGCGGTGATGTTGTGTGCGACATGCTGGTTGAGCGCAGGCACACCTTTCTTTGAGAAGTATTGCCGACTGGGCATCTGGTACTGGGGCCCTGCGACGGACATAAGGTCTCGAAAATCCTCTGTGTCCACCAGGCGGAAAGGCAGCATTTCTGTAGCCAAGAGCTTGCAGATGGTGAAATTCAACCTCTTAGCTTTCTCATGGCTAGGAGGAAATGGTCTTTTACTTGTCCACATCTGAGGGACCGAGGGCTGGCTGTTGTGCTTAGACGGGGTTGAGAAGGGTGTCCCCGGCAAACTGTCGGTCTGTGAGGAAGATGCAGGCTGACATGTTAAGTAGAGATGAGCGTTGTTCTACTCGAACTGTTCGCCAATCTCAAATTCGAGCTGTTTTGGGCGGTGTTCGAGCCGGTCGGCGAACACGAACAATTTGAGAAAAATTCGGCTGTTCGAGGTTATGTTCGATAACTGTTCGTGCACCAAAATCATAACTGGATTTTTTCTCAGTAATGATGAAAATTAATGTTAATACGCAGTTTGAGTGTACAGCGGGGCGGGGGGAGGGGCAGGGGATGGATCTCTGCAGGAACAATGAAGATCTCCATTTTTTTTTCTCTTTCTCGCATTTGCAGTGGGGAGGTGCAATCTGTCAGC
This sequence comes from Phyllobates terribilis, assembly GCF_046119375.1. Classification (NCBI taxonomy): domain Eukaryota; kingdom Metazoa; phylum Chordata; class Amphibia; order Anura; family Dendrobatidae; genus Phyllobates; species Phyllobates terribilis. Next base: position 166,124,609 of record NW_027362767.1, read on the forward strand.
CTATCAGCAGCGCACACACGGAGCGAAGTGCTTTTTTTCACACAAGCAAGGGCATGTGTGATTGGCAGTGTATGTCACATGTCCTTGCCCTATAAGACCAAGCCATTTTCCCCGTCGCCACCATTTTCTCACTGCTGCAGCTGCGTGTTAGACGGCACCGCTGTTGCTGTGTGCGCTATACCTTGTTAATTTCAAGCCAATTTTCGCACAAATATACAGATAGCTTGGGAGTAGGGAATAGTTGTGATTGCAGTCCTTTTAAGGACTAGGTTACAGCATTTCCTACGACTTTTATCAAGCAGGTCTGTGCTCTTAAATAGATAGATTGTGGGAGTAAAGACTAATTGTAATTGGAGTCCTTTTCAGGACTAGGTTACATCAGTTCCTATCAGTTTTTGCCAGGCAGGTCTGTGCCAGTGCTGTGCAAGTTTTTTTCACAGCATTTGGCTGAATCTAGCAAAGCTAATCCTTTTTGGCCTATTGCAGAGTGTGTTAGTCAGTGGAGTAGCCTATCTGTGTTGCAAGATATACCACCTGTGTATAGAATACCAATTTTTTTACTGCACCTAGTGAAGTAAAATCTTTTGGGCATAGCATCATTCTATTAGTCCATCTATACTGACCTCCATCAGGTTGCAAATTAAAACTAATTTTTTTCTGCATTTAGCTCTTAAAAAATATTTGGGCTTCTAGCAGTGTGTGGGACTTGGTCTATTAGTCCATCTATACTGACCTCCATCAGGTTGCAAATTAAAAATAATTTTTTTCTTCATTTATCTCTGAAAAAATATTTGGGCTTCTAGCAGCGTGTGGGACTTGTTCTATTAGTCCATCTATACTGACCTCCATCAGGTTGCAAATTAAAAATAATTTTTTTCTGCATCTAGCTCTGAAAAAATATTTGGGCTTCTAGCAGTGTGTGGGACTTGGTCTATTAGTCCATCTATACTGACCTCCATCAGGTTGCAAATTAAAAATAATTTTTTTCTGCATCTAGCTCTGAAAAAATATTTGGGCTTCTAGCAGTGTGTGGGACTTGGTCTATTAGTCCATCTATACTGACCTCCATCAGGTTGCAAATTGAATAAAAAAAATTTCTGCATCTAGCTCTGAAAAAATATTTGGGCTTCTAGCGGTGTGTGGGACTTGGTCTATTAGTCCATCTATACTGACCTCCATCAGGTTGCAAATTAAAAATAATTTTTTTCTGCATCTAGCTCTGAAAAAATATTTGGGCTTCTAGCAGTGTGTGGGACTTGGTCTATTAGTCCATCCATACTGACCTCCATCAGGTTGCAAATTAAAAATAATTTTTTTCTTCATTTAGCTCTGAAAAAATATTTGGGCTTCTAGCAGTGTGTGGGACTTGTTCTATTAGTCCTTCTATACTGACCTCCAGCAGGTTGCAAATTGAATATAATTTTTTTCTGCATCTAGCTCTGAAAAAATATTTGGGCTTCTAGCGGTGTGTGGGACTTGGTCTATTAGTCCATCTATACTGACCTCCATCAGGTTGCAAATTAAAAATAATTTTTTTCTGCATCTAGCTCTGAAAAAATATTTGGGCTTCTAGCAGTGTGTGGGACTTGGTCTATTAGTACATCTATACTGACCTCCATCAGGTTGCAAATTAAAAATAATTTTTTTCTTCATTTATCTCTGAAAAAATATTTGGGCTTCTAGCAGCATGTGGGACTTGTTCTATTAGTCCATCTATACTGACCTCCATCAGGTTGCAAATTAAAAATAATTTTTTTCTGCATCTAGCTCTGAAAAAATATTTGGGCTTCTAGCAGTGTGTGGGACTTGGTCTATTAGTCCATCTATACTGACCTCCATCAGGTTGCAAATTAAAAATAATTTTTTTCTTCATTTATCTCTGAAAAAATATTTGGGCTTCTAGCAGCGTGTGGGACTTGTTCTATTAGTCCATCTATACTGACCTCCATCAGGTTGCAAATTAAAAATAATTTTTTTCTGCATCTAGCTCTGAAAAAATATTTGGGCTTCTAGCAGTGTGTGGGACTTGGTCTATTAGTCCATCTATACTGACCTCCATCAGGTTGCAAATTAAAAATAATTTTTTTCTTCATTTAGCTCTGAAAAAATATTTGGGCTTCTAGCAGTGTGTAGGACTTGTTCTATTAGTCCTTCTATACTGACCTCCAGCAGGTTGCAAATTGAATATAATTTTTTTCTGCATCTAGCTCTGAAAAAATATTTGGGCTTCTAGCGGTGTGTGGGACTTGGTCTATTAGTCCATCTATACTGACCTCCATCAGGTTGCAAATTAAAAATAATTTTTTTCTGCATCTAGCTCTGAAAAAATATTTGGGCTTCTAGCAGTGTGTGGGACTTGGTCTATTAGTCCATCTATACTGACCTCCATCAGGTTGCAAATTGAATAAAAAAAATTTCTGCATCTAGCTCTGAAAAAATATTTGGGCTTCTAGCGGTGTGTGGGACTTGGTCTATTAGTCCATCTATACTGACCTCCATCAGGTTGCAAATTAAAAATAATTTTTTTCTGCATCTAACCCAGCCAATAGTTTTGGCCTAATACCACAGTTTGGCCACTCAGCTCTGCTCGGTTACCATCCATTGTTTTTTTGTGCAAACAACTCCAGAGTTGTGAATTAGTTAACCACCAAAATGAGTGGAAAAAGGCCTGCTGCTGGTGGAAAGGGGAATAGGCGTGTTGGGAAGGGGAAAAAAGGTTGTGTCCGTGGGGTAGGTGCAGAAGAAAGACCATCTTCCAGCCAAACTAAAATGTCTACTTCTTTTAGCGGACAATGTGATAAGATCCCTTTCTTACGGCCACGCCAATCGCTACAAATTCCAGATGAGGCACAAAAACAGCAGGTGCTTCAACGGATATCAAGTGCTCCTTTAAGTGGGCTCTCCTCCACATCAACTTCAACATCACAAATACTCCAGTCCTCAAAGGTGTCACCCAAATCGCACTTGCTTCCTCACAGCTCCCAAATCTCCAGCTGCCCGTCTGAGTATGAGGTAGAACAGATGGTTGAGTCTGCAGAGCTGTTTACTCATACTATAGCCTGGGAATCAGAGGTCGACTCCAGCGCTTCTGTGAATCCAGACGAGGAAATGATCTGCACTGATGCCCAGAATCTTTATGAGTCGGATCCAGGACCAGACGCAGAAGGTTCTGACCATAATGTAGACCCTCATTCCCAAACTGTAACTCCTGTTGGTGGAGACAATGAGGAAGACGATGATAAGACTCAAATACCTGATTGGAGCGACAACTTTAGTTTTTTGTCAGGGCAGGAACAGGTTGGCTCTGAGGACGACGGGTGTGATAACGCACAGGGTGATGATGATGAGGTCGGAGATCCCACTTACTGTCAACCCACAGTCAGCCAAGAGATGAGGTCAGCAGAGGAGGTGGAGGAAGATGCTAGTGACGACGAGGTCAGGTTGCGCCTTCCTGGACAGAGACGTAGTACTGGAAGCACGTCAACAACTGCATCCTCAAACACAACTCTGCCTCTCACCACAAGTCGTGGTGGCTCTTCAGGTCGCATGGGTGCTAAGCCTTGCATAGCCTGGGCATTTTTTCAGATCGATAAAGATGACCCAACTCGTGTTATCTGTAACATTTGTCAGCAAAAGCTAAGTAGAGGCCAAAAAATACATAGTTTGAGTACTTCATGCATGAACCGGCACATGGACATGAAGCATAAGTTGCAGTGGGAAGCTCATTGTGCTACAATGCGGCCTAGCCGGCCGGGCCAACCACCGTCTGCCATATCTTGTGCATCCACGGCCTCTTCATCCTCTGTGACTGGGGGGACAGCAGTCACACCTGTTTTGGGGCGCAGACCTGCCACCTCTTTACCCGCAACAGCCAGCGTGATTGGCAGGTCATCATTTTCTTTGGAGGTGGTAACACCAGCTGGTCTTGAGCGCTGTCCGACATCGATAGCACCACCTTTGGATCAAGGCAACCTAACATGTCCGCCTGCATCTTCCTCACAGACCGGCAGCTTGCCGGGGACACCCTTATCAACCCCGTCTAAGCACAATAGCCAGCCCTCGGTCCCTCAGATGTGGACAAGTAAAAGACCATTTCCTCCTAGCCATGAGAAAGCTAAGAGGTTGAATTTCACCATCTGCAAGCTCTTGGCTACAGAAATGCTGCCTTTCCGCCTGGTGGACACAGAGGATTTTCGAGACCTTATGTCCGTCGCAGTGCCCCAGTACCAGATGCCCAGTCGGCACTACTTCTCAAAGAAAGGTGTGCCTGCGCTCCACCAGCATGTCGCACACAACATCACCGCTTCTTTGAGAAACTCTGTGTGTGACAGGGTGCATTTCACCACAGACACTTGGACGAGTAGGCATTGACAGGGGCGTTACATGTCGCTGACTGGGCACTGGGTAACTATGGTGACAGCAGGACAAGGGGCTGCTGTCCAAGTCTTGCCGTCCCCACGAGTTGTGCGTTAATCCTCTTTATGTCAAAGTTCCTCCACTGCTTCTGCCTCCTCAACCTCCTCTCGGTCTTCCACCTGCACCCAAAGCCTGTCTGGTCATGCCACAAGCTTTCTAACTGCGCAGAAGGGATCCTGCACACCTCCTTACTATGCTGGCAGTAGGGCTCAACGTCATCAGGCGGTTTTTACATTGAAATGTCTGGGAAATGTGAGTCACACAGCTGAGGAGTTGTGGTCAGCTCTGGAGAACCAATTTCATGAATGGTTGTCTCCACTGGACCTGAAACCAGGGAAGGCCGTGTGCGACAATGCTGCAAACCTGGGTGCGGCCCTTCGCCGGGGCAATGTCACACACGTGCCTTGTATGGCTCACGTGTTGAACCTGGTTGTCCAGCAATTTTTAGCCCACTATCCCAGACTAGATGGCCTTCTGCAGAGGGCACGGTCGCTGTGTGCTCACTTCCGCCGTTCGCATCCCGCAGCTCAGCGACTTACATCTCTACAGAAGTCGTTGGGCCTGCCACTTCACCGGCTAAAATGCGATGTGCCTACCCGGTGGAATTCAACTCTGCACATGTTGCAGCGACTGTGGCAGCACCGACAAGCCCTGGTGCAATACGTTCTGACGTATAGCCTGGGCCAACGAGATTTAGAGGTGGGGCAAATCACGCTGGAGGAGTGGTCTCAGATCAGGGACCTATGCACCCTTCTGCACAGTTTTGAAATGGCGACGAAGATGTTTAGTGCTGACGATGCCATTATCAGCATGACTATTCCGGTGATTTACATGCTGGAGCACATGTTAAACAGAATTCGGAGTCAGGTGGTGGCACAAGAGGAGGTGGAGGAAGTAGAGGAGGAAGAGTTGTATGCGGAAGGGCTAACATCTGCAAGGTCCAGACGGTCGGCAGCACCAAGGCGGCAGGCATGTGAGGGTGGGGGAGATGATTTTACCAGGGCGCATGGTAGCAGCCAAACTAGTGAGGAAGGTGCAGGAGCCCAGGAAGAAGTGGAGGACGAACTGATGGAAGACTCATCAGATGAGGGAGACCTTGATCACATTTCTGTTGTGCGAGGTTGGGGGGAGAGGACAGAGGAAGGAAGCATGATTGTTACCTCGCCACCAACACAACAGGGACTTGGTGCTCCTGGATGCGCAACACACATGAGTGCCTTCTTGCTGCACTACCTGCAACATGACCCTCGAATTGTGAGAATTAGAAATAATCCTGACTACTGGGTTGCCACACTGTTAGATCCCCGGTACAAAAGTAAATTTGCAGAAATTATTCCTGCCATAGAAAGGGATGCACGCATGCAGGAGTATCAGCAGAGACTGTTGCAGAATCTTACATGTGCTTTTCCACAAAATACCAGTGGTGCACGTAGTGAATCTCACAGTTCCAACTTGCCAACCGTGGGACCGTCAAGTGTTCAGCACTCAAACCGTAACAGAACCACAGTATCTGCTGGTAACATCAATTTTGCGGAATCATTTCACCACTTTTTTAGCCCATCCTTTGCAAGGCCACAGGAGACAAGAAGTCTGACACATAGTCAACGCCTAGAGACAATGGTACAGGAGTATCTCCAAGTAAACATTGAAGCCACGACTGTGTCACTGGACCCTTGCTCTTTTTGGGCTTCCAATCTGGATAAATGGCCGGAGCTAGCCACTTACGCCTTGGAGATCTTGTCATGCCCCGCAGCCAGCGTTCTGTCTGAACGTGTGTTCAGCGCTGCTGGTGGTGTGCTGACAGATAAGCGCACGCGGCTCTCCACTGATAATGTAGACAGACTCACGTTCATAAAGATGAACAAATCATGGATCCGAAACGACTTTTCTACCCCTGTGTCATCCTGGGGAGAGTAAAAGCTTGATGATTGGTTAAAATCACCCTACCAACCGTTTTAAGCTTTCAAATTACTAATCATGTTTATCTGTATCTTGACTGGAAAATAATTTGGGCTTTGTAGCAGTGTGCAGCACTGATCCTATTAGGCCATCTATAATAAGCTTCACCAGATTTAAAATTAAAAATAATTTTTAGCTGCATCTAGCCCGGAAAATAATTTTGGGGCTCCGAGATGCGCAAGACACATAAGTGCCTTCTTGCTGCACTACCTGCAGCATGACCCTCATATTGTCAGAATTCGAAGTAATCATGACTACTGGGTTGCCACACTCTTAGATCCCCAAAACTTTTCGATCAACCTTTTCATTTTAATAAAGACCAAAAAAATGGTCATTTTTGAAATTATAAGCATTAGCAGGTTGTTAGAAACTGAAATCAAACAGTTTTCAACTCAAAACTTTATTCTAGGTGATGTTACATTTTCACATAGGACCCCTTGTTCGAAAGGAGCTTCTGAACTCTCTCGTCCATTGAATTTGTCAGGTTTTGGATGGTTTCTGCTTCAATTGTTTTGCATGAGGACAGAATACCCTCCCAGAGCTGTTGCTTAGATGTGAACTGCCTCCCGCCATCATAGACACTCCTTTTAATGATGCTCCAAAGGTCCTGAATGGGGTAGAGGTCAGGGGAGCATGGGGGTCACACCATAAGTTTGTCCCCTTTTATGCCCATATCAGCCAGAGATGCAGATGTTTTATGTGCAGCATGAGATGGTGCATTATCATGCAGAAAAATGATCTTGCTGTGAAATACACGGTTCTTCTTCTTGAACCATGGCAGGAAGTGCTGTTTGAGAAAATCCACATACATTATGGAGTTCATCTTTAGCGCCTTCAGGGATCCTAAAGGGGCCGACAATCTCTCTCCCCATGATTCCAGCCCAAAACATTACTCCACATCCTCCTTGTTGGCGCTGTAGCCGTGTTTGCATGGGGTGTCCATCAACCAGCCATCCTCCACTCCATTCATCTGGACCATCGAGCGCTGCACGGCACTCATCCGTGAACAAAACAGTTTTGAAATCAGTCTTCATGCAATGTTTGGCCCACTGGAGCCGTTTCTGCTTGTGTGAAGTGGATAGAGGAGGTCGACAGGATGGCGTATGCACAGCTGCAAACCTCTGAAGGACCCTGCATCTTGTTGTTCGGGGGACGTTGGAGGCACAAGCAGCTTCAAAAACTTGTCTGCTGCTATCACAAGGCTTTTTTGCCGCTGCTCTTTCAACCTGACGTAATTGCCTGTAGGAAAGAGTCCTCAATTTGCCCTTATCAGCACGCACACGTGTGTACTGTGAATCAGCTACATACTTCTTGATTGCCAAGACACTTCATCCTGATCATCGCACAATGTTGATTGTAGTCATGCCTTGACCTAAACACTCCACAATTTGTTGCTTCTCAGCAGCCGACACATCCTTTTTCTTTCCCATTTTGGCAGAAAATGTAGGCTGCTTAATAATGTGAGAGAGCCTTCTTAAGTAGTCTTGCCTTTCATTGGACACACCTGCCAAACTAATTAGCACAGGTGTCTGCAATTGCTTACAGTGATATAAAGAGCCCTGACACACATCACCATCAATGAGTTTAACTGACAAACAAACAAATTCTTCCCTTATCACTCCTAAACACTTTTTGCATAATAATTTGGAACGCGGTGTACATGTGCTTTTCCACAAAACACCAGTGGTTCACGTAGTGAATCTTACAGTTCTAACTTGCCAACCGTGGTCTGTATGGAATTGTTCAATAAAGGGCCCAAAATTAAGATAACATAAATGGGAGAGGTCTCTATGAATAGGAATTCCTAAGTATTTGATACCCTGTGAGGGCCAGGCAAAGGGAAAGTTGGACTGGATGGAATCCTATATGGATTTAGGGAGGGAGACATCGAGGGCCTCAGACTTCGCTGCATTGATTTTAAAATTTTACCATGTAACAAAGTGATCTATTTCAGCCATAACAGCAGGGATGGATATATGTGATTGAGTGATATATACTAGGACATCATCAGCAAATAGAGAGCACTTGTACTCGGTGCCTCCCACCTCAATCCACCTAATATTGGGGTTATGGCGAATTGATGAGAGCAGGTGCTCCGTCACTAGGATGTATAAGAGAGGGGACAGAGGACATCCCTGCCTTGTCTCATTGGTGATTGTGAAAGGTGATGAAAATGTTCTGACGCACCCCCTGGGCCTTGGGACACCCGGAGCCGGACCCTTTTTGGTGGATGCTGGTGGTTGTAGTCTTCGTGGCGGCGATCCGGTTCCGTGGCTCAGGGCGGTCAAACCAGTGGCGGAACTATTTATGTGGTTTTGATGTTTAAATGTCCAACTACGCCACCCGTGGATTGCGGTCAGAGTGAACCGCCGCTACAGGGCAGACCGCTAAGGCTGGTGTTGTGGGTGCAGCAGAGCGTAGCATAACTCCCCATGGGAGGAGTATAGCCTCAGGGCAGTGTATGCGGAGGATGGGGGTGATGGTGCAGGGCAGCAGCAGTAACGACACGGAGTCAGTGATGCAGTTCAGGGCCTTTACTCACAGTTCTTATTATCCAGACCACGTCTGCAGGTAACGGCTGCCCACGTCGTACTGTGCTCACCAGGTGAGGGGCTCAGACAACTCCCAGATAACTTTGGAGCGCTTCACAGGACCCCCTTTGTGTGTCCTTTGTCTGGCCTTTCTTACCAACACTTCTGTCCGGCTGCCTCGGGCCTCCTCTTGGTAAACTTGGCGCCAGTTTCCCTGACCCTATGTGGTGCCTTCCTAGCGGGTGGAGCAAGGGGCTGCGCCACATAAAATGTCAGAGCCTCCGGTTTCTAGCTGAGGGTCGTTTCCTGCCTCCACTAGTTCGGGGACCGGTCTCCCCCTTTGGCCTGACCCCTCCACGCAGGTGGATTCGGGCGTGCGGTGGCGACTCGCCTGTCCGCACCCCTGGGATCCCTTCATTCCTCGTTCCTGGAGCCTTCTCCGCTCCTCTTCCTTCCTTCTCCCTCTTGCAGGCCTGGGCCTCTGTTACTAGGCCCGCCTCCGGAGCAGAGCTCATGCAGAGCCCCTGCTCCCTGCCACTTCTGCTCAGACTTCTCTGCACTGAACTAAGATGGTGCCCACCTTTTATACTCCCTTCTCAATGCACCCAGGAACTGCTTCCTCCCTGCTCCTGCACTGCAGGGTTCCCCTTCCTCAGTGTTCCCTCCCCCCACTCCAGCCAGGGACAGGGACTGTCGTGCCCATCTCAGGGGCATATTGGTCGCCCTGCCCCACGGCAATGTGGTGTAATGCATGCAGGTGTCGGGTCCTGATCCACACTCCATCCTTATCTGAGAGTGAGATATCACACCTCTGGGTGAGGTGCAATACGTCTGTAGCAACCGAGCCCTCGGTGCTACAGTTCCATTTATCTTCAGCCTAGGTGACGTATTGTGATACAGGGCCGTGATTTTGGCTATAAAAGGGTCCCCTAGACCCCTACCCCAAGCTTTTTAAGAGAATCATATATGGCGTGCCAGGAGACTCTATGGAATGCTTTCTCAGCATCCAACGAGAGTATCTACTTACAAATTTTTAACTGCATCTAGCCCAGGAAATACTTTGTGCCTAGTAGCAGTGTCTGCTAGTCAGCGGATTATCCCGGCTGTTAAGCAAGCTACACCACCTGTAGTTTGGACACTTAATTTTTTCAAAGGAAATGCTTCGGGACCACGGGATACTCAGTGAAGAGCATCAGGAGGCACCCCAAGGCATAGGGGCTGGGACTGGCAGTAGGATGCCTTGCGGTGGACAGCCGAGCTCGATCCTTATAAAAGCTTTTTAACTGCAGCAGCTTTAGTGGACGCTACTGGAGCTGGAATTACGCGGCTGCTGGCATGAGACTTGCCCTCCAATAGATCCTTGTAAATGGATTTAAAGTGTATTCATTCAAATTAGAGGGACAATTTAAATTAAAAAGCTTAGAGCTGCCTCCACCACAGGGGGGCTCTCTCGACCCACCAGCGGACAGGCACCAGTATTGGGAGAGGGGGGCTGGCCGTCAGGGTTCACCGCGGCTCTGGCACAAACCCGGCGACACGGAGGTGGCACGGGCAGGAGCGGACTGGCCATCTCGGCTTCTCACTTTTTGGATTTTAGAAGGGCATGACATGCCTATATCTGTGTCTCCCCCTCCTTTTACTCCTCCACCTCTTTTCTTTTCGCATGACTATATGTACTTGTCACTTTTCCATGTGTTAGTTGTGTCTTCTGAGCAGTTTGTCAGCTTTTGGACACCTTTGAAGGTGTTTTCTATGTGTTTCTATGTGTTTTTGTTTGCCTGCCATTGGTTTTAACGGTGTTCGAAGGTGTTCGACGAACAGTTCGACGAACAGTTCGGCGAACACACGGGTGTTCGACGAACCGAACCGAACTCGAACACTACGGGGGTGGCTCAACACTAGATATGACCAAAGGCGGCGGAGCTATGACCCCTCAAAGTGTTCACCCCTGCACCATTCAAGTCAAGTCAAGTCAATAAGGCGGACTGGCCAGCTTTGGCATTTAATAGCTCCGTCCCCTGTGGGCTGATTTGCCCCCAATTGTGTAACCTTGTAGAAGACATGTTTGGGTAGGTACCCCTATTTTTTGGTGATTTTTGGACCAGTGGAGCCAGTACCGCTAGTTTCGTTCCGCGACATTTATAGCGGTACCGGTTCTACTTTTCCAAAAATCACCAAAAACTAGGGGTAGGTGGCCACAGTGGTGTGCCACAAGGATACCAAATTTGGGGCAAATCGGCCAACAGGGGGTGGAGCTATTAAGTGCCAAACTGGGCCAGTACGCCCCATTCAAGTCAAATGGGAGGGGTGACCATTTTTGGGGGGTCATAGCTCCGCCCCCTTTGGTCAGATAACCCTAAATTTGCTGTGCCTCTTAATTTTGACTCCCACAACAATGCTGGGGTGTCAATTAGAATTCTTTAAAAACTGCCAAAAATGACATAAGAGGGCGAGCGGGCTTATCGATTTTGGCAAAAATGAAATTTTTGGGGGAATTCAAACTGACACCCCAGCATTGTTGTGGGGGTCATAACTAATGGGCACAGCATGTTTGAGGGTGATCTGACCAAAGGGGTGGAGCTATGACCCCCCAAAGTGGTCACCTCTGCCCCATTCAAGTCACTGGGGCGGACTGGCCCGCTTTTGCATTTATTAGCTCCGCCCCTGTGGGCTGATTGTCCCCCAATTTGGTACCCTTGCAGAAGACATGTTGGAGTAGGGACCCCTATTTTTTGGTGATTTTTGGACCAGTAGAAACGGTACCTCTAGCTTCATCTGGTGCGGTTTATAGCGATACCGGTTCTACTGGTCTAAAAATCACCAAAAAATAAGGGTAGGTGGCCAGAGTAATGTGCCACAAGTCTACCAAATTTGGGGCAAATCGGCCCACAGGGGGCTTAGCTATTAAATGCCAAAATGGACCAGTCCGCCCCATTCAGTCAATGGGGAGTGGTGCCCTATTCGGGGGGTCATAGCTCGGCCCCCTTTGGTCAGACCACCCTAAAACTTGCTGTGCCTCTTAGTTATGACCCCCACAAACAATGCTGGGGTATCAGTTCGAAATATTTAAAAAAGTGCCAAAAATGACATAAGGGGGGGGGGGCTTATCGATTTTGGCAAAAATGAAATTTTGGGGGAGTTCAAGCTGACACCCCAGCATTGTTGTGGGGGTCATAACTAAGAGGCACAGCATGTTTGAGGGTGATCTGACCATAGGGGGCGAAGCTATGACCCCCCAAAGTGGGCATCTCTGCCACATTCAAGACAATGGGGCTGACTGGCCCGCTTTGGCATTTAATAGCTCCACCTCCTGTGGGCTGATTTGCCCCCACTTTGGTACCTATGTAGAAGACATGTTGGGGTAGGTACCCCTATTTTTTAGTGTTTTTTTGGACTTGTAGAACCGGTACCGCTAGCTTCGTCCCGCGCCGTTTATACCGGTACCTGTACTACTAGTCCAAAAATCACCAAAAAATAGGGCTAGGTGGCCACAGTAGTGTGAAACAAGGTTACCAAATTTGGGCCAAATCGACCCACAGGGGGCGGAGCTATCAAATGCCAAAATGGACCTGTCCGCCCCATTCAAGTAAATGGGGAGGGGTGCCCACTTTGGGGGGTCATAGCTCCGCCCCCTTTGATCAGATCTCCCAAAAACTTGCTGTGCCTCTTAGGTATGACCCCCACAACAATGCTGGTGTGTCAGTTCGAATTCTTTAAAAAAGTTCCAAAAATGACATAAGGGCTTATCGATTTTGACAAAAATGAAATTTTGGGGGCAATTCAAACTGACACACCAGCATTGTTGTGGGGGTCATAACTAAGGGGAACAGCAAGTTTTAGGGTGATCTAACCAAAGGGGGCGGAGCTATGACCCCCCAAAATGGTCACCCCTGCCTCATTTAAGTCATTGGGGCAGACTGGACCGCTTTGGCATTTAATAGCTCCGCCCCTGTGAGCTGTTTTTGCCCCCAATTTGGTACCCTTGTAGAAGACATGTTGGAGTAGGTACCCCTATTTTTTGGTGATTTTTGGAGCAGTAGAAACAGTACCGCTAGCTTCGTCTCGCGCGGTTTATAGGGGTACCGGTTCTACTGGTCCAAAAATCACCAAAAAATAGGGTTAGGAGGCCACAGTGGTGTGCCACAAGGTTACCAAACTTGGGGCAATCGGCCCACAGGGGGCGGAGCTATTAAATGCCAAAATGGGCCAGTCCGCCCCATTCAAGTCAATGGGGAGGGGTGCCAAATTTGGGGGGTCATAGCTCCGCCCCCTTAGATCAGATCACCCTAATACTTTCTGCGCGTCTTAGCTATGACCCCCTCAACAATGCTGTTGTTTCAGTTCGAATGCTTTAAAAATGTGCAAAAAATGACATAAGGGCTTATCGATTTTGGCAAAAATGGAATTTTTGGGGGAATTCAAACTGACACCCCAGCATTGTTGTGGGGGTCATAGCTAAGGGGCTCAGCATGTTTGAGGGTGATCTGACCAAAGGGGGCGGAGCTATAACCCCCGAAATTGGGCACCCCTGCCCAATTCAATTCAATGGGGCGGACTGGCCCGCTTTGGCATTTAATAGCTCCGCTCCCTGTGGGCTTATTTGCCCCCACTCTGGTAGCCTTGTAGAAGACATGTTGGGGTAGGTACCCCTAATTTTTGGTGATTTTTGGACCAGTAGAGCCGGTACCGCTAGCTTCGTCCTGCGACGTTTATGGTGGTACCGATTCTACTGGACCAAAAATCACCAAAAACTAGCAGTATGTGGCCACCATGGTGTGCCACAAGGTTACCAAATTTGGGGCAAATTGGCCCACGGGGGGCGGAGCTATTAAATGCCAAAGTGGACCAGTCCGCCCCAATCAAATCAATGGGGAGGGGTCATAGCTCCGCCCCCTTTGAGCAGATCATCTTTTCAAAAATTCAGAAAATTAGATGAAAATGACTAAATATCAAGGACTCATCAGGCTAATCACTCTGGCACTGAAATCGGAACGCTCACTGACATTTCCCCTCTCTGAAAGTCTGATGAATGCCGGAAAATGACTAAGTCCAAAAAAAGTTTTTTTTCAACTTTTTTCAATTTTACCCCCGTGGGATATATATTCTACCCACACACATTTGGAACTCTCCTGGGTTACCCTCACACATATTATTCCCTCATTTAGTGGAAATTTCACAAAAAAGTGAAATTTTCAAAAATTCAGAAAATTGGCTGAAAATGACTAAATGTCAAGGACTCATCGGACGAATCACTCTGGAACTGAAATCGGAACGCTCACTGACATTTCCCCTCTCTGAAAGTCTGATAAACGCCGGAAAAATGACTTAGTCCAAAAAAAATTTTTTTTAAACTTTTTTCAATTTTACCCCCGTGGGATATATATTTTACCCACACACATTTGGAACTCTCCTGGGGTACCTCACACATATTATTCCCTCATTTAGTGGATAATTTCCCAAAAAAGTGACATTTTCAAAAATTCTGAAAATTGGCTGAAAACGACTAAATATCAAGGACTCATCAGGCTAATCACTCTGGAACTGAAATCGGAACGCTCACTGACATTTCACCTCTCTGAAAGTCTGATAAAGGACAGAAAAATGACTAAGTTCCCAAAAAAAAATGTTAAAACTTTTTTCAATGTTACCCCCCATGGAATATACATTCTACCCACACACATTTGGAACTCTCCTGGGGTACCCTCACACATATTATTCCCTCATTTAGTGGATATTTTCACAAAAAAGTGAAATTTTCAAAAATTCAGAAAATTGGCTAAAAACTAGTAAATATCAAGGACTCATCGGGCGAATCGCTCTGGAACTGAAATAGGAATGCCCCCTGACATTTCCCCTCTCTGAAAGTCTGATAAACGCCAGAAAAATGACTAAGTCCCCAAAAAAATGTTTCAACTTTTTTCAATTTTACCCCCGTGGGATATATATTCTACCCACACACATTTGGAACTCTCCTGGGGTACCCTCACACATATTATTCCCTCAGTTAGTGGAAATTTCACAAAAAAGTGAAATTTTCAAAAATTCAGAAAATTGGCTGAAAATGACTAAATGTCAAGGACTCATTGGACGAATCACTCTGGAACTGAAATTGGAATGCTCACTGACATTTACCTTCTCTGAAAGTCTGATAAACGCCGGAAAAATGACTAAGTAACAAAAAAAAAAATGTTTCAACTTTTTTCAATGTTACCCCCCGTGGAATATACATTCTACCCACACACATTTGGAACTCTCCTGGGGTACCCTCACACATATTATTCCCTCATTTAGTGGATATTTTCACAAAAAAGTGAAATTTTCAAAAATTCAGAAAATTGGCTGAAAACTAGTAAATATCAAGGACTCATCATGCGAATCGCTCTGGAACTGAAATAGGAACGATAACTGACACTTCCCCTCTCTGAAAGTTTGATAAACGGAGGAAAAATGACTAAGTCCCCCAAAAAAAATGTTTCAACTTTTTTCAATTTTTCCCCCGTGGGATATATATTCTACCCCCACACATTTGGAACTTTCCTCGAGTACCCTCACACATATTATTCCCTCATTTAGCGGATATTTTCACAAAAAAGTGCAATTTTCAAAAATTCAGAAAATTGGTTGAAAATTACTAAATATCAAGGACTCATCGGGCGAATCACACTGGAAGTGAAATAGGAACGATCACTGACATTTCCCCTCTCTGAAAGTCTGATAAACGCCGGAAAAATGACTAAGTCCCAAAAAAAAATGTTACAACATTATTCAATTTTACCCCCGTGGGATATTTATTCTACCCACACACATTTGGAACTCTCCTGGGGTACCCTCACACATATTATTCCCTCATTCAGCAGACATTTTCACAAAAAAAGGGAAATTTTCAAAAATTCTGAAAATTGGCTGAAAAGGACTAAGTATCAAGGACTCATCAGGCTAATCACTCTGGAACTGAAATCGGAACGCTCACTGACATTTCCCCTCTCTGAAAGTCTGATAAACGCTGGAAAAATGACTAAGTTCCCAAAAAAAATTTTTAAACTTATTTCAATTTTACCCACGTGGGATATATATTCTACCCACACACATTTGGAACTCTCCTCGGGTACCCTCACACATATTATTCCCTCATTTACCGGATATTTTCACAAAAAAGTGAAATTTTCAAAAATTCCGAAAATTGGCTGAAAACGACTAAATATCAAAGACTCATCGGGCGAATCGCTCTGGAACTGAAACCGTAACGCTCACTGACATTTTCCCTCTCTGAAAGACAGATAAATGCCGGAAAAAATGACTATGTCTCAAAAAAAAAGTTTCAACTTTTTTACATTTTACCCCCGTGGGATATATATTCTACCCACACACATTTGGAACTCTCATGGGGTACCCTCACACATATTATTCTCTCATTTAGCGGATATTTTTACAAAAATGTGAAATTTTCGAAAATTGGCTGAAAATTACTAAATATCAAGGACTCATCAGGCAAATCACTCTGGAACTGAAATCGGAATGCTCACTGAAATTTCCCTTCTCTGAAAGTCTGATAAACGCTGTAAAAATGACTAAGTCCAAAAAAAATTTTTTTTCAACTTTTTTCAATTTTACTTCCGTGGGATATATATTCTACCCACATACATTTAGAACTCTCCTGGGGTACCCTCACACATATTATTCCCTCATTTAGTGGATAATTTCACAAAAAAGTGAAATTTTCAAAAACTCAGAAAATTGGCTGAAAATGACTAAATATCAAGGACTCATCAGGCAAATCACTCTGGAACTGAAATCGGAATGCTCACTGAAATTTCCCTTCTCTGAAAGTCTGATAAAAGCTGGAAAAATGACTAAGTCCAAAAAAAAAATGTTTTCAACTTTTTTCAATTTTACCCCCTTGGAATATATATTCTACCCACACACATTTGGAACTCTCCTGGGGTACCCTCACACATATTATTCCCTCATTTAGCGGATATTTTCACAAAAAAGTGAAATTTTGAAAAATTCTGAAAATTGGCTAAAAATGACTAAATATCAAGGACTCATCAGGCGAATCGCTCTGGAACTGAAATCAAAACGCTCACTGATATTTCCCCTCTCTGAAAGTCTGATAAACGCCGGAAAAAGGACTAAGTCCCCAAAAAATAATGTTTCAACTTGTTTCAATTTTTCCCCCATGGGATATATATTCTACCCACACCCATTTGGAGCTCTCCTGGGGTACCCTCACACATATTATTGCCTCATTAAGTGGATAATATCACAAAAAAGTGAAATTTTCAAAAATTCAGAAAATTGTCTGAAAACGACTAAATATCAAGGACTCATCATGCGAATTGCTCTGGAACTGAAATCGGAATGCTCACTGACTTTTCCCCTCTCTGAAAGTCTGATAAACTCCAGAAAAATGATTAAGTCCAAAAAAAAATGTTTTCAACTTTTTTCAACTTTACCCCCGTGAAATATATATTCTACCCACACACATTTGGAACTCTCCTGGGGTACCCTCACACAAGTTATTCCCTCATTTAGCGGATATTTTTACAAAAAAGTGAAATTTTCAAAAATTCTGAAAATTGGCTGAAAATGAGTAAATATCAAGAACTCATCGGGCGAATCGCTCTGGAACTGAAATAGGAACGCTCACTGACATTTCCCCTCTCTGAAAGTCTCATAAACGCCGGAAAAATGACTAAGTCCAAAAAAAAATTTTTTTTAACTTTTTTCAATTTTTCCCCCGTGGGATATATATCCTACCCACACACATTTGGAACTCTCCTGGGGTACCTTCACACATATTATTCCCTCATTTAGCGGATATTTTCACAAAAAAGTGAAACTTTCAAAAATTCAGAAAATTGGCAGAAAATGAGTAAATATCAAGAACTCATCGGGCGAATTGCTCTGGAACTGAAATAGGAATGCTCACTGACATTTCCCCTCTCTGAAAGTCTGATAAACGCCGGAAAAATGTGAAGTCCAAAAAAGTTTTTTTAAGACTTTTTTCAACTTTACCCCCGTGGGATATATATTCAACCCACACACATTTGGAACTCTCCTAGCGTACCCTCACACATATTATTCCCTCATTTAGTGGATATTTTCACAATAAAGTAAAATTTTGAAAAATTCAGAAAATTGGCTGAAAATGAGAAATATCAAGGACTCATCGGGCGAATCGCTCTGGAACTGAAATAGGAACGCTCACATACATTTCCCCTCTCTGAAAGTCTGATAAACGCCAGAAAAATGATCAAGTCCAAAATAATTTTTTTTCAACTTTTTTTAATTTTATCCCCGTGGGATATATATTCTACCCACACACATTTGGAACACTCCTCGAGTACCCTCACACATATTATTCCCTCATTTAGCGGATATTTTTACAAAAAAGTGAAATTTTGAAAAATTCAGAAAATTGGCTGAAAACGACTATATATCAAGGACTCATCGGGTGAATCGCTCTGGAACTGAAATCTGAATGCTCACTGACATTTCCCCTCTCTGAAAGTCTCATAAACGCCGGAAAAATGACTAATTCTAAAAAAAAAAATTTTTAAACTTTTTTTAATTTTTCCCCCGTGGGATATATATCCTACCCACACACATTTGGAACTCTCCTGGGGTACCTTCACACATATTATTCCCTCATTTAGCGGATATTTTCACAAAAAAGTGAAATTTTCAAAAATTCAGAAAATTGGCTGAAAACTAGTAAATATCAAGGACTCATCATGCGAATCGCTCTGGAACTGAAATAGGAACGATAACTGACACTTCCCCTCTCTGAAAGTTTGATAAACGGAGGAAAAATGACTAAGTCCCCCCAAAAAAATGTTTCAACTTTTTTCAATTTTTCCCCCGTGGGATATATATTCTACCCCCACACATTTGGAACTTTCCTCGAGTACCCTCACACATATTATTCCCTCATTTAGCGGATATTTTCACAAAAAAGTGCAATTTTCAAAAATTCAGAAAATTGGTTGAAAATTACTAAATATCAAGGACTCATCGGGCGAATCACACTGGAAGTGAAATAGGAACGATCACTGACATTTCCCCTCTCTGAAAGTCTGATAAACGCCGGAAAAATGACTAAGTCCCAAAAAAAAATGTTACAACATTATTCAATTTTACCCCCGTGGGATATTTATTCTACCCACACACATTTGTAACTCTCCTGTGGTACCCTCACACATATTATTCCCTCATTTAGCGGATATTTTCACAAGAAAGTGCAATTTTCAAAAATTCTGAAAATTGGTTGAAAATGACTAAATATCAAGGACTCATCAGGCGAATCACTCTGGCACTGAAATCGGAACGCTCACTCACATTTCCCCTCTCTGAAAGTCTGATGAACACCGGAAAATGACTAAGTCCAAAAAAAATTTTTTTTAAACTTTTTTCAATTTTACCCCCGTGGGATATATATTCTACCCACACACATTTGGAACTCTCCTGGGGTACCCTCACACATATTATTCCCTCATTCAGCAGACATTTTCACAAAAAAAGGGAAATTTTCAAAAATTATGAAAATTGGCTGAAAAGGACTAAGTATCAAGGACTCATCAGGCTAATCACTCTGGAACTGAAATCGGAACGCTCACTGACATTTCCCCTCTCTGAAAGTCTGATAAACGCTGGAAAAATGACTAAGTTCCCAAAAAAAATTTTTAAACTTATTTCAATTTTACCCACGTGGGATATATATTCTACCCACACACATTTGGAACTCTCCTCGGGTACCCTCACACATATTATTCCCTCATTTACCGGATATTTTCACAAAAAAGTGAAATTTTCAAAAATTCAGAAAATTGGCTGAAAACGACTAAATATCAAAGACTCATCGGGCGAATCGCTCTGGAACTGAAACCGTAACGCTCACTGACATTTTCCCTCTCTGAAAGACAGATAAATGCCGGAAAAAATGACTAAGTCCCAAAAAAAAAGTTTCAACTTTTTTAAATTTTACCCCCGTGGGATATATATTCTACCCACACACATTTGGAACTCTCATGGGGTACCCTCACACATATTATTCTCTCATTTAGCGGATATTTTTACAAAAATGTGAAATTTTCGAAAATTGGCTGAAAATGACTAAATATCAAGGACTCATCAGGCAAATAACTCTGGAACTGAAATCGTAATGCTCACTGACATTTCCCTTCTCTGAAAGTCTGATAAACGCTGTAAAAATGACTAAGTCCAAAAAAAATTTTTTTTCAACTTTTTTCAATTTTACTTCCGTGGGATATATATTCTACCCACATACATTTGGAACTCTCCTGGGGTACCCTCACACATATTATTCCCTCATTTAGTGGATAATTTCACAAAAAAAGTGAAATTTTCAAAAACTCAGAAAATTGGCTGAAAATGACTAAATATCAAGAACTAATCAGGCGAATCGCTCTGGAACTGAAATCAGAACGCTCACTGATATTTCCCCTCTCTGAAAGTCTGATAAACGCCGGAAAAAGGACTAAGTCCCAAAAAAATAATGTTTCAACTTGTTTCAATTTTTTCCCTCGTGGGATATATATTCTACCCACACCCATTTGGAGCTCTCCTGGGGTACCCTCAAACATATTATTGCCTCATTTAGTGGATAATATCACAAAAAAGTGAAATTTTCAAAAATTCAGAAAATTGACTGAAAATGAGTAAATATCAAGAACTCATCGGGCAAATCGCTCTGGAACTGAAATAGGAACGCTCGCTGACATTTCCCCTCTCTGAAAGTCTCATAAACGCCGGAAAAATGACCAAGTCCAAAAAAAAATTTTATTCAACTTTTCTCAATTTTACCCCGTGGGATATATATTCTACCCACACACAATTGGAACTCTCCTGGGGTACCCTCACACATATTATTTAGTGGATATTTTCACAAAAAAGTTAAATTTTCAAAAATTCAGAAAATTGGCTGAAAATGAGAAATATCAAGGACTCATTGGGCGAATCGCTCTGGAACTGAAATCGGAATGCTCACTGACATTTCCCCTCTCTGAAAGTCTCATAAACGCCGGAAAATGACTAAGTTCAAAAAAAAATTTTTTCAACTTTTTTCAATTTTACCCCCGTGGGATACATATTCTACCCACACACATTTGGAACTCTCCTGGGGTACCTTCACACATATTATTCCCTCATTTAGCGGATATTTTCACAAAAAAAGTGAAATTTTCAAAAATTCAGAAAATTGGCTGAAAATGACTAAATATCAAGGACTCATCAGGCGAATCGCTCTGGAACTCAAATCGGAATGCTCACTGACATTTCCCCTCTCTGAAAGTCTCATAAACGCCGGAAAAATGACTAATTCTGAAAAAAAAATTTTTTCAACTTTTTCAATTTTTCCCCCGTGGGATATATATCCTACCCACACACATTTGGAACTCTCCTGGGGTACCTTCACACATATTATTCCCTCATTTAGCGGATATTTTCACAAAAAAAATGAAATTTTCAAAAATTCAGAAAATTGGCTGAAAATGAGAAATATCAAGGACTCATCGGGCGAATCGCTCTGGAACTGAAATCGGAACGCTCATATACATTTCCCCTCTCTGAAAGTCTGATAAACGCCAGAAAAATGATTAATTCCAAAATATTTTTTTTTCAACTTTTTTCAATTTTACCCCCGTGGGATATATATTCTACCCACACTCATTTTGAACCCTCCTGGGGTACCCTCACACATATTATTCCCTCATTAAGTGGATATTTTTACAAAAAAGTGAAATTTTCAAAAATTCAGAAAATTGGCTGAAAATGACTAAATATCATGGACTCATCGGGCAATTCGCTCTGGAACTGAAGTCGGAACGCTCACGCACATTTCCCCCCTCTGAAAGTCTGATAAACGGCGGAAAAATGTCAAGTCCAAAAAAAAATTTTCGACTTTTTTCAACTTTACCCCCGTGGGATATATATTCTACCCACACACATTTGGAACTCTCCTGGGGTACCCTCACACATATTATTCGCTCATTTAGCGGATATTTTCACAAAAAAGTGAAATTTTCCAAAATTCTGAAAATTGGCTGAAAATGAGTTAATATCACGGACTCATCCGTCAAATCGCTCTGGAACTGAAATAGGAACGCTCACTGACATTTACCCCCTCTGAAAGTTTGATAAACGGCAGAAAAATAACTACGTCTAAAAAAAAATTTTTTTAACTTTTTTCAACTTTACCCCCTTGGGATATATATTCTAACCACACACATTTGGAACTCTTCTGGGGTACCCTCACTCATATTATTCCCTCATTTAGAGGATATTTTCACAAAAAAGTGAAATTTTAAAAAATTCTGAAAATTGGCTGAAAAAGACTAATTATCAAGGACTCATCGGGCGAATCGCTCTGCAACTGAAACTGGAACCCTCACTGACATTTCCCCTCTCTGAAAATCTGATAAACGGCAGAAAAATGACTAAGTCCAAAAAAAATTGTTTTTAAACTTTTTTCGATTTTACCCCCGTGGGATATATATTCTACCCACACACATTTGGAACTCTCCTGGGGTACCCTCACACATATTATTCCCTCATTTAGTGGATATTTTCACAAAAAAGTGAAATTTTCAAAAATTCAGAAAATTGGCTGAAAACGACTAAATATCAAGGACTCATTGGGCGAATCGCTCTGGAACTGAAATCGGAACGCTCGCTGACATTTCCCCTCTCTGAAAGTCTGACAAACGCCGGAAAAAAGATTAAGTCCAAAAAAAAAATTTTTACTACTTTTTTCAATTTTACCACCGAGGGATAAATATTCTACCCACACACATTCGGTACACTCATGGGGTACCCTCACACATATTCTTCCCTCATTTAGAGGATATTTTCACAAAAAAGTGAAATTTTCCAAAATTCAGAAAATTGGCTAAAAATGAGTAAATATCAAGGACTCATCAGGCGAATCGATCTGGAAATGAAATCGTAACGCTAACTGACATTTCCCCTCTCTGAAAGTCTGATAAACGGCGGAAAAATGACTAAGTCCAAAAATATTTTTTATTTCAACTTTTTTCAATTTTACCCCCGTGGGATATATATTCTACCCACATACATTTGGAACTCTCTTACGTTACCCTCGCACATATTATTCCCTCATTTAGCGGATATTTTCACAAAAAGTGAAATTTTCAAAAATTCAGAAAATTGGCTGAAAACGACTAAATTACAAGGAGTCATCAAGCGAATCGCTCTGGAAAGGAAATCAGAACGCTCACTGATATTTCCCCTCTCTGAAAGTCTGATGAACGCCGGAAAAATGACTAAGTCCGAAAAAAAAAATTTAAACTTGTTTTCAAATTTACCCCTGTGGGATATATATTCTACCCACACACATTTGGAACTCTCCTGGGGTACCCTCACACATATTATTCTCTCATTTAGTGGATTTGTTCACAAAAAAGTGAAATTTTCAAAAATTCAGAAAATTGTATAAAAACGACTAAATATCAAGGACACATTGGGCGAATCGCTCTGGAACTGAAATAGGAATGCTCACTGACATTTCCCCTCTCTGAAAGTCTGATAAACGGCGGAAAAATGACTAAGTCCCAAAAAAAAATTTTTTTCAACTTTTTTCAACTTTACCCCTGTGGGATATATATTCTACCCACACACATTTGGAACTCTCCTGGGGTACCCTCACACATATTATTCCCTCATTTAGCAGATATTTTCACAAAAAAAGTGAAATTTTCAAAAATTCAGAAAATTGTATAAATCGACTAAATATCAAGGACTCATCGGGAAAATCGCTCTGGAAGTGAAATAGGAATGCTCACTGACATTTTCCCTCTCTGAAAGTCTGATAAACGGCGGAAAAATAACTAAGTCCCAAAAAAAATTTTTTTCAATTTTACCCTCGTTGGATATATATTTTACCCACACATATTTGGAACTCTCCTGGGGTACCCTCACACATATTATTCCCTCATTTAGCGGATATATTCACAAAAAAGTGAAATTTTCAAAAATTCACAAACTTGTATAAAAACGACTAAATATCAAGGACTCATCAGGCGAATCGCTCTGGAACTGAAATAGGAATGCCCCCTGACATTTCCCCTCTCTGAAAGTCTGAGAAACGCCGGAAAAATGACTAATTCCAAAAAAAAAAAATTTTCCAACTTTTTCAAATTTTACCCCCGTGGGATATATATTCTACCCACACACAATTGGAACTCTCCTGGGGTACCCTCACACATATTATTCCCTCATTTAGTGGAAATTTTTACAAATTCTGAAAATTGGCTGAAAATGACTAAATATCAAGGACTCATCAGGCAAATCGCTCTGGAACTGAAATCGGAGCGCTCACTGACATTTCCCCTCTCTGAAAGTCTAATAAACGGTGGAAAAATGACTAAGTCCAAAAATATTTTTTTTTCAACTTTTTTCAATTTTACCCCCGTGGGATATATATTCTACCCACACACATTTGGAACTCTCCTGGGGTACCCTCACACATATCATTCCCTCATTTAGTGGATAATTTCACAAAAAAGTTAAATTTTCAAAAATTCAGAAAATTGGCTGGAAACGAATAAACATCAAGGACTCATCAGTCGAATCGCTCTGGAACTGAAATCGGAATGCTCACTTACATTTCCCCTCTCTGAAAGTCTGATAAATGGCGGAAAAATAACTAAGTCACAAAAAAAAATGTTTTCTACTTTTTTCAATTTTACCCCGTGGGATATATATTCTACCCACACACATTTGGAACTCTCCTGGCGTACCCTCACACATATTATTCCCTCATTTAGTGGATATTTTCACAAAAAAGTGAAATTTTCAAAAATTCAGAAAATTGTATGAAAACGACTAAATATCAAAGACACATTGGGCGAATCGCTCTGGAACTGAAATCGGAACGCTCACTGACATTTCCCCTCTCTGAAAGTCTAATAAACGGTGGAAAAATGACAGTCCAAAAATATTTTTTTTTCAACTTTTTTAAATTTTACCCCCGTGGGATATATATTTTACCCACACACATTTGTATCTCTCCTGGGGTACCCTCACACATATTATTCCCTCATTCAGCGGATATTTTCACAAAAAGTGCAATTTTGAAAAATTCAGAAAATTGGCTGAAAATGAGAAAATATCAAGTACTCATCGGGCGAATCGCTCTGGAACTGAAATAGGAATGCTCACTGACATTTTCTCTGTCTGAAAGTCTGATAAACGGCGGAAAAATGACTAAATCCAAAAAATTTTTCTTTCAACTTTTTTCAATTTTACCCCCGTGGGATATATATTCTACCCACACACATTTAGTAATCTCCTGGGGTACCCTCACACATATTATTCCCTCATTTAGCAGATATTTTCACAAAAAAATGCAATTTTCAAAAATTCAGAAAATTGACTAAAAACGACAAAATATCAATGACCCATCGGGCGAATTGCTCTGGAGCTGAAATCGCAACGCTCACTGAGATTTCCACTCTCTGAAAGTCTGATAAACGCCGAAAAATGAATTAGTGCAAAAAAATTTTTTTTTAAAACTTTTTTCAATTTTACTCCCGTGGGATATATATTCTACCCACAAACATTTGGAACCCTCCTGGGGTACCCTCACACATATTATTCCCTCATTTAGCGGATATTTTCACAAAAAAGTGAAATTTTAAAAAATTCTGAAAATTGGCTGAAAATAACTAAATATCAAGGACTCTTCGGACGAATCACTCTAGAACTGAAATAGGAACGCCCCCTGACATTTCCCCTCTCTGAAAGTCTGATAAATGCCGGAAAAATGACTAAGTCCAAAAATTTTTCTATCAACTTTTTTCAATTTTACCCCCGTGGGATATATATTCTACCCACACACATTTCGAACTCTCCTGGGGTACCCTCACACATATTATTCCCTCATTTAGCGGATATTTTCACAAAAATGTGAAATTTTCAAAAATTCAGAAAATTTGCTGAAAACGACTAAATATCAAGGACTCATCAGGCGAATCTCTCTGGAACTGAAATCGGAACGCTCACTGACATTTCCCCTCTCTGAAAGTCTGATAAACGCCGGAAAAATGACTTAGTCCAAAAATATATTTTTTTCAACTTTTTTCAATTTTACCCCCGTGGGATATATATTTTACCCACACACATTTGTATCTCTCCTGGGGTACCCTCACACATATTATTCCCTCATTTAGCGGATAGTTTCACAAAAAGTGCAATTTTCAAAAATTCTGAAAATTGGCTAAAAATGACAAAATATCAATGACCCATCGGGCGAATTGCTCTGGAGCTGAAATCATAACGCTCACTGACATTTCCACTCTCTGAAAGTCTAATAAACAGTGGAAAAATGACTATGTCCAAAAATATTTTTTTTTTTACTTTTTTCAAATTTACCCCAATGGGACATATAATTTACCCACACACATTTGTAACTCTCCTGGGTTACCCTCACACATATTATTCCCTCATTAAGGGGATATTTTCACAAAAAAGTGAAATTTACAAAAATTCTGAAAATTGGCTGAAAACGACTAAATATCAAGGACTCATCAGGCGAATCGCTCTGGAACTGAAATCGGAATGCTCACTGACATTTTCCCTCTCTGAAAGTCTGATGAACACCGGAAAAATGACTAAGTCCAAAAAATTTTTCTTTCAACTTTTTTCAATTTTACCCCCGTGGGATATATATTCTATCCACACACATTTGGTACTCTCCTGGGGTACCCTCACACATATTATTCCCTCATTTAGCGGATATTTTCACAAAAAAGTGAAATTTTCAAAAATTCAAACAATTGGCTGAAAATAACTAAATATCAAGGACTCATCAGACGAATCGCTCTGGAACTGAAATAGGAAGGCTCACTGACATTTCCCCTCTCTGAAAGTCTGATAAACGCCGGAAAAATGAATAAGTCAGAAAAAAAAAATTCAACTTTTTTCAAATTTACCCCCGTGGGATATATATTCTACCTACACACATTTGGAACTCTCCTGGGGTACCCTCACACATATTATTCCCTCATTTAGTGGATATTTTCACAAAAAAGCGCAATTTTCAAAAATTCTGAAAATTGGCTAAAAACAACAAAATATCAATGACCCATCTGGCGAATTGCTGTGGAGCTGAAATCGTAACGCTCACTGACATTTCCCCTCTCTGAACGTCTATTAAATGGTGAAAAAATGACTAAGTCCAAAAATATTTTTTTTTCAACTTTTTTCAATTTTACCCCCGTGGAATATTTAATTTACCCACACAATTTTGTTACTCTCCTGTGTTACCCTCACACATATTATTCCCTCATTTAGCAGATATTTTCACAAAAAAGTGCAATTTTCAAAAATTCAGAAAATTGGCTGAAAATGACTAAATATCAAGGACTCATCGGACAAATCACTCTGGAACTGAAATAGGAAGGCTCACTGACATTTCCCCTCTCTGAAAGTCTGATAAACGCCGGAAAAATTACTAAGTCTAAAAAAAATTTTTTTTCAATTTTACCCCCGTGGGATATTTATTCTACCCACACACATTTGGTGCTCTCCTGGGGTACCCTCACACATATTATTCCCTCATTTAGCGGATATTTTCACAAAAAAATGAAATTTTCAAAAATTCAGAAAATTGGATGAAAACGACTAAATGTAAAGGACTTATCAGGCGAATCACTCTGGAACTGAAATCGGAACAGTCACTGACATTTCCCCTCTCTGAAAGTCTGATAAATGCCGGAAAAATGACTAAGTCTAAAAAATTTTTCTTTCAACTTTTTTCAATTTTACCCACGTGGGATATATATTCTACCCACACACATTTGGAACTCTCCTGGGGTACCCTCACACATATTATTCCCTCATTTAGCAGATATTTTCACAAAAAAGTGAAATTTTCAAAAATTCAGAAAATTGGATGAAAACGTCTAAATATCAAGGACTCATCGGTAGTGTTGAGCCACCCCCGTAGTGTTCGAGTTCGGTTCGGTTCGTCGAACACCCGTGTGTTCGCCGAACTGTTCGTCGAACTGTTCGTCGAACACCTTCGAACACCGTTAAAACCAATGGCAGGCAAACAAAAACACATAGAAACACATAGAAAACACCTTCAAAGGTGTCCAAAAGCTGACAAACTGCTCAGAAGACATAACTAACACATGGAAAAGTGACAAGTACATATAGTCATGCGAAAATAAAAGAGGTGGAGGAGTAAAAGGAGGGGGAGACACAGATATAGGCATGTCATGCCCTTCTAAAATCCAAAAAGTGAGAAGCCGACACGGCCAGTCCGCTCCTGCCCGTGCCACCTCCGTGTCGCCGGGTTTGTGCCAGAGCCGCGGTGAACCCTGACGGCCAGCCCCCCTCTCCCAATACTGGTGCCTGTCCGCTGGTGGGTCGAGCGAGCCCCCCTGTGGTGGAGGCAGCTCTAAGCTTTTTAATTTAAATTGTCTCTCTAATTTGAATGAATACACTTTAAATCCATTTACAAGGATCTATTGGAGGGCAAGTCTCATGCCAGCAGCCGCGGTAATTCCAGCTCCAGTAGCGTCCACTAAAGCTGCTGCAGTTAAAAAGCTTTTATAAGGATCGAGCTCGGCTGTCCACCGCAAGGCATCCTACTGCCAGTCCCAGCCCCTATGCCTTGGGGTGCCTCCTGATGCTCTTCACTACGTATCCCATGGTCCCGAAGCATTTCCTTTGAAAAAATTAAGTGTCTAAACTACAGGTGGTGCAGCTTGCTTAACAGCCGGGATAATCCGCTCACTAGCAGACACTGCTACTAGGCACAAAGTATTTCCTGGACTAGATGCAGTTAAAAATTTGTAATTAGATACTCTCGTTGGATGCTGAGAAAGCATTCCATAGAGTCTCCTGGCACGCCATATATGATTCTCTTAAAAAGCTTGGGGTAGGGGTCTAGGGGACCCTTTTATAGCCAAAATCACGGCCCTGTATCGCAATACGTCACCTAGGCTGAAGATAAATGGAACTGTAGCACCCTGAGGGCTCGGTTGCTACAGACGTATTGCACCTCACCCAGAGGTGTGATATCTCACTCTCAGGTAAGGATGGAGTGTGGATCAGGACCCGACACCTGCATGCATTACACCACATTGCCGTGGGGCAGGGCGACCAATATGCCCCTGAGATGGGCACGACAGTCCCTGTCCCTGGCTGGAGTGGGGGGAGGGAACACTGAGGAAGGGGAACCCTGTAGTGCAGGAGCAGGGAGGAAGCAGTTCCTGGGTGCATTGAGAAGGGAGTATAAAAGGTGGGCACCATCTTA
Organism: Phyllobates terribilis; assembly: GCF_046119375.1. Taxonomy (NCBI): domain Eukaryota; kingdom Metazoa; phylum Chordata; class Amphibia; order Anura; family Dendrobatidae; genus Phyllobates; species Phyllobates terribilis. The sequence goes on from NW_027362767.1 coordinate 166,153,820, forward strand.
GTTCAGTGCAGAGAAGTCTGAGCAGAAGTGGCAGGGAGCAGGGGCTCTGCATGAGCTCTGCTCCGGAGGCGGGCCTAGTAACAGAGGCCCAGGCCTGGAAGAGGGAGAAGGAAGGAAGAGGAGCGGAGAAGGCTCCAGGAACGAGGAATGAAGGGATCCCAGGGGTGCGGACGGGCGAGTCGCCACCGCACGCCCGAATCCACCTGCGTGGAGGGGTCAGGCCAAAGGGGGAGACCGGTCCCCGAACTAGTGGAGGCAGGAAACGACCCTCAGCTAGAAACCGGAGGCTCTGACATTTTATGTGGCGCAGCCCCTCGCTACACCCGCTAGGAAGGCACCACATAGGGTCAGGGAAACTGGCGCCAAGTTTACCAAGAGGAGGCCCGAGGCAGCCGGACAGAAGTGTTGGTAAGAAAGGCCAGACAAAGGACACACAAAGGGGGTCCTGTGAAGTGCTCCAAAGTTATCTGGGAGTTGTCTGAGCCCCTCACCTGGTGAGCACAGTACGACGTGGGCAGCCGCTACCTGCAGACGTGGTCTGGATAATAAGAACTGTGAGTAAAGGCCCTGAACTGCATCACTGACTCCGTGTCGTTACTGCTGCTGCCCTGCACCATCACCCCCATCCTCCGCATACACTGCCCTGAGGCTATACTCCTCCCGTGGGGAGTTATGCTACGCTCTGCTGCACCCACAACACCAGCCTCAGTGGTCTGCCCTGTAGCGGCGGTTCACTCTGACCGCAATCCACGGGTGGCGTAGTCGGACATTTAAACATGAAAACCACATAAATAGTTCCGCCACTGGTTTGACCGCCCTGAGCCACGGAACTGGGTCGCCGCCACGAAGACTACAACCACCAGCATCCACCAAAAAGGGTCCGGCTCCGGGTGTCCCAAGGCCCAGGGGGTGCGTCAGAACATTTTCATCACCTTTCACAATCACCAATGGGACAAGGCAGTGATGTCCTCTGTCCCCTCTCTTATACATCCTAGTGACGGAGCACCTGCTCTCATCAATTCGCCATAACCCCAATATTAGGTGGATTGAGGTGGGAGGCACCGAGTACAAGTGCTCTCTATTTGCTGATGATGTCCTAGTATATATCACTCAATCACATATATCCATCCATGCTGTTATGGCTGAAATAGATCACTTTGTTACATGGTAAAATTTTAAAATCAATGCAGCGAAGTCTGAGGCCCTCGATGTCTCCCTCCCCAAATCCATATAGGATTCCATCCAGTCCAACTTTCCCTTTGCCTGGCCCTCACAGGGTATCAAATACTTAGGAATTCCTATTCATAGAGACCTCTCCCATCTATGTTATCTTAATTTTGGGCCCTTTATTGAACAACTCCATACAGACCACGGTTGGCAAGTTAGAACTGTAAGATTCACTACGTGAACCACTGGTGTTTTGTGGAAAAGCACATGTACACTGCGTTCCAAATTATTATACAAAAAGTGTTTAGGAGTGATAAGGGAAGAATTTGTTTGTTTGTCAGTTAAACTCATTGATGGTGATGTGTGTCAGGGCTCTTTATATCACTGTAAGCAATTGCAGACACCTGTGCTAATTAGTTTGGCAGGTGTGTCCAATGAAAGGCAAGACTACTTAAGAAGGCTCTCTCACATTATTAAGCAGCCTACATTTTCTGCCAAAATGGGAAAGAAAAAGGATGTGTCGGCTGCTGAGAAGCAACAAATTGTGGAGTGTTTAGGTCAAGGCATGACTACAATCAACATTGTGCGATGATCAGGATGAAGTGTCTTGGCAATCAAGAAGTATGTAGCTGATTCACAGTACACACGTGTGCGTGCTGATAAGGGCAAATTAAGGACTCTTTCCTACAGGCAATTACGTCAGGTTGAAAGAGCAGCGGCAAAAAAGCCTTGTCATAGCAGCAGACAAGTTTTTGAAGCTGCTTGTGCCTCCCACGTCCCCCGAACAACAAGATGCAGGGTCCTTCAGAGGTTTGCAGCTGTGCATGCGCCATCCTGTCGACCTCCTCTATCCACTTCACACAAGCAGAAACGGCTCCAGTGGGCCAAACATTACATGAAGACTGATTTCAAAACTGTTTTGTTCACGGATGAGTGCCGTGCAGCGCTCGATGGTCCAGATGAATGGAGTGGAGGATGGCTGGTTGATGGACACTCCACGCAAACACGGCTACAGCGCCAACAAGGAGGAGGTGGAGTAATGTTTTGGGCTGGAATCATGGGGAGAGAGATTGTCGGCCCCTTTAGGATCCCTGAAGGCGCTAAAGATGAACTCCATAATGTATGTGGATTTTCTCAAACAGCACTTCCTGCCATGGTTCAAGAAGAAGAACCGTGTATTTCACAGCAAGATCATTTTTCTGCATGATAATGCACCATCTCATGCTGCACATAAAACATCTGCATCTCTGGCTGATATGGGCATAAAAGGGGACAAACTTATGGTGTGACCCCCATGCTCCCCTGACCTCTACCCCATTCAGAACCTTTGGAGCATCATTAAAAGGAGTGTCTATGATGGCGGGAGGCAGTTCACATCTAAGCAACAGCTCTGGGAGGGTATTCTGTCCTCATGCAAAACAATTGAAGCAGAAACCATCCAAAACCTGACAAATTCAATGGACGAGAGAGTTCAGAAGCTCCTTTCGAACAAGGGGTCCTATGTGAAAATGTAACATCACCTAGAATAAAGTTTTGAGTTGAAAACTGTTTGATTTCAGTTTCTAACAACCTGCTAATGCTTATAATTTCAAAAATGACCATTTTTTTGGTCTTTATTAAAATGAAAAGGTTGATCGAAAAGTTTGGGGGATCTAAGAGTGTGGCAACCCAGTAGTCATGATTACTTCGAATTCTGACAATATGAGGGTCATGCTGCAGGTAGTGCAGCAAGAAGGCACTTATGTGCCTTGCGCATCTCGGAGCCCCAAAATTATTTTCCGGGCTAGATGCAGCTAAAAATTATTTTTAATTTAAAATCTGGTGAAGCTTTAGTATAGATGGCCTAATAGGATCAGTGCTGCACACTGCTACAAAGCCCAAATTATTTTCCAGTCAAGATACAGATAAACATGATTAGTAATTTGAAAGCTTAAAACGGTTGGTAGGGTGATTTTAACCAATCATCAAGCTTTTACTCTCCCCAGGATGACACAGGGGTAGAAAAGTCGTTTCGGATCCATGATTTGTTCATCTTTATGAACGTGAGTCTGTCTACATTATCAGTGGAGAGCCGCGTGCGCTTATCTGTCAGCACACCACCAGCAGCGCTGAACACACGTTCAGACAGAACGCTGGCTGCGGGGCATGACAAGATCTCCAAGGCGTAAGTGGCTAGCTCCGGCCATTTATCCAGATTGGAAGCCCAAAAAGAGCAAGGGTCCAGTGACACAGTCGTGGCTTCAATGTTTACTTGGAGATACTCCTGTACCATCGTCTCTAGGCGTTGACTATGTGTCAGACTTCTTGTCTCCTGTGGCCTTGCAAAGGATGGGCTAAAAAAGTGGTGAAATGATTCCGCAAAATTGATGTTACCAGCAGATACTGTGGTTCTGTTACGGTTTGAGTGCTGAACACTTGACGGTCCCACGGTTGGCAAGTTGGAACTGTGAGATTCACTACGTGCACCACTGGTATTTTGTGGAAAAGCACATGTAAGATTCTGCAACAGTCTCTGCTGATACTCCTGCATGCGTGCATCCCTTTCTATGGCAGGAATAATTTCTGCAAATTTACTTTTGTACCGGGGATCTAACAGTGTGGCAACCCAGTAGTCAGGATTATTTCTAATTCTCACAATTCGAGGGTCATGTTGCAGGTAGTGCAGCAAGAAGGCACTCATGTGTGTTGCGCATCCAGGAGCACCAAGTCCCTGTTGTGTTGGTGGCGAGGTAACAATCATGCTTCCTTCCTCTGTCCTCTCCCCCCAACCTCGCACAACAGAAATGTGATCAAGGTCTCCCTCATCTGATGAGTCTTCCATCAGTTCGTCCTCCACTTCTTCCTGGGCTCCTGCACCTTCCTCACTAGTTTGGCTGCTACCATGCGCCCTGGTAAAACCATCTCCCCCACCCTCACATGCCTGCCGCCTTGGTGCTGCCGACCGTCTGGACCTTGCAGATGTTAGCCCTTCCGCATACAACTCCTCCTCCTCTACTTCCTCCACCTCCTCTTGTGCCACCACCTGACTCCGAATTCTGTTTAACATGTGCTCCAGCATGTAAATCACCGGAATAGTCATGCTGATAATGGCATCGTCAGCACTAAACATCTTCGTCGCCATTTCAAAACTGTGCAGAAGGGTGCATAGGTCCCTGATCTGAGACCACTCCTCCAGCGTGATTTGCCCCACCTCTGAATCTCGTTGGCCCAGGCTATACGTCAGAACGTATTGCACCAGGGCTTGTCGGTGCTGCCACAGTCGTTGCAACATGTGCAGAGTTGAATTCCACCGGGTAGGCACATCGCATTTTAGCCGGTGAAGTGGCAGGCCCAACGACTTCTGTAGAGATGTAAGTCGCTGAGCTGCGGGATGCGAACGGCGGAAGTGAGCACACAGCGACCGTGCCCTCTGCAGAAGGCCATCTAGTCTGGGATAGTGGGCTAAAAATTGCTGGACAACCAGGTTCAACACGTGAGCCATACAAGGCACGTGTGTGACATTGCCCCGGCGAAGGGCCGCACCCAGGTTTGCAGCATTGTCGCACACGGCCTTCCCTGGTTTCAGGTCCAGTGGAGACAACCATTCATGAAATTGGTTCTCCAGAGCTGACCACAACTCCTCAGCTGTGTGACTCACATTTCCCAGACATTTCAATGTAAAAACCGCCTGATGACGTTGAGCCCTACTGCCAGCATAGTAAGGAGGTGTGCAGGATCCCTTCTGCGCAGTTAGAAAGCTTGTGGCATGACCAGACAGGCTTTGGGTGCAGGTGGAAGACCGAGAGGAGGTTGAGGAGGCAGAAGCAGTGGAGGAACTTTGACATAAAGAGGATTGACGCACAACTCGTGGGGACGGCAAGACTTGGACAGCAGCCCCTTGTCCTGCTGTCACCATAGTTGCCCAGTGCCCAGTCAGCGACATGTAACGCCCCTGTCCATGCCTACTCGTCCAAGTGTCTGTGGTGAAATGCACCCTGTCACATACAGAGTTTCTCAAAGAAGCGGTGATGTTGTGTGCGACATGCTGGTGGAGCGCAGGCACACCTTTCTTTGAGAAGTAGTGCCGACTGGGCATCTGGTACTGGGGCACTGCGACGGACATAAGGTCTCGAAAATCCTCTGTGTCCACCAGGCGGAAAGGCAGCATTTCTGTAGCCAAGAGCTTGCAGATGGTGAAATTCAACCTCTTAGCTTTCTCATGGCTAGGAGGAAATGGTCTTTTACTTGTCCACATCTGAGGGACCGAGGGATGGCTATTGTGCTTAGACGGCGTTGATAAGGGTGTCCCCGGCAAATTGCCGGTCTGTGAGGAAGATGCAGGCGGACATGTTAGGTTGCCTTGATCCAAAGGTGGTGCTATCGATGTCGGACAGCGCTCAACACCAGCTGGTGTTACCACCTCCAAAGAAAATGATGACCTGCCAATCACGCTGGCTGTTGCGGGTAAAGAGGTGGCAGGTCTGCGCCCCAAAACAGGTGTGACTGCTGTCCCCCCAGTCACAGAGGATGAAGAGGCCGCGGATGCACAAGATATGGCAGACGGTGATTGGCCCGGCCGGCTAGGCCGCATTGTAGCACACTGAGCTTCCCACTGCAACTTATGCTTCATGTCCATGTGCCGGTTCATGCATGAAGTACTCAAACTATGTATTTTTTGGCCTCTACTTAGCTTTTGCTGACAAATGTTACAGATAACATGAGTTGGGTCATCTTTATCGATCTGAAAAAATGCCCAGGCTATGCAAGGCTTAGCACCCATGCGACCTGAAGAGCCACCACGACTTGTGGTGAGAGGCAGAGTTGTGTTTGAGGATGCAGTTGTTGACGTGCTTCCAGTACTACGTCTCTGTCCAGGAAGGCGCAACCTGACCTCGTCGTCACTAGCATCTTCCTCCACCTCCTCTGCTGACCTCATCTCTTGGCTGACTGTGGGTTGACAGTAAGTGGGATCTCCGACCTCATCATCATCACCCTGTGCGTTATCACACCCGTCGTCCTCAGAGCCAACCTGTTCCTGCCCTGACAAAAAACTAAAGTTGTCGCTCCAATCAGGTATTTGAGTCTTATCATCGTCTTCCTCATTGTCTCCACCAACAGGAGTTACAGTTTGGGAATGAGGGTCTACATTATGGTCAGAACCTTCTGCGTCTGGTCCTGGATCCGACTCATAAAGATTCTGGGCATCAGTGCAGATCATTTCCTCGTCTGGATTCACAGAAGCGCTGGAGTCGACCTCTGATTCCCAGGCTATAGTATGAGTAAACAGCTCTGCAGACTCAACCATCTGTTCTACCTCATACTCAGACGGGCAGCTGGAGATTTGGGAGCTGTGAGGAAGCAAGTGCGATTTGGGTGACACCTTTGAGGACTGGAGTATTTGTGATGTTGAAGTTGATGTGGAGGAGAGCCCACTTAAAGGAGCACTTGATATCCGTTGAAGCACCTGCTGTTTTTGTGCCTCATCTGGAATTTGTAGCGATTGGCGTGGCCGTAAGAAAGGGATCTTATCACATTGTCCGCTAAAAGAAGTAGACATTTTAGTTTGGCTGGAAGATGGTCTTTCTTCTGCAGATGTTACTGTTGCTTTAACACCTACCCCACGGACACAACCTTTTTTCCCCTTCCCAACACGCCTATTCCCCTTTCCACCAGCAGCAGGCCTTTTTCCACTCATTTTGGTGGTTAACTAATTCACAACTCTGGAGTTGTTTGCACAAAAAAACAATGGATGGTAACCGAGCAGAGCTGAGTGGCCAAACTGTGGTATTAGGCCAAAACTATTGGCTGGGTTAGATGCAGAAAAAAATTATTTTTAATTTGCAACCTGATGGAGGTCAGTATAGATGGACTAATAGACCAAGTCCCACACACTGCTAGAAGCCCAAATATTTTTTCAGAGCTAGATGCAGAAAAAAATTATTTTTAATTTGCAACCTGATGGAGGTCAGTATAGATGGACTAATAGACCAAGTCCCACACACTGCTAGAAGCCCAAATATTTTTTCAGAGCTAGATGCAGAAAAAAATTATTTTTAATTTGCAACCTGATGGAGGTCAGTATAGATGGACTAATAGACCAAGTCCCACACACCGCTAGAAGCCCAACTATTTTTTCAGAGCTAGATGCAGAAAAAAATTATATTCAATTTGCAACCTGCTGGAGGTCAGTATAGAAGGACTAATAGAACAAGTCCCACACACTGCTAGAAGCCCAAATATTTTTTCAGAGCTAAATGAAGAAAAAAATTATTTTTAATTTGCAACCTGATGGAGGTCAGTATAGATGGACTAATAGACCAAGTCCCACACACTGCTAGAAGCCCAAATATTTTTTCAGAGCTAGATGCAGAAAAAAATTATTTTTAATTTTCAACCTTATCGAGGTATGTATAGATTGACTTATTGACCATGTCCCACTTACCGCTTGAACCCCAAATATTTTTTCAGAGCTAGATGCAGAAAAAAATTATTTTTAATTTGCAACCTGATGGAGGTCAGTATAGATGGACTAATAGACCAAGTCCCACACACTGCTAGAAGCCCAAATATTTTTTCAGAGCTAGATGCAAAAAAAAATTATTTTTAATTTGCAACCTGATGGAGGTCAGTATAGATGGACTAATAGACCAAGTCCCACACACCGCTAGAAGCCCAACTATTTTTTCAGAGCTAGATGCAGAAAAAAATTATATTCAATTTGCAACCTGCTGGAGGTCAGTATAGAAGGACTAATAGAACAAGTCCCACACACTGCTAGAAGCCCAAATATTTTTTGAGAGCTAAATGAAGAAAAAAATTATTTTTAATTTGCAACCTGATGGAGGTCAGTATAGATGGACTAATAGACCAAGTCCCACACACTGCTAGAAGCCCAAATATTTTTTCAGAGCTAGATGCAGAAAAAAATTATTTTTAATTTGCAACCTGATGGAGGTCAGTATAGATGGACTAATAGACCAAGTCCCACACACTGCTAGAAGCCCAAATATTTTTTCAGAGCTAGATGCAGAAAAAAATTATTTTTAATTTGCAACCTGATGGAGGTCAGTATAGATGGACTAATAGACCAAGTCCCACACACCGCTAGAAGCCCAACTATTTTTTCAGAGCTAGATGCAGAAAAAAATTATATTCAATTTGCAACCTGCTGGAGGTCAGTATAGAAGGACTAATAGAACAAGTCCCACACTCTGCTAGAAGCCCAAATATTTTTTCAGAGCTAAATGAAGAAAAAAATTATTTTTAATTTGCAACCTGATGGAGGTCAGTATAGATGGACTAATAGAATGATGCTATGCCCAAAAGATTTTACTTCACTAGGTGCAGTAAAAAAATTGGTATTCTATACACAGGTGTTATATCTTGCAACACAGATATGCTACTCCACTGACTAACACACTCTGCAATAGGCCAAAAAGGATTAGCTTTGCTAGATTCAGCCAAATGCTGTGAAAAAAACTTGCACAGCACTGGCACAGACCTGCCTGGCAAAAACTGATAGGAACTCATGTAACCTAGTCCTGAAAAGGACTCCAATTACAATTAGTCTTTACTCCCACAACCTATCTATTTAAGAGCACAGACCTCCCTGATAAAAGTCGTAGGAAATGCTGTAACCTAGTCCTTAAAAGGACTGCAATCACAACTATTCCCTACTCCCAAGCTATCTGTATATTTGTGCGAAAATTGGCTTGAAATTAACAAGGTATAGCGCACACAGCAACAGCGGTGCCGTCTAACACGCAGCTGCAGCAGTGAGAAAATGGTGGCGACGGGGAAAATGGCTTGGTCTTATAGGGCAAGGACATGTGACATACACTGCCAATGACACATGCCCTTGCTTGTGTGAAAAAAAGCACTTCGCTCCGTGTGTGCGCTGCTGATAGGCTGACAGATTGCACCTCCCCACTGCAAATGCGGGAAAGAGAAAAAAAAATGGAGATCTTCATTGTTCCTGCAGAGATCCATCCCCTGCCCCTCCCCCCACCCCGCTGAACACTCAAACTGCGTATTAACATTAATTTTCATCATTACTGAGAAAAAATCCAGTTATGATTTTGGTGCACGAACAGTTATCGAACATAACCTCGAACAGCCGAATTTTTCTCAAATTGTTCGTGTTCGCCGAACGGCTCGAACACCGCCCAAAACAGCTCGAATTTGAGATTGGCGAACAGTTCGAGTAGAACAACGCTCATCTCTACTCATCGGTTGAATAGCTCTGGAACTGAAATAAGAATGATCACTTACATTTCCCCTCTCTGAAAGTCTGATAAACGCCGGAAAAGTGACTAAGTCTGAAAAAAAAATGTTCAACTTTTTTTTCAAATTACCCCCATGGGATATATATTCTACCCACACACATTTGGAACTCTCCTGGGGTACCCTCACACATATTATTCCCTCATTTAGCGGATATTTTCACAAAAAAATGAAATTTTCAAAAATTCAGAAAATTGGCTGAAAACGACTAAATATCAAGAACTCATCAGGCGAATCGCTCTGGAACTGAAATCAGAATGCTCACTGACATTTCCCCTCTCTAAAAGTCTGATAAACGGTGGAAAAATGACTAGGTCCCCCCACACATTTGGAACTCTCCTGGGGTACCCTCACACATATTATTCCCTCATTTAGTGGATATTTTCACAAAAAAGTGAAATTTTCAAAAATTCAGAAAATTGTATGAAAACGACTAAATATCAAAGACACATTGGGCGAATTGCTCTGGAACTGAAATCGGAATGCTCACTGACATTTCCCCTCTCTGAAAGTCTGATAAACGCCGGAAAAATGATTAAGTCCAAAAATTTTTTTTTTCAATTTTACCCACATGGGATATATATTTTACCCACACACATTTGGAACTCTCCTGGGGTCCCCACACACATACTGACATTTCCCTCATTTAGCGGATATTTTCACAAACAATTGAAATATTCAATAATTCATTAAATTGGCTGAAAACGACAAATATCGAGGACTCATCAGGCGAATCGCTCTCGAACTGAAATTGGAACACTCACTGACATTTCCCCTCTCTGAAAGTCTGATAAACGGCGGAAAAATGACTAAGTCCAAAAAAATTTTTTTTCAATTTTTTTCTATTTTACCCCCGTGGGATATATATTCTACCCACAATCATTTGAAACTCTCCTGGGGTACCCTCACACATATTATTCCCCCATTTAGCGGATATTTTCAGAAAAAAGTGAAATTTTCAAAAATTCAGGAAATTGGCTGAAAATGACTAAATATCAAGGAGTCATCAGGCGAATAGCTCTCGAACTGAAATCGGAACGCTCACTGACATTTCCCCTCTCTGAAAGTCTGATAAACGGCAGAAAAAATACTAAGACCAAAAATTATTTTTTTTCAACTTTTTTCAATTTTACCCCCGTGGTATTTACATTCTACCCACACACATTTGGAACTCTCCTGGGGTACCCTCACACATATTATTCCCTCATTTAGTGGATAATTTCACAAAAAAGTGAAATTTTCAAAAAATCTGAAAATTGGCTGAAAACAAATAAACATCAAGGAATCATCAGGCGAATCGCTCTGGAACTGAAATAGGAATGCTCACTGACATTTCCCCACTCTGAAAGTCTGATAAACGCCGGAAAAATGATTAAGTCCAAAAATCATTTTTTTCAACTTTTTTCAATTTTACCCACATGGGATATATATTTTACCCACACACATTTGGAACTCTCCTGGGGTACCCTCACACATATTATTCCCTCATTTAGCGGATATTTTCAGAAAAAAGTGAAATTTTCAAAAATTCAGAAAATTGGTTGAAAAAAACTAAATATCAAGGACTCATCGGGCGAATCGCTCTGGAACTGAAATCGGAATGCTCACTGACATTTCCCCTCTCTGAAAGTCTGATAAACGGCGGAAAAATGACTAAGTGCAAAAAAATTTTTTTCAACTTTTTTCAATTTTACCCCCGTGGGATATCTATTTTACCCACACACATTTGGAACTCTCCTGGGGTACCCTTACACATACTGACATTTCCCTCATTTAGCGGATATTTTCACAAACAATTGAAATTTTCAAAAATTCATTAAATTGGCTGAAAACGACTAAATGTCAGGGACTCATCAGGCGAATCACTCTGGAACTGAAATCGGAACGCTCACTGACATTTCCCCTCTCTGAAAGTCTGATAAACGGCGAAAAAATGACTAAGTGCAAAAAAATTTTTTTTTTTACTTTTTAAAATTTTACCCCTGTGGGATATATATTCTACCCACACACATCTGGAACTCTCCTGGGGTACCTTCACACATATTGTTCCCTCATTTAGCGGATATTTAAAAAAAAAAGTGAAATTTTCAAAAATTCAGAAAATTGGCTGAAATCGACTAAATATCAAGAACCCATCGGTTGAATTGCTCTGAAACTGAAATCGGAACACTCACTGATATTTCCCCTCTCTGAAAGTCTCATAAACGCCAGAAAACTGACTCAGTCCAAAAAATTTTTCTTTCAACGTTTTTCAATTTTACCCACATGGGATATAAATTCTACCCACACACATTTGGAACTCTCCTGGGGTACCCTCACACATATTATTCCCTCATTTAGCGGATATTTTCACAAAAAAGTGAAATTTTCAAAAATTCTGAAAAATGTCTAAAAACTACTAAATATCAAGGACTCATCTGGAGAATTGCTCTGGAACTGAAATCGGAATGCTCACTGACATTTCCCCTCTCTGAAAGTCTGATAAACGCCGGAAAAATGACTAAGTCCAAATATATATTTTTTTCAACTTTTTTAAATTTTACCCCCGTGGGATATCTCTTTCACCCACACACATTTGGAACTCTCCTGAGTTACCCTCACACATATTATTCCCTCATTTACCGGATATTTTCACAAAAAAGTGAAATTTTCAAAAATTCAGAAAATTGGCTGAAAACGACTAAATATCAAGGACTCATCAGGCGAACCGCTCTCGAACTGAAATCGGGACGCTCACTGACATTTCCCCTCTCTGAAAGTCTGATAAACGGCGGAAAAATAACTATGTCCAAAAATTTTTTTTTTCAATTTTACCCCCGTGGGATATCTATTTCACCCACACACATTTGGAACTCTCCTCGGGTACCCTCACACATACTGACATTTCTCTCATTTAGCGGATATTTTCACAAACAATTGAAATATTCAAAAATTCATTAAATTGGCTGAAAACGACAAAAATCAAGGACTCATCGGGCGTATCGCTCTGGAACTGAAATAGGAACGTTCACTGACTTTTCCCCCTTTCTGAAAGTCTGATAAACGGCGGAAAAATGATCAAGTCCAAAAAAAAATTTTTTCAACTTTTTTCAATTTTACCCCCGTGGGATATATATTCTACCCACACACATTTGGAACTCTCCTGGGGTACCCTCACACATATTATTCCCTCATTTAGCGGATATTTTCACAAAAAAGTGAAATTTTCAAAAATTCAGAAAATTGGCTGAAAACGACTAAATATCAAGGACTCATCAGTCGAATCACTCTGGATCTGAAATCGGAACAGTCACTGACATTTCCCCTCTCTGAAAGTCTGATAAACGGTGGAAAAATGACTACGGTAAGTTCAAAAATTATTTTTTTTCAACTTTTTTCAATTTTACCCCCGTGGGATATATATTCTACCCACACACATTTGGAACTCTCCTGGGGTACCCTCACACATATTATTCCCTCATTTAGCGGATATTTTCACAAAAAAAGTGAAATTTTCAAAAATTCCGAAAATTGGCTGAAAACGACTAATTATCAAGGACTCATCTGGCGAATCGCTCTGGAACTGAAATAGGAACGTTCACTGACATTTCCCCTCTCTGAAAGTCTGATAAACGGCGGAAAAAATACTAAGCCCCAAAAATTTTTTTCAACTTTTTTCTATTTTACCCCCGTGGGATATATATTCTAGCCACACTCATTTGAAACTCTCCTGGGGTACCCTCACACATATTATTCCCTCATTTAGCGGATATTTTCAGAAAAAAGTGAAATTTTCAAAAATTCCGAAAATTGGTTGAAAACGACTAAATATCAAGGAGTCATCAGGCGAATAGGTCTCGAACTGAAATAGGAATGCTCACTGACATTTCCCCTCTCTGAAAGTCTGATAAACGGCGGAAAAATGCTAGGACCCCCAAAAAAATTTTTTCAACTATTCCCAATTTTACCCCCGTGGAATATATATTCTACCCACACACATTTTGAACTCTCCTGGGGTACCCTCACACATATTATTCCCTCATTTAGTGGATATTTTCACAAAAAAGTGAAATTTTCAAAAATTCAGAAAATTGTCAGAAACGACTAAATATCATGGACTCATCGGGCGAATCGCTCTGAAACTGAAATAGGAGCGCTCACTGACATTTCCCCTCTCTGAAAGTCTGATAAATGGCGGAAAAATGACCAAGTCCAAAAAATTTTTTTTTTCAACTTTTTTCAATTTTACCCCCATGGGATATATATTCTACCCAAACACATTTGGAACTCTCCTGGGGTACCCTCACACATATTATTACTAGTGTTGAGCGAGCACTAAAATGCTCGGGTGCTCGAAGCTCGGGCCGAGCTCGCCGTGATACTCGGGTTCTCGACCCGAGCAACGAGCCCAATGTTAGTCTATGGGAGACTCGAGCATTTTTGCGGTGACACCCCCGGCAGTCTTTTAAAAGACTAACAAGTGCCCAAAACGATAGTGACAGTGCTCAATTGACATGGGGACAGCATGGGGATCGCCTCAGGAAGCATTTCTGACCCCCAGGTCACTGCTGTCAACAACGTGGTCAGAGGTATTAAGCCACTTTTACAGGCTCACAATAAAACGTTCAAAAACGAAAGTGAAACTTTTTTCCTGTGAAATATGTTAAGGAACATCCTTTCCAGGGTAAAGACTTGTGTATAAGTTAAAATAAATGACCAAAAACAAAATTACTCCTCCACACCTTCGGCTATGTTCACAAGTAGCATTTTTTATGCCTTTTTGCACTTTTGTATTGCTTTCAACTATGACAAATGCATTCACCGTGAAATGTCATTTTAACATTTTACAACCTTATCTGGCCATGTGCTGTGTGACACATGCAAAAAGTGCTGAAAAGACAAGGGAACAGCATGGGGAAGACCCCTGGAAGCATCTCTGACTCCCAGGTCACTGTCTAAAAGTGTGCCCATCATAAGTGATCCTTACCGCATCAGAAGATGCAGACTTGCAACTATCCCCATGCAAGTTCTAGTCCCAGGGCAGTGTTCAATTGTACCTCCCCCATTCCTTGCAATACAAGCTCAAGTATGCAGCCTACCACCCACCCACCCCCAGGCTGCAATACCATACTGCTTGCTTGCTTGAACTTGAAATTGGGCCTTTTAGGCATGTGGAGGCAGAATCTGGCCACCACGTCATGGTTGTGTTGGTGGCCCGGAATCCATACTCAGTCCCCAGCCGCTCGGCGGCCGGGTGTCCATACTTGGTCCCCAGCCGCCCCGCGGCCGGGTGTCCACACACGGTCCCCAGCCGCCTGGGGGCAGCCGGGTGTCCATAAACGGTCCCCAGCCGCCCCTATTTCTCCTTGGAACATCCCCCCACACACTTTTCTTAGCCCGGCCTGCTTTAGGCAGCATTGGACGAGCCCACCAGAGAACCAGACTCCTCCGGTGGGCCCTGACTTCTCTATCGGTGGAGTTGAGAGTGCCAAGGTGAGGAGCATGATGATGATGACAGAAGTTAGCATCTGCTATGTTTTCTTTTAATGCAAGTGTAAGTGTGCAGCCTGCCACCCACCCACCCCCAGACTGCAATTCCATACTGCTAGCTTGCACTTGAAATGGGGCCTTTTAGTTTGGAGGAAGCCGAAGCTGGCCACTACCTCATGGCTGCTTCGGCAGCGAGGTATCCATACTCAGTCCCCAGCCGCCCACATTTGATCAGGTGTGCCTTATACATAAGATTAAGCGCGTATACCAAAACATTACCTGTGCCCTCCCCAGTGCATTTAGTGGGAAGGAGAGCCTATTCCGCTGTAGTGTGTGCATGCCAAACCCCTGTTCATGGTACATGCGAAGATGCCTCCCACCTTGCACCTGTCGTTGCAGACTTGCAACTATCCCCATTCAAGTCCTTGTCCCAGGGCAGTGTTCAATTGTACCTCTCCCATTCCTTGCAATGCAAGCGCAGGTATGCAGCCTGCCACCCACCCACCCCCAGGCTGCAATACCATACTGCTTGCTTGCTTGCACTTTAAATTGGGCCTTTTAGGCATGTGGAGGTGGAATCTGGCCACCACGCCATTGCTGTGTCGGCGGCCTGGTATCCATACTCAGTCCCCAGCCGCCTGATGGCCGGGTGTCCCCGCTTGCTCCCCAGCCTCCAGGGAGTGGCCGGGTGTCCATACTCGGTCCCCAGCCACCCCTATTTGTCCCGGTAACATTTCCCACACTTTTCTTAGCCTGGCCTGCTTTAGGGCAGCATTGGCCGAGCCCACCGGACTATCAGACTCCTCCGGTGGGCCCTGGCTTCTCCATCAGGGGAGTTGAGAGTTTCAAGGTGAGGAGCATGATGAGGATGATAGAAGTTAGCATCTGCTTTGTTTTGTTGTAATGCAAGCACATGTAGGTAGCAGCGGCTAGGCCTGAGGTGGTCAGCGTTTTGGCGCATATCCTATCTCCTCCGAGGATTGCTGGATGTTTTCCTGCTACTATCCAAGTTCTATGACTCCCATTAAAACAAATCTTCAGGTGATAAATGATGGATGAGGTAGTGGCAAAGGAGAAAGAGCAGGAGGAACAGGGACCATTCACATCAATATCAGGCCAGTCAACCAGATATGTCTTGTAGGATATGTTTCTGTAACAAAAGGAGCGGTTCGGCTACACAGTTATAGGGCATACAGTGAGTGCAATGCCTACCAAAATTTTCGAGCCACTCCAATGCCCCTTGGAAATGACATGGAGGTCAGAGGGCGTTAACTAAACCTTTTTTTCCATTTATAGCAACTGGGTCTCCTGTGCACTGTTGGCCTAAGCAGTGAATGGAAGGCTTTCCAAAAATTATGAGGAACTGCAATGGCCCTTACAAGAGCCATGTGTGGCACCCCAGGGGTCTGGTCACCACAGTAATAGAGATATTACGTCGGAGAGCAAGTGGGAGGTTTCCTGGTCAGGATCCCTTAAACATGCAACATCCTCCTGCCCCAATCCTGGGAGGGGAGAATTCTGCCCTTATAAACTGGATCTGGGGCGGGGTTGAGTGAGTCAGAGCACAGTCAGAGTCAGAGTGAGAGCAAGGGAAAGTAACAGCAAGGAGCTCTGTAGGAGCTAGGAGCTAAAGACCAGGGGCTGGAAGCTGAGCAGAGCTCGCCCTCGCAGAAGACAATAGTAACGGGACACAGGAGTCCGAAGCTGTGAGGACTTATATATCCAGCAGCAGAAACCAGCCGGCAGGGGATTTCAGGTCCTCTGGCCATAGAAGCCCGGAGGCTCAGTCACAAGCAAGGGACCAGCACCACCGTCGTGGAGCGGAGGCTAACAGAAGGCCCCAAGTCACTAGTCATACGGGTGAGCACTACACGGTACACTCAGGGACGTGGGCTACTTCTACCCGCTTACAGCAAGGTAGCCAGGAAGAGTGCAGACAGACGGGGAGGCCTACAACTCCACCTGGCCAGGGGAACTCCTGCTTGCTCACAGACTGACCAGGCCTCTTATGCTAGCCAGTACTCCCGGGAGGGTCTACCTTATAATCATCAGTAAAGACCCTGAACTGCACTGCAAAGACTCTGAGTCATTCCTGCTGCGCTCATGCACCATCACCCCCATCATCCACACTCACTGCCCTGAGGCTATACTCCTCCCGAGGGGAGTTATCCCATTCTATGCTGCACACACAGCATCAGCCTCAGCGGTCTGCCTCGCTGCGGTGGTACTCCCTGACCGCAATCCACGGGTGGCGCAGTCGGAGAATTAACCTCAAAACCTAAGAAAGACTGCCACTGGTTTGACCAGCCAGAGCCAAGGGACCGGGTCACCGCCACTGAGACTACAGATCCCAGAGACCCGGCACCGGGTATCCCACACACATGTACACACGGCCCAGGGGGTGCGTCACATGCAGTACAGCATATTACAAACATAAGTCCCATTATTGGGGAGTGGGTGTCCCATGGTATTTGCTTATGCTTTCCAAGCAAAAGCTGCCAAAAATTAGGACGGAGCAACTTGCAATGCCCTTTACAAGAGCCATGCAGTACAGCATATTACAAACATAAGTCCCATTATTGGGGAGTGGGTGTCCCATAGTATTTGCTTATGCTTTCCCAGCAAAAGCTGCCAAAAATTAGGACGGAGCAACTTGCAATGCCCCTTACAAGAGCCATGCAGTACAGCATATTACAAACATAAGTCCCATTATTGGGGAGTGGGTGTCCCATAGCATTTGCTTATGCTTTCCAAGCAAAAGCTGCCAAAAATTAGGATGGAGCAACTTGCAATGCCCCTTACAAGAGCCATGCAGTACAGCATATTACAAACATAAGTCCCATTATTTGGGAGTGGGTGTCCCATAGTATTTGCTTATGCTTTCCCAGCAAAAGCTGCCAAAAATTAGGATGGAGCAACTTGCAATGCCCCTTACAAGAGCCATGCAGTACAGCATATTACAAACATAAGTCCCATTATTGGGGAGTGGGTGTCCCATAGTATTTGCTTATGCCTTGCAAGCAAAAGCTGCCAAAAATAAGGACAGAGGAACTTGCAATGCTGGCACCCTGGTTGTATAGTGGTGGTGGAGGCTGAGGATAAGGAGAAGAAGATTAAAAAGCCGAAACGAGGAAGCGTATACCCATGTGAGGGTGTGAAGCGGTGCATGTGAATACACCTCCCGAAATAACACAGAGGATTTGACTTTATGTTACTCTGCTGTCATTTGGTGGTGATGAGAAGTCTGGCCCAATCCAGCCCTTGTTCATTTTGATAAGGGTCAGCTTGTCAGCATTGTCAGTTGACAGGCGAGTGCGCTTATCAGTTATAATTCCCCCAGCGGCACTAAAAACAGGCTCCGATAACACGCTAGCGTCAGGGCAGGCCAGGACCTCCAAGGCGTACAGAGCGAGTTCATTCCAAGTGTCCAGCTTGGATACCCAATAATTAAAAGGCACAGAGGAATCACGGAGGACGCTGGTACGATCGGCAAGGTACTCCCTCACCATCTTTTGAAACTTTCCACTCCTTGTGAGAGTACCCCGCGCCTCAGGGCCTGTAAGCTGGGCGGGTGTCAGAAAACTGTCCCAGAACGTTGACAGTGTTCCCCTGCCTCTGCTGGATTGGCGTTGCATCTCTCTCGCCTGTACGCCTTGGTTGGGCAACGAACTGTGACCTCTGCCGCCAGCGTGTTCAGATGGGAATTTTTTTAAGAGTTCTGCAGCAAGGACCTTCTGGTATTGCCCCATTTTTGTAGACCTCTCCACCTCAGGAATAAGAGAGTGAAAGTTCTCCTTGTAGCGGGGGTCTACATGTGTCACCAACCAGTAATGACTGTCACCCAACATTTTGACAATGTGAGGGTCACGGTTAAGGCAGCGTAACAAAAAGTCAGCCATGCGTGAGAGACTGGTAACGGGCAAGATTTCCATGTCCTCACCAAGATGACGACTGACCATGCTCTCCTCCTCCTCCTCCTCTTCCTCCTCCCCCCTGTCCTCAGGCCACCCACGCTGAACCGACGGTATGACACTTGTACAGGTACTACCGTCTACAACGCATGATAGCAGCTCCTGTTCTTCCTCCTCCTCCTCCTCCTCCTCTCCCTCATTGTCCCCCAATGCACATTGGGATGAGATGATTCTGGGCTGCGTGTAATCGCCCGCTACGGCTTCTTGATCCATCTCATCATATTCTGGCTGCAATGCCTCCTCTTTAATTCTCTGCAGAGAGCGTTGCAAAAGACAGACAAGTGGGATGCTGACACTAATGATGGCGTCATCGCCACTCACCATCTTGGTGGCCTCCTCAAAGTTTGTCAGGATGGTACATATGTCAGACATCCAGGTCCACTCCTGAGGTCTTATGTGTGGAGTCTGACCTGAATATCGACGGCCTTGTTGCAGCTGGTACTCCACAACTGCTCTCTTCTGCTCACAAATCCTTTGCAACATGTGGAGGGTAGAGTTCCAACATGTGGGGACATCACACACCAGTCGGTGTGCGGAAGCTGCAAACGCTGCTGCAACACAGCAAGGGTGGCGGAAGCTGTAGCCGACTTGCGAAAATGAGCTGACAGGCGGCGTACTTTCACGAGCAGATCTGGCAACTCGGGGTACAATTTAAGAAACCGCTGAACCACGAGGTTAAGCACATGAGCCAGGCATGGTACGTGTGTGATCTCAACTCGCCTCAGAGCCGCCACCAGGTTACGGCCATTGTCACACACAACCATGCCGGGATGTAGGTTCAGCGGTCTCAGCCACCGATCTGCCTGCTCTTTCACAGCTGTCCACAACTCACAAGCAATGTGAGGTTTATCACCTAAGCTTATGAGTTTCAGCACAGCCTGTTGCTGCTTGGCGGAGGCAGTACTGCAATTCTTCCAGCTTGTAACTGATGTGGTGATATCTGAGATGGAGGCTGAACATGAGGAGGAGGAGGAGGAGGATGCGCAGGAGCTGTACACTGTGGGGGCAACTCTGACTGACATAGGGCCCGCAATCCTCGGTGTGGGGAGGATGTGTTCCGTCCCAAGGTCCGACTGGGTCCCGGCTTCCACTATGTTTACCCAGTGTGCCGTCAGAGAGATGTACCGTCCCTGGCCACAAGCACTTGTCCACGTGTCCGTTGTCAGGTGGACTCTCCCAGTAACTGCATTGTTGAGGGCACGGCAGATGCTTTGGGACACATGCTTGTGTAGTGCGGGGATAGCACACCGGGCAAAAAAGTGTCAGCTGGGGACCGAGTACCGAGGGATGGCCTCCGCCATAAGATTGCGGAAGGATTCCGTCTCCACCAGCCTAAAAGGCAGCATTTACAATGCAAGCAGTCGTGAAATGTGCGAATTTAGGACTGTGGCCTGTGGGGTGTTAGCTGCGAATTTCGGCTTTCGTTCAAAGGTCTGGGATATGGACAATTGAACGCTGCGGTGGGACGTGGACGTGGACGTTGATGCTGTTTCTTGAGAAACTGCCATAACAAGTGAAGACTGAGAGGAGGGGGCATCTTTACATGCAGTATGGACAGGGGATTGCCTTGCACACACAACAGGGGGTTCTATTGCACGCACAACAGTGGAAGAAGCAGTGGTGACACCCGCTGACACTGGTCGTGGACCCTGGGTTTCGCCCCACAAAGTCGGGTGCTTTGCTGCCATGTGCCTGGTCATGCTGGTGGTGGTCATGCTGGTAGTTTTGTCACCCCTGCTGATGCTGGCATGGCAGGTGGAACATGTGGCCTTTTTGGGGTTATCAGCAGAGTCTTTAAAAAAATTCCAGACTCTGGAAGACCTACCGCTTGTACTGGCAACGTCCCTTGTGTTGGTGTTACGGGGAACGGTTGCCTGCCTTCTGTCTGCGGCCACCACACTGCTTCTTCCTGCCTGTTGGGGTACTCTGCCTCCCTCCCCCTGTGTGCTGCTGGCCTCACTCTGCATGTCCTCCTTCCACGTTGGGTCAGTTACTAGATCATCCACCACCTCCTCCTCTTCCACTTGCGCACCACGATCCTCCTCCTCACTTCCTGGCAATTGTGTCTCGTCATCGTCCACCTCTTGTGACAGATTGCCAACGTCAACTTCCTGTGGCCGTGGCTGTTCAAATATTTGGGCATCGCAACATGGGATCTCCTCTTCCAACACTTCAAGCGTATCAGGCCAGGGGCCCAAATATGGAAATGGACCAGTGAACAGCTCTTCAGAGTGTCCAAGTGTGGGATCACTTGCTGTCTGACGACACTTGGCATGGTGGGAGGAAGGAGCATCAGGGTGAGGAGGAGTATGCGGTCGAGATTCACGGCTACTAAGAGTTGACCGTGTGGAAGACAGACCGGAGGTGGTGGTGCCCAGGTAACTGGAAGTATTATCTGCTATCCAATTAATAACCTGTTCACACTGATCAGTTCTCAATACTGGTGTTGTTCTGTGCTTCCCTAGTAATTCGGTCAAGAAGTGGGAGCGAGAAGATGTGGCTGTTGGTTGTGGCACATTTTCACCTTGGTCACGGCCCCGTCCTCTGCACGAACCATCACCAGAACGTCCACTTCCACATCCCTTGCCACGCGCCTTGCCCATTGTAAATGAAGTAAAATAGCTTACACTTGCACTATCAATGGAAAAAGGGTAATAAAGAGTAGATTAGAACCGTGGAAGAGGAAAACCACAGTTATTGTTTACTGGGCTATACCACACTTTTTTAAATAGAGATATTTGCGGCTGAACAGTGAGCGACACACTCAAACTGCTTTTTTTTTAGATACCAAAGGCCCAAAACTGGATAGTACAGCAATTTGACCTGTGGAACTGAGAAACCACACTGGGATGTCGGGCCTACACAAGACTATTTTCAACAGATATATTTTTGTGTCACAACAGTCAGGAGACACTACTGTTTTTCTTTACGGAAAAAACTACCAAAAGCTGAATAATAGAGATTTCTTACCGTGGGATGGCAAAACCACAGTTATTGTTTACTGGGGTATACCACACTTTTTTAAATAGAGATATTTGCGGCTGATCAGTGAGCGACACACTCAAACTGCTTTTTTTTTAGATACCAAAGGCCCAAAACTGGATAGTACAGCAATTTGACCTGTGGAACTGCGAAACCACACTGGGATGTCGGGCCTACACAAGACTATTTTCAACAGATATATTTTTGTGTCACAACAGTCAGGAGACACTACTGTTTTTCTTTACGGAAAAAACTACCAAAACCTGAGTAATAGAGATTTTTTACCGTGGGATGGCAAAACCACAGTTATTGTTTACTGGGGTATACCACACTTTTTTAAATAGAGATATTTGCGGCTGAACAGTGAGCGACACACTCAAACTGCTTTTTTTTTAGATACCAAAGGCCCAAAACTGGATAGTACAGCAATTTGACCCGTGGAACTGCGAAACCACACTGGGATGTCGGGCCTACACAAGACTATTTTCAACAGATATATTTTTGTGTCACAACAGTCAGGAGACACTACTGTTTTTCTTTACGGAAAAAACTACCAAAAGCTGAATAATAGAGATTTTTTACCGTGGGATGGCAAAACCACAGTTATTGTTTACTGGGGTATACCACGATTTTTTAAATAGAGATATTTGCAGCTGAACAGAGAGCGACACACTCAAACTGCTTTTTTTTAGATAACAAAGGCCCAAATCTGGATAGTACAGCGATTTGACCCGTGGAACTGCGAAACCACACTGGGATGTCGGGCCTACACAAGACTATTTTCAACAGATATATTTTTGTGTCACAACAGTCAGGAGACACTACTGTTTTTCTTTACGGAAAAAACTACCAAAAGCTGAATAATAGAGATTTTTTACCGTGGGATGGCAAAATCACAGTTATTGTTTACTGGGGTATACCACACTTTTTTAAATAGAGATATTTGTGGCTGAACAGTGACCGACACACTCAAACTGCTTTTTTTTTAGATACCAAAGGCCCAAAACTGGATAGTACAGCGATTTGACCCGTGGAACTGCGAAACCACACTGGGATGTCGGGCCTGCACAAGACTATTTTCAACAGATATATTTTTGTATCACAACAGTCAGGAGACACTACTGTTTTTCTTTACGGTAAAAACTACCAAAAGCTGAATAACAGAGATTTTTTACCGTGGGATGGCAAAACCACAATAATTGTTTACTAGGGTATACCACACTTTTTTAAATAGAGATATTTGCGGCTGAACAGTGAGCGACACACTCAAACTGCTTTTTTTAGATACCAAAGGCCCAAAACTGGATAGTACAGCAATTTGACCCGTGGAACTGCGAAACCACACTGGGATGTCGGGCCTACACAAGACTATTTTCAATAGATATATTTTTGTGTCACAACAGTCACGAGACACTACTGTTTTTCTTTACGGAAAAAACTACCAAAAGCTGAATAATAGAGATTTTTTACTGTGGGATGGCAAAATCACAGTTATTGTTTACTGGGGTATACCACGCTTTTTTAAATAGAGATATTTGCGGCTGAACAGTGAGCGACACACTCAAACTGCTTTTTTTTTAGATACCAAAGGCCCAAAACTGGATAGTACAGCGATTTGACCCGTGGAACTGCGAAACCACACTGGGATGTCGGGCCTACACAAGACTATTTTCAATAGATATATTTTTGTGTCACAACAGTCAGGAGACACTACTGTTTTTCTTTATGGTAAAAACTACCAAAAGCTGAATAATAGAGATTTTTTACCGTGGGATGGCAAAATCACAGTTATTGTTTACTGGGGTATACCACGCTTTTTTAAATAGAGATATTTGCGGCTGAACAGTGAGCGACACACTCAAACTGCTTTTTTTTTAGATACCAAAGGCCCAAAACTGGATAGTACAGCGATTTGACCCGTGGAACTGCGAAACCACACTGGGATGTCGGGCCTACACAAGACTATTTTCAACAGATATAATTTTGTGTCACAACAGTCAGGAGACACTACTGTTTTTCTTTACGCAAAAAACTAATAAAAGCTGAATAATAGAGATTTTTTACCGTGGGATGGCAAAACCACGGTTATTGTTTACTGGGGTATACCACACTTTTTTAAATAGAGATATTTGCGGCTGAACAGTGAGCGACACACTCAAACTGCTTTTTTTTAGATACCAAAGGCCCAAAACTGGATAGTACAGCGATTTGACCAGTGGAACAGCGAAACCACACTGGGATGTCGGGCCTACACAAGACTATTTTCAACAGATATATTTTTGTGTCACAACAGTCAGGAGACACTACTGTTTTTCTTTACGAAAAAAACTACCAAAACCTGAATAATAGAGATTTTTTACCGTGGGATGGCAAAATCACAGTTATTGTTTACTGGGGTATACCACACTTTTTTAAATAGAGATATTTGCGGCTGAACAGTGAGCGACACACTCAAACTTCTTTTTTTTAGATACCAAAGGCCTAAAACTGGATAGTACAGCGATTTGACCCGTGGAACTGCGAAACCACACTGGGATGTTGGGCCTACACAAGACTATTTTCAACAGATATATTTTTGTGTCACAACAGTCAGGAGACACTACTGTTTTTCTTTATGGTAAAAACTACCAAAAGCTGAATAATAGAGATTTTTTACCGTGGGATGGCAAAATCACAGTTATTGTTTACTGGGGTATACCACGCTTTTTTAAATAGAGATATTTGCGGCTGAACAGTGAGCGACACACTCAAACTGCTTTTTTTTTAGATACCAAAGGCCCAAAACTGGATAGTACAGCGATTTGACCCGTGGAACTGCGAAACCACACTGGGATGTCGGGCCTACACAAGACTATTTTCAACAGATATAATTTTGTGTCACAACAGTCAGGAGACACTACTGTTTTTCTTTACGCAAAAAACTAATAAAAGCTGAATAATAGAGATTTTTTACCGTGGGATGGCAAAACCACGGTTATTGTTTACTGGGGTATACCACACTTTTTTAAATAGAGATATTTGCGGCTGAACAGTGAGCGACACACTCAAACTGCTTTTTTTTAGATACCAAAGGCCCAAAACTGGATAGTACAGCGATTTGACCAGTGGAACAGCGAAACCACACTGGGATGTCGGGCCTACACAAGACTATTTTCAACAGATATATTTTTGTGTCACAACAGTCAGGAGACACTACTGTTTTTCTTTACGAAAAAAACTACCAAAACCTGAATAATAGAGATTTTTTACCGTGGGATGGCAAAATCACAGTTATTGTTTACTGGGGTATACCACACTTTTTTAAATAGAGATATTTGCGGCTGAACAGTGAGCGACACACTCAAACTTCTTTTTTTTAGATACCAAAGGCCCAAAACTGGATAGTACAGCGATTTGACCCGTGGAACTGCGAAACCACACTGGGATGTTGGGCCTACACAAGACTATTTTCAACAGATATATTTTTGTGTCACAACAGTCAGGAGACACTACTGTTTTTCTTTACGGAAAAAACTACCAAAACCTGAATAATAGAGATTTTTTACCGTGGGATGGCAAAACCACAGTTATTGTTTACTGGGGTATACCACACTTTTTTAAATAGAGATATTTGCGGCTGAACAGTGAGCAACACACTCAAACTGTTTTTTTTTAGATACAAATGGCCCAAAATGGATAATACAGAGGTTTGAGTGATGTTCGGGCGAGTACCGAGCAGTGTCGAGCATGTTCGCTCAACACTAATTATTACTATTGTTGAGCGAACATGCTCGACACTGCTCGGTACTTGCCCGAGCATCACGGTACTCGGGATGTTCGGCGAGCACCGAGCATTTCTGGGTTACTCGGGCGGGAGCTCGGCTCTCCGCCCTGCATGTTTGGCGCTCTTTACAGAGCCAATGAACATGCAGGGATTGCCAGCCAGTCACTGTAATGCCGCAGCCATGTTGTTTGTGGCCATTACAGTGATTGGCTGGCCGCACAGCGTCACCTCGAGTATTTAAAACCGGGCGCCGCCATCTTGGACACAGTCGCTCCGGATCAGACAGTGTAGGGACAGCGCTGCTGATTTAGGGAGAGATATTGTTATGATCTGCTACCAAAGCTAAGGAAAGAGAGGAGATCTGTCCCTACTATAGGACTCAGCTGAATCCCTACGATGTAACAGGGAACCTGATCCTGCGATCAGACCTGCTAAAGTCCTAATCTAGTCTGTACGGAGACCTATAGATGTGGGGAGGGAATCCCTACAAGTACTAAGGACTGGGAGGAATATGGGACACCTCCTAACAGAAATAGTAGCAGACAGATGAACAAACAAAATAGATAGAACATAGAGGTCCGTAGACCAAGCAAACTAACAGAGTTAGATACAGAGCACCGGCTAGCTAGAAAGTAGATATACAATGAAGTCCAGCAAAGCCAGAAGGGCGGAGCAGGACTAAATAGGCCAACAAGGTCATGTGACCAGCAAAGGAAAAAAAAACTAACAGCAAGGTTCTAACAGTACCCCCCCTTCTAAGAGGATCCTCCGGATCCCCTAGGACCAGGCTTATCAGGAAATCTCCTGTGAAACGCTCTGATAAGTCTGGACGCGGAAACATCATCTGACCTCACCCAAGAGTTATCCTCGGGTCCGAAACCTTTCCAGGCCACAAGATACTGCAAACTACCTCTATACCGTCTAGAGTCAAGGATGCGAGAAATTTCATATTCCCCGTCCTCCACCACCGGAGGAACAGAGGCAGAGGCGTCACCATCCGACACAACAGCTTTTTTTAACAGAGAGACATGAAAGACCGGATTAATTCTCCAGGAGGTAGGAACCTCTAACCTAACAGCAGATTGGTTGACAACCTGAAGCACCTTAAAGGGCCCTACAAACTTGGGACCCAATTTCTTAGAAGGAATCCTCAACCGCAGATTCCTAGAGGACAACCAAACCATGTCACCAACAGCGAACAAAACCTCCTGTCGTTTCCTATCAAAGTAGTCTTTAGATTTTCTGTTGGCCTCCTGAAGATTACCACGCACATCCGTCCAAACTCTTTCCAAATCACCGGAAAAATTCTCCTCCTCAGGCACGGCAGATCCCAACTTGGAGAACGACCCAAACGACGGATGTCTCCCAGAACAACAAAAAAAAAGGCGAACAACCAGCAGAAGATGTATGATTGTTCAGAGCAAATTCGGCAAGTGGCAGAAACTCAGACCACCCCTCTTGATTGTCTGCCACAAAACAACGCAAGAACTGCTCAACATCCTGGTTTTTCCTTTCTGTCTGGCCATTAGATTCAGGATGATATCCGGACGAAAACGACAAATGAATTCCCAACCTGTCACAAAAGGCACGCCAAAAAGGAGCCACGAACTGAGGACCCCTATCAGAAACAATGTCAGTAGGAACGCCATGAAGTCTGACAATTTCCTTGACAAAGGCCCTAGCGAGAGTTTTAGCGCAGGGCAGTTTGACGAAGGGAACCAAGTGACACATCTTGCTAAAACGGTCCACGACCACCCAGATGACAGTAAAACCCTCAGAGGGGGGAAGGTCAGTTATAAAGTCCATAGCCAAATGTGTCCAAGGAGCACTGGGGACCTCCAAAGGACAAAGCAACCCCGCAGCAGGAGTATGTGAGGACTTAGATCTAGCACATATAGCACATTGGCGCACCCACTTAATGACTTCCTTCTGCCATCCAGGCCACCAAAAACTGTGACCCACCAGTCTCTTGGTCTCAGAGATTCCGTGATGACCTGCCAACCGAGATTCGTGACACTCAACAAACAAATCTCTCCTAAAGGTCCCAGGCACAAACAACCTCCCATGAGGAGTGTTAGATGGGGCATTCTCCTGAGCTTTAAGAATCTCATCTTCCAAAACGGAGTCTAAAGCAGCTATCACAACACCTTCTTGTAAAATGTTTTCCTCTTTCTCAGCACCGACTATGGGAGAAAAACTGCGAGACAAGGCATCCACCTTAACATTCTTAGTACCAGGGATGTAAGTAACGGAGAAATTAAACCGCGAGAAAAACAGTGCCCACCTAGCCTGACGGGCATTCAGGCGCTTGGCAGCATCAAGATATATCAGATTTTTATGATCCGTAAGAACCTGAACGGGAAATTCCGCACCTTCCAAGAAGTGGCGCCAGTGTTCAAATGCGAGTTTAATAGCCAATAATTCCCGATTACCAATATCGTAATTCAATTCAGTCTCCGAAAATTTTTTTGAAAAAAAGGCACAGGGATGTAATCCATCCCCGTTATCCTGAGACAATACTGCGCCAACCCCCACAGAGGAAGCATCAACCTCAACCAAAAACGGCCTAGTAACATCAGGCTGCATAAGGATGGGAGCAGAGGTGAACCTCTCCTTGAGATACACAAAAGCTTCAATGGCCTCAGAAGACCACTGAACCGCATCAGCACCTTTCCTGGTGAGATCAGTCAGAGGTTTGACAATACTAGAAAAATTTTTTATGAACTTTCTATAGTAATTGGCGAAACCCAAAAACCTCTGTATCGATTTCAAACCAATAGGCCTAGGCCATTCCTGCACAGCCTGAACCTTAACCGGATCCATCTCAAAACCTTTGCTGGAGATAATGTAGCCCAAAAAACTAATTCTCTGTACAGCGAACTCACATTTCTCCAGCTTAGCAAAAAGCGAATTGTCCATTAATAACTGTAATACCTCACGCACGCTCCGCCAATGAGACTCCAGATCTGGCGAATAAATCAAAATGTCATCCAAATACACAACCACATTTTTACCGATCAAAGGTCTAAGGATGTCATTAATCAGATTCTGAAAAAATGCAGGAGCATTAGTAAGACCAAAAGGCATAACCAGATTCTCAAAATGACCCACAGGAGTGTTAAAAGCAGTCTTCCATTCATCACCCTCCTTCATGCGCAACAGATTGTATGCCCCCTTAAGGTCAATTTTAGAGAACCACTTGGCCCCCAATAACTGGTTAAACAGATCAGGAATCAATGGCAGTGGGTAAGGATTGCGTACCGTAATTTTGTTAATCTTACGAAAATCCAGACAAGGACGTAAACCGCCGTCCTTTTTTTTTACAAAAAAAAATCCAACCGCCACAGGAGACTTAGAGGGCCTAATGTGACCGGCGGCCAAGCTTGTCTGTATGTATTCCTCCAAAGCCTTCCTCTCAGGAATAGTAAGGTTAAATAAACGACTCTTAGGAAGAGTCGCTCCAGGGACAAATTCAATAGAACAATCATAGTCTCTATGGGGAGGCAAAACCTGCGATTCTTTCTCAGAAAAAACTCTCCAAAAATCCTGAATAGGAACAGGCAATTCTCCCCTATCCAAAGCTGCAATACGCCCGTTACAACACTTGTCATAACATTTATGGCTCCAGGATTTAATTTCACTGGTAGACCAATCCAGTACAGGATTGTGAAATTTTAACCAGGGCAAACCCAATATTACTGGAGAAGGCAAGTTATTCAACACTACCAAATCCAATTTCTCATGGTGAACACCATTAATAGTGAGAGGAAATTCACTGACCTTGAGAGTAATATTCTTCAAAGGGGAGCCATCCACAGAAACCACAGCAATGGGGGATGATAAAGGTTCAGGTTTTAAATTGAGTTTTTCCACGAATCCCCCATCAATTACATTCAGTGTAGACCCGCAATCAACAAACACCCGAAATTCCATCAATTTTTTCTGAGCAATCGTGGAAGCAGCTAAAAATACACCCTTGGAATTTAAACAGGCAATACGGGCGTGACTGACCATTTTTTTTTCTTTCTTCATACGAAGCTCACAGCCTTTAATCAAATGACCAGATTTTCCGCAATAGAAACACAAGCCTTTCGAAAAACGACGGTCTTTTTCTTGAGAGCGAGGTGCCACCGATCCAATCTCCATCGGTTCACCACTGTTAGTACACACATTATCATAACCAGAAACTGACATAGCAGAGGATTTGCTCTCATTAACCCTAGCACGCAGTCTTCTATCCACCCGTATAGCTAATTGCATAGCCTGTTGCAAATCCTCAGGTGTAGGATAAGCAATTAGCAGGTCTTTAACCCTTTCACTGAGCCCAGCAAGAAATAGACTTTTCAGAGCAGAATCGTTCCACCCTGTTTGAGTGGACCAACGACGAAAATGTGTACAATATTTTTCCACATTACCCGATCCTTGTTTTAAACGTCTCAACTCAGTCTCAGCTGATGCGACACGGTCAGGATCATCATATAATAGTCCCAAAGCAGAAAAAAAACTATCCACTGATCTGAAGCATGAATCACTAGGTTGCAAAGAAAAGGCCCACTCCTGAGGCTCTTTGCGCAATAGTGACATTATGAACCCTACGCGCTGGGATTCATCCCCAGAGGACTTAGGTCTCAAACGAAAATACAATAAGCAAGCATTTTTAAATGAAAAAAAATTCTCGGTGTTCACCAAAAAATAAATCCGGCAAACATACCTTAGGCTCCAAGAAATGTGCTCCAGGACAGTTACTCACGTGCTGACGGAGCTCGGCCACCTCCAGAGAGAGTCCCTGCAGGCGATGAGCCAAATCCTGAACCGACACCATGATGGAACAGAAAAATCTTTCCTTAGAGAATTTGCTGGCTGGACTTACTGTTATGATCTGCTACCAAAGCTAAGGAAAGAGAGGAGATCTGTCCCTACTATAGGACTCAGCTGAATCCCTACGATGTAACAGGGAACCTGATCCTGCGATCAGACCTGCTAAAGTCCTAATCTAGTCTGTACGGAGACCTATAGATGTGGGGAGGGAATCCCTACAAGTACTAAGGACTGGGAGGAATATGGGACACCTCCTAACAGAAATAGTAGCAGACAGACGAACAAACAAAATAGATAGAACATAGAGGTCCGTAGACCAAGCAAACTAACAGAGTTAGATACAGAGCACAGGCTAGCTAGAAAGTAGATATACAATGAAGTCCAGCAAAGCCAGAAGGGCGGAGCAGGACTAAATAGGCCAACAAGGTCATGTGACCAGCAAAGGAAAAAAAACCTAACAGCAAGGTTCTAACAGATATATCCTGCAAAATAGTTAGTGTAGGGTCTGTAAAGGCTGCCAGATCAAACAAACAGTCCTTCTCAGGACTAATATCCATCCCAGGTATATCAGGCAGGCAGGCAGGCAGGCTGTATAGGAGACGCAGTGGTTATACCAGCAAACGCTGCATAACAGTCTTGTGTACTGCTCCTGTTGCTGAAATTGCTGGACTTAGCTCCAGGTCCCGGGGGCCAGGAAAAATCCTTTTTTTTAATCTAAATCCTCTTTTTTTTTTCCTCCTTCACAATTTACAAATAGCCATCTTATTAACCTTTTGGTGCCCCCGCCCAAAAAAGTGTGCCTATGATTTTTCAGACACAAATATATCTGTTGAAAATAGTCTGGTGTAGTGTGGTTTTGCAGTTCTATGTGACATTTGTGTAGCGCCGGCGTCCCTGCCCTCTGCTAGGCAGGGACGCTGTTCCCCTCACCTCTCTGCTCCGTGCCCGGCGTCCTCCTCCCGCTCTGCTGGCAGCGCGCGCTCCTTCCCGGCCACTGTGCTTAGGGCGCGCGCGCTCTCCCTCCCTCTTAAAGGGGCCGCGCGCGCCGTCCTAAGGAGTCCCCGGCCAATGGCCGGAGGACTTCACCATATATAAGGCACCTCCTCCAAAATGGAGGTGCCCGAGCAATGTTGTTGCACTGTTCACTACTCTGCTTCAGCCCTCAGGTCCCGTTGCCAGTTACCTGCCAGATACCTGCCAGATTCCTGCCAGCTTGCTTATCTGCTACCTGCCTGCTAGTCTGAGGTCCGACGGTCTGCCTTACTATTCCTGTCAGTCTGTCTAAGGACCAGCCTGTCCGCTCACCTGGGAGCGCACTTCAGCCACCTGCCTGCTTGCCTGAGGTCCGACGGTCTGCCTTCCAACTCCTGTCAGTCTGTCTATGGACCAGCTTGCCCGCTCACCTGGGAGCACACATCTGCTACCTGCCTGCTAGCCTACCTGGAGGCTCCGCCGTCACGTGCTGTGACCACCTGCCTGTCCAGTGACTCCTGCCCGCTCACCTGGGAGCGCTCATCTGCTGCCTGTCTGCTAGCCTACCTGGAGGCTCTGCCGTCACGTGCTGTGACCACCCGCCTGTCCAGAGACTTCTGCCCGCTCACCTGGGAGCGCTCATCTGCCGCCTGTCTGTTGGTCTTCCTGGAGGCTCCGCCGTCACATGCTGTGACCACCCGTTCATCCAGAGACTCTCGCCTGCTCACCTGGGAGCTCACGTCTATCATCAGCCACCACAGGTCGTACCAACCCTTTACCCAAAGACTGCCCCGGTCACTTGCCGTGACCATCTGCCCGTTCATTCAGAGACTGCCCCGGTCACTTGCCGTGACCATCTGCCCGTTCATTCAGAGACTGCCCCGGTCACTTGCCGTGACCATCTGCCCGTTCATTCAGAGACTGCCCCGGTCACTTGCCGTGACCTTCTGCCCGTTCATCCAGAGACTGCCCCGGTCACTTGACGTGACCTCCAGCCCGTTCACTCAGAGACTGTCCCGGTCACCTGCTGTGACTTCTTGCCCGTCTTCCCTGGTCGCCACCCGCTCCCTTACAAGGACCGCCCCCTTGTATAGTAGCTCAGAGGTTCCGCCTCCCAGACCCGTTACAGTTTGCTCGGGCCATGGAACCCGGTGGCACCCAAGCTCCCTCGCTCTCGGACCTGTGTCATGAACTGTCCCGTCAAAGGTCCCAACAGGAGTCCATCCTGGGTCACCTGCGGAATGTCAATACTCGCCTGGACACTCTGACTGCTCCACCAGCAACCTCCGCCAGTGCCATGTCTCGCAATTCGGCAGCTCCGCTGCCCACTAATACCATGGTATCCTACCCCTGACCCCGGCTTTCTGCACCTCCTCGCTTCGGAGGCGACTCCGCCCAGGCTCGGGGCTTCATAAATCAGTGCACCCTGCACTTTGAACTATTGTCCCACCAGTTTAACTCCGACCGAGCCAAAATTGCATTCATCATGTCCCATCTCACCGGGGAGGCCCTGGCCTGGCTAAATCCTCTATGGGAGAGAGGAGACCCCCTGGTGTCCAACTTGCCTGCTTTTCTCACGGCTTTCCGGAAAGTCTTCGACGAACCCGGACGGAAGACCTCATCCGCATCATCACTGCTACGCCTCCGTCAGGGAAGTCTCACCGTGGGCCAATATGCCATACGGTTCCGTACCCTTGCCTCGGAGCTGGCCTGGGATAACGACGCTCTGGTATCCGTCTTCTGGGAAGGTCTGTCCGGCCGTATTAAAGATGAACTTGCCGGTCGGGACATCCCTACCACTCTCGATGACCTAATAACTCTTGCCACCCGGATTGACCTACGGTTCCAGGAGCGTGCCAAAGAGGTCACCCGTGAGAGGAGGTTACCACGTCTAGCTCCTACTTTTCAGAAACCCGTCACTCCCTCCGTCTCTACCCAGGTACACTCTCCTGAGCCTATGCAGGTCGACCAGACCAAGATGGTCAAAACCCGTCAGGACTTACGCCGTGCCGAGGGGAGCTGCTTCTACTGTGGCAGTAAGGAGCACCGGATACGTACCTGCCCGGAGAGGTCGGGAAACGCCTGTGTCTAGGTTCACTCAGAGAGGTCGACCTAGACAAGAATAAATCCTCTCCATCTCTGCTGTTGTCAGTCTCAATCGTCTGCGGGGAGAACCGTTATTTCGAACTAGCCCAACTTGACTCTGGAGCAGCCGGGAATCTTATTTCACAGTCCCTGGTAGAGAAATACCGCATCCCCACCAAACCTCTGGCTGTACCCTTGTCTGTTGCTGCCGTGGATGGGGGTCTCTTACCACGCCCCATCCAACTCATCACCGAATCCATTACTCTGCAGGTGGGAATGCTGCATTCTGAGAGTATCTCCTTTCATGTTCTGCTTGGACTCTCCCACGCCCTCTTGCTAGGCCTACCTTGGCTCCAGAGACATGCACCCGTGCTTGACTGGCAGACCGGAGAAGTCCTTCGCTGGGGACAGAACTGCCATAAGACCTGTCTGGTTCCCGTCCATCCCGTCCGTCCTTCTCCTACCCCAGCTAATCTACCTGGACTTCCGATTCCTTATTGGTCTTATGCTGATGTCTTTAATAAAAAGGAAGCAGAGACACTACCCCCTCATAGACCATACGACTGCCCTATCGACCTGCTACCTGGTACTACTCCTCCCCGTGGGCGTATTTATCCATTATCCGCTGCTGAGACCCGGTCGATGTCCGAATATATTGAGGAGAATCTGGCCAGGGGATTCATCCGGAAATCTACCTTCCCGGCGGGAGCAGGCTTCTTTTTCGTCAAAAAGAAGGACGGCTCTCTCCGTCCCTGTATAGACTATAGAGGCCTTAACCAGATCACGGTGAAGAATAAGTACCCCCTTCCGCTCATTCCGGAGTTATTTGATCGTCTGAGGGGGGCTAGAATCTTCACCAAACTGGACCTCCGTGGGGCGTACAACCTGGTTCGTATCCGTCAGGGGGATGAATGGAAGACGGCATTCAACACCCGGGACGGCCACTATGAATATCTGGTAATGCCCTTTGGTCTCTGTAACGCTCCTGCCGTCTTTCAAGAGTTGGTCAATGACATCTTCCGGGACCTTCTCTACTCCTGCGTAGTGGTGTACCTGGACGACATCTTGGTCTTCTCTCCAGATCTCCAGACTCACCGGAGGGACGTTCGTCAGGTCCTGCTCAGGCTCAGGCAGAATCACCTCTTCGCTAAATACGAGAAGTGCCTCTTTGAGCAGACCTCGCTTCCGTTTTTGGGCTACATTACTTCTCAGACCGGCCTACGAATGGATCCAGAGAAACTGTCTGCCATCGAGAAATGGCCTCGACCGGAGGGGTTGAAGGCCATTCAGCGATTCCTGGGCTTCGCTAACTACTACCGCCTCTTCATACCACACTTCTCTTCCCAGACTGCCCCAATTTCCGCGCTCACCCGTAAGGGTACTAATCCCAAAGAGTGGCCGCCCGAAGCAGAGGAGGCCTTTCTTTCCCTAAAACAGGCCTTCTCTTCCGCCCCGGTGCTGCATCGCCCGGACGGCAACAAGCAGTTCTTCCTGGAAGTTGACGCCTCCTCCTCTGGAGCCGGAGCGGTACTTACTCAAAAATCATCTTCCGGGAGAATGGTAACTTGTGGCTTCTTCTCCAAACTCTTCTCCTCTTCTGAGCGCAACTATTCCATAGGAGACCGAGAGTTATTGGCCATCAAGCTGGCGTTGGAGGAGTGGCGTTACCTACTCGAGGGGGCTCTTCACCCGGTAATAATTTACACTGACCACAAGAACTTGGCTTACCTCCAGCATGCCCAGAGACTTAACCCGCGCCAAGCCCGGTGGTCCTTGTTTTTTGCTCGCTTTGATTTTGTTCTTCATTTTCGCCCGGCTGCCAAAAACGTCAAAGCAGACGCCTTGTCCCGATCCTTTCTGGTGTCCGATCTCGAGGAAGAACCTAAACATATCATCGATCCCGCCAGAGTAATGCAGGTGGCTCCCGTGAGTCTAAATCGTCTCCCTCCCGGTAAGACGTTTGTTTCAGTACCTGATCGGAAGAAGATCCTACACTGGGGCCATTCGTCTAAACTAGCTGGCCACGCCGGTCAGAAAAAGACCCTCCAGCTTATTGCCCGGCACTACTGGTGGCCTACCCTGCACAAGGACGTAATAGACTTTGTTTCTGCCTGTGTGTCCTGCGCCCGCAACAAAGTCCCGAGACACCTGCCAGCCGGTCGCCTCCTTCCGCTTCCTGTGCCTGCTGCCCCCTGGCAGCATATTGCTATGGACTTCATAACTGATCTCCCCGTCTCCGCCGGTTGTACGGTCATTTGGGTGGTCGCTGATCGCTTTTCCAAGATGGCTCACTTTATTCCCCTGCCAGCCCTCCCGTCTGCACCCGAGCTGGCTAAAGACTTTATCCGCCACATCTTCCGTCTTCATGGCCTGCCCCTCCACATCGTGTCGGATCGTGGGGTACAGTTCACCTCACGTTTCTGGAGAGCCACTTGTAAACTGCTAGACGTCACCCTGGACTTCTCTTCCGCTTACCACCCACAGTCCAATGGTCAAGTGGAGCGGATCAATCAGAACCTGACCAGTTACCTCCGGCACTTCGTTAATGCCCATCATTCAGACTGGGTGGATCTCCTACCATGGGCCGAGTTCTCTTATAACAATCACGAGAGCGAATCCTCCTCCAAATCCCCGTTTTTTGTAGTCTTCGGTCAGCATCCTCGGATTCCTTTTCCTGTCTCCACCTCTGTGGACAACCCGGCTGCGGAATCTCTCGTTAGCAAATTTTCCTCCATTTGGGAGAGTACCCGATCCGCACTCCTTCAGTCGTCCGAACGGATGAAAAGACACGCTGACAAAAAACGCCTGGATCCTCCACAATTTCGTCCTGGAGATAAAGTCTGGCTCTCATCTAAATATGTCCGACTCAAGATACCTTCTTACAAGTTAGGGCCTCGGTTCATCGGTCCTCTGGAGGTCATCAGTCAGATCAACCCGGTGGCCTATAAATTGAAACTCCCGGCCAACTTACGGATCCCTAACTCCTTCCATGTATCTCTCCTCAAACCTGTGGTACTTAACTCTTTTTCCAAGTCTACAGGTACGCCTCCTGCTCCGGTTTCTGCTGAGGACGAGTTTGAGGTAGAGAACATTCTTGCCACCAAAAGGGTAAGAGGAAAGACCTTTTTTCTAGTAGATTGGAAGGGGTTT
Organism: Phyllobates terribilis; assembly: GCF_046119375.1. Classification (NCBI taxonomy): domain Eukaryota; kingdom Metazoa; phylum Chordata; class Amphibia; order Anura; family Dendrobatidae; genus Phyllobates; species Phyllobates terribilis. The sequence goes on from NW_027362767.1 coordinate 166,190,459, forward strand.
GGTCCTGAGGAGAGAACGTGGGAGCCCCGGGAGAACATCCATGCCCCTCTTATCCTAGCTAAATTTCTGTCTGGCCTAAAAAAGGGGGGGCCTAAAGGGGGGGGTACTGTAGCGCCGGCGTCCCTGCCCTCTGCTAGGCAGGGACGCTGTTCCCCTCACCTCTCTGCTCCGTGCCCGGCGTCCTCCTCCCGCTCTGCTGGCAGCGCGCGCTCCTTCCCGGCCACTGTGCTTAGGGCGCGCGCGCGCGCTCTCCCTCCCTCTTAAAGGGGCCGCGCGCGCCGTCCTAAGGAGTCCCCGGCCAATGGCCGGAGGACTTCACCATATATAAGGCACCTCCTCCAAAATGGAGGTGCCCGAGCAATGTTGTTGCACTGTTCACTACTCTGCTTCAGCCCTCAGGTCCCGTTGCCAGTTACCTGCCAGATACCTGCCAGATTCCTGCCAGCTTGCTTATCTGCTACCTGCCTGCTAGTCTGAGGTCCAACGGTCTGCCTTACTATTCCTGTCAGTCTGTCTAAGGACCAGCCTGTCCGCTCACCTGGGAGCGCACTTCAGCCACCTGCCTGCTTGCCTGAGGTCCGATGGTCTGCCTTCCAACTCCTGTCAGTCTGTCTATGGACCAGCTTGCCCGCTCACCTGGGAGCACACATCTGCTACCTGCCTGCTAGCCTACCTGGAGGCTCCGCCGTCACGTGCTGTGACCACCTGCCTGTCCAGTGACTCCTGCCCGCTCACCTGGGAGCGCTCATCTGCTGCCTGTCTGCTAGCCTACCTGGAGGCTCTGCCGTCACGTGCTGTGACCACCCGCCTGTCCAGAGACTTCTGCCCGCTCACCTGGGAGCGCTCATCTGCCGCCTGTCTGTTGGTCTTCCTGGAGGCTCCGCCGTCACATGCTGTGACCACCCGTTCATCCAGAGACTCTCGCCTGCTCACCTGGGAGCTCACGTCTATCATAAGCCGCCACAGGTCGTACCAACCCTTTACCCAAAGACTGCCCCGGTCACTTGCCGTGACCATCTGCCCGTTCATTCAGAGACTGCCCCGGTCACTTGCCGTGACCATCTGCCCGTTCATTCAGAGACTGCCCCGGTCACTTGCCGTGACCATCTGCCCGTTCATTCAGAGACTGCCCCGGTCACTTGCCGTGACCTTCTGCCCGTTCATCCAGAGACTGCCCCGGTCACTTGCCGTGACCTCCAGCCCGTTCACTCAGAGACTGTCCCGGTCACCTGCTGTGACTTCTTGCCCGTCTTCCCTGGTCGCCACCCGCTCCCTTACAAGGACCTCCCCCTTGTATAGTAGCTCAGAGGTTCCGCCTCCCAGACCCGTTACAATTTGTATCTAAAAAAAACAGTTTAAGCGTGCCGCTCACTGTTCAGCCGCAAATATATATATATTTTAAAAAGCCTGGTATACACCAGTCAATTATTACTGTGGTTTTGATGTTCCACGGTAAAACATCTCTATTATCCTGTTTTTGGCATTTTTTGCTGTATAAAAATAATAATAGTGTCTCCCTGATTTTTCAGACACAAATATATCTGTTGAAAATAGTCTGGTGTAGGCCAGAGAGACAGAAGTGTGCTTTTGCTGTTCCACGGTAAAAAATCTCTATTATCCTGTTTTTGTCATTTTTTTGCTGTATAAAAATAATAATAGTGTCTCCCTGATTTTTCAGACACAAATATATCTGTTGAAAATAGTCTGGTGTAGGCCAGAGAGACAGAAGTGTGCTTTTGTTGTTCCACGGTAAAAAATCTCTATTATCCTGCTTTTTGCATTTTTTGCTGTAAAAAAAAAAAATAGTGTCTCCCTGATTTTTCAGACACAAATATATCTGTTGAAAATAGTCTGGTGTAGGCCCGAGAAATACAAGTGTGGTTTTGCAGTTCCACGGTACAAACCTCTGTATTGTCCACTTTTGGGCCATTTGTATCTAAAAAAAACAGTTTGAGTGTGTCGCTCACTGTTCAGCCGCAAATATATATATATTTTAAAAAGCCTGGAATACACCAGTAAATTAGAACTGTGGTTTTGCTGTTCCACGGTAAAAAATCTCTATTATCCTGTTTTTGGCATTTTTTGCTGTATAAAAATAATAATAGTGTCTCCCTGATTTTTCAGACACAAATATATCTGTTGAAAATAGTCTGGTGTAGGCCAGAGAGACAGAAGTGTGCTTTTGCTGTTCCACGGTAAAAAATCTCTATTATCCTGCTTTTTGCATTTTTTGCTGTAAAAAAAAAAAAATAGTGTCTCCCTGATTTTTCAGACACAAATATATCTGTTGAAAATAGTCTGGTGTAGGCCCGAGAAATACAAGTGTGGTTTTGCAGTTCCACGGTACAAACCTCTGTATTGTCCACTTTTGGGCCATTTGTATCTAAAAAAAACAGTTTGAGTGTGTCGCTCACTGTTCAGCCGCAAATATATATATATTTTAAAAAGCCTGGAATACACCAGTAAATTAGAACTGTGGTTTTGCTGTTCCACGGTAAAAAATCTCTATTATTCAGGTTTTGGTAGTTTTTTCCGTAAAGAAAAACAGTAGTGTCTCCTGACTGTTGTGACACAAAAATATATCTGTTGAAAATAGTCTTGTGTAGGCCCAACATCCCAGTGTGGTTTCGCAGTTCCACGGGTCAAATCGCTGTGCTATCCAGTTTTGGGCCTTTGGTATCTAAAAAAATAGCAGCTTGAGTGTGTCGCTCACTGTTCAGCCGCAAATATCTCTATTTAAAAAAGTGTGGTATACCCCAGTAAACAATAACTGTGGTTTTCCTCTTTCACCGTTCTAATCTACTCTTTATTACCCTTTTTCCATTGATAGTGCAAGTGTAAGCTATTTTACTTAATTTACAATGGGCAAGGCGCGTGGCAAGGGACGTGGAAGTGGACGTTCTGGTGATGGTTCGTGCAGAGGACGGGGCCGTGGCCAAGGTGAAAATGTGCCACAACCAACAGCCACATCTTCTTGCTCCCACTTCTTGACCGAATTACTAGGGAAGCACAGAACAACACCAGTATTGAGAACTGATCAGTGTGAACAGGTTATTAATTGGAAAGCAGACAATACTTCCAGTTACCTGGGCACCACCACCTCCGGTCTGTCTTCCACACGGTCAACTTTTAGTAGCTGTGAGTCTCGACCGCATACTCCTCCTCACCCTGATGCTCCTTCCTCCCACCATGCCGAGTGTCGTCAGACAGCAAGTGATCCCACACTTGGACACTCTGAAGAGCTGTTCACTGGTCCATTTCCATATTTGGGCCCCTCGCTTGATACGCTTGAAGTGGTGGAAGAGGAGATCCCATGTTGCGATGCCCAAATATTTGAACAGCCACGGCCACAGGAAGTCGACGTTGGCAATCTGTCACAAGAGGTGGACGATGACGAGACACAATTGCCAGGAAGTGAGGAGGAGGATCGTGGTGCGCAAGTGGAAGAGGAGGACGTGGTGGATGATCTAGTAACTGACCCAACGTGGAAGGAGGACATGCAGAGTGAGGCCAGCAGCACACAGGGGGAGGGAGGCAGAGTACCCCAACAGGCAGGAAGAAGCAGTGTGGTGGCCGCAGACAGAAGGCAGGCAACCGTTCCCCGTAACACCAACACGAGGGACGTTGCCAGTACAAGCGGTAGGTCTTCCAGAGTCTGGAATTTTTTTAAAGACTCTGCTGATAACCCCAAAAAGGCCATATGTTCCACCTGCCATGCCAGCATCAGCAGCGGTGACAAAACTGCCAGCCTGACCACCACCAGCATGATCAGGCACATGGCAGCAAAGCACCCGACTTTGTGGGGTGAAACCCAGGGTCCACGACCAGTGTCAGCTGGTGTTACCACTGCTTCTTCCACTGTTGTGCGTGCAATAGAACCCCCTGTTGTGTGTGCAAGGCAATCCCCTGTCCATACTGCATGTAAAGATGCCCCCTCCTCTCAGTCTTCACTTGTTATGGCAGTTTCTCAAGAAACAGCATCAACGTCCACGTCCACGTCCCACCGCAGGGTTCAATTGTCCATATCCCAGACCTTTGAACGAAAGCGGAAATTCGCAGCTAACGCCCCACAGGCCACAGTCCTAAATTCGCACATTTCACGACTGCTTGCATTGGAAATGCTGCCTTTTAGGCTGGTGGAGACGGAATCCTTCCGCAATCTTATGGCGGTGGCCGTCCCTCGGTACTCGGTCCCCAGCCGACACTATTTTGCCCGGTGTGCCATCCCCGCACTACACAAGCACGTGTCCCAAAGCATCTGCCGTGCCCTCAACAACGCAGTTACTGGGAGAGTCCACCTGACATCGGACACGTGGACAAGTGCTTGTGGCCAGGGACGGTACATCTCTCTGACGGCACACTGGGTAAACATAGTGGAAGCCGGGACCCAGTCGGACCTTGGGACGGAACACATCCTCCCCACACCGAGGATTGCGGTCCCTATGTCAGTCAGAGTTGCCCCCACAGTGTACAGCTCCTGCGCATCCTCCTCCTCCTCCTCCTCCTTCTCATGTTCAGCCTCCATCTCAGATATCACCACATCAGTTACAAGCTGGAAGCATTGCAGTACTGCCTCCGCCAAGCGGTAACAGGCTGTGCTGAAACTCATAAGCTTAGGTGATAAACCTCACACTGCTTGTGAGTTGTGGACAGCTGTGAAAGAGCAGGCAGATCTGTGGCTGAGACCGCTGAACCTACTTCCCGGCATGGTCATGTGTGACAATGGCCGTAACCTGGTGGCGGATCTGAGGCGAGGTGAGATCACACACGTACCATACCTGGCTCATGTGCTTAACCTCGTGGTTCAGCGGTTTCTTAAATCGTACCCCGAGTTGCCAGATCTGCTCATGAAAGTACGCCGCCTGTCAGCTCATTTTCGCAAGTCGGCTACAGCTTCCGCCGCCCTTGCTGTGTTGCAGCAGCGTTTGCAGCTTCCGGCACACCGACTGGTGTGTGATGTCCCCACACGTTGGAACTCTACCCTCCACATGTTGCAAAGGATTTGTGAGCAGAAGAGAGCAGTTGTGGAGTACCAGCTGCAACAAGGCCATCGATATTCAGGTCAGACTCCACACATAAGACCTCAGGAGTGGACCTGGATGACTGACATACGTACCATCCTGACAAACTTTGAGGAGGCCACCAAGATGGTGAGTGGCGATGACGCCATCATTAGTGTCAGCATCCCACCACTTGTCTGTCATTTCCAACGCTCTCTGCAGAGAATTAAAGAGGAGGCATTGCAGCCAGAGTATGATGAGATGGATCAAGAAACCGTAGTGGGCGATTACACACAGTCCAGCCTCATCTCATCCCAACGTGTATTGGGGGACAATGAGGGAGAGGAGGAGGAGGAGGAGGAAGAACAGGAGCTGCTATCATGCGTTGTAGATGGTAGTACCTGTACAAGTGTCATACCGTTGGTTAAGCGTGGGTGGCCTGAGGACAGGGGGGAGGAGGAAGAGGAGGAGGAGAGCATGGTCAGTCGTCATCTTGGTGAGGACACGGAAATCTTGCCCGTTACCAGTCTGGCACGCATGGCTGACTTTATGTTACGCTGCCTTAACCGTGACCCTCACATTGTCAAAATGTTGGGTGACAGTCATTACTGGTTGGTGACACTTGTAGACCCCCGCTACAAGGAGAACTTTCACTCTCTTATTCCTGAGGTGGAGAGGTCTACAAAAATGGGGCAATACCAGAAGGCCCTTGCTGCAGAACTCTTAAAAAAATTCCCATCTGAACACGCTAGCGGCAGAGGTCACATTTCGCTGCCCAACCAAAGCGTACAGGCGAGAGAGATGCAACTCCAATCCAGCAGAGGCAGGGGAACACTGTCAACGTTCTGAGACAGTTTTCTGACACCCGCCCAGCTTACAGGCCCTGAGGCGTGGGGTACTCTCACAAGGAGTGTAAAGTTTCAAAAGATGGTGAGGGAGTACCTTGCCGATCGTACCAGCGTTCTCCGTGATTCCTCTGTGCCTTTTAATTATTGGGTATCCAAGCTGGACACTTGGAATGAACTCGCTCTGTACGCCTTGGAGGTCCTGGCCTGCCCTGCCGCTAGCGTTTTATCGGAGCGTGTTTTTAGTGCCGCTGGGGGAATTATAACTGATAAGCGCACTCGCCTGTCAACTGACAATGCTGACAAGCTGACCCTTATCAAAATGAACAAGGGCTGGATTGGGCCAGACTTCTCATCACCACCAAATGACAGCAGAGTAACATAAAGTGAAATCCACTGTGTTATTTCGGGAGGTGTATTCACATGCACCGCTTCACACCCACACATGGGTATACGCTTCCTCGTTTCGGTTGTTAAATCTTCTTCTCCTTATCCTCAGCCTCCATCACCACTATACCACCAGGGTGCCAGCATTGCAAGTTCCTCCGTCCAAATTTTTGGCAGCTTTTGCTGGGAAAGCATAAGCAAATACTATGGGACACCCACTCCCCAATAATGGGACTTATGTTTGTAATATGCTGTACTGCATGGCTCTTGTAAGAGGCATTGCAAGTTGCTCCATCCTAATTTTTGGCAGCTTTTGCTGGGAAAGCATAAGCAAATACTATGGGAGACCCACTCCCCAATAATGGGACTTATGTTTGTAATATGCTGTACTGCATGGCTCTTGTAAGGGGCATTGCAAGTTGCTCCGTCCTAATTTTGGACAGCTTTTGCTTGCAAGGCATAAGCAAATACTATGGGACACCCACTCCCCAATAATGGGACTTATGTTTGTAATATGCTGTACTGCATGTGACGCGCCCCCTGGGCCGTGTGTACACGTGTGTGGGATACCTGGTGCCGGGTCTCTGGGGTCTGTAGTCTCCGTGGCGGTGACGCAGTCCCGTGGCTCAGGCTGGTCAAACCAGTGGCAGTCTTTCTTAGGTTTTGAGGTTAATTGTCTGACTGCGCCACCCGTGGATTGCGGTCAGGGAGTACCACCGCTGCGAGGCAGACCGCTGAGGCTGGTGTTGTGTGCGCAGCATAGAATGGGATAACTCCCCTCGGGAGGAGTATAGCCTCAGGGCAGTGAGTGTGGATGATGGGGGTGATGGTGCACGAGCGCAGCAGGAACGACTCAGAGTCTTTGCAGTGCAGTTCAGGGTCTTTACTGATGATTATAAGGTAGACCCTCCCGGGAGTACTGGCTAGCATAAGAGGCCTGGTCAGTCTGTGAGCAAGCAGGAGTTCCCCTGGCCAGGTGGAGTTGTAGGCCTCCCCGTCTGTCTGCACTCTTCCTGGCTACCTTGCTGTAAGCGGGTAGAAGTAGCCCACATCCCTGAGTGTACCGTGTAGTGCTCACCCGTATGGCTGGTAACTTGGGGCCTTCTTTTAGCCTCCGCTCCATGACGGCGGTGCTGGTCCCTTGCTTGTGACTGAGCCTCCGGGCTTCTATGGCAAGAGGACCTGAAATCCCCTGCCGGCTGTTTTCTGCTGCTGGATACATAAGTCCTCACAGCTCCTGTGTCCGGTTCCTATTGTCTTCTGCCAGGGCGAGCTCTGCTCAGCTTCCAGCCCCTGGTCTTTAGCTCCTAGCTCCTACAGAGCTCCTTGCTGTTACTTTCCCTTGCTCTCACTCTGACTCTGACTGTACTCTGACTCACTCAACCCCGCCCCAGATCCAGTTTATAAGGGCAGAATTCTCCCCTCCCAGGACTGGGGCAGGAGGATGTTGCATGTTTAAGGGATACTGACGAGGAAACCTCCCACTTGCTCTCCGACGTAATATCTCTATTACTGTGGTGACCAGACCCCTGGGGTGCCACACATGGCTCTTGTAAGGGGCATTGCAGTACCTCATAATTTTTGGAAAGCCTTCCATTCACTGCTTAGGCCAACAGTGCACGGGAGACCCAGTTGCTATAAATCGAAAAAAAGGTTTAGTTAACGCCCTCTGACCTCCATGTCATTTCCAAGGGGCATTGGAGTGGCTCGAAATTTTTGGTAGGCATTGCACTCACTGTATGCCCTATAACTGTGTAGCCGAACCGCTGCTTTTGTTACAGAAACATATCCTACAAGACATATCTGGTTGACTGGCCTGATATTGATGTGAATGGTCCCTGTTCCTCCTGCTCTTTCTCCTTTGCCACCACCTCATCCATCATTCATCACCTGAAGCTTTGTTTAACGGGAGTCATAGAACTGGGATAGTAGCAGGAAAACATCCAGCAATCCTCGAAGGAGGCAGGATATGAGCCAAAACGCGGACCACCTCAGGCCTAGCCACTACTACATACATGCACTTGCATTCCAAGAAAACAAAGCAGATGCTAACTTCTATCATCATCATCATGCTCCTCACCTAGGCACTCTCAACTCCACCGATGGAGAAGCCAGGGCCCACCGGAGGAGTCTGGTTCTCTGGTGGGCTCGTCCAATGCTGCCCTAAAGCAGGCCAGGCTAAGAAAAGTGTGGGGGAAGGTGACAGGAGAAATCAGGGTGGCTGGAGATCGAGTATGGACTCCTGGCCGCCACCTGGCGGCTGGGGACCGAGCGTGGACACCCGGCCGCCGGGCAGCTGGGGACAGAGTATGGATACCTCGCTGCCGAAGCGGCCATGAGGTAGTAGCCAGCTTCGGCCTCCTCCAATCTAAAAGGTCCCATTTCAAATGAAAGCTAGCAGTATGGTATTGCAGCCTGCGTGTGGGTGGGTGGTTGGCTGCATATTTTCGCTTGCATTGCAAGGAATGGGGGAGGTACAATTGAACACTGCCCTGGGACAAGGACTTCCACGAGGATAGTTGCAAGTCTGCATCTTCTGATGCGACAAGGATCACTTCTGATGGGCACACTTTTAGACAGTGACCTGGGGGTCAGAGATGCTTCCAGGGGTCTTCCCCATGCTGATCCCTTGTCTTTTCAGCACTGTATGCATGTGTCACACAGCACATGGCCAGATAAGGTTGTAAAATGTTAAAATGACATTTCCCGGTGAATGCATTTGTCACGGTTGAAAGCAATACAAAAGTGCAAAAACGCATGAAAAATGCTACTTGTGAACATAGCCCAAGGTGTGGAGGAGTATTTTTATTTCTGGTTATTTATTTTACCTTATACACAAGTTTTTACCCTGGAAAGGAAATTCCTTAACATATTTCACAGGAAAACTGTTTCAGTTTCGTTTTTGAACGTTTTATTGTGAGCCCGCAAAAGTGGCTTAATACCTCTGACCACGTTGTTGACAGCAGTGACCTGGGGGTCAGAAATGCTTCCAGGGGCATTCCCATGCAGCCCCCATGTCTTTTGAGCACTGTAACTATCGTTTTGGGCACTTTTTATGCTTTCTACAGACTGCCGGGGGTGCTGCCGCAAAAATGCTCGGGTCTCTCATAGACTAACATTGGGCTCGTAGCTGGGGTCGAGCACCCGAGTATCACGGTAAGCTCGGCCCGAGCTTCGAGCACCCGAGCATTTTAGTGATCGCTCAACACTATCAGTCGTCATCTTGGTGAGGACACGGAAGTTTGCCCGTTACCAGTCTGGCACCCATGGCTGACTTTATGTTACGCTGCCTTAACAGTGACCCTCGCTTTGTCAAAATGTTGGGTGACAGTCATTACTCGTTGATGACACTTTTAGACCCCCTCTACAAGGAGAACTTTCACTCTCTTATTCCTGAGTTGGAGAGGTCTGCAAAAATGGGGCAGTACCAGAAGGCCCTTGCTGCAGAACTATTAAAAAAATTTCCATCTGAACACGGTAGCGGCAGAGGTCACAGTTCGCTGCCCAACTAAGGCATACAGGCGAGAGAGACGCAACTCCAATCCAGCAGAGGCAGGGGAACACTGTCAATGTTCTAGGACAGTTTTCTGAGACCTGCCCAGCTTACAGGCCCTGAGGCGCAGGGTACTCTCACAAGGAGTGGAAAGTTTCAAAAGATGGTGAGGGAGTACCAGAGTCCTCCGTGATTCCTCTGTGCCTTTTAATTATTGGGTATCCAAGCTGGACGCTTGGAATGAACTCACTCTGTATGCCTTGGATGTCCTGGCCTGCCCTGCCGCTAGCGTGTTATCGGAGCGTGTTTTTAATGCCGCTGGGGGAATTATAACTGATAAGCGCACTCGCCTGTCAACTGACAATGCTGACAAGCTGACCCTTATCAAAATGAACAAGGGCTGGATTGGGCCAGACTTCTCATCACCACCAAATGACAGCAGAGTAACATAAAGTCAAATCCAATGTGTTATTTCGGGAGGTGTATTCCCATGCATCGCTTCACACCCACACATGGGTATACGCTTCCTCATTTCGGCTATTTTTTGCTCTTCTCCTTATCCTCAGCCTCCACGACCACTATACCACCAGGGTGACCGTGGTACATGTTGCCAGCATTGCAAGTTCCTCTGTCCTAATTTTTGGCAGCTTTTGCTTGGAAGGCATAGGCAAAGACTATGGGAGACCCACTCCCCAATAATGGGAATAATGTTTTTAATATGCTGTACTGCATGGCTCTTGTAAGGGGCATTAAAATCGTCTTGTTAAGCTACGGTGACCTCCACGTCTCTTCCAAGGGTCGTTAATATTGTCTTTTTATTCCACTGCGACCTCCACCACTCTTCCAAGGGGCATTAAAAGCGTCTTGTTAAGCTACTGTGACCTCCACGTCTCTTCCACAGGGCGTTGATATTGTCTTTTTATTCCACTGTAACCTCCACCACTCTTCCAAGGGGCATTGATATTGTCTTTTTATTCCACTGCGACCTCCACCACTCTTCCAAGGGGCATTAAAACCGTCTTGTTAAGCTACTGTGACCTCCACGTCTCTTCCACGGGGCATTGATATTGTCTTTTTATTCCACTGTAACCTCCACCACTCTTCCAAGGGGCATTAAAACTGTCTTGTTAAACCACTCTGAACTCCACGTCTCTTCCAAGGGGCAATAAAACCATCTTGTTAAGCTACTGTGACCTCCACATCTCTTCCAAGAGGCATTAAAACTGTCTTGTTAAACCACTCTGAACTCCACGTCTCTTCTAAGGGGCATTAAAACCGTCTTGTTAAACCACTCTGAACTCCACAGCTCTTCCAAGGGGCATTGACATGTTGTTTTTACTTACCTCTAACCTCCACGACTCTTGCAACGGGCATTGCATTTCCTCCTAATTTTTGTCAGCTTTTGCTTTTCAATGCATAGGCGAACACTAAGGGAGACCCACTCCCCAATAATGGGTAGAAGGTTTTTAATATGCTGTAATCCACGTCTGTTTCAAGGGGCATTGCAGTGCCTAATAATTTTTGGAAAGCCTTCCATTCCCTGCTTAGGCCAACAGTGTACAGGAGACCCAGTTGCTATAAATGGAAAAAACGGTTTAGTTAAGGCCCTCTGACCTCCATGTCACTTCCAAGGGGCATTGGAGTGCCTCGAAATATTTGGTAGGCATTGCATTCACTGTATGCCTTATAACTGTGTAGCTGAAGCGCTCCTTTTGGTACAGAAACATATCCTACAAGACATGTGTGGGTGGCTGGCCTGATATTGATGTGAATGGTCCCTGTTCCTCCTGCTCTTTCTCCTTTGCCACCACCTCATCCATCATTCATCACCTGAAGCTTTGTTTTAACGGGAGTCATAGAACTGGGATAGTAGCAGGAAAACATCCAGCAATCCTCGAAGGAGGTAGAATATGCGCCAAAATGCTGACCACCTCAGGCCTAGCTACTACTACATGCATGCGCTTGCACTCCAAGGAACAGAAAGCTAAGGAGTTGGAGGGCCTCATGATCATGAATAATTTACTCGTTGTGTAGGAGGCCGACCACTGCTGCTGTCTACCTTCTGAACTTTGTGTTGAAGCCTGATTGACCCAGGACCCGCAATCCTCTATGTCTGGAGGACGTGTTGCATCCCAGTGTCCAACTGTGTCCCGGCTTCCACAATATTAACCCAGTGTGAAGGCGTCAGTGAGATGGACCATTCCTGGCCACATTCACTTGTCCACGTGTTTGTGGTTAGGCTGTCCTTCCCACTAAATGCACTGGGGAGGGCACAGGTAATGTTTTGGTATGCGCGCTTGTGTATAAGGCGCACCGGGACAAATAGGGGCGGCTGGGGACCGTTTATGGACACCCGGCCACCCCCACGCGGCTGGGGACTGTGTGTGGGCACCCGGCCACGGGGCGGCTGGGGACTGAGCATGGACACCCGGCCGCCCCCTGGCGGCTGGGCACCAAGCGTGGACACCCGGCCGCCGGGCGGCTGGGGACTGAGTATGAATACCAGGCTACCAACGCAGCCATGACGTGGTGGCCAGATTCCACCTCCACATGCCTAAAAGGCCCAATTTCAAGTGCAAGCAAGCTAGCAGTATGGTATTGCAGCCTGGGGGTGGGTGGGTGGCAGGCTGCATACTTGCGCTTGTATTGCAAATTATGGGGGAGGTACAATTGAACGCTGCCCTGGGACAAGGACTTGCACGGGGATAGTTGCAAGTCTGCATCTTCTGATGCGGCAAGGATCACTTCTGATGGGCACACTTTTAGGCAGTGACCTGGGTGTCAGAGATGCTTCCAGGGGTCTTCCCCATGCTGTTTCCATGTCTTTTTAGCACTGTATGCATGTGTCACACAGCACATGGCCAGATAAGGTTGTAAAATGTTAAAATTACATTTCCCGCTGAATGCATTTGTCACGGTTGAAAGCAATACAAACGTGCAAAAACGCATAAAAAATGCTACTTGTGAACATAGCCCAAGGTGTGGAGGAGTATTTTTGTTTTTGGTTATTTATTTTACCTTATACACAAGTCTTTACCCTGGAAAGGATGTTCCTTAACCCCTTTCCGACCTGGTCAGTAATAGTACGCACCAGGTCGGTTCAGCAGGGGCTCCGGCGGTGAGGCCGCACTGAAGCGAGCACATGTCAGCTGATTATTGGAATCGCAATCCACCCGCGGCTGTTAACATGTTAAATCTCTGACAGTGGCATTTAACTCGCGCTTGAGGGAGTCCTAAGCCACGCCCATCAGTGACCCCGTCACGTGATCGTGGGTCACCAATGGGTGGGCATGACAACTCAGGGTCTGCAGCAGACGCCTGTGGTTGTCATGTCTCAATTGCTATGAGCGCCACCTAGTGGTCAGCGCTCATAGCAAGTGAGCATTTCTCCTGCATACAAGCGATCTGCTCATCGCTTGTATGCTGTAGAAGCAATCAGACAACTGCTGCTTCTAGTCTCCTCTGGAGACTATAGAAGCAAGCAGAAAGTGTAAAAAAAAAGTTTTTAAAAAAATAGAAAATATATAAAGGTTTAAGTCACCCCCCTTTCGCCCCATTCAAAATAAAATATATATATATAAAACAAAAAACACATACACATATTTGGTATCGCCGCGTTCAGAATCGCCCGATCTATCAATATAAAAGAAGAATTAATGCACTCAGTAAACGCCAGAATTAAGTTTTTTTGGTCGCTACAACTTTGCAATAAAATGCAATAAAGGGCGATCAAAACATCGGATCTACCCCAAAATGGTATCAATAAAAACGTCAGCCCGGCACGCAAAAAATAAGCCCTCACCTGGCCCCAGATCCCGAAAAATGGAGAAGCTAAGGGTCTCGGAAAATGGCGTCATTTTTTTTTTGTTTTTTTAGCAAGCTTTGGATATTTTTTTCACCACTTAAATAAAAAAGAACCTATACATGTTTGGTGTCTATGAACTCGTAACGACCTGGAAAATAATGATGGCAGGTCAGTTTTAGCAATCTGTGAACGTGGTAAAAAAAGGACCCAAAAAACAACTGTGGAATTGCATTTTTTTGACAGTTTCACTGCACTTGGAATTTTTTTCCCATTTTCCAGCACACGATATGGTAAAACCAGTGATGGTGTTTAAAAGTACAACTCGTCCCGCAAAAAATAAGCCCTCAAATGGCCATACTGAACGAAAATTAAAAAAGTTCTGGCTCTGGGAAAAAGGGGAGCAAAAAAGGAAAACACAAAAACAGAAAGACCCATGGTCGTTAAGGGGTTAACATATTTCACAGGAAAGCACTTTCACTTTCGTTTTTGAACGTTTTATTGTGAGCCTGTAAAAGTGGCTTAATACCTCTGACACGTTGTTGACAGCAGTGACCTGGGGGTCAGAAATGCTTCCAGGGGCGATCCCCATGCTGTCCCCATGTCATTTGAGCACTGTCACTATCGTTTTGAGCACTTTTTATGCTTTCTACAGACTGCCGGGGGAGCCGCCGCAAAAATGTTCGGGTCTCCCATAGACTAACATTGGGTTCGTTGCTCGGGTCGAGCACCCGAGTATCACAGTGAGCTCGGCCCGAGCTTCGAGCACCCGAGCATTTTAGTGCTCGCTCAACACTAATTATTACCTCATTTAGCAGATATTTTCGCAAAAAAGTGAAGTTTTAAAAAATTCTGAAAATTGGTTGAAAACGACTAAATATCAAGGACTCATCGGGCGAATCACTCTGAAACTGAAATAGGAGCGCTCACTGACATTTCCCCTCTCTGAAAGTCTGATAAACGGCGGAAAAATGACCAAGTCCAAAAAAATTTTTTTTAAACTTTTTTCAATTTTACGCCCGTGGGATATATATTCTACCCACAAACATTTGGAACTCTGCTGGGGTACCCTCACACACATTATTCCCTCATTTAGTGGATAATTTCACAAAAAAGTGAAATTTTCAAAAATTCTGAAAATTGGCTGAAAACGACTAAATATCAAGGACTCATCGGGCGAATCGCTCTGGAACTGAAATTGGAATGTTCACTGACATTTCCTCCTTTCTGAAAGTCTGATAAACGGCGGAAAAATGACCAAGTCCAAAAAAAATTTTTCTTCAACTTTTTTCTATTTTACCCCGTGGGATATATATTCTAACCACACACATTTGGAACTCTCCTGGGGTACCCTCACACATATTATTCCCTCATTTAGCGGATATTTCCACAAAAAAGTGAAATTTTCAAAAATTCAGAAAATTGTATGAAAATCACTAAATATCAAGGACTCATCGGGCGAATCGCTCTGGAACTGAAATAGGAATGCTCACTGACATTTCCCCTCTCTGAAAGTCTGACACACGGCGGAAAAATGACAAAGTGCGAAAAAAAAAATGTACAACTTTTTTTCAAATTTGCCCCTGTGGGATATATATTCTACCCACACACATTTGGTACTCTTCTGGGGTACTGTCACACATAATATTCCCCCATTTAGTGGATATTTTCACAAAAAAGTGAAATTTTCAAAAATTCAAAAAATTGGCTGAAAACAACGAAATATCAAGGACTCATCAGGCGAAACGCTCTGGAACTGAAATAGGAACGCTCACTCACATTTCCCCTCTCTGAAAGTCTGATAAACACCGGAAAAATTACTAAGTCCAAAGAAATATTTTTTTCAACTTTTTTAATTTTACCTCCGTGGGATATATATTCTACCCACACACATTTGGTACTCTCCTGGGGTACTCTCAAACATATTATTCCCTCATTTAGCGGATATTTTCACAAAAAAGTGGAATTTTTGAAAATTCAGAAAATTGGCTGAAAAAGACTAAATATCAAGGACTCATCGGGAGAATCGCTCTGGAACTGAAATCGGAATGCTCACTGACATTACCCCTCTCTGAAAGGCTGATAAATGCCGGAAAAATGACTAAGTCCCCAAAATATTTTTTTCAACTTTTTTCACTTTTACCCCCGTGGGATATATATTCTACCCACACACATTTGGAACTCTCCTGGGGTACCCTCACACATATTATTCGCTCATTTAGTGGATATTTTCACAAAAAAGTGAAATTTTTAAAAATTCAGAAAATTGGCTGAAAATGACTAAATATCAACGACTCATCGGGCGAATCGCTCTGGAACTGAAATCGGAACGCTCACTGACATTTCCCCTCTCTGAAAGTCTGATAAAAGCTGGAAAAATGACTAAGTCCCCAAAATATTTTTTTCAACTTTTTTCACCTTTACCCCCGTGGGATATATATTCTACCCACACACATTTGGAACTCTCCTGGGGTACCCTCACACATATTATTCCCTCATTTAGCGGATATTTTCACAAAAAAGTGGAATTTTTGAAAATTCAGAAAATTGGCTGAAAAAGACTAAATATCAAGGACTCATCGGGAGAATCGCTCTGGAACTGAAATCGGAATGCTCACTGACATTTCCCCTCTCTGAAAGTCTGATAAACCCCGGAAAAATGACTAAGTCCTAAAAAAACATTTTTTCAACTTTTTTCAATTTACCCCTGTGGGATATATATTCTACCCACACACATGTGGAACTCTCCTGGGGTACCCTCACACATACTATTCCCTCATTTAGCGGATATTTTCACAAAAACGTGAAATTTTCGAAAATTCAGAAAATTGGCTGAAAACGACTAAATATCAAGGACTCATTGGGCGAATCGCTCTGGAACTGAAATAGGAACACTTACTGACATTTCCCCTCTCTGAAAGTCTGATAAACCCCGGAAAAATGACTAAGTCCCAAAAAAATTTTTTATCAACTTTTTTCAGTTTAATTCCCGTGGGATATATATTCTACCCACACACATTTGGAACTCTCCTGGGGTACCCTCACACATATAATTCCCTCATTTAGTGGATATTTTCACAAAAAAGTGAAATTTTCAAAAATTCAGAAAATTGGCTGAAAAAGACTAAATATCAAGGACTCATCAGGCGAATCACTCTGGAACTGAAATCGGAACACTCACTGACATTTCCCCTCTCTGAAAGTCTGATAAACGCCGGAAAAATGACTAAGTCCCCCAAAAAAATTTTATCAACTTTTTTCAATTTTACCCCCGTGGGATATATATTCTACCCACACACATTTGGAACTCTCCTGGGGTACCCTCACACATACTATTCCCTCATTTAGCGGATATTTTCACAAAAACGTTAAATTTTCAAAAATTCAGAAAATTGGCTGAAAAAGACTAAATATCAAGGACTCATCAGGAGAATCGCTCTGGAACTGAAATCGGAATGCTCACTGACATTACCCCTCTCTGAAAGGCTGATAAATGCCGGAAAAATGACTAAGTCCCCAAAATATTTTTTTCAACTTTTTTCACTTTTACCCCCGTGGGATATATATTCTACCCACACACACTTGGAACTCTCCTGGGGTACCCTCACACATATTATTCCCTCATTTAGTGGATATTTTCACAAAAAAGTGAAATTTTCAAAAATTCAGAAAATTGTCGGAAAACGACTAAATATCAAGGACTCATCAGGCCAATCGCTCTAGAACTGAAATCGTAATGCTCACTGACATTTCCCCTCTCTGAAAGTCTGATAAACCCCGGAAAAATGACTAAGTCCTAAAAAAACATTTTTTCAACTTTTTTCAATTTACCCCTGTGGGATATATATTCTACCCACACACATTTGGAACTCTCCTGGGGTACCCTCACACATATTATTCCCTCACTTATTGGATATTTTCACAAAAAAGTGAAATTTTCAAAAATTCAGAAAATTGGCTGAAAACGACTAAATATCAAGGACTCATCAGGCGAAACGCTCTGGAACTGAAATCGGAACACACACTGACATTTCCCCTCTCTGAAAGTCTGATAAACCCCAGAAAAATGACTAAGTCCCCAAAAAATTTTTTTTCAACTTTTTTCAATTTTACCCCCGTGGGATATATATTCTACCCAAACACATTTGGAACTCTCCTGGGGTACCCTCACACATATTATTCCCTCATTTAGCGGATATTTTCACAAAAAAGTGGAATTTTTGAAAATTCAGAAAATTGGCTGAAAACGACTAAATATCAGGGACTCATCGGGCGAATCGCTCTGGAACTGAAATTGGAAGACTAACTGACATTTCCCCTCTCTGAAAGGCTGATAAATGCCGGAAAAATGACTAAGTCCCAAAAAAATTTTTTTATCAACTTTTTTCAATTTAATCCCCGTGGGATATATATTCTACCCACACACATTTGGAACTCTCCTGGGGTACCCTCACACATATTATTCGCTCATTTAGTGGATATTTTCACAAAAAAGTGAAATTTTTAAAAATTCAGAAAATTGGCTGAAAATGACTAAATATCAACGACTCATCGGGCGAATCGCTCTGGAACTGAAATCGGAACGCTCACTGACATTTCCCCTCTCTGAAAGTCTGATAAAAGCCGGAAAAATGACTAAGTCCCCAAAATATTTTTTTCAACTTTTTTCACCTTTACCCCCGTGGGATATATATTCTACCCACACACACTTGGAACTCTCCTGGGGTACCCTCACACATATTATTCCCTCATTTAGTGGATATTTTCACAAAAAAGTGAAATTTTCAAAAATTCAGAAAATTGTCGGAAAACGACTAAATATCAAGGACTCATCAGGCGAATCGCTCTAGAACTGAAATCGTAATGCTCACTGACATTTCCCCTCTCTGAAAGTCTGATAAACCCCGGAAAAATGACTAAGTCCTAAAAAAACATTTTTTCAACTTTTTTCAATTTACCCCTGTGGGATATATATTCTACCCACACACATTTGGAACTCTCCTGGGGTACCCTCACACATATTATTCCCTCACTTATTGGATATTTTAACAAAAAAGTGAAATTTTCAAAAATTCAGAAAATTGGCTGAAAACGACTAAATATCAAGGACTCATCAGGCGAAACGCTCTGGAACTGAAATCGGAACACACACTGACATTTCCCCTCTCTGAAAGTCTGATAAACCCCGGAAAAATGACTAAGTCCCCAAAAAAAATTTTATCAACTTTTTTCAGTTTAATCCCGGTGGGATATATATTCTACCCACACACATTTGGAACTCTCCTGGGGTACCCTCACACATATTATTCCCTCATTTAGCGGATACTTTCACAAAAAAAGTTAAATTTTCGAAAATTCAGAAAATTGGCTGAAAATGACTAAATATCAAGGACTCATCGGGCGAAGCACTCTGGAACTGAAATCGGAACGCTCACTGACATTTCCCCTCTCTGAAAGTCTGATAAAAGCCGGAAAAATGACTAAGTCCCCCAAAAATTTTTTTTCAACTTTTTTCAATTTTACCCCCGTGGGATATATATTCTACCCACACACATTTGGAACTCTCCTGGGGTACCCTCACACATTTTCCCTCATTTAGCGGATATTTTCACAAAAACGTGAAATTTTTGAAAATTCAGAAAATTGGCTGAAAACGACTAAATATCAAGGACTCATCGGGCGAATCACTGTGGAACTGAAGTTGGAACACTCACTGACATTTCCCCTCTCTGAAAGTCTGATAAACCCCGGAAAAATGACTAAATCCCAAAAAAAATTTTTATCAACTTTTTTCAGTTTCATCCCCGTGGGATATATATTCTACCCACACACATTTGGAACTCTCCTGAGGTACCCTCACACATATTATTCCCTCATTTAGTGGATATTTTCACAAAAAAGTGAAATTTTCAAAAATTCAGAAAATTGGCTGAAAATGACTAAATATCAAGGACTCATCGGGCGAATCGCTCTGAAACTGAAATCGGAACGCTCACTGACATTTCCCCTCTCTGAAAGTCTGATAAACCCCATAAAAATGACTAAGTCCCAAAAAAATTTTTTTTAAACTTTCTTCAATTTTACCCCCGTGGGATATATATTCTACCCACACACATTTGGAACTCTCCTGGGGTACCCTCACACATATTATTCCCTCAATTAGTGGATATTTTCACAAAAAAGTGTAATTTTCAAAAATTCAGAAAATTGGCTGAAAACGACTAAATATCAAGGACTCATCGGTCGAATCGCTCTGGAACTGAAATCGGAACGCTCACTGACATTTCCCCTCTCTGAAAGTCTGATAAACGCCGGAAAAATTACTAAGTCCCCCAAAATTTTTTTTTAAACTTTTTTCAATTTTACCCCCGTGGGATATATATTCTAACTAGTGTTGAGCGAGCACTAAAATGCTCACGTGCTCATAGCTCGGGCCGAGCTCGCCGTGATACTCGGGTGCTCGACCCGAGCAACGAGCCCAATGTTAGTCTATGGGAGACTCGAGCATTTTTGCGGTGGCACCCCCGGCAGTCTTTTAAAAGCCTAACAAGTGCCCAAAACGATAGTGACAGTGCTCAAATGACATGGGGACAACATGGGAATCGCCCCAGGAAGCATTTCTGACCCCCAGGTCACTGCTGTCAACAACGTGGTCAGAGGTATTAAGCCACTTTTACGGGCTCACAATAAAACGTTCAAAAACAAAAGTGAAACTTTTTTCCTGTGAAATATGTTAAGGAACATCCTTTCCAGGGAAAAGACTTGTGTACAAGTTAAAAAGTTCACAAGTAGCATTTTTCATGCGTTTTTGCGCTTTTGTATTGCTTTCAACTATGACAAATGCATTCAGCGGGAAATGTCATTTTAACATTTTACAACCTTATCTGGCCATGTGCTGTGTGACACATGCATAAAGTGCTGAAAAGACATGGAAACAGCATGGGGAAGACCCCTGGAAGCATCTCTGACTTCCAGGTCACTGTCTAAAAGTGTGCCCATCATAAGTGATCCTTGCCACATCAGAAGATGCCGACTTGCAACTATCCCCATGCAAGTTCTAGTCCCAGGGCAGTGTTCAATTGTACCTCCCCCATTCCTTGCAATACAAGCGCAAGTATGCAGCCTGCCACCCACCCACCCCAGGCTGCAATACCATACTGCTTGCTTGAACTTGAAATTGGGCCTTTTAGGCATGTGGAGGCGGAATCTGGCCACCACGTCATGGCTGTGTTGGCGGTCTGGAATCCATACTCAGTCCCCAGCCGCCCGGCGGCCAGGTGTCCATACTTGGTCCCCAGCCGACCCGCAGCCGAGTGTCCACACACGGTCCCTAGCCGCCTGGGGGCAGCCGGGTGTCCATAAACGGTCCCCAGCCGCCCCTATTTCTCCTTGGAACATCCCCCCACACACTTTTCTTAGCCCGGCCTGCTTTAGGCAGCATTGGACGAGCCCACCAGAGAACCAGACTCCTCCGGTGGGCCCTGACTTCTCCATCGGTGGAGTTGAGAGTGCCAAGGTGAGGAGCATGATGATGATGACAGAAGTTAGCATCTGCTATGTTTTCTTTTAATGCAAGTGTAAGTGTGCAGCCTGCCACCCACCCACCCCCACACTGCAATTCCATACTGCTAGCTTGCACTTGAAATGGGGCATTTTAGTTTGGGGGAGGAAGAAGCTGGCCACTACCTCATGGCTGCTTCGGCAGCGAGGTAGCCATACTCAGTCCCCAGCCACCCCTATTTGTCCTGGTGTGCCTTATACATAAGATTAAGCGCGTATACCAAAACATTACCTGTGCCCTCCCCAGTGCATTTAGTGGGAAGGAGAGCCTATTCTGCTGTAGTGTGTGCATGCCAAACCCCTGTTCATGGTACATGCGAAGATGCCTCCCACCTTGCACCTGTTATTGCAGACTTGCAACTATCCCCATTCAAGTCCTTGTCCCAGGGCAGTGTTCAATTGTACCTCTCCCATTCCTTGCAATGCAAGCGCAAGTATGCAGCCTGCCACCCACCCACCCCGGGGTTCCAATACCATACTGCTTGCTTGCTTGCACTTTAAATTGGGCCTTTTAGGCATGTGGAAGCGGAATCTGGCCACCACGCCATGGCTGTGTCGGCGGCCTGGTATCCATACTCATTACCCAGCCGCCTGGTGGCCGGGTGTCCCCGCTTGCTCCCCAGCCTCCAGGGGGTGGCCGGGTGTCCATACTCGGTCCCCAGCCACCCCTATTTGTCCTGGTAACCTTTCCCACACTTTTCTTAGCCTGGCCTGCTTTAGAGCAGCATTGGCCGAGCCCACCGGACTATCAAACTACTCCAGTGGGCCCTGGCTTCTCCACCAGGGGAGTTGAGAGTGCCAAGGTGAGGAGCATGATGAGGATGATAGAAGTTAGCATCTGCTTTGTTTTGTTGTAATGCAAGCGCATGTATGTAGTAGCGGCTAGGCCTGAGGTGGTCAGCATTTTGGCGCATATCCTACCTCCTCCGAGGATTGCTGGATGTTTTCCTGCTACTATCCAAGTTCTATGACTCCCATTAAAACAAAGCTTCAGGTGATAAATGATGGATGAGGTAGTGGCAAAGGAGAAAGAGCAGGAGGAACAGGGACCATTCACATCAATATCAGGCCAGTCAACCAGATATGTCTTGTAGGATATGTTTCTGTAACAAAAGGAGCGGTTCGGCTACACAGTTATAGGTCATACAGTGAGTGCAATGCCTACCAAAAATTTCGAGGCACTCCAATGCCCCTTGGAAATGACATGGAGGTCATAGGGCGTTAACTAAACCTTTTTTTCCATTTATAGCAACTGGGTCTCCTGTGCACTGTTGGCCTAAGCAGTGAATGGAAGGCTTTCCAAAAATTATGAGGAACTGCAATACCCCTTACAAGAGCCATGTGTGGCACCCCAGGGGTCTGGTCACCACAGTAATAGAGATATTACGTCGGAGAGCAAGTGGAAGGTTTCCTGGTCAGGATCCCTTAAACATGCAACATCCTCCTGCCCCAGTCCTTTGAGGGGAGAATTCTGCCCTTATAAACTGGATCTGGGGCAGGGTTGAGTGAGTCAGAGAACAGAGAACAGTCAGAGTCAGAGTGAGAGCAAGGGAAAGTAACAGCAAGGAGCTCTGTAGGAGCTTGGAGCTAAAGACCAGGGGCTGGAAGCTGAGCAGAGCTCGCCCTGGCAGAAGACAATAGGAACCGGACACAGGAGTCCGAGGCTGTGAGGACTTATATATCCAGCAGCAAAAACCAGCCGGCAGGGGATTTCAGGTCCTCTTGCCATAGAAGCCCGGAGGCTCAGTCACAAGCAAGGGACCAGCACCGCCGTCGTGAAGCGGAGGCTAACAGAAGGCCCCAAGTCACCAGCCATACTGGTGAGCACTACACGGTACACTCAGGGACGTGGGCTACTTCTACCCGCTTACAGCAAGGTAGCCAGGAAGAGTGCAGACAGACGGGGAGGCCTACAACTCCACCTGGCCAGGGGAACTCCTGCTTGCTCACAGACTGACCAGGCCTCTTATGCTAGCCAGTACTCCCGGGAGGGTCTACCTTATGATCATCAGTAAAGACCCTGAACTGCACTGCAAAGACTCTGAGTCGTTCCTGCTGCGCTCGTGCACCATCACCCCCATCATCCACACTCACTACCCTGAGGCTATACTCCTCCCGTGGGGAGTTATTCCATTCTCTGCTGCGCACACAACACCAGCCTCAGCGGACTGCCTCGCAGCGGTGGTACTCCCTGACCGCAATCCACGGGTGGCGCAGTCGGACAATTAACCTAAAAACCTAAGAAAGACTGCCACTGGTTTGACCAGCCTGAGCCACGGGACCGGGTCACCGCCACGGAGGCTACAGACCCCAGAGACCCGGCACCGGGTATCCCACACACGTGTACACACGGCCCAGGGGGCGCGTCACATGCAGTACAGCATATTACAAACATAAGTCCCATTATTGGGGAGTGGGTGTCCAATAGTATTTGCTTATGCCTTGCAAGCAAAAGTTTCCAAAAATTAGGGCGGAGCAACTTGCATTGCCCCTTACAAGAGCCATGCAGTACAGCATATAACAAACATAAGTCCCATTATTGAGGCGTGGGTCTCCCATAGTATTTGCTTATGCCTTGCAAGCAAAAGCTGCCAAAAATTAGGACAGAGCAACTTGCAATGCCCCTTACAAGAGCCATGCAGTACAGCATATTACAAACATAAGTCCCATTATTGGGGAGTGGGTCTCCCATAGTATTTGCTTATGCCTTGCAAGCAAAAGCTGCCAAAAATTAGGACAGAGCAACTTGCAATGCCCCTTACAAGAGCCATGCAGTACAGCATGTTACAAACATAAGTCCCATTATTGGGGAGTGGGTCTCCCATAGTATTTGCTGATGCCTTGCAAGCAAAAGCTGCCAAAAATTAGGATGGAGCAACTTGCAATGCCCCTTACAAGAGCCATGCAGTACAGCATATTACAAACATAAGTCCCATTATTGGGGAGTGGGTCTCCCATAGTATTTGCTTATGCCTTGCAAGCAAAAGCTGCCAAAAATTAGGACGGAGCAACTTGCAATGCCCCTTACAAAAACCATGCAGTACAGCATATTACAAACATAAGTCCCATTATTGAGGAGTGGGTCTCCCATAGTATTTGCTTATGCCTTGCAAGCAAAAGCTGCCAAAAATTAGGACGGAGCAACTTGCAATGCCCCTTACAAGAGCCATGCAGTACAGCATATTACAAACATAAGTCCCATTATTGGGGAGTGGGTCTCCCATAGTATTTGCTTATGCCTTGCAAGGAAAAGCTGCCAAAAATTAGGACGGAGCAATTTGCAATGCCCCTTACAAGAGCCATGCAGTACAGCATATTACAAACATAAGTCTCATTATTGGGGAGTGGGTCTCCCATAGTATTTGCTTATGCCTTGCAAGCAAAAGCTGCCAAAAATTAGGACGGAGCAACTTGCAATGCCCCTTACAAGAGCCATGCAGTACAGCATATTACAAACATAAGTCCAATTATTGGGGAGTGGGTGTCCCATAGTATTTGCTTATGCCTTGCAAGCAAAAGCTGCCAAAAATAAGGACGGAGCAACTTGCAATGCTGGCACCTTGGTGGTATAGTGGTGGTGGAGGCTGAGGATAAGGAGAAGAAGATAAAACAGCCGAAACGAGGAAGCGTATACCCATGTGAGGGTGTGAAGCGGTGCATGTGAATACACCTCCCAAAATAACACAGTGGATTTGACTTTATGTTACTCTGCTGTCATTTGGTGGTGATGAGAAGTCTGGCCCAATCCAGCCCTTGTTCATTTTGATAAGGGTCAGCTTGTCAGCATTGTCAGTTGACAGGCGAGTGCGCTTATCAGTTATAATTCCCCCAGCAGCACTAAAAACACGCTCCGATAACACGCTAGCGGCAGGGAAGGCCAGGACCTCCAAGGCGTACAGAGCGAGTTCATTCCAAGTATCCAGCTTGGATACCCAATAATTAAAAGCCACAGAGGAATCACGGAGGACGCTGGTACAGTCGGCAAGGTACTCCCTCACCATCTTTTGAAACTTTCCACTCCTTGTGAGAGTACCCCGCGCCTCAGGGCCTGTAAGCTGGGCGGGTGTCAGAAAACTGTCCCAGAACGTTGACAGTGTTCCCCTGCCTCTGCTGGATTGGAGTTGCATCTCTCTCGCCTGAATGCCTTGGTTGGGCAACGAACTGTGACCTCTGCCGCTAGCGTGTTCAGATGGGAATTTTTTTAAGAGTTCTGCAGCAAGGGCCTTCTGGTACTGCCCCATTTGTAGACCTCTCCACCTCAGGAATAAGAGAGTGAAAGTTCTCCTTGTAGCGGGGGTCTACAAGTGTCACCAACCAGTAATGACTGTCACCCAACATTTTGACAACGCGAGGGTCACGGTTAAGGCAGCGTTACATAAAGTCAGCCATGCGTGCCAGACTGGTAACGGGCAAGATTTCCGTTTCCTCACCAAGATGACGACTGACCATGCTCTCCTCCTCCTCCTCCTCTTCCTCCTCCCCCCTGTCCTCAGGCCACCCACGCTTAACCAACGGTATGACACTTGTACAGGTACTACCGTCTACAACGCATGGAAGCAGCTCCTGTTCTTCCTCCTCCTCCTCCTCTCCCTCATTGTCCCCCAATGAACGTTGGGATGAGATGAGGCTGGGCTGTGTGTAATCGCCCGCTACGGCTTCTTGATCCATCTCATCCTACTCTGGCTGCAATGCCTCCTCTTTAATTCTCTTCAGAGAGCGTTGCAAAAGACAGACAATTGGGATGCTGACACTAATGATGGAGTCATCGCCACTCACCATCTTGGTGGCCTCCTCAAAGTGTGTCAGGATGGTACATATGTCAGACATCCAGGTCCACTCCTGAGGTCTTATGTGTGGAGTCTGACCTGAATATCAACGGCCTTGTTGCAGCTGGTACTCCACAACTGCTCTCTTCTGCTCACAAATCCTTTGCAACATGTGGAGGGTAGAGTTCCAACGTGTGGGGACATCACACACCAGTCGGTGTGCCGGAAGCTGCAAACGCTGCTGCCACACAGCAAGGGCGGCGGAAGCTGTAGCCGACTTGCGAAAATAGGCTGACAGGCGGCGTACTTTCACGAGCAGATCTGGCAACTCGGGGTACGATTTAAGAAACCGCTGAACCACGAGGTTAAGCACATGAGCCAGGCATGGTACGTGTGTGATCTCACCTCGCCTCAGAGCCGCCACCAGGTTACGGCCATTGTCACACACGACCATGCCGGGATGTAGGCTCAGCGGTATCAGCCACAGATCTGCCTGCTCTTTCACAGCTGTCCACATCTCACAAGCAGTGTGAGGTTTATCACCTAAGCTTATGAGTTTCAGCACAGCCTGTTGACGCTTGGGGGAGGCAGTACTGCAATGCTTCCAGCTTGTAACTGATGTGGTGATATCTGAGATGGAGGCTGAACATGAGGAGGAGGAGGAGGAGGAGGATGCGTGGGAGCTGTACACTGTGGGGGCAACTCTGACTGACATTGGGCCCGCAATCCTCGGTGTGGGGAGGATGTGTTCCGTCCCAAGGTCCGACTGGGTCCCGGCTTCCACTATGTTTATCCAGTGTGCCGTCAGAGAGATGTACCGTCCCTGGCCACAAGCACTTGTCCACGTGTCCATTGCCAGGTGGACTCTCCGAGTAACTGCATTGTTGAGGGCACGGCAGATGCTTTGGGACACGTGCTTGTGTAGTGCGGGGATGGCACACCGGCAAAATAGAGTCGGCTGGGTACCGAGTACCGAGGGACGGCCACCGCCATAAGATTGCGGAAGGATTCCGTCTCCACCAGCCTAAAAGGCAGCATTTCCAACGCAAGCAGTCGTGAAATGTGCGAATTTAGGACTGTGGCCTGTGGGGCGTTAGCTGCGAATTTCTGCTTTCGTTCAAAGGTCTGGGATATGGACAATTGAACGCTGCGGTGGGACGTGGACGAGGACGTTGATGCTGTTTCTTGAGAAACTGCCATAACAAGTGAAGACTGAGAGGAGGGGGCATCTTTACATGCAGTATGGACAGGGGATTGCCTTGCACACACAACAGGGGGTTCTATTGCACGCACAACAGTGGAAGAAGCAGTGGTGACACCCGCTGACACTGGTCGTGGACCCTGGGTTTCGCCCCACAAAGTCAGGTGCTTTGCTGCCATGTGCCTGGTGGTGGTCAGGCTTGTAGTTTTGTCACCCCTGCTGATGCTGGCATGGCAGGTGGAACATATGGCCTTTTTGGGGTTATCAGCAGAGCCTTTAAAAAAATTCCAGACTCTGGAAGACCTACCACTTGTACTGGCAACGTCCCTCGTGTTGGTGTTACGGGGAACGGTTGCCTGCCTTCTGACTGCGGCCACAACACTGCTTCTTCCTGCCTGTTGGGGTACTCTGCCTCCCTCCCCCTGTGTGCTGCTGGCCTCACTCTGCATGTCCTCCTTCCATGTTGGGTCAGTTACTAGATCATCCACCACCTCCTCCTCTTCCACTTGCGCACCACGATCCTCCTCCTCACTTCCTGGCAATTGTGTCTCGTCATCGTCCACCTCTTGTGACAGATTGCCAACGTCGACTTCCTGTGGCCCTGGCTGTTCAAATATTTGGGCATCGCAACATGGGATCTCCTCTTCCGCCACTTCAAGCTTATCAGGCGAGGGGCCCAAATATGGAAATGGACCAGTGAACAGCTCTTCAGAGTGTCCAAGTGTGGGATCACTTGCTGTCTGACGACACTCGGCATGGTGAGAGGAAGGAGCATCAGGGTGAGGAGGAGAATGCAGTCGAGACTCACGGCTACTAAGAGTTGACCTTGTGGAAGACAGACCGGAGGTGGTGGTGGCCAGATAACTGGAAGTATTATCTGCTATCCAATTAATCACCTGTTCACACTGATCAGTTCTCAATACTGGTGTTGTTCTGTGCTTCCCTAGTAATTTGGTCAAGAAGTGGGAGCGAGAAGATGTGGCTGTTCGTTGTGCCACATTTTCACCTTGGCCACGGCCCCGTCCTCTGCATGAACCATCACCAGAACGTTCACTTCCACGTCCCTTGCCACGCGCATTGCCCATTGTAAATGAAGTAAAATAGCTTACACTTGCACTATCAATGGAAAAAGGGTAACAAAGAGTAGATTATAACCGTGGAAGAGGAAAACCACAGTTATTGTTTACTGGGGTATACCACACTTTTTTAAATAGAGATATTTGCGGCTGAACATTGAGCGACACACTCAAACTGCTTTTTTTTAGATACCAAAGGCCCAAAACTGGATAGTACAGCGATTTGACCCATGGAACTGCGAAACCACACTGGGATGTCGGGCCTACACAAGACTATTTTCAACAGATATGTTTTTGTGTCACAACAGTCAGGAGACACTACTGTTTTTCTTTACGGAAAAAACTACCAAAAACTGAATAATAGATATTTTCTACCATGGGATGGCAAAACCACAGTTATTGTTTACTGGGGTATACCACACTTTTTTAAATAGAGATATTTGCGGCTGAACAGTGAGCGACACACTCAAACTGCTTTTTTTTTAGATACCAAAGGCCCAATCTGGATAGTACAGCGATTTGACCGGTGGAACTGCTAAACCACACTGGGATGTCGGGCCTACACAAGACTATTTTCAACAGATATATTTTTGTGTCACCACAGTCAGGAGACACTACTGTTTTTCTTTACGGAAAATATGCCAAAACCTGAATAATAGAGATTTTTTACCGTGGGATGGCAAAACCACAGTTATTGTTTACTGGGGTATACCACACTTTTTTAAATAGAGATATTTGTGGCTGAACAGTGAGCGACACACTCAAACTGCTTTTTTTTTAGGTACCAAAGACCCAAAACTGGATAGTACAGCGATTTGACCCGTAGAACTGCGAAACCACACTGGGATGTCGGGCCTACACAAGACTATTTTCAACAGATATATTTTTGTGTCACAACAGTCAGGAGACACTACTGTTTTTCTTTACGGAAAAAACTACCAAAAGCTGAATAATAGAGATTTTTTACTGTGGGATGGCAAAACCACAGTTATTGTTTACTGGGGTATACCACACTTTTTTAAATAGAGATATTTGCGGCTGAACAGTGAGCGACACACTCAAACTGCTTTTTTTTTAGATGCCAAAGGCTCAAAACTCGATAGTACAGCGATTTGACCCGTGGAACTGCGAAACCACACTGGGATGTCGGGCCTACACAAGACTATTTTCAACAGATATATTTTTGTGTAACAACAGTCAGGAGACTACTGTTTTTCTTTACGGAAAAAACTACCAAAAGCTGAATAATAGAGATTTTTTACCGTGGGATGGCAAAACCACAGTTATTGGTTACTGGGGTATACCACACTTTTTTAAATAGAGATATTTGCGGCTGAACATTGAGCGACACACTCAAACTGCTTTTTTTTTTTAGATACCAAATGCCTAAAACTGGATAGTACAGCGATTTGACCCGTGGAACTGCGAAACCACACTGGGATGTCGGGCCTACACAAGACTATTTTCAACAGATATATTTTTGTGTCACAACAGTCAGGAGACACTACTGTTTTTCTTTACGGAAAATATACCAAAACCTGAATAATAGAGATTTTTTACCGTGGGATGGCAAAACCACAGTTATTGTTTACTGGGGTATACCACACTTTTTTAAATAGAGATATTTGTGGCTGAACAGTGAGCGACACACTCAAACTGCTTTTTTTTAAATACCAAAGGCCCAAAACTGGATAGTACAGCGATTTCACCAGTGGAACTGCGAAACCACACTGGGATGTCGGGCCTACACACGACTATTTTCAACAGATATATTTTTGTGTCACAACAGTCAGGAGACACTACTGTTTTTCTTTATGGAAAAAACTACCAAAACCTGAATAATAGAGATTTTTTACCGTGGGATGGCAAAACCACAGTTATTGTTTCCTGGGGTATACCACACTTTTTTAAATAGAGATATTTGCGGCTGAACAGTGAGCAACACACTCAAACTGCTTTTTTTTTTAGATACCAAAGGCCCAAAACTGGATAGTACAGCGATTTGACCTATAGAACTGCACAACCACACTGGGATGTCGGGTCTACACAAGACTATTTTCAACAGATATATTTTGTGTAACAACAGTCAGGAGACACTACTGTTTTTCTTTACGGAAAAAACTGCCAAAAGCTGAATAATAGAGATTTTTTACCGTGGGATGGCAAAACCACAGTTATTGTTTACTGGGGTGTACCACACTTTTTTAAATAGAGATATTTGCGGCTGAACAGTGAGCGACACACTCAAACTGTTTTTTTTTTTTAGATACCAAAGGCCCAAAACTGGATAGTACAGCGATTTGACACGTGGAACTGCGAAACCACACTGGGATGTCGGGCCTACACAAGACTATTTTCAACAGATATATTTTTGTGTCACAACAGTCAGGAGACAATACTGTTTTTCTTTACGGAAAATATACCAAAAGCTGAATAATAGAGATTTTTTACCGTGGGATGGCAAAACCACAGTTATTGTTTACTGGGGTATACCACACTTTTTTAAATAGAGATATTTGCGGCTGAACAGTGAGGGACACACTCAAACTGCTTTTTTTTTAGATACCAAAGGCCCACAACTGGGTAGTACAGCAATTTGACCCATGAAACTGCGAAACCACACTGGGATGTCGGGCCTACACAAGACTATTTTCAACAGATATATTTTTGTGTCACAACAGTCAGGAGACACTACTGTTTTTCTTTAAGGAAAAAACTACCAAAAGCTGAATAATAGAGATTTTTTACCGTTGGATGGCAAAACCACAGTTATTGTTTACTGGGGTGTACCACACTTTTTTAAATTGAGATATTTGCGGCTGAACAGTGAGCGACACACTCAAACTGCTTTTTTTTAGATACCAAAGGCCCAAAACTGGATAGTACAGCGATTTGACCCGAGGAACTGCGAAACCACATTGGGATGTCGGGCCTACACAAGACTATTTTCAACAGATATATTTTTGTGTCACAACAGTCAGGAGACACTACTGTTTTCCTTTACGGAAAAACTACCAAAAGCTGAATAATAGAGATGTTTTACCGTGGGATGGCAAAACCACAGTTATTGTTTACTGGGGTATACCACACTTTTTTAAATAGAGATATTTGCGGCTGAACAGTGAGCGACACACTCAAACTGCTTTTTTTTTAGATACCAAAGGCCCAAAACTGGATAGTACAGCGATTTGACCCGTGGAACTGCGAAACCACACTGGGATGTCGGGCCTACACAAGACTATTTTCAACAGATAAATTTTTGTGTCACAACAGTCAGGAGACACTACTGTTTTTCTTTACGGAAAATATAAGAAAAACCTGAATAATAGAGATTTTTTACCATGGGATGGCAAAACCACAGTTATTGTTTCCTGGGGTATACCACGCTTTTTTAAATAGAGATATTTGCGGCTGAACAGTGAGCGACACACTCAAACTGCTTTTTTTTTAAGATATCAAAGGCCCAAAACTGGATAGTACAGCGATTTGACCCGTAGAACTGCGAAACCACACTGGGATGTCGGGCCTACACAAGACTATTTTCAACAGATATATTTTTGTGTCACAACAGTCAGGAGACACTACTGTTATTCTTTACGGAAAAAACTACCAAAAACTGAATAATAGAGATTTTTTACCGTGGGATGGCAAAACCACAGTTATTGTTTACTGGGGTGTACCACACTTTTTTAAATAGAGATATTTGCGGCTGAACAGTGAGCGACACACTCAAACTGCTTTTTTTTAAATACCAAAGGCCCAAAACTGGATAGTACAGCGATTTCACCAGTGGAACTGCGAAACCACACTGGGATGTCGGGCCTACACACGACTATTTTCAACAGATGTATTTTTGTGTCACAACAGTCAGGAGACACTACTGTTTTTCTTTACGGAAAAAACTACCAAAAGCTGAATAATAGAGATTTTTTACCGTGGGATGGCAAAACCACAGTTATTGTTTCCTGGGGTATACCACACTTTTTTAAATAGAGATATTTGCGGCTGATCAGTGAGCGACACACTCAAACTGCTTTTTTTTTTAGATACCAAAGGCCCAAAACTGGGTAGTACAGCAATGTGACCCATGAAACTGCGAAACCACACTGGGATGTCGGGCCTACACAAGACTATTTTCAACAGATATATTTTTGTGTCACAACAGTCAGGAGACACTACTGTTTTTCTTTAAGGAAAAAACTACCAAAACCTGAATAATAGAGATTTTTTACCGTGGGATGGCAAAAACACAGTTATTGCTTACTGGGGTGTACCACACTTTTTTAAATTGAGATATTTGCGGCTGAACAGTGAGCGACACACTCAAACTGCTTTTTTTTAGATACCAAAGGCCCAAAACTGGATAGTACAGCGATTTGACCCGAGGAACTGCGAAACCACACTGGGATGTCGGGCCTACACGAGACAATTTTCAACAGATATATTTTTGTGTAACAACAGTCAGGAGACACTACTGTTTTCTTTACGGAAAAATCTACCAAAAGCTGAATAATAGAGATTTTTTACCGTGGGATGGCAAAACCACAGTTACTGTTTACTGGGGTATACCACACTTTTTTAAATAGAGATATTTGCGGCTGAACAGTGAGCGACACACTCAAACTGCTTTTTTTTTTTAGATACCAAACGCCCAAAACTGGATAGTACAGCGATTTGACCCGTGGAACTGCGAAACCACACTGGGATGTCGGGCCTACACAAGACTATTTTCAACAGATATATTTTTGTGTCACAACAGTCAGGAGACAATACTGTTTTTCTTTACGGAAAATATACCAAAAGCTGAATAATAGAGATTTTTTACCGTGGGATGGCAAAACCACAGTTATTGTTTACTGGGGTATACCACACTTTTTTAAATAGAGATATTTGCGGCTGAACAGTGAGCGACACACTCAAACTGCTTTTTTTTTAGATGCCAAAGGCTCAAAACTCGATAGTACAGCGATTTGACCCGAGGAACTGCGAAACCACACTGGGATGTCGGGCCTACACAAGACTATTTTCAACAGATATATTTTTGTGTCACAACAGTCAGGAGACACTACTGTTTTTCTTTACGGAAAAAACTACCAAAAGCTGAATAATAGAGATTTTTTACCATGGGATGCAAAACCACAGTTATTGTTTGCTGGGGTATACCACACTTTTTTAAATAGAGATATCTGCGGCTGAACAGTGAGCGACACACTCAAACTGCTTTTTTGTTTTAGATATTAAAGGCCCAAAACTGGATAGTACAGCGAGTTGACACGTAGAACTGCGAAACTACACTGGGATGTCGGGCCTACACAAGACTATTTTCAACAGATATATTTTTGTGTCACAACAGTCAGGAGACACTACTGTTTTTCTTTACGGAAAAAACTACCAAAAGCTGAATAATAGAGATTTTTTTCCGTGGGATGGCAAAACCACAGTTATTGTTTACTGGGGTATACCACACTTTTTTAAATAGAGATATTTGCGGCTGAACAGTGAGCGACACACTCAAACTGCTTTTTTTTTTAAGATACCAAAGGCCCAAAACTGGATAGTACAGCGATTTGACCCGTGGAACTGCGAAACCACACTGGGATGTCGGGCCTACACGAGACTATTTTCAACAGATATATTTTTGTGTAACAACAGTCAGGAGACACTACTGTTTTTCTTTACGGAAAAAACTACCAAAAGCTGAATAATAGAGATTTTTTACCGTGGGATGGCAAAACCACAGTTATTGTTTACTGGGGTATACCACACTTTTTTAAATAGAGATATTTGCGGCTGAACAGTGAGCGACACACTCAAACTGCTTTTTTTTTTTAGATACCAAACGCCTAAAACTGGATAGTACAGCGATTTGACCCGTGGAACTGCGAAACCACACTGGGATGTCGGGCCTACACAAGACTACTTTCAACAGATATATTTTTGTGTCACAACAGTCAGGAGACACTACTGTTTTTCTTTACGGAAAATATACCAAAACCTGAATAATAGAGATTTTTTACCGTGGGATGGCAAAACCACAGTTATTGTTTACTGGGGTATACCACACTTTTTTAAATAGAGATATTTGCGGCTGAACAGTGAGCGACACACTCAAACTGCTTTTTTTTTAGATGCCAAAGGCTCAAAACTCGATAGTACAGCGATTTGACCCGAGGAACTGCGAAACCACACTGGGATGTCGGGCCTACACAAGACTATTTTCAACAGATATATTTTTGTGTCACAACAGTCAGGAGACACTACTGTTTTTCTTTACGGAAAATATACCAAAACCTGAATAATAGAGATTTTTTACCGTGGAATGGCAAAACCACAGTTATTGTTTACTGGGGTATACTACACTTTTTTAAATAGAGATATTTGTGGCTGAACAGTGAGCGACACACTCAAACTGCTTTTTTGTTTTAGATATTAAAGGCCCAAAACTGGATAGTACAGCGAGTTGACACGTAGAACTGCGAAACCACACTGGGATGTCGGGCCTACACAAGACTATTTTCAACAGATATATTTTTGTGTCACAACAGTCAGGAGACACTACTGTTTTTCTTTACGGAAAAAACTACCAAAAGCTGAATAATAGAGATTTTTTTCCGTGGGATGGCAAAACCACAGTTATTGTTTACTGGGGTATACCACACTTTTTTAAATAGAGATATTTGCGGCTGAACAGTGAGCGACACACTCAAACTGCTTTTTTTTTAAGATACCAAAGGCCCAAAACTGGATAGTACAGCGATTTGACCCGTGGAACTGCGAAACCACACTGGGATGTCGGGCCTACACGAGACTATTTTCAACAGATATATTTTTGTGTAACAACAGTCAGGAGACACTACTGTTTTTCTTTACGGAAAAAACTACCAAAAGCTGAATAATAGAGATTTTTTACCGTGGGATGGCAAAACCACAGTTATTGTTTACTGGGGTATACCACACTTTTTTAAATAGAGATATTTGCGGCTGAACAGTGAGCGACACACTCAAACTGCTTTTTTTTTTTTAGATACCAAACGCCTAAAACTGGATAGTACAGCGATTTGACCCGTGGAACTGCGAAACCATACTGGGATGTCGGGCCTACACAAGACTACTTTCAACAGATATATTTTTGTGTCACAACAGTCAGGAGACACTACTGTTTTTCTTTACGGAAAATATACCAAAACCTGAATAATAGAGATTTTTTACCGTGGGATGGCAAAACCACAGTTATTGTTTACTGGGGTATACCACACTTTTTTAAATAGAGATATTTGTGGCTGAACAGTGAGCGACACACTCAAACTGCTTTTTTTTTAGATACCAAAGACCCAAAACTGGATAGTACAGCGATTTGACCCGTGGAACTGCTAAACCACACTGGGATGTCGGGCCTACACAAGACTATTTTCAACAGATATATTTTTGTGTCACAAAAGTCAGGAGACACTACTGTTTTTCTTTACGGAAAAAACTACCAAAAGCTGAATAATAGAGATTTTTTACCGTGGGATGGCAAAACCAAAGTCATTGTTTCCTGGGGTGTACCACGCTTTTTTAAATAGAGATATTTGCGGCTGAACAGTGAGCGACACACTCGAACTGCTTTTTTTTTTTAGATATCAAAGGCCCAAAACTGGATAGTACAGCGATTTGACCCTTAGAACTGCAAAACCACACTGGGATGTTGGGCCTACACAAGACTATTTTCAACAGATATATTTTTGTGTCACAACAGTCAGGAGACACTACTGTTTTTCTTTACGGAAAAAACTACCAAAAGCTGAATAATAGAGATTTTTTACCGTGGGATCGCAAAACCACAGTTATTGTTTACTGGGGTGTACCACACTTTTTTAAATAGAGATATTTGCGGCTGAACAGTGAGCGACACACTCAAACTGCTTTTTTTTAAATACCAAAGGCCCAAAACTGGATAGTACAGCGATTTCACCAGTGGAACTGCGAAACCACACTGGGATGTCGGGCCTACACACGACTATTTTCAACAGATATATTTTTGTGTCACAACAGTCAGGAGACACTACTGTTTTTCTTTACGGAAAAAACTACCAAAAGCTGAATAATAGAGATTTTTAACCGTGGGATGGCAAAACCACAGTTATTGTTTCCTGGGGTATACCACACTTTTTTAAATAGAGATATTTGCGGCTGAACAGTGAGCGACACACTCAAACTGCTTTTTTTTTAGATACCAAAGGCCCAAAACTGGATAGTACAGCGATTTGATCTGTAGAACTGCGCAACCACACTGGGATGTCGGGCCTACACAAGACTATTTTCAACAGATATATTTTTGTGTCACAACAGTCAGGAGACACTACTGTTTTTCTTTACGGAAAAAACTACCAAAAGCTGAATAATAGAGATTTTTAACCGTGGGATGGCAAAACCACAGTTATTGTTTCCTGGGGTATACCACACTTTTTTAAATAGAGATATTTGCGGCTGAACAGTGAGCGACACACTCAAACTGCTTTTTTTTTAGATACCAAAGGCCCAAAACTCGATAGTACAGCGATTTGACCCGTGGAACTGCGAAACCACACTGGGATGTCAGGCCTACACAAGACTATTTTCAACAGATATATTTTTGTGTCACAACAGTCAGGAGACACTACTGTTTTTCTTTACGGAAAATATACCAAAACCTGAATAATAGAGATTTTTTACCGTGGGATGGCAAAACCACAGTTATTGTTTACTGGGGTATACCAGACTTTTTTAAATATATAGATTTGCGGCTGAACAGTGAGCGACACACTCAAACTGTTTTTTTTTTAGATACAAATGGCCCAAAATGGATTATACAGAGCTTTGAACCGTGGAAGTGCAAAACAACACTTCTGTTTCTCTAGCCTACACCAGACTATTTTCAACAGTTATATTTGTGTCTGAAAAATCAGAGACACGCTTTTTTTTTTTGGGGGGGTTGGACACACCTAAAGGTTAATAAGACGGGTATTTGTACAGTGCGAAGGAGGAAAAAAAAAGGAGGATTTAGATGAAAAAAAAAGGATTTTTCCTGGCCCCCGACACCTGGTGCTAAGTCCAGCAATTTCAGCAACAGGAGCACACAGGACTGTAATGCAGCGCTTGCTGGTATAACCACTGTGTCTCCTATACAGCCTGCCTGCCTGGTATCTGGGATGGATATTAGTCCTGAAAAGGACTGTTTGCTTGTTCTGGCAGCCTTTACAGACCCTACACTTACTATTTCGCAGTTTATTGCTCCCTAAATCAGCAGCGCTGTCCCTACACTGTCTAATCCGGAGCGACTGTGTCCAAGATGGCGTCGCTCGGTTTTAAATACTCGAGGTGACGCTGTGCAGCCAGCCAATCACTGTAATGCCCACAACCAACATGGCTGCAGCATTACAGTGACTGGCTGGCAATCCCTGCATGTTCATTGGCTCTGTAAAGAGCGCCAAACATGCAGGGCGGAGACCCGAGCTCCCGCCCGAGTAACCCGGAAATGCTTGGTGCTCGCCGTACATCCCAAGTAGCGTCATGCTCGGGCGAGTACCGAGCAGTGTCGAGCATGTTCGCTCAAAACTAATTCTAACCACACACACTAGTAATCTCCTGGGGTACCCTCACACATATTATTCCCTCATTTAGTGGATATTTTCACAAAAAAGTGAAATTTTCAAAAATTCAGAAAATTGGCTGACAATGACTAAATATCAAGGACTCATCGGGCGTATCGCTCTGGAACTGAAATCGGAATGCTCACTGACATTTCCCCCTCTTTGAAAGTCTGATAAACCCCAGAAAAATGACTAAGTCCCAAAAAAAATTTTTTCAACTTTCTTCAATTTTACTCCCTTGGGATATAAATTCTACCCACACACATTTGGAACTCTCCTGGGGTACCCTCACACATATTATTCCCTCATTTAGCAGATATTTTCACAAAAAAGTATAATTTTCGAAAATTCTGAAAATTGGCTGAAAACGACTAAATATCAAGGACTCATTGGGCGAATTGCTCTGGAACTGAAATCGGAACGCTCACTGACATTTCCCCTCTCTGAAAGTCTGATAAACGCCGGAAAAATGACTAAGTCCCCAAAAAATTTCTTTTCAACTTTTTTCAATTTTACCCCCGTGGGATATATATTCTACCCACACACATTTGGAACTCTCCTGGGGTACCCTCACACATATTATTCCCTCATTTAGTGGATATTTTCACAAAAAAAGTGAAATTTTCAAAAATTCAGAAAATTGGCTGAAAACGACTAAATATCAAGGACTCATCGGGCGAATCGCTCTGGAACTGAAATCGGAACACTCACTGACATTTCCCCTCTCTGAAAGTCTGATAAACCCCGAAAAAATGACAGTCCCAAAAAAAAATTGTTATCAACTTTTTTCAATTTTACACCCGTTTGATATATATTCTAACCACACACATTTGGAACTCTCCTGGGGTACCATCACACATATTATTCCCTCATTTAGTGGATATTTTCACAAAAAAGTGAAATTTTCAAAAATTCAGAAAATTGTATGAAAACGACTAAATATCAAGGACTCATTGGGCGAATTGCTCTGGAACTGAAATCGAAACACTCACTGACATTTTCCCTCTCTGAAAGTCTGATAAACCCCGGAAAAATGACAGTCCCAAAAAAAGAATTTTTTTCAACTTTTATCAATTTAATCCCCGTGGGATATATATTCTACCCACACACATTTGGAACTCTCCTGGGGTACCTTCACACATATTATTCCCTCATTTAGTGGATATTTTCACAAAAAAGTGAAATTTTCGAAAATTCTGAAAATTGGCTGAAAACGAGTAAATATCAAGGACTCATCGGGCGAATCGCTCTGGAACTGAAATCGAACACTCACTGACATGTCCCCTCTCTGAAAGTCTGATAAACGCCAGAAAAATGACTAAGTCCCCAAAAAATTTCTTATCAACTTTTTTCAATTTTACCCCCGTGGGATATATATTCTACCCACACACATTTGGAACTCTCCTGGGGTACCCTCACACATATTATTCCCTCATTTAGCGGATATTTTCACAAAAAAGTGAAATTTTCGAAAATTCAGAAAATTGGCTGAAAACGACTAAATATCAAGGACTCATCGGGCGAATAGCTCTGGAACTGAAATCGGAACACTCACTGACATTTCCCCTCTCTGAAAGTCTGACAAACCCCGGAAAAATGACTAAGTCCCCAAAATTTTTTTTTCAACTTTTTTCAATTTTACCCCCGTGGGATATATATTCTACCCACACACATTTGGAACTCTCCTGGGGTACCCTCACACATATTATTCCCTCATTTAGTGGATATTTTCACAAAAAAGTGAAATTTTCTAAAATTCAGAAAATTGGCTGAAAACGAGTAAATATCAAGGACTCATCGGGCGAATCGCTCTGGAACTGAAATCGAACACTCACTGACATGTCCCCTCTCTGAAAGTCTGATAAACCCAGGAAAAATGATAGTCCCAAAAAAATTTTTTTATCAACTTTTATCAACTTTTTCAATTTAATCCCCGTGGGATATATATTCTACCCACACACATTTGGAACTCTCCTGGGGTACCCTCACACATATTATTCCCTCATTTAGCAGATATTTTCACAAAAAAGTATAATTTTCAAAAATTCAGAAAATTGGTTGAAAACGACTAAATATCAAGGACTCATTGGGCGAATCGCTCTGGAACTGAAATCGGAACGCTCACTGACATTTCCCCTCTCTGAAAGTCTGATAAACACCGGAAAAATGACTAAGTTCCCAAAAAATTTCTTTTCAACTCTTTTCAATTTTACCCCCGTGGGATATATCTTCTACCCACACACATTTGAAACTCTCCTGGGGTACTTTCACACATATTATTCCCTCATTTAGCGGATATTTTCACAAAAAAGTGAAATTTTCAAAAAATTTTAAATAGTATGATAACGACTAAATATCAAGAACTCATTGGGCGAATTGCTCTGGAACTGAAATCGGAACGCTCACTGACATTTCCCCTCTCTGAAAGTCTGATGAACGCCGGAAAAATGACAGTCCCAAAAAAAAATTTTTATCAACTTTTTTCAAGTTAATCCCCGTGGGATATATATTCTACCCACACACATTTGGAACTCTCCTGGGGTACCCTCACACATATTATTCCCTCATTTAGTGGATATTTT
The DNA here is from genome assembly GCF_046119375.1 of Phyllobates terribilis. Lineage (NCBI taxonomy): Eukaryota > Metazoa > Chordata > Amphibia > Anura > Dendrobatidae > Phyllobates > Phyllobates terribilis. The sequence goes on from NW_027362767.1 coordinate 166,230,782, forward strand.
CACAAAAAAGTGAAATTTTCGAAAATTCAGAAAATTGGCTGAAAACGAGTAAATATCAAGGACTCATCGGGCGAATCGCTCTGGAACTGAAATCGAACACTCACTGACATGTCCCCTCTCTGAAAGTCTAATAAACCCAGGAAAAATGACAGTCCCAAAAAAATTTTTTTATCAACTTTTTTCAATTTAATCCCCGTGGGATATATATTCTACCCACACACATTTGGAACTCTCCTGGGGTACCCTCACGCATATTATTCCCTCATTTAGTGGATATTTTCACAAAAAAGTGAAATTTTCAAAAATTCAGAAAATTGGCTGAAAATGACTAAATATCAAGGACTCATCGGGCGAATCGCTCTGGAACTGAAATCGTTCCACTCACTGACATGTCCCCTCTCTGAAAGTCTGATAAACGCCGGAAAAATGACTAAGTCCCCAAAAAATTTCTTATCAACTTTTTTCAATTTTACCCCCGTGGGATATATATTCTACCCACACACATTTGGAACTCTCCTGGGGTACCCTCACACATATTATTCCCTCATTTAGCAGATATTTTCACAAAAAAGTATAATTTTCGAAAATTCTGAAAATTGGCTGAAAACGACTAAATATCAAGGACTCATTGGGCGAATTGCTCTGGAACTGAAATCGGAACGCTCACTGACATTTCCCCTCTCTGAAAGTCTGATAAACGCCGGAAAAATGACTAAGTCCCCAAAAAATTTCTTTTCAACTTTTTTCAATTTTACCCCCGTGGGATATATATTCTACCCACACACATTTGGAACTCTCCTGGGGTACCCTCACACATATTATTCCCTCATTTAGTGGATATTTTCACAAAAAAAGTGAAATTTTCAAAAATTCAGAAAATTGTCTGTAAACGACTAAATATCAAGGACTCATCGGGCGAATCGCTCTGGAACTGAAATCGGAACACTCACTGACATTTCCCCTCTCTGAAAGTCTGATAAACCCCGAAAAAATGACAGTCCCAAAAAAAAATTGTTATCAACTTTTTTCAATTTTACACCCGTTTGATATATGTTCTAACCACACACATTTGGAACTCTCCTGGGGTACCATCACACATATTATTCCCTCATTTAGTGGATATTTTCACAAAAAAGTGAAATTTTCAAAAATTCAGAAAATTGTATGAAAACGACTAAATATCAAGGACTCATTGGGCGAATTGCTCTGGAACTGAAATCGAAACACTCACTGACATTTTCCCTCTCTGAAAGTCTGATAAACCCCGGAAAAATGACAGTCCCAAAAAAAGAATTTTTATCAACTTTTATCAATTTAATCCCCGTGGGATATATATTCTACCCACACACATTTGGAACTCTCCTGGGGTACCTTCACACATATTATTCCCTCATTTAGTGGATATTTTCACAAAAAAGTGAAATTTTCGAAAATTCAGAAAATTGGCTGAAAACGAGTAAATATCAAGGACTCATCGGGCGAATCGCTCTGGAACTGAAATCGAACACTCACTGACATGTCCCCTCTCTGAAAGTCTGATAAACGCCAGAAAAATGACTAAGTCCCCAAAAAATTTCTTATCAACTTTTTTCAATTTTACCCCCGTGGGATATATATTCTACCCACACACATTTGGAACTCTCCTGGGGTACCCTCACACATATTATTCCCTCATTTAGCGGATATTTTCACAAAAAAGTGAAATTTTCGAAAATTCAGAAAATTGGCTGAAAACGACTAAATATCAAGGACTCATCGGGCGAATAGCTCTGGAACTGAAATCGGAACACTCACTGACATTTCCCCTCTCTGAAAGTCTGACAAACCCCGGAAAAATGACTAAGTCCCCAAAATTTTTTTTTCAACTTTTTTCAATTTTACCCCCGTGGGATATATATTCTACCCACACACATTTGGAACTCTCCTGGGGTACCCTCACACATATTATTCCCTCATTTAGTGGATATTTTCACAAAAAAGTGAAATTTTCTAAAATTCAGAAAATTGGCTGAAAACGAGTAAATATCAAGGACTCATCGGGCGAATCGCTCTGGAACTGAAATCGAACACTCACTGACATGTCCCCTCTCTGAAAGTCTGATAAACCCAGGAAAAATGATAGTCCCAAAAAAATTTTTTTATCAACTTTTATCAACTTTTTCAATTTAATCCCCGTGGGATATATATTCTACCCACACACATTTGGAACTCTCCTGGGGTACCCTCACACATATTATTCCCTCATTTAGCAGATATTTTCACAAAAAAGTATAATTTTCAAAAATTCAGAAAATTGGTTGAAAACGACTAAATATCAAGGACTCATTGGGCGAATCGCTCTGGAACTGAAATCGGAACGCTCACTGACATTTCCCCTCTCTGAAAGTCTGATAAACACCGGAAAAATGACTAAGTTCCCCAAAAATTTCTTTTCAACTCTTTTCAATTTTACCCCCGTGTGATATATCTTCTACCCACACACATTTGAAACTCTCCTGGGGTACTTTCACACATATTATTCCCTCATTTAGCGGATATTTTCACAAAAAAGTGAAATTTTCAAAAAATTTTAAATAGTATGATAACGACTAAATATCAAGAACTCATTGGGCGAATTGCTCTGGAACTGAAATCGGAACGCTCACTGACATTTCCCCTCTCTGAAAGTCTGATAAACGCCGGAAAAATGACAGTCCCAAAAAAAAATTTTTATCAACTTTTTTCAAGTTAATCCCCGTGGGATATATATTCTACCCACACACATTTGGAACTCTCCTGGGGTACCCTCACACATATTATTCCCTCATTTAGTGGATATTTTCACAAAAAAGTGAAATTTTCGAAAATTCAGAAAATTGGCTGAAAACGAGTAAATATCAAGGACTCATCGGGCGAATCGCTCTGGAACTGAAATCGAACACTCACTGACATGTCCCCTCTCTGAAAGTCTAATAAACCCAGGAAAAATGACAGTCCCAAAAAAAATTTTTTATCAACTTTTTTCAATTTAATCCCCGTGGGATATATATTCTACCCACACACATTTGGAACTCTCCTGGGGTACCCTCACGCATATTATTCCCTCATTTAGTGGATATTTTCACAAAAAAGTGAAATTTTCAAAAATTCAGAAAATTGGCTGAAAATGACTAAATATCAAGGACTCATCGGGCGAATCGCTCTGGAACTGAAATCGTTCCACTCACTGATATTTCCCCTCTCTGAAAGTCTGATAAACCCCGGAAAAATGACTAAGTCCCCAAAAAATTTCTTTTCAACTTTTTTCAATTTTACCCCCATGGGATATCTCTTCTAACCACACACATTTGGAACTCTCCTGGGGTACCCTCACACATATTATTCCCTCATTTAGCAGATATTTTCACAAAAAAGTATAATTTTCAAAAATTCAGAAAATTGGTTGAAAACGACTAAATATCAAGGACTCATTGGGCGAATCGCTCTGGAACTGAAATCGGAACGCTCACTGACATTTCCCCTCTCTGAAAGTCTGATAAACGCCGGAAAAATGACTAAGTCCCCAAAAAATTTCTTTTCAACTTTTTTCAATTTTACCCCCGTGGGATATATATTCTACCCACACACATTTGGAACTCTCCTGGGGTACCCTCACACATATTATTCCCTCATTTAGTGGATATTTTCACAAAAAAAGTGAAATTTTCAAAAATTCAGAAAATTGGCTGAAAACGACTAAATATCAAGGACTCATCGGGCGAATCGCTCTGGAACTGAAATCGGAACACTCACTGACATTTCCCCTCTCTGAAAGTCTGATAAACCCCGAAAAAATGACAGTCCCAAAAAAAAATTGTTATCAACTTTTTTCAATTTTACACCCGTTTGATATATATTCTAACCACACACATTTGGAACTCTCCTGGGGTACCATCACACATATTATTCCCTCATTTAGTGGATATTTTCACAAAAAAGTGAAATTTTCAAAAATTCAGAAAATTGTATGAAAACGACTAAATATCAAGGACTCATTGGGCGAATTGCTCTGGAACTGAAATCGAAACACTCACTGACATTTTCCCTCTCTGAAAGTCTGATAAACCCCGGAAAAATGACAGTCCCAAAAAAAGAATTTTTATCAACTTTTATCAATTTAATCCCCGTGGGATATATATTCTACCCACACACATTTGGAACTCTCCTGGGGTACCTTCACACATATTATTCCCTCATTTAGTGGATATTTTCACAAAAAAGTGAAATTTTCGAAAATTCAGAAAATTGGCTGAAAACGAGTAAATATCAAGGACTCATCGGGCGAATCGCTCTGGAACTGAAATCGAACACTCACTGACATGTCCCCTCTCTGAAAGTCTGATAAACCCCAGAAAAATGACTAAGTCCCCAAAAAATTTCTTATCAACTTTTTTCAATTTTACCCCCGTGGGATATATATTCTACCCACACACATTTGGAACTCTCCTGGGGTACCCTCACACATATTATTCCCTCATTTAGCGGATATTTTCACAAAAAAGTGAAATTTTCGAAAATTCAGAAAATTGGCTGAAAACGACTAAATATCAAGGACTCATCGGGCGAATAGCTCTGGAACTGAAATCGGAACACTCACTGACATTTCCCCTCTCTGAAAGTCTGACAAACCCCGGAAAAATGACTAAGTCCCCAAATTTTTTTTTTCAGCTTTTTTCAATTTTACCCCCGTGGGATATATATTCTACCCACACACATTTGGAACTCTCCTGGGGTACCCTCACACATATTATTCCCTCATTTAGTGGATATTTTCACAAAAAAGTGAAATTTTCTAAAATTCAGAAAATTGGCTGAAAACGAGTAAATATCAAGGACTCATCGGGCGAATCGCTCTGGAACTGAAATCGAACACTCACTGACATGTCCCCTCTCTGAAAGTCTGATAAACCCAGGAAAAATGATAGTCCCAAAAAAATTTTTTTATCAACTTTTATCAACTTTTTCAATTTAATCCCCGTGGGATATATATTCTACCCACACACATTTGGAACTCTCCTGGGGTACCCTCACACATATTATTCCCTCATTTAGCAGATATTTTCACAAAAAAGTATAATTTTCAAAAATTCAGAAAATTGGTTGAAAACGACTAAATATCAAGGACTCATTGGGCGAATCGCTCTGGAACTGAAATCGGAACGCTCACTGACATTTCCCCTCTCTGAAAGTCTGATAAACACCGGAAAAATGACTAAGTTCCCCAAAAATTTCTTTTCAACTCTTTTCAATTTTACCCCCGTGTGATATATCTTCTACCCACACACATTTGAAACTCTCCTGGGGTACTTTCACACATATTATTCCCTCATTTAGCGGATATTTTCACAAAAAAGTGAAATTTTCAAAAAATTTTAAATAGTATGATAACGACTAAATATCAAGAACTCATTGGGCGAATTGCTCTGGAACTGAAATCGGAACGCTCACTGACATTTCCCCTCTCTGAAAGTCTGATAAACGCCGGAAAAATGACAGTCCCAAAAAAAAATTTTTATCAACTTTTTTCAAGTTAATCCCCGTGGGATATATATTCTACCCACACACATTTGGAACTCTCCTGGGGTACCCTCACACATATTATTCCCTCATTTAGTGGATATTTTCACAAAAAAGTGAAATTTTCGAAAATTCAGAAAATTGGCTGAAAACGAGTAAATATCAAGGACTCATCGGGCGAATCGCTCTGGAACTGAAATCGAACACTCACTGACATGTCCCCTCTCTGAAAGTCTAATAAACCCAGGAAAAATGACAGTCCCAAAAAAAATTTTTTATCAACTTTTTTCAATTTAATCCCCGTGGGATATATATTCTACCCACACACATTTGGAACTCTCCTGGGGTACCCTCACGCATATTATTCCCTCATTTAGTGGATATTTTCACAAAAAAGTGAAATTTTCAAAAATTCAGAAAATTGGCTGAAAATGACTAAATATCAAGGACTCATCGGGCGAATCGCTCTGGAACTGAAATCGTTCCACTCACTGACATTTCCCCTCTCTGAAAGTCTGATAAACCCCGGAAAAATGACTAAGTCCCCAAAAAATTTCTTTTCAACTTTTTTCAATTTTACCCCCATGGGATATCTCTTCTAACCACACACATTTGGAACTCTCCTGGGGTACCCTCACACATATTATTCCCTCATTTAGCAGATATTTTCACAAAAAAGTATAATTTTCAAAAATTCAGAAAATTGGTTGAAAACGACTAAATATCAAGGACTCATTGGGCGAATCGCTCTGGAACTGAAATCGGAACGCTCACTGACATTTCCCCTCTCTGAAAGTCTGATAAACGCCGGAAAAATGACTAAGTCCCCAAAAAATTTCTTTTCAACTTTTTTCAATTTTACCCCCGTGGGATATATATTCTACCCACACACATTTGGAACTCTCCTGGGGTACCCTCACACATATTATTCCCTCATTTAGTGGATATTTTCACAAAAAAAGTGAAATTTTCAAAAATTCAGAAAATTGGCTGAAAACGACTAAATATCAAGGACTCATCGGGCGAATCGCTCTGGAACTGAAATCGGAACACTCACTGACATTTCCCCTCTCTGAAAGTCTGATAAACCCCGAAAAAATGACAGTCCCAAAAAAAAATTGTTATCAACTTTTTTCAATTTTACACCCGTTTGATATATATTCTAACCACACACATTTGGAACTCTCCTGGGGTACCATCACACATATTATTCCCTCATTTAGTGGATATTTTCACAAAAAAGTGAAATTTTCAAAAATTCAGAAAATTGTATGAAAACGACTAAATATCAAGGACTCATTGGGCGAATTGCTCTGGAACTGAAATCGAAACACTCACTGACATTTTCCCTCTCTGAAAGTCTGATAAACCCCGGAAAAATGACAGTCCCAAAAAAAGAATTTTTATCAACTTTTATCAATTTAATCCCCGTGGGATATATATTCTACCCACACACATTTGGAACTCTCCTGGGGTACCTTCACACATATTATTCCCTCATTTAGTGGATATTTTCACAAAAAAGTGAAATTTTCGAAAATTCAGAAAATTGGCTGAAAACGAGTAAATATCAAGGACTCATCGGGCGAATCGCTCTGGAACTGAAATCGAACACTCACTGACATGTCCCCTCTCTGAAAGTCTGATAAACCCCAGAAAAATGACTAAGTCCCCAAAAAATTTCTTATCAACTTTTTTCAATTTTACCCCCGTGGGATATATATTCTACCCACACACATTTGGAACTCTCCTGGGGTACCCTCACACATATTATTCCCTCATTTAGCGGATATTTTCACAAAAAAGTGAAATTTTCGAAAATTCAGAAAATTGGCTGAAAACGACTAAATATCAAGGACTCATCGGGCGAATAGCTCTGGAACTGAAATCGGAACACTCACTGACATTTCCCCTCTCTGAAAGTCTGACAAACCCCGGAAAAATGACTAAGTCCCCAAATTTTTTTTTTCAACTTTTTTCAATTTTACCCCCGTGGGATATATATTCTACCCACACACATTTGGAACTCTCCTGGGGTACCCTCACACATATTATTCCCTCATTTAGTGGATATTTTCACAAAAAAGTGAAATTTTCTAAAATTCAGAAAATTGGCTGAAAACGAGTAAATATCAAGGACTCATCGGGCGAATCGCTCTGGAACTGAAATCGAACACTCACTGACATGTCCCCTCTCTGAAAGTCTGATAAACCCAGGAAAAATGATAGTCCCAAAAAAATTTTTTTATCAACTTTTATCAACTTTTTCAATTTAATCCCCGTGGGATATATATTCTACCCACACACATTTGGAACTCTCCTGGGGTACCCTCACACATATTATTCCCTCATTTAGCAGATAGTTTCACAAAAAAGTATAATTTTCAAAAATTCAGAAAATTGGTTGAAAACGACTAAATATCAAGGACTCATTGGGCGAATCGCTCTGGAACTGAAATCGGAACGCTCACTGACATTTCCCCTCTCTGAAAGTCTGATAAACACCGGAAAAATGACTAAGTTCCCAAAAAATTTCTTTTCAACTCTTTTCAATTTTACCCCCGTGGGATATATCTTCTACCCACACACATTTGAAACTCTCCTGGGGTACTTTCACACATATTATTCCCTCATTTAGCGGATATTTTCACAAAAAAGTGAAATTTTCAAAAAATTTTAAATAGTATGATAACGACTAAATATCAAGAACTCATTGGGCGAATTGCTCTGGAACTGAAATCGGAACGCTCACTGACATTTCCCCTCTCTGAAAGTCTGATAAACGCCGGAAAAATGACAGTCCCAAAAAAAAATTTTTATCAACTTTTTTCAAGTTAATCCCCGTGGGATATATATTCTACCCACACACATTTGGAACTCTCCTGGGGTACCCTCACACATATTATTCCCTCATTTAGTGGATATTTTCACAAAAAAGTGAAATTTTCGAAAATTCAGAAAATTGGCTGAAAACGAGTAAATATCAAGGACTCATCGGGCGAATCGCTCTGGAACTGAAATCGAACACTCACTGACATGTCCCCTCTCTGAAAGTCTAATAAACCCAGGAAAAATGACAGTCCCAAAAAAAATTTTTTATCAACTTTTTTCAATTTAATCCCCGTGGGATATATATTCTACCCACACACATTTGGAACTCTCCTGGGGTACCCTCACGCATATTATTCCCTCATTTAGTGGATATTTTCACAAAAAAGTGAAATTTTCAAAAATTCAGAAAATTGGCTGAAAATGACTAAATATCAAGGACTCATCGGGCGAATCGCTCTGGAACTGAAAGTGGAACGCTCACTGACATTTCCCCTCTCTGAAAGTCTGATAAACGCCAGAAAAATGACTAAGTCCCCAAAAAATTTCTTATCAACTTTTTTCAATTTTACCCCCGTGGGATATATATTCTACCCACACACATTTGGAACTCTCCTGGGGTACCCTCACACATATTATTCCCTCATTTAGTGGATATTTTCACAAAAAAGTGAAATTTTCGAAAATTCAGAAAATTGGCTGAAAACGACTAAATATCAAGGACTCATCGGGCGAATAGCTCTGGAACTGAAATCGGAACACTCACTGACATTTCCCCTCTCTGAAAGTCTGATAAACCCCGGAAAAATGACAGTCCCAAAAAAAAAATTTTTCAACTTTTTTCAATTTTACCCCCATGGGATATATATTCTAACCACACAAATTTGGAACTCTCCTGGGGTACCCTCACACATATTATTCCCTCATTTAGTGGATATTTTCACAAAAAAGTGAAATTTTCTAAAATTCAGAAAATTGGCTGAAAACGAGTAAATATCAAGGACTCATCGGGCGAATCGCTCTGGAACTGAAATCGAACACTCACTGACATGTCCCCGCTCTGAAAGTCTGATAAACCCAGGAAAAATGATAGTCCATAAAAAATTTTTTTTATCAACTTTTATCAACTTTTTCAATTTAATCCCCGTGGGATATATATTCTACCCACACACATTTGGAACTCTCCTGGGGTACCCTCACGCATATTATTCCCTCATTTAGTGGATATTTTCACAAAAAAGAGAAATTTTCAAAAATTCAGAAAATTGGCTGAAAATGACTAAATATCAAGGACTCATCGGGCGAATCGCTCTGGAACTGAAATCGTTCCACTCACTGACATTTCCCCTCTCTGAAAGTCTGATAAACCCCGGAAAAATGACTAAGTCCCCAAAAAATTTCTTTTCAACTTTTTTCAATTTTACCCCCATGGGATATCTCTTCTAACCACACACATTTGGAACTCTCCTGGGGTACCCTCACACATATTATTCCCTCATTTAGCAGATATTTTCACAAAAAAGTATAATTTTCAAAAATTCAGAAAATTGGTTGAAAACGACTAAATATCAAGGACTCATTGGGCGAATCGCTCTGGAACTGAAATCGGAACGCTCACTGACATTTCCCCTCTCTGAAAGTCTGATAAACACCGGAAAAATGACTAAGTTCCCAAAAAATTTCTTTTCAACTCTTTTCAATTTTACCCCCGTGGGATATATCTTCTACCCACACACATTTGAAACTCTCCTGGGGTACTTTCACACATATTATTCCCTCATTTAGCGGATATTTTCACAAAAAAGTGAAATTTTCAAAAAATTTTAAATAGTATGATAACGACTAAATATCAAGGACTCATTGGGCGAATTGCTCTGGAACTGAAATCGGAACGCTCACTGACATTTCCCCTCTCTGAAAGTCTGATAAACGCCGGAAAAATGACAGTCCCAAAAAAAAATTTTTATCAACTTTTTTCAAGTTAATCCCCGTGGGATATATATTCTACCCACACACATTTGGAACTCTCCTGGGGTACCCTCACACATATTATTCCCTCATTTAGTGGATATTTTCACAAAAAAGTGAAATTTTTGAAAATTCAGAAAATTGGCTGAAAACGAGTAAATATCAAGGACTCATCGGGCAAATCGCTCTGGAACTGAAATCGAACACTCACTGACATGTCCCCTCCCTGAAAGTCTAATAAACCCAGGAAAAATGACAGTCCCAAAAAAAATTTTTTATCAACTTTTTTCAATTTAATCCCCGTGGGATATATATTCTACCCACACACATTTGGAACTCTCCTGGGGTACCCTCACGCATATTATTCCCTCATTTAGTGGATATTTTCACAAAAAAGTGAAATTTTCAAAAATTCTGAAAATTGGCTGAAAATGACTAAATATCAAGGACTCATCGGGCGAATCGCTCTGGAACTGAAAGTGGAACGCTCACTGACATTTCCCCTCTCTGAAAGTCTGATAAACGCCAGAAAAATGACTAAGTCCCCAAAAAATTTCTTATCAACTTTTTTCAATTTTACCCCCGTGGGATATATATTCTACCCACACACATTTGGAACTCTCCTGGGGTACCCTCACACATATTATTCCCTCATTTAGTGGATATTTTCACAAAAAAGTGAAATTTTCGAAAATTCAGAAAATTGGCTGAAAACGACTAAATATCAAGGACTCATCGGGCGAATAGCTCTGGAACTGAAATCGGAACACTCACTGACATTTCCCCTCTCTGAAAGTCTGATAAACCCCGGAAAAATGACAGTCCCAAAAAAAAAATTTTTCAACTTTTTTCAATTTTACCCCCATGGGATATATATTTTAACCACACAAATTTGGAACTCTCCTGGGGTACCCTCACACATATTATTCCCTCATTTAGTGGATATTTTCACAAAAAAGTGAAATTTTCTAAAATTCAGAAAATTGGCTGAAAACGAGTAAATATCAAGGACTCATCGGGCGAATCGCTCTGGAACTGAAATCGAACACTCACTGACATGTCCCCTCTCTGAAAGTCTGATAAACCCAGGAAAAATGATAGTCCATAAAAAATTTTTTTTATCAACTTTTATCAACTTTTTCAATTTAATCCCCGTGGGATATATATTCTACCCACACACATTTGGAACTCTCCTGGGGTACCCTCACACATATTATTCCCTCATTTAGCAGATATTTTCACAAAAAAGTATAATTTTCAAAAATTCAGAAAATTGGTTGAAAACGACTAAATATCAAGGACTCATTGGGCGAATCGCTCTGGAACTGAAATCGGAACGCTCACTGACATTTCCCCTCTCTGAAAGTCTGATAAACGCCGGAAAAATGACAGTCCCAAAAAAAAATTTTTATCAACTTTTTTCAAGTTAATCCCCGTGGGATATATATTCTACCCACACACATTTGGAACTCTCCTGGGGTACCCTCACACATATTATTCCCTCATTTAGTGGATATTTTCACAAAAAAGTGAAATTTTCGAAAATTCAGAAAATTGGCTGAAAACGAGTAAATATCAAGGACTCATCGGGCGAATCGCTCTGGAACTGAAATCGAACACTCACTGACATGTCCCCTCTCTGAAAGTCTAATAAACCCAGGAAAAATGACAGTCCCAAAAAAATTTTTTTATCAACTTTTTTCAATTTAATCCCCGTGGGATATATATTCTACCCACACACATTTGGAACTCTCCTGGGGTACCCTCACGCATATTATTCCCTCATTTAGTGGATATTTTCACAAAAAAGTGAAATTTTCAAAAATTCAGAAAATTGGCTGAAAATGACTAAATATCAAGGACTCATCGGGCGAATCGCTCTGGAAGTGAAATCGTTCCACTCACTGACATTTCCCCTCTCTGAAAGTCTGATAAACCCCGGAAAAATGACTAAGTCCCCAAAAAATTTCTTTTCAACTTTTTTCAATTTTACCCCCATGGGATATCTCTTCTAACCACACACATTTGGAACTCTCCTGGGGTACCCTCACACATATTATTCCCTCATTTAGCAGATATTTTCACAAAAAAGTATAATTTTCAAAAATTCAGAAAATTGGTTGAAAACGACTAAATATCAAGGACTCATTGGGCGAATCGCTCTGGAACTGAAATCGGAACGCTCACTGACATTTCCCCTCTCTGAAAGTCTGATAAACACCGGAAAAATGACTAAGTTCCCAAAAAATTTCTTTTCAACTCTTTTCAATTTTACCCCCGTGGGATATATCTTCTACCCACACACATTTGAAACTCTCCTGGGGTACTTTCACACATATTATTCCCTCATTTAGCGGATATTTTCACAAAAAAGTGAAATTTTCAAAAAATTTTAAATAGTATGATAACGACTAAATATCAAGGACTCATTGGGCGAATTGCTCTGGAACTGAAATCGGAACGCTCACTGACATTTCCCCTCTCTGAAAGTCTGATAAACGCCGGAAAAATGACAGTCCCAAAAAAAAATTTTTATCAACTTTTTTCAAGTTAATCCCCGTGGGATATATATTCTACCCACACACATTTGGAACTCTCCTGGGGTACCCTCACACATATTATTCCCTCATTTAGTGGATATTTTCACAAAAAAGTGAAATTTTTGAAAATTCAGAAAATTGGCTGAAAACGAGTAAATATCAAGGACTCATCGGGCGAATCGCTCTGGAACTGAAATCGAACACTCACTGACATGTCCCCTCTCTGAAAGTCTAATAAACCCAGGAAAAATGACAGTCCCAAAAAAAATTTTTTATCAACTTTTTTCAATTTAATCCCCGTGGGATATATATTCTACCCACACACATTTGGAACTCTCCTGGGGTACCCTCACACATATTATTCCCTCATTTAGTGGATATTTTCACAAAAAAGTGAAATTTTCGAAAATTCAGAAAATTGGCTGAAAACGACTAAATATCAAGGACTCATCGGGCGAATAGCTCTGGAACTGAAATCGGAACACTCACTGACATTTCCCCTCTCTGAAAGTCTGATAAACCCCGGAAAAATGACAGTCCCAAAAAAAAAATTTTTCAACTTTTTTCAATTTTACCCCCATGGGATATATATTCTAACCACACAAATTTGGAACTCTCCTGGGGTACCCTCACACATATTATTCCCTCATTTAGTGGATATTTTCACAAAAAAGTGAAATTTTCTAAAATTCAGAAAATTGGCTGAAAACGAGTAAATATCAAGGACTCATCGGGCAAATCGCTCTGGAACTGAAATCGAACACTCACTGACATGTCCCCGCTCTGAAAGTCTGATAAACCCAGGAAAAATGATAGTCCATAAAAAAAATTTTTTATCAACTTTTATCAACTTTTTCAATTTAATCCCCGTGGGATATATATTCTACCCACACACATTTGGAACTCTCCTGGGGTACCCTCACGCATATTATTCCCTCATTTAGTGGATATTTTCACAAAAAAGTGAAATTTTCAAAAATTCAGAAAATTGGCTGAAAATGACTAAATATCAAGGACTCATCGGGCGAATCGCTCTGGAACTGAAATCGTTCCACTCACTGACATTTCCCCTCTCTGAAAGTCTGATAAACCCCGGAAAAATGACTAAGTCCCCAAAAAATTTCTTTTCAACTTTTTTCAATTTTACCCCCATGGGATATCTCTTCTAACCACACACATTTGGAACTCTCCTGGGGTACCCTCACACATATTATTCCCTCATTTAGCAGATATTTTCACAAAAAAGTATAATTTTCAAAAATTCAGAAAATTGGTTGAAAACGACTAAATATCAAGGACTCATTGGGCGAATCGCTCTGGAACTGAAATCGGAACGCTCACTGACATTTCCCCTCTCTGAAAGTCTGATAAACACCGGAAAAATGACTAAGTTCCCAAAAAATTTCTTTTCAACTCTTTTCAATTTTACCCCCGTGGGATATATCTTCTACCCACACACATTTGAAACTCTCCTGGGGTACTTTCACACATATTATTCCCTCATTTAGCGGATATTTTCACAAAAAAGTGAAATTTTCAAAAAATTTTAAATAGTATGATAACGACTAAATATCAAGGACTCATTGGGCGAATTGCTCTGGAACTGAAATCGGAACGCTCACTGACATTTCCCCTCTCTGAAAGTCTGATAAACGCCGGAAAAATGACAGTCCCAAAAAAAAATTTTTATCAACTTTTTTCAAGTTAATCCCCGTGGGATATATATTCTACCCACACACATTTGGAACTCTCCTGGGGTACCCTCACACATATTATTCCCTCATTTAGTGGATATTTTCACAAAAAAGTGAAATTTTTGAAAATTCAGAAAATTGGCTGAAAACGAGTAAATATCAAGGACTCATCGGGCAAATCGCTCTGGAACTGAAATCGAACACTCACTGACATGTCCCCTCCCTGAAAGTCTAATAAACCCAGGAAAAATGACAGTCCCAAAAAAAATTTTTTATCAACTTTTTTCAATTTAATCCCCGTGGGATATATATTCTACCCACACACATTTGGAACTCTCCTGGGGTACCCTCACGCATATTATTCCCTCATTTAGTGGATATTTTCACAAAAAAGTGAAATTTTCAAAAATTCTGAAAATTGGCTGAAAATGACTAAATATCAAGGACTCATCGGGCGAATCGCTCTGGAACTGAAAGTGGAACGCTCACTGACATTTCCCCTCTCTGAAAGTCTGATAAACGCCAGAAAAATGACTAAGTCCCCAAAAAATTTCTTATCAACTTTTTTCAATTTTACCCCCGTGGGATATATATTCTACCCACACACATTTGGAACTCTCCTGGGGTACCCTCACACATATTATTCCCTCATTTAGTGGATATTTTCACAAAAAAGTGAAATTTTCGAAAATTCAGAAAATTGGCTGAAAACGACTAAATATCAAGGACTCATCGGGCGAATAGCTCTGGAACTGAAATCGGAACACTCACTGACATTTCCCCTCTCTGAAAGTCTGATAAACCCCGGAAAAATGACAGTCCCAAAAAAAAAATTTTTCAACTTTTTTCAATTTTACCCCCATGGGATATATATTTTAACCACACAAATTTGGAACTCTCCTGGGGTACCCTCACACATATTATTCCCTCATTTAGTGGATATTTTCACAAAAAAGTGAAATTTTCTAAAATTCAGAAAATTGGCTGAAAACGAGTAAATATCAAGGACTCATCGGGCGAATCGCTCTGGAACTGAAATCGAACACTCACTGACATGTCCCCTCTCTGAAAGTCTGATAAACCCAGGAAAAATGATAGTCCATAAAAAAATTTTTTTATCAACTTTTATCAACTTTTTCAATTTAATCCCCGTGGGATATATATTCTACCCACACACATTTGGAACTCTCCTGGGGTACCCTCACACATATTATTCCCTCATTTAGCAGATATTTTCACAAAAAAGTATAATTTTCAAAAATTCAGAAAATTGGTTGAAAACGACTAAATATCAAGGACTCATTGGGCGAATCGCTCTGGAACTGAAATCGGAACGCTCACTGACATTTCCCCTCTCTGAAAGTCTGATAAACGCCGGAAAAATGACAGTCCCAAAAAAAAATTTTTATCAACTTTTTTCAAGTTAATCCCCGTGGGATATATATTCTACCCACACACATTTGGAACTCTCCTGGGGTACCCTCACACATATTATTCCCTCATTTAGTGGATATTTTCACAAAAAAGTGAAATTTTCGAAAATTCAGAAAATTGGCTGAAAACGAGTAAATATCAAGGACTCATCGGGCGAATCGCTCTGGAACTGAAATCGAACACTCACTGACATGTCCCCTCTCTGAAAGTCTAATAAACCCAGGAAAAATGACAGTCCCAAAAAAATTTTTTTATCAACTTTTTTCAATTTAATCCCCGTGGGATATATATTCTACCCACACACATTTGGAACTCTCCTGGGGTACCCTCACGCATATTATTCCCTCATTTAGTGGATATTTTCACAAAAAAGTGAAATTTTCAAAAATTCAGAAAATTGGCTGAAAATGACTAAATATCAAGGACTCATCGGGCGAATCGCTCTGGAAGTGAAATCGTTCCACTCACTGACATTTCCCCTCTCTGAAAGTCTGATAAACCCCGGAAAAATGACTAAGTCCCCAAAAAATTTCTTTTCAACTTTTTTCAATTTTACCCCCATGGGATATCTCTTCTAACCACACACATTTGGAACTCTCCTGGGGTACCCTCACACATATTATTCCCTCATTTAGCAGATATTTTCACAAAAAAGTATAATTTTCAAAAATTCAGAAAATTGGTTGAAAACGACTAAATATCAAGGACTCATTGGGCGAATCGCTCTGGAACTGAAATCGGAACGCTCACTGACATTTCCCCTCTCTGAAAGTCTGATAAACACCGGAAAAATGACTAAGTTCCCAAAAAATTTCTTTTCAACTCTTTTCAATTTTACCCCCGTGGGATATATCTTCTACCCACACACATTTGAAACTCTCCTGGGGTACTTTCACACATATTATTCCCTCATTTAGCGGATATTTTCACAAAAAAGTGAAATTTTCAAAAAATTTTAAATAGTATGATAACGACTAAATATCAAGGACTCATTGGGCGAATTGCTCTGGAACTGAAATCGGAACGCTCACTGACATTTCCCCTCTCTGAAAGTCTGATAAACGCCGGAAAAATGACAGTCCCAAAAAAAAATTTTTATCAACTTTTTTCAAGTTAATCCCCGTGGGATATATATTCTACCCACACACATTTGGAACTCTCCTGGGGTACCCTCACACATATTATTCCCTCATTTAGTGGATATTTTCACAAAAAAGAGAAATTTTTGAAAATTCAGAAAATTGGCTGAAAACGAGTAAATATCAAGGACTCATCGGGCGAATCGCTCTGGAACTGAAATCGAACACTCACTGACATGTCCCCTCTCTGAAAGTCTAATAAACCCAGGAAAAATGACAGTCCCAAAAAAAATTTTTTATCAACTTTTTTCAATTTAATCCCCGTGGGATATATATTCTACCCACACACATTTGGAACTCTCCTGGGGTACCCTCACGCATATTATTCCCTCATTTAGTGGATATTTTCACAAAAAAGTGAAATTTTCAAAAATTCAGAAAATTGGCTGAAAATGACTAAATATCAAGGACTCATCGGGCGAATCGCTCTGGAACTGAAAGTGGAACGCTCACTGACATTTCCCCTCTCTGAAAGTCTGATAAACGCCAGAAAAATGACTAAGTCCCCAAAAAATTTCTTATCAACTTTTTTCAATTTTACCCCCGTGGGATATATATTCTACCCACACACATTTGGAACTCTCCTGGGGTACCCTCACACATATTATTCCCTCATTTAGTGGATATTTTCACAAAAAAGTGAAATTTTCGAAAATTCAGAAAATTGGCTGAAAACGACTAAATATCAAGGACTCATCGGGCGAATAGCTCTGGAACTGAAATCGGAACACTCACTGACATTTCCCCTCTCTGAAAGTCTGATAAACCCCGGAAAAATGACTAAGTCCCCAAAAAATTTCTTTTCAACTTTTTTCAATTTTACCCCCATGGGATATCTCTTCTAACCACACACATTTGGAACTCTCCTGGGGTACCCTCACACATATTATTCCCTCATTTAGCAGATATTTTCACAAAAAAGTATAATTTTCAAAAATTCAGAAAATTGGTTGAAAACGACTAAATATCAAGGACTCATTGGGCGAATCGCTCTGGAACTGAAATCGGAACGCTCACTGACATTTCCCCTCTCTGAAAGTCTGATAAACACCGGAAAAATGACTAAGTTCCCAAAAAATTTCTTTTCAACTCTTTTCAATTTTACCCCCGTGGGATATATCTTCTACCCACACACATTTGAAACTCTCCTGGGGTACTTTCACACATATTATTCCCTCATTTAGCGGATATTTTCACAAAAAAGTGAAATTTTCAAAAAATTTTAAATAGTATGATAACGACTAAATATCAAGGACTCATTGGGCGAATTGCTCTGGAACTGAAATCGGAACGCTCACTGACATTTCCCCTCTCTGAAAGTCTGATAAACGCCGGAAAAATGACAGTCCCAAAAAAAAATTTTTATCAACTTTTTTCAAGTTAATCCCCGTGGGATATATATTCTACCCACACACATTTGGAACTCTCCTGGGGTACCCTCACACATATTATTCCCTCATTTAGTGGATATTTTCACAAAAAAGTGAAATTTTTGAAAATTCAGAAAATTGGCTGAAAACGAGTAAATATCAAGGACTCATCGGGCAAATCGCTCTGGAACTGAAATCGAACACTCACTGACATGTCCCCTCCCTGAAAGTCTAATAAACCCAGGAAAAATGACAGTCCCAAAAAAAATTTTTTATCAACTTTTTTCAATTTAATCCCCGTGGGATATATATTCTACCCACACACATTTGGAACTCTCCTGGGGTACCCTCACGCATATTATTCCCTCATTTAGTGGATATTTTCACAAAAAAGTGAAATTTTCAAAAATTCTGAAAATTGGCTGAAAATGACTAAATATCAAGGACTCATCGGGCGAATCGCTCTGGAACTGAAAGTGGAACGCTCACTGACATTTCCCCTCTCTGAAAGTCTGATAAACGCCAGAAAAATGACTAAGTCCCCAAAAAATTTCTTATCAACTTTTTTCAATTTTACCCCCGTGGGATATATATTCTACCCACACACATTTGGAACTCTCCTGGGGTACCCTCACACATATTATTCCCTCATTTAGTGGATATTTTCACAAAAAAGTGAAATTTTCGAAAATTCAGAAAATTGGCTGAAAACGACTAAATATCAAGGACTCATCGGGCGAATAGCTCTGGAACTGAAATCGGAACACTCACTGACATTTCCCCTCTCTGAAAGTCTGATAAACCCCGGAAAAATGACAGTCCCAAAAAAAAAATTTTTCAACTTTTTTCAATTTTACCCCCATGGGATATATATTTTAACCACACAAATTTGGAACTCTCCTGGGGTACCCTCACACATATTATTCCCTCATTTAGTGGATATTTTCACAAAAAAGTGAAATTTTCTAAAATTCAGAAAATTGGCTGAAAACGAGTAAATATCAAGGACTCATCGGGCGAATCGCTCTGGAACTGAAATCGAACACTCACTGACATGTCCCCTCTCTGAAAGTCTGATAAACCCAGGAAAAATGATAGTCCATAAAAAAATTTTTTTATCAACTTTTATCAACTTTTTCAATTTAATCCCCGTGGGATATATATTCTACCCACACACATTTGGAACTCTCCTGGGGTACCCTCACACATATTATTCCCTCATTTAGCAGATATTTTCACAAAAAAGTATAATTTTCAAAAATTCAGAAAATTGGTTGAAAACGACTAAATATCAAGGACTCATTGGGCGAATCGCTCTGGAACTGAAATCGGAACGCTCACTGACATTTCCCCTCTCTGAAAGTCTGATAAACGCTGGAAAAATGACAGTCCCAAAAAAAAATTTTTATCAACTTTTTTCAAGTTAATCCCCGTGGGATATATATTCTACCCACACACATTTGGAACTCTCCTGGGGTACCCTCACACATATTATTCCCTCATTTAGTGGATATTTTCACAAAAAAGTGAAATTTTCGAAAATTCAGAAAATTGGCTGAAAACGAGTAAATATCAAGGACTCATCGGGCGAATCGCTCTGGAACTGAAATCGAACACTCACTGACATGTCCCCTCTCTGAAAGTCTAATAAACCCAGGAAAAATGACAGTCCCAAAAAAATTTTTTTATCAACTTTTTTCAATTTAATCCCCGTGGGATATATATTCTACCCACACACATTTGGAACTCTCCTGGGGTACCCTCACGCATATTATTCCCTCATTTAGTGGATATTTTCACAAAAAAGTGAAATTTTCAAAAATTCAGAAAATTGGCTGAAAATGACTAAATATCAAGGACTCATCGGGCGAATCGCTCTGGAAGTGAAATCGTTCCACTCACTGACATTTCCCCTCTCTGAAAGTCTGATAAACCCCGGAAAAATGACTAAGTCCCCAAAAAATTTCTTTTCAACTTTTTTCAATTTTACCCCCATGGGATATCTCTTCTAACCACACACATTTGGAACTCTCCTGGGGTACCCTCACACATATTATTCCCTCATTTAGCAGATATTTTCACAAAAAAGTATAATTTTCAAAAATTCAGAAAATTGGTTGAAAACGACTAAATATCAAGGACTCATTGGGCGAATCGCTCTGGAACTGAAATCGGAACGCTCACTGACATTTCCCCTCTCTGAAAGTCTGATAAACACCGGAAAAATGACTAAGTTCCCAAAAAATTTCTTTTCAACTCTTTTCAATTTTACCCCCGTGGGATATATCTTCTACCCACACACATTTGAAACTCTCCTGGGGTACTTTCACACATATTATTCCCTCATTTAGCGGATATTTTCACAAAAAAGTGAAATTTTCAAAAAATTTTAAATAGTATGATAACGACTAAATATCAAGGACTCATTGGGCGAATTGCTCTGGAACTGAAATCGGAACGCTCACTGACATTTCCCCTCTCTGAAAGTCTGATAAACGCCGGAAAAATGACAGTCCCAAAAAAAAATTTTTATCAACTTTTTTCAAGTTAATCCCCGTGGGATATATATTCTACCCACACACATTTGGAACTCTCCTGGGGTACCCTCACACATATTATTCCCTCATTTAGTGGATATTTTCACAAAAAAGAGAAATTTTTGAAAATTCAGAAAATTGGCTGAAAACGAGTAAATATCAAGGACTCATCGGGCGAATCGCTCTGGAACTGAAATCGAACACTCACTGACATGTCCCCTCTCTGAAAGTCTAATAAACCCAGGAAAAATGACAGTCCCAAAAAAAATTTTTTATCAACTTTTTTCAATTTAATCCCCGTGGGATATATATTCTACCCACACACATTTGGAACTCTCCTGGGGTACCCTCACGCATATTATTCCCTCATTTAGTGGATATTTTCACAAAAAAGTGAAATTTTCAAAAATTCAGAAAATTGGCTGAAAACGACTAAATATCAAGGACTCATTGGGCGAATTGCTCTGGAACTGAAATCGGAACGCTCACTGACATTTCCCCTCTCTGAAAGTCTGATAAACGCCGGAAAAATGACAGTCCCAAAAAAAAATTTTTATCAACTTTTTTCAAGTTAATCCCCGTGGGATATATATTCTACCCACACACATTTGGAACTCTCCTGGGGTACCCTCACACATATTATTCCCTCATTTAGTGGATATTTTCACAAAAAAGAGAAATTTTTGAAAATTCAGAAAATTGGCTGAAAACGAGTAAATATCAAGGACTCATCGGGCGAATCGCTCTGGAACTGAAATCGAACACTCACTGACATGTCCCCTCTCTGAAAGTCTAATAAACCCAGGAAAAATGACAGTCCCAAAAAAAATTTTTTATCAACTTTTTTCAATTTAATCCCCGTGGGATATATATTCTACCCACACACATTTGGAACTCTCCTGGGGTACCCTCACGCATATTATTCCCTCATTTAGTGGATATTTTCACAAAAAAGTGAAATTTTCAAAAATTCAGAAAATTGGCTGAAAATGACTAAATATCAAGGACTCATCGGGCGAATCGCTCTGGAACTGAAAGTGGAACGCTCACTGACATTTCCCCTCTCTGAAAGTCTGATAAACGCCAGAAAAATGACTAAGTCCCCAAAAAATTTCTTATCAACTTTTTTCAATTTTACCCCCGTGGGATATATATTCTACCCACACACATTTGGAACTCTCCTGGGGTACCCTCACACATATTATTCCCTCATTTAGTGGATATTTTCACAAAAAAGTGAAATTTTCGAAAATTCAGAAAATTGGCTGAAAACGACTAAATATCAAGGACTCATCGGGCGAATAGCTCTGGAACTGAAATCGGAACACTCACTGACATTTCCCCTCTCTGAAAGTCTGATAAACCCCGGAAAAATGACTAAGTCCCCAAAAAATTTCTTTTCAACTTTTTTCAATTTTACCCCCATGGGATATCTCTTCTAACCACACACATTTGGAACTCTCCTGGGGTACCCTCACACATATTATTCCCTCATTTAGCAGATATTTTCACAAAAAAGTATAATTTTCAAAAATTCAGAAAATTGGTTGAAAACGACTAAATATCAAGGACTCATTGGGCGAATCGCTCTGGAACTGAAATCGGAACGCTCACTGACATTTCCCCTCTCTGAAAGTCTGATAAACACCGGAAAAATGACTAAGTTCCCAAAAAATTTCTTTTCAACTCTTTTCAATTTTACCCCCGTGGGATATATCTTCTACCCACACACATTTGAAACTCTCCTGGGGTACTTTCACACATATTATTCCCTCATTTAGCGGATATTTTCACAAAAAAGTGAAATTTTCAAAAAATTTTAAATAGTATGATAACGACTAAATATCAAGGACTCATTGGGCGAATTGCTCTGGAACTGAAATCGGAACGCTCACTGACATTTCCCCTCTCTGAAAGTCTGATAAACGCCGGAAAAATGACAGTCCCAAAAAAAAATTTTTATCAACTTTTTTCAAGTTAATCCCCGTGGGATATATATTCTACCCACACACATTTGGAACTCTCCTGGGGTACCCTCACACATATTATTCCCTCATTTAGTGGATATTTTCACAAAAAAGTGAAATTTTTGAAAATTCAGAAAATTGGCTGAAAACGAGTAAATATCAAGGACTCATCGGGCAAATCGCTCTGGAACTGAAATCGAACACTCACTGACATGTCCCCTCCCTGAAAGTCTAATAAACCCAGGAAAAATGACAGTCCCAAAAAAAATTTTTTATCAACTTTTTTCAATTTAATCCCCGTGGGATATATATTCTACCCACACACATTTGGAACTCTCCTGGGGTACCCTCACGCATATTATTCCCTCATTTAGTGGATATTTTCACAAAAAAGTGAAATTTTCAAAAATTCTGAAAATTGGCTGAAAATGACTAAATATCAAGGACTCATCGGGCGAATCGCTCTGGAACTGAAAGTGGAACGCTCACTGACATTTCCCCTCTCTGAAAGTCTGATAAACGCCAGAAAAATGACTAAGTCCCCAAAAAATTTCTTATCAACTTTTTTCAATTTTACCCCCGTGGGATATATATTCTACCCACACACATTTGGAACTCTCCTGGGGTACCCTCACACATATTATTCCCTCATTTAGTGGATATTTTCACAAAAAAGTGAAATTTTCGAAAATTCAGAAAATTGGCTGAAAACGACTAAATATCAAGGACTCATCGGGCGAATAGCTCTGGAACTGAAATCGGAACACTCACTGACATTTCCCCTCTCTGAAAGTCTGATAAACCCCGGAAAAATGACAGTCCCAAAAAAAAAATTTTTCAACTTTTTTCAATTTTACCCCCATGGGATATATATTTTAACCACACAAATTTGGAACTCTCCTGGGGTACCCTCACACATATTATTCCCTCATTTAGTGGATATTTTCACAAAAAAGTGAAATTTTCTAAAATTCAGAAAATTGGCTGAAAACGAGTAAATATCAAGGACTCATCGGGCGAATCGCTCTGGAACTGAAATCGAACACTCACTGACATGTCCCCTCTCTGAAAGTCTGATAAACCCAGGAAAAATGATAGTCCATAAAAAAATTTTTTTATCAACTTTTATCAACTTTTTCAATTTAATCCCCGTGGGATATATATTCTACCCACACACATTTGGAACTCTCCTGGGGTACCCTCACACATATTATTCCCTCATTTAGCAGATATTTTCACAAAAAAGTATAATTTTCAAAAATTCAGAAAATTGGTTGAAAACGACTAAATATCAAGGACTCATTGGGCGAATCGCTCTGGAACTGAAATCGGAACGCTCACTGACATTTCCCCTCTCTGAAAGTCTGATAAACGCCGGAAAAATGACAGTCCCAAAAAAAAATTTTTATCAACTTTTTTCAAGTTAATCCCCGTGGGATATATATTCTACCCACACACATTTGGAACTCTCCTGGGGTACCCTCACACATATTATTCCCTCATTTAGTGGATATTTTCACAAAAAAGTGAAATTTTCGAAAATTCAGAAAATTGGCTGAAAACGAGTAAATATCAAGGACTCATCGGGCGAATCGCTCTGGAACTGAAATCGAACACTCACTGACATGTCCCCTCTCTGAAAGTCTAATAAACCCAGGAAAAATGACAGTCCCAAAAAAATTTTTTTATCAACTTTTTTCAATTTAATCCCCGTGGGATATATATTCTACCCACACACATTTGGAACTCTCCTGGGGTACCCTCACGCATATTATTCCCTCATTTAGTGGATATTTTCACAAAAAAGTGAAATTTTCAAAAATTCAGAAAATTGGCTGAAAATGACTAAATATCAAGGACTCATCGGGCGAATCGCTCTGGAAGTGAAATCGTTCCACTCACTGACATTTCCCCTCTCTGAAAGTCTGATAAACCCCGGAAAAATGACTAAGTCCCCAAAAAATTTCTTTTCAACTTTTTTCAATTTTACCCCCATGGGATATCTCTTCTAACCACACACATTTGGAACTCTCCTGGGGTACCCTCACACATATTATTCCCTCATTTAGCAGATATTTTCACAAAAAAGTATAATTTTCAAAAATTCAGAAAATTGGTTGAAAACGACTAAATATCAAGGACTCATTGGGCGAATCGCTCTGGAACTGAAATCGGAACGCTCACTGACATTTCCCCTCTCTGAAAGTCTGATAAACACCGGAAAAATGACTAAGTTCCCAAAAAATTTCTTTTCAACTCTTTTCAATTTTACCCCCGTGGGATATATCTTCTACCCACACACATTTGAAACTCTCCTGGGGTACTTTCACACATATTATTCCCTCATTTAGCGGATATTTTCACAAAAAAGTGAAATTTTCAAAAAATTTTAAATAGTATGATAACGACTAAATATCAAGGACTCATTGGGCGAATTGCTCTGGAACTGAAATCGGAACGCTCACTGACATTTCCCCTCTCTGAAAGTCTGATAAACGCCGGAAAAATGACAGTCCCAAAAAAAAATTTTTATCAACTTTTTTCAAGTTAATCCCCGTGGGATATATATTCTACCCACACACATTTGGAACTCTCCTGGGGTACCCTCACACATATTATTCCCTCATTTAGTGGATATTTTCACAAAAAAGAGAAATTTTTGAAAATTCAGAAAATTGGCTGAAAACGAGTAAATATCAAGGACTCATCGGGCGAATCGCTCTGGAACTGAAATCGAACACTCACTGACATGTCCCCTCTCTGAAAGTCTAATAAACCCAGGAAAAATGACAGTCCCAAAAAAAATTTTTTATCAACTTTTTTCAATTTAATCCCCGTGGGATATATATTCTACCCACACACATTTGGAACTCTCCTGGGGTACCCTCACGCATATTATTCCCTCATTTAGTGGATATTTTCACAAAAAAGTGAAATTTTCAAAAATTCAGAAAATTGGCTGAAAATGACTAAATATCAAGGACTCATCGGGCGAATCGCTCTGGAACTGAAAGTGGAACGCTCACTGACATTTCCCCTCTCTGAAAGTCTGATAAACGCCAGAAAAATGACTAAGTCCCCAAAAAATTTCTTATCAACTTTTTTCAATTTTACCCCCGTGGGATATATATTCTACCCACACACATTTGGAACTCTCCTGGGGTACCCTCACACATATTATTCCCTCATTTAGTGGATATTTTCACAAAAAAGTGAAATTTTCGAAAATTCAGAAAATTGGCTGAAAACGACTAAATATCAAGGACTCATCGGGCGAATAGCTCTGGAACTGAAATCGGAACACTCACTGACATTTCCCCTCTCTGAAAGTCTGATAAACCCCGGAAAAATGACAGTCCCAAAAAAAAAATTTTTCAACTTTTTTCAATTTTACCCCCATGGGATATATATTCTAACCACACAAATTTGGAACTCTCCTGGGGTACCCTCACACATATTATTCCCTCATTTAGTGGATATTTTCACAAAAAAGTGAAATTTTCTAAAATTCAGAAAATTGGCTGAAAACGAGTAAATATCAAGGACTCATCGGGCGAATCGCTCTGGAACTGAAATCGAACACTCACTGACATGTCCCCTCTCTGAAAGTCTGATAAACCCAGGAAAAATGATAGTCCATAAAAAAAATTTTTTATCAACTTTTATCAACTTTTTCAATTTAATCCCCGTGGGATATATATTCTACCCACACACATTTGGAACTCTCCTGGGGTACCCTCACGCATATTATTCCCTCATTTAGTGGATATTTTCACAAAAAAGTGAAATTTTCAAAAATTCAGAAAATTGGCTGAAAATGACTAAATATCAAGGACTCATCGGGCGAATCGCTCTGGAACTGAAATCGTTCCACTCACTGACATTTCCCCTCTCTGAAAGTCTGATAAACCCCGGAAAAATGATAGTCCATAAAAAATTTTTTTTATCAACTTTTTCAATTTAATCCCCGTGGGATATATATTCTACCCACACACATTTGGAACTCTCCTGGGGTACCCTCACACATATTATTCCCTCATTTAGCAGATATTTTCACAAAAAAGTATAATTTTCAAAAATTCAGAAAATTGGTTGAAAACGACTAAATATCAAGGACTCATTGGGCGAATCGCTCTGGAACTGAAATCGGAACGCTCACTGACATTTCCCCTCTCTGAAAGTCT
Source organism: Phyllobates terribilis (assembly GCF_046119375.1). Lineage (NCBI taxonomy): Eukaryota > Metazoa > Chordata > Amphibia > Anura > Dendrobatidae > Phyllobates > Phyllobates terribilis. The sequence continues at coordinate 166,257,979 of NW_027362767.1, forward strand.
GATAAACGCCGGAAAAATGACAGTCCCAAAAAAAAATTTTTATCAACTTTTTTCAAGTTAATCCCCGTGGGATATATATTCTACCCACACACATTTGGAACTCTCCTGGGGTACCCTCACACATATTATTCCCTCATTTAGTGGATATTTTCACAAAAAAGTGAAATTTTCGAAAATTCAGAAAATTGGCTGAAAACGAGTAAATATCAAGGACTCATCGGGCGAATCGCTCTGGAACTGAAATCGAACACTCACTGACATGTCCCCTCTCTGAAAGTCTAATAAACCCAGGAAAAATGACAGTCCCAAAAAAATTTTTTTATCAACTTTTTTCAATTTAATCCCCGTGGGATATATATTCTACCCACACACATTTGGAACTCTCCTGGGGTACCCTCACGCATATTATTCCCTCATTTAGTGGATATTTTCACAAAAAAGTGAAATTTTCAAAAATTCAGAAAATTGGCTGAAAATGACTAAATATCAAGGACTCATCGGGCGAATCGCTCTGGAACTGAAATCGTTCCACTCACTGACATTTCCCCTCTCTGAAAGTCTGATAAACCCCGGAAAAATGACTAAGTCCCCAAAAAATTTCTTTTCAACTTTTTTCAATTTTACCCCCATGGGATATCTCTTCTAACCACACACATTTGGAACTCTCCTGGGGTACCCTCACACATATTATTCCCTCATTTAGCAGATATTTTCACAAAAAAGTATAATTTTCAAAAATTCAGAAAATTGGTTGAAAACGACTAAATATCAAGGACTCATTGGGCGAATCGCTCTGGAACTGAAATCGGAACGCTCACTGACATTTCCCCTCTCTGAAAGTCTGATAAACACCGGAAAAATGACTAAGTTCCCAAAAAATTTCTTTTCAGCTCTTTTCAATTTTACCCCCGTGGGATATATCTTCTACCCACACACATTTGAAACTCTCCTGGGGTACTTTCACACATATTATTCCCTCATTTAGCGGATATTTTCACAAAAAAGTGAAATTTTCAAAAAATTTTAAATAGTATGATAACGACTAAATATCAAGGACTCATTGGGCGAATTGCTCTGGAACTGAAATCGGAACGCTCACTGACATTTCCCCTCTCTGAAAGTCTGATAAACGCCGGAAAAATGACAGTCCCAAAAAAAAATTTTTATCAACTTTTTTCAAGTTAATCCCCGTGGGATATATATTCTACCCACACACATTTGGAACTCTCCTGGGGTACCCTCACACATATTATTCCCTCATTTAGTGGATATTTTCACAAAAAAGTGAAATTTTTGAAAATTCAGAAAATTGGCTGAAAACGAGTAAATATCAAGGACTCATCGGGCGAATCGCTCTGGAACTGAAATCGAACACTCACTGACATGTCCCCTCTCTGAAAGTCTAATAAACCCAGGAAAAATGACAGTCCCAAAAAAAATTTTTTATCAACTTTTTTCAATTTAATCCCCGTGGGATATATATTCTACCCACACACATTTGGAACTCTCCTGGGGTACCCTCACGCATATTATTCCCTCATTTAGTGGATATTTTCACAAAAAAGTGAAATTTTCAAAAATTCAGAAAATTGGCTGAAAACGACTAAATATCAAGGACTCATCGGGCGAATAGCTCTGGAACTGAAATCGGAACACTCACTGACATTTCCCCTCTCTGAAAGTCTGATAAACCCCGGAAAAATGACAGTCCCAAAAAAAAAATTTTTCAACTTTTTTCAATTTTACCCCCATGGGATATATATTCTAACCACACAAATTTGGAACTCTCCTGGGGTACCCTCACACATATTATTCCCTCATTTAGTGGATATTTTCACAAAAAAGTGAAATTTTCTAAAATTCAGAAAATTGGCTGAAAACGAGTAAATATCAAGGACTCATCGGGCGAATCGCTCTGGAACTGAAATCGAACACTCACTGACATGTCCCCTCTCTGAAAGTCTGATAAACCCAGGAAAAATGATAGTCCATAAAAAAAAATTTTTATCAACTTTTATCAACTTTTTCAATTTAATCCCCGTGGGATATATATTCTACCCACACACATTTGGAACTCTCCTGGGGTACCCTCACGCATATTATTCCCTCATTTAGTGGATATTTTCACAAAAAAGTGAAATTTTCAAAAATTCAGAAAATTGGCTGAAAATGACTAAATATCAAGGACTCATCGGGCGAATCGCTCTGGAACTGAAATCGTTCCACTCACTGACATTTCCCCTCTCTGAAAGTCTGATAAACCCCGGAAAAATGACTAAGTCCCCAAAAAATTTCTTTTCAACTTTTTTCAATTTTACCCCCATGGGATATCTCTTCTAACCACACACATTTGGAACTCTCCTGGGGTACCCTCACACATATTATTCCCTCATTTAGCAGATATTTTCACAAAAAAGTATAATTTTCAAAAATTCAGAAAATTGGTTGAAAACGACTAAATATCAAGGACTCATTGGGCGAATCGCTCTGGAACTGAAATCGGAACGCTCACTGACATTTCCCCTCTCTGAAAGTCTGATAAACACCGGAAAAATGACTAAGTTCCCAAAAAATTTCTTTTCAACTCTTTTCAATTTTACCCCCGTGGGATATATCTTCTACCCACACACATTTGAAACTCTCCTGGGGTACTTTCACACATATTATTCCCTCATTTAGCGGATATTTTCACAAAAAAGTGAAATTTTCAAAAAATTTTAAATAGTATGATAACGACTAAATATCAAGGACTCATTGGGCGAATTGCTCTGGAACTGAAATCGGAACGCTCACTGACATTTCCCCTCTCTGAAAGTCTGATAAACGCCAGAAAAATGACATTCCCAAAAAAAAATTTTTATCAACTTTTTTCAAGTTAATCCCCGTGGGATATATATTCTACCCACACACATTTGGAACTCTCCTGGGGTACCCTCACACATATTATTCCCTCATTTAGTGGATATTTTCACAAAAAAGTGAAATTTTTGAAAATTCAGAAAATTGGCTGAAAACGAGTAAATATCAAGGACTCATCGGGCGAATCGCTCTGGAACTGAAATCGAACACTCACTGACATGTCCCCTCTCTGAAAGTCTAATAAACCCAGGAAAAATGACAGTCCCAAAAAAATTTTTTTATCAACTTTTTTCAATTTAATCCCCGTGGGATATATATTCTACCCACACACATTTGGAACTCTCCTGGGGTACCCTCACGCATATTATTCCCTCATTTAGTGGATATTTTCACAAAAAAGTGAAATTTTCAAAAATTCAGAAAATTGGCTGAAAATGACTAAATATCAAGGACTCATCGGGCGAATCGCTCTGGAACTGAAAGTGGAACGCTCACTGACATTTCCCCTCTCTGAAAGTCTGATAAACGCCAGAAAAATGACTAAGTCCCCAAAAAATTTCTTATCAACTTTTTTCAATTTTACCCCCGTGGGATATATATTCTACCCACACACATTTGGAACTCTCCTGGGGTACCCTCACACATATTATTCCCTCATTTAGTGGATATTTTCACAAAAAAGTGAAATTTTCGAAAATTCAGAAAATTGGCTGAAAACGACTAAATATCAAGGACTCATCGGGCGAATAGCTCTGGAACTGAAATCGGAACACTCACTGACATTTCCCCTCTCTGAAAGTCTGATAAACCCCGGAAAAATGACAGTCCCAAAAAAAAAATTTTTCAACTTTTTTCAATTTTACCCCCATGGGATATATATTCTAACCACACAAATTTGGAACTCTCCTGGGGTACCCTCACACATATTATTCCCTCATTTAGTGGATATTTTCACAAAAAAGTGAAATTTTCTAAAATTCAGAAAATTGGCTGAAAACGAGTAAATATCAAGGACTCATCGGGCGAATCGCTCTGGAACTGAAATCGAACACTCACTGACATGTCCCCTCTCTGAAAGTCTGATAAACCCAGGAAAAATGATAGTCCATAAAAAATTTTTTTTATCAACTTTTATCAACTTTTTCAATTTAATCCCCGTGGGATATATATTCTACCCACACACATTTGGAACTCTCCTGGGGTACCCTCACACATATTATTCCCTCATTTAGCAGATATTTTCACAAAAAAGTATAATTTTCAAAAATTCAGAAAATTGGTTGAAAACGACTAAATATCAAGGACTCATTGGGCGAATCGCTCTGGAACTGAAATCGGAACGCTCACTGACATTTCCCCTCTCTGAAAGTCTGATAAACGCCGGAAAAATGACAGTCCCAAAAAAAAATTTTTATCAACTTTTTTCAAGTTAATCCCCGTGGGATATATATTCTACCCACACACATTTGGAACTCTCCTGGGGTACCCTCACACATATTATTCCCTCATTTAGTGGATATTTTCACAAAAAAGTGAAATTTTCGAAAATTCAGAAAATTGGCTGAAAACGAGTAAATATCAAGGACTCATCGGGCGAATCGCTCTGGAACTGAAATCGAACACTCACTGACATGTCCCCTCTCTGAAAGTCTAATAAACCCAGGAAAAATGACAGTCCCAAAAAAATTTTTTTATCAACTTTTTTCAATTTAATCCCCGTGGGATATATATTCTACCCACACACATTTGGAACTCTCCTGGGGTACCCTCACGCATATTATTCCCTCATTTAGTGGATATTTTCACAAAAAAGTGAAATTTTCAAAAATTCAGAAAATTGGCTGAAAATGACTAAATATCAAGGACTCATCGGGCGAATCGCTCTGGAACTGAAATCGTTCCACTCACTGACATTTCCCCTCTCTGAAAGTCTGATAAACCCCGGAAAAATGACTAAGTCCCCAAAAAATTTCTTTTCAACTTTTTTCAATTTTACCCCCATGGGATATCTCTTCTAACCACACACATTTGGAACTCTCCTGGGGTACCCTCACACATATTATTCCCTCATTTAGCAGATATTTTCACAAAAAAGTATAATTTTCAAAAATTCAGAAAATTGGTTGAAAACGACTAAATATCAAGGACTCATTGGGCGAATCGCTCTGGAACTGAAATCGGAACGCTCACTGACATTTCCCCTCTCTGAAAGTCTGATAAACACCGGAAAAATGACTAAGTTCCCAAAAAATTTCTTTTCAGCTCTTTTCAATTTTACCCCCGTGGGATATATCTTCTACCCACACACATTTGAAACTCTCCTGGGGTACTTTCACACATATTATTCCCTCATTTAGCGGATATTTTCACAAAAAAGTGAAATTTTCAAAAAATTTTAAATAGTATGATAACGACTAAATATCAAGGACTCATTGGGCGAATTGCTCTGGAACTGAAATCGGAACGCTCACTGACATTTCCCCTCTCTGAAAGTCTGATAAACGCCGGAAAAATGACAGTCCCAAAAAAAAATTTTTATCAACTTTTTTCAAGTTAATCCCCGTGGGATATATATTCTACCCACACACATTTGGAACTCTCCTGGGGTACCCTCACACATATTATTCCCTCATTTAGTGGATATTTTCACAAAAAAGTGAAATTTTTGAAAATTCAGAAAATTGGCTGAAAACGAGTAAATATCAAGGACTCATCGGGCGAATCGCTCTGGAACTGAAATCGAACACTCACTGACATGTCCCCTCTCTGAAAGTCTAATAAACCCAGGAAAAATGACAGTCCCAAAAAAAATTTTTTATCAACTTTTTTCAATTTAATCCCCGTGGGATATATATTCTACCCACACACATTTGGAACTCTCCTGGGGTACCCTCACGCATATTATTCCCTCATTTAGTGGATATTTTCACAAAAAAGTGAAATTTTCAAAAATTCAGAAAATTGGCTGAAAACGACTAAATATCAAGGACTCATCGGGCGAATAGCTCTGGAACTGAAATCGGAACACTCACTGACATTTCCCCTCTCTGAAAGTCTGATAAACCCCGGAAAAATGACAGTCCCAAAAAAAAAATTTTTCAACTTTTTTCAATTTTACCCCCATGGGATATATATTCTAACCACACAAATTTGGAACTCTCCTGGGGTACCCTCACACATATTATTCCCTCATTTAGTGGATATTTTCACAAAAAAGTGAAATTTTCTAAAATTCAGAAAATTGGCTGAAAACAAGTAAATATCAAGGACTCATCGGGCGAATCGCTCTGGAACTGAAATCGAACACTCACTGACATGTCCCCTCTCTGAAAGTCTGATAAACCCAGGAAAAATGATAGTCCATAAAAAAATTTTTTTATCAACTTTTATCAACTTTTTCAATTTAATCCCCGTGGGATATATATTCTACCCACACACATTTGGAACTCTCCTGGGGTACCCTCACGCATATTATTCCCTCATTTAGTGGATATTTTCACAAAAAAGTGAAATTTTCAAAAATTCAGAAAATTGGCTGAAAATGACTAAATATCAAGGACTCATCGGGCGAATCGCTCTGGAACTGAAATCGTTCCACTCACTGACATTTCCCCTCTCTGAAAGTCTGATAAACCCCGGAAAAATGACTAAGTCCCCAAAAAATTTCTTTTCAACTTTTTTCAATTTTACCCCCATGGGATATCTCTTCTAACCACACACATTTGGAACTCTCCTGGGGTACCCTCACACATATTATTCCCTCATTTAGCAGATATTTTCACAAAAAAGTATAATTTTCAAAAATTCAGAAAATTGGTTGAAAACGACTAAATATCAAGGACTCATTGGGCGAATCGCTCTGGAACTGAAATCGGAACGCTCACTGACATTTCCCCTCTCTGAAAGTCTGATAAACACCGGAAAAATGACTAAGTTCCCAAAAAATTTCTTTTCAACTCTTTTCAATTTTACCCCCGTGGGATATATCTTCTACCCACACACATTTGAAACTCTCCTGGGGTACTTTCACACATATTATTCCCTCATTTAGCGGATATTTTCACAAAAAAGTGAAATTTTCAAAAAATTTTAAATAGTATGATAACGACTAAATATCAAGGACTCATTGGGCGAATTGCTCTGGAACTGAAATCGGAACGCTCACTGACATTTCCCCTCTCTGAAAGTCTGATAAACGCCAGAAAAATGACAGTCCCAAAAAAAAATTTTTATCAACTTTTTTCAAGTTAATCCCCGTGGGATATATATTCTACCCACACACATTTGGAACTCTCCTGGGGTACCCTCACACATATTATTCCCTCATTTAGTGGATATTTTCACAAAAAAGTGAAATTTTTGAAAATTCAGAAAATTGGCTGAAAACGAGTAAATATCAAGGACTCATCGGGCGAATCGCTCTGGAACTGAAATCGAACACTCACTGACATGTCCCCTCTCTGAAAGTCTAATAAACCCAGGAAAAATGACAGTCCCAAAAAAATTTTTTTATCAACTTTTTTCAATTTAATCCCCGTGGGATATATATTCTACCCACACACATTTGGAACTCTCCTGGGGTACCCTCACGCATATTATTCCCTCATTTAGTGGATATTTTCACAAAAAAGTGAAATTTTCAAAAATTCAGAAAATTGGCTGAAAATGACTAAATATCAAGGACTCATCAGGCGAATCGCTCTGGAACTGAAAGTGGAACGCTCACTGACATTTCCCCTCTCTGAAAGTCTGATAAACGCCAGAAAAATGACTAAGTCCCCAAAAAATTTCTTATCAACTTTTTTCAATTTTACCCCCGTGGGATATATATTCTACCCACACACATTTGGAACTCTCCTGGGGTACCCTCACACATATTATTCCCTCATTTAGTGGATATTTTCACAAAAAAGTGAAATTTTCGAAAATTCAGAAAATTGGCTGAAAACGACTAAATATCAAGGACTCATCGGGCGAATAGCTCTGGAACTGAAATCGGAACACTCACTGACATTTCCCCTCTCTGAAAGTCTGATAAACCCCGGAAAAATGACAGTCCCAAAAAAAAAATTTTTCAACTTTTTTCAATTTTACCCCCATGGGATATATATTCTAACCACACAAATTTGGAACTCTCCTGGGGTACCCTCACACATATTATTCCCTCATTTAGTGGATATTTTCACAAAAAAGTGAAATTTTCTAAAATTCAGAAAATTGGCTGAAAACGAGTAAATATCAAGGACTCATCGGGCGAATCGCTCTGGAACTGAAATCGAACACTCACTGACATGTCCCCTCTCTGAAAGTCTGATAAACCCAGGAAAAATGATAGTCCATAAAAAATTTTTTTTATCAACTTTTATCAACTTTTTCAATTTAATCCCCGTGGGATATATATTCTACCCACACACATTTGGAACTCTCCTGGGGTACCCTCACACATATTATTCCCTCATTTAGCAGATATTTTCACAAAAAAGTATAATTTTCAAAAATTCAGAAAATTGGTTGAAAACGACTAAATATCAAGGACTCATTGGGCGAATCGCTCTGGAACTGAAATCGGAACGCTCACTGACATTTCCCCTCTCTGAAAGTCTGATAAACGCCGGAAAAATGACTAAGTCCCCAAAAAATTTCTTTTCAACTTTTTTCAATTTTACCCCCATGGGATATATATTCTAACCACACACATTTGGAACTCTCCTGGGGTACCCTCACACATATTATTCCCTCATTTAGTGGATATTTTCACAAAAAAGTGAAATTTTCAAAAACTCAGAAAATTGGCTGAAAATGACTAAATATCAAGGACTCATCGGGCGAATCGCTCTGGAACTGAAATCGGAATGCTCACTGACATTTCCCCTCTCTGAAAGTCTGATAAACACCGGAAAAATGACTAAGTCCCCAAAAAATTTCTTTTCAACTTTTTTCAATTTTACCCCCATGGGATATCTCTTCTAACCACACACATTTGGAACTCTCCTGGGGTACCCTCACACATATTATTCCCTCATTTAGCAGATATTTTCACAAAAAAGTATAATTTTCAAAAATTCAGAAAATTGGTTGAAAACGACTAAATATCAAGGACTCATTGGGCGAATCGCTCTGGAACTGAAATCGGAACGCTCACTGACATTTCCCCTCTCTGAAAGTCTGATAAACACCGGAAAAATGACTAAGTTCCCAAAAAATTTCTTTTCAACTCTTTTCAATTTTACCCCCGTGGGATATATCTTCTACCCACACACATTTGAAACTCTCCTGGGGTACTTTCACACATATTATTCCCTCATTTAGCGGATATTTTCACAAAAAAGTGAAATTTTCAAAAAATTTTAAATAGTATGATAACGACTAAATATCAAGGACTCATTGGGCGAATTGCTCTGGAACTGAAATCGGAACGCTCACTGACATTTCCCCTCTCTGAAAGTCTGATAAACGCCAGAAAAATGACAGTCCCAAAAAAAAATTTTTATCAACTTTTTTCAAGTTAATCCCCGTGGGATATATATTCTACCCACACACATTTGGAACTCTCCTGGGGTACCCTCACACATATTATTCCCTCATTTAGTGGATATTTTCACAAAAAAGTGAAATTTTTGAAAATTCAGAAAATTGGCTGAAAACGAGTAAATATCAAGGACTCATCGGGCGAATCGCTCTGGAACTGAAATCGAACACTCACTGACATGTCCCCTCTCTGAAAGTCTAATAAACCCAGGAAAAATGACAGTCCCAAAAAAATTTTTTTATCAACTTTTTTCAATTTAATCCCCGTGGGATATATATTCTACCCACACACATTTGGAACTCTCCTGGGGTACCCTCACACATATTATTCCCTCATTTAGTGGATATTTTCACAAAAAAGTGAAATTTTCGAAAATTCAGAAAATTGGCTGAAAACGACTAAATATCAAGGACTCATCGGGCGAATAGCTCTGGAACTGAAATCGGAACACTCACTGACATTTCCCCTCTCTGAAAGTCTGATAAACCCCGGAAAAATGACAGTCCCAAAAAAAAAATTTTTCAACTTTTTTCAATTTTACCCCCATGGGATATATATTCTAACCACACAAATTTGGAACTCTCCTGGGGTACCCTCACACATATTATTCCCTCATTTAGTGGATATTTTCACAAAAAAGTGAAATTTTCTAAAATTCAGAAAATTGGCTGAAAACGAGTAAATATCAAGGACTCATCGGGCGAATCGCTCTGGAACTGAAATCGAACACTCACTGACATGTCCCCTCTCTGAAAGTCTGATAAACCCAGGAAAAATGATAGTCCATAAAAAAAATTTTTTATCAACTTTTATCAACTTTTTCAATTTAATCCCCGTGGGATATATATTCTACCCACACACATTTGGAACTCTCCTGGGGTACCCTCACACATATTATTCCCTCATTTAGCAGATATTTTCACAAAAAAGTATAATTTTCAAAAATTCAGAAAATTGGTTGAAAACGACTAAATATCAAGGACTGATTGGGCGAATCGCTCTGGAACTGAAATCGGAACGCTCACTGACATTTCCCCTCTCTGAAAGTCTGATAAACGCCGGAAAAATGACTAAGTCCCCAAAAAATTTCTTTTCAACTTTTTTCAATTTTACCCCCATGGGATATATATTCTAACCACACACATTTGGAACTCTCCTGGGGTACCCTCACACATATTATTCCCTCATTTAGTGGATATTTTCACAAAAAAGTGAAATTTTCAAAAACTCAGAAAATTGGCTGAAAATGACTAAATATCAAGGACTCATCGGGCGAATCGCTCTGGAACTGAAATCGGAATGCTCACTGACATTTCCCCTCTCTGAAAGTCTGATAAACACCGGAAAAATGACTAAGTCCCCAAAAAATTTCTTTTCAACTTTTTTCAATTTTACCCCCGTGGGATATATCTTCTACCCACACACATTTGAAACTCTCCTGGGGTACCCTCACACATATTATTCCCTCATTTAGCAGATATTTTCACAAAAAAGTTAAATTTTCAAAAATTCAGAAAATTGGCTGACAAAGACTAAATATCAAGGACTCATTGGGCGAATCGCTCTGGAACTGAAATCTGAATGCTCACTGACATTTTCAATCTCTGAAAGTCTGATAAACGCCAGAAAAATGACTAAGTCCCAAAAAAAATTATTACGAACTTTTTCAATTTAGTCCCCGTGGGATATACATTCTACCCACACACATTTGGAACTCTCCTGGGGTACCCTCACACATATTATTCCCTCATTTAGTGGATATTTTCACAAAAATGTGAAATTTTCAAAAATTCAGAAAATTGGCTGAAAATGACTTAATATCAAGGACTCATCGGGCGAATCGCTCTGGAACTGAAATCGGAATGCTCACTGACATTTCCAAACTCTGAAAGTCTGATAAACGCCGGAAAAATGACTTATTCCCCAAAAATTTTTTTTGAAACTTTTTTTAATTTTACCCCCGTGGGATATATATTCTACCCACACACATTTGGAACTCTCCTGGGGTACCCTCACACATATTATTCCCTCATTTAGTAGATATTTTCACAAAAAAGTGAATTTTTCAAAACTTCAGAAAATTGGCTGAAAATGACTAAATATCAAGTATTCATCAGGCGTATCGCTCTGGAACTGAAATCGGAACGCTCACTGACATTTCCCCTCTCTGAAAGTCTGATAAACGCCGGAAAAATTACTAAGTCCCCAAAAAATTCCTTTTCAACTTTTTTCAATTTTACCCCCATGGGATATATATTCTACCCACACACATTTGGAACTCTCCTGGGGTACCCTCACACATATTATTCCCTCATTTAGCGGATATTTTCACAAAAAAGTGAAATTTTCTTAAATTCAGAAAATTGGCTGAAAATGACTAAATATCAAGGATTCATCGGGCGAATCGCTCTGGAACTGAAATCGGAACACTCAATGACATTTCCCCTCTCTGAAAGTCTGATAAACCACGGAAAAATGACAGTCCCAAAAAAAAAATTTTATCAACTTTTTTCAATTTTACCCCCGTGGGATATATATTCTAACCACACACATTTCGAACTCTCCTGGAGTACCCTCACACATATTATTCCCTCATTTAGTGGATATTTTCACAAAAAAGTGAAATTTTCAAAAATTCAGAAAATTGGATGAAAACGAATAAATATCAAGTACTCATCGGGCGAATCCATCTGGAACTGAAATCGGAATGCTCACTGACAATTCCCCTCTCTGAAAGTCTGATAAACGCCGGAAAAATGACTTATTCCCAAAAAATTTTTTTTCAAACTTTTTTTAATTTTACCCCCGTGGGATATATATTCTACCCACACACATTTGGAACTCTCCTGGGGTACCCTCACACATATTATTCCCTCATTTAGTGGATATTTTCACAAAAAAGTTTAATTTTCAAAAATTCAGAAAATTGGCTGAAAATGACTAAATATCAAGTACTCATTGGGCGAATCGCTCTGGAACTGAAATCGGAATGCTCACTGACATTTCCCCTCTCTGAAAGTCTGATAAACCCCAGAAAAATGACTAAGTCCCCAAAAAATATTTTTTCAACTTTTTTCAATTTTACCCCCATGGGATATATATTCTACCCACACACATTTGGAACTCTCCTGGGGGTACCCTCACACATATTATTACTTCATTTAGCGGATATTTTCACAAAAAAGAGAAATTTTCAAAAATTCTGAAAATTGGCTGAAAACGACTAAATATCAAGGACTCATCAGGCGAATCACTCTGGAACTGAAATCGGAATGCTCTCTGACAATTCCCCTCTCTGAAAGTCTGATAAACGGTGGAAAAATGACTAAGTCCGAAAAAAATTTTTTTTAACTTTTTTTCAAAGTTACCCCCGTGGGATATATATGCTACCCACACACATTTGGAACTCTCCTTGGGTACCCTCCTTGGGTACCCTCACACATATTATTCCCTCATTTAGTGGATATTTTCACAAAAAAGTAAAATTTACAAAAATTCAGAAAATTGGCTGAAAACGACTAGTGTTGAGCCACCCCCGTAGTGTTCGAGTTCGGTTCGGTTCGTCGAACACCCGTGTGTTCGCCGAACTGTTCGTCGAACTGTTCGTCGAACACCTTCGAACACCGTTAAAACCAATGGCAGGCAAACAAAAACACATAGAAACACATAGAAAACACCTTCAAAGGTGTCCAAAAGCTGACAAACTGCTCAGAAGACACAACTAACACATGGAAAAGTGACAAGTACATATAGTCATGCGAAAAGAAAAGAGGTGGAGGAGTAAAAGGAGGGGGAGACACAGATATAGGCATGTCATGCCCTTCTAAAATCCAAAAAGTGAGAAGCCGAGACGGCCAGTCCGCTCCTGCCCGTGCCACCTCCGTGTCGCCGGGTTTGTGCCAGAGCCGCGGTGAACCCTGATGGCCAGCCCCCCTCTCCCAATACTGGTGCCTGTCCGCTGGTGGGTCGAGAGAGCCCCCCCTGTGGTGGAGGCAGCTCTAAGCTTTTTAATTTAAATTGTCCCTCTAATTTGAATGAATACACTTTAAATCCATTTACAAGGATCTATTGGAGGGCAAGTCTCATGCCAGCAGCCGCGTAATTCCAGCTCCAGTAGCGTCCACTAAAGCTGCTGCAGTTAAAAAGCTTTTATAAGGATCGAGCTCGGCTGTCCACCGCAAGGCATCCTAGTGCCAGTCCCAGCCCCTATGCCTTGGGGTGCCTCCTGATGCTCTTCACTAAGTATCCCGTGGTCCCGAAGCATTTCCTTTGAAAAAATTAAGTGTCCAAACTACAGGTGGTGTAGCTTGCTTAACAGCCGGGATAATCCGCTGACTAGCAGACACTGCTACTAGGCACAAAGTATTTCCTGGGCTAGATGCAGTTAAAAATTTGTAAGTAGATACTCTCGTTGGATGCTGAGAAAGCATTCTATAGAGTCTCCTGGCACGCCATATATGATTCTCTTAAAAAGCTTGGGGTAGGGGTCTAGGGGACCCTTTTATAGCCAAAATCACGGCCCTGTATCACAATACGTCACCTAGGCTGAAGATAAATGGAACTGTAGCACCGAGGGCTCAGTTGCTACAGACGTATTGCACCTCACCCAGAGGTGTGATATCTCACTCTCAGATAAGGATGGAGTGTGGATCAGGACCCGACACCTGCATGCATTACACCACATTGCCGTGGGGCAGGGCGACCAATATGCCCCTGAGATGGGCACGACAGTCCCTGTCCCTGGCTGGAGTGGGGGGAGGGAACACTGAGGAAGGGGAACCCTGCAGTGCAGGAGCTGGGAGGAAGCAGTTCCTGGGTGCATTGAGAAGGGAGTATAAAAGGTGGGCACCATCTTAGTTCAGTGCAGAGAAGTCTGAGCAGAAGTGGCAGGGAGCAGGGGCTCTGCATGAGCTCTGCTCCGGAGGCGGGCCTAGTAACAGAGGCCCAGGCCTGCAAGAGGGAGAAGGAAGGAAGAGGAGCGGAGAAGGCTCCAGGAACGAGGAATGAAGGGATCCCAGGGGTGCGGACGGGCGAGTCGCCACTGCACGCCCGAATCCACCTGCGTGGAGGGGTCAGGCCAAAGGGGGAGACCGGTCCCCGAACTAGTGGAGGCAGGAAACGACCCTCAGCTAGAAACCGGAGGCTCTGACATTTTATGTGGCGCAGCCCCTTGCTCCACCCGCTAGGAAGGCACCACATAGGGTCAGGGAAACTGGCGCCAAGTTTACCAAGAGGAGGCCCGAGGCAGCCGGACAGAAGTGTTGGTAAGAAAGGCCAGACAAAGGACACACAAAGGGGGTCCTGTGAAGCGCTCCAAAGTTATCTGGGAGTTGTCTGAGCCCCTCACCTGGTGAGCACAGTACGACGTGGGCAGCCGTTACCTGCAGACGTGGTCTGGATAATAAGAACTGTGAGTAAAGGCCCTGAACTGCATCACTGACTCCGTGTCGTTACTGCTGCTGCCCTGCACCATCACCCCCATCCTCCGCATACACTGCCCTGAGGCTATACTCCTCCCGTGGGGAGTTATGCTACGCTCTGCTGCACCCACAACACCAGCCTTAGCGGTCTGCCCTGTAGCGGCGGTTCACTCTGACCGCAATCCACGGGTGGCGTAGTCGGACATTTAAACATCAAAACCACATAAATAGTTCCGCCACTGGTTTGACCGCCCTGAGCCACGGAACCGGATCGCCGCCACGAAGACTACAACCACCAGCATCCACCAAAAAGGGTCCGGCTCCGGGTGTCCCAAGGCCCAGGGGGTGCGTCAGAACATTTTCATCACCTTTCACAATCACCAATGGGACAAGGCAGGGATGTCCTCTGTCCCCTCTCTTATACATCCTAGTGACGGAGCACCTGCTCTCATCAATTCGCCATAACCCCAATATTAGGTGGATTGAGGTGGGAGGCACCGAGTACAAGTGCTCTCTATTTGCTGATGATGTCCTAGTATATATCACTCAATCACATATATCCATCCCTGCTGTTATGGCTGAAATAGATCACTTTGTTACATGGTAAAATTTTAAAATCAATGCAGCGAAGTCTGAGGCCCTCGATGTCTCCCTCCCTAAATCCATATAGGATTCCATCCAGTCCAACTTTCCCTTTGCCTGGCCCTCACAGGGTATCAAATACTTAGGAATTCCTATTCATAGAGACCTCTCCCATCTATGTTATCTTAATTTTGGGCCCTTTATTGAACAATTCCATACAGACCACGGTTGGCAAGTTAGAACTGTAAGATTCACTACGTGAACCACTGGTGTTTTGTGGAAAAGCACATGTACACCGCGTTCCAAATTATTATGCAAAAAGTGTTTAGGAGTGATAAGGGAAGAATTTGTTTGTTTGTCAGTTAAACTCATTGATGGTGATGTGTGTCAGGGCTCTTTATATCACTGTAAGCAATTGCAGACACCTGTGCTAATTAGTTTGGCAGGTGTGTCCAATGAAAGGCAAGACTACTTAAGAAGGCTCTCTCACATTATTAAGCAGCCTACATTTTCTGCCAAAATGGGAAAGAAAAAGGATGTGTCGGCTGCTGAGAAGCAACAAATTGTGGAGTGTTTAGGTCAAGGCATGACTACAATCAACATTGTGCGATGATCAGGATGAAGTGTCTTGGCAATCAAGAAGTATGTAGCTGATTCACAGTACACACGTGTGCGTGCTGATAAGGGCAAATTGAGGACTCTTTCCTACAGGCAATTACGTCAGGTTGAAAGAGCAGCGGCAAAAAAGCCTTGTCATAGCAGCAGACAAGTTTTTGAAGCTGCTTGTGCCTCCAACGTCCCCCGAACAACAAGATGCAGGGTCCTTCAGAGGTTTGCAGCTGTGCATACGCCATCCTGTCGACCTCCTCTATCCACTTCACACAAGCAGAAACGGCTCCAGTGGGCCAAACATTACATGAAGACTGATTTCAAAACTGTTTTGTTCACGGATGAGTGCCGTGCAGCGCTCGATGGTCCAGATGAATGGAGTGGAGGATGGCTGGTTGATGGACACCCCACGCAAACACGGCTACAGCGCCAACAAGGAGGAGGTGGAGTAATGTTTTG
Organism: Phyllobates terribilis; assembly: GCF_046119375.1. Classification (NCBI taxonomy): domain Eukaryota; kingdom Metazoa; phylum Chordata; class Amphibia; order Anura; family Dendrobatidae; genus Phyllobates; species Phyllobates terribilis. The sequence continues at coordinate 166,274,437 of NW_027362767.1, forward strand.
GGCTGGAATCATGGGGAGAGAGATTGTCGGCCCCTTTAGGATCCCTGAAGGCGCTAAAGATGAACTCCATAATGTATGTGGATTTTCTCAAACAGCACTTCCTGCCATGGTTCAAGAAGAAGAACCGTGTATTTCACAGCAAGATCATTTTTCTGCATGATAATGCACCATCTCATGCTGCACATAAAACATCTGCATCTCTGGCTGATATGGGCATAAAAGGGGACAAACTTATGGTGTGACCCCCATGCTCCCCTGACCTCTACCCCATTCAGAACCTTTGGAGCATCATTAAAAGGAGTGTCTATGATGGCGGGAGGCAGTTCACATCTAAGCAACAGCTCTGGGAGGGTATTCTGTCCTCATGCAAAACAATTGAAGCAGAAACCATCCAAAACCTGACAAATTCAATGGACGAGAGAGTTCAGAAGCTCCTTTCGAACAAGGGGTCCTATGTGAAAATGTAACATCACCTAGAATAAAGTTTTGAGTTGAAAACTGTTTGATTTCAGTTTCTAACAACCTGCTAATGCTTATAATTTCAAAAATGACCATTTTTTTGGTCTTTATTAAAATGAAAAGGTTGATCGAAAAGTTTGGGGGATCTAAGAGTGTGGCAACCCAGTAGTCATGATTACTTCGAATTCTGACAATATGAGGGTCATGCTGCAGGTAGTGCAGCAAGAAGGCACTTATGTGTCTTGCGCATCTCGGAGCCCCAAAATTATTTTCCGGGCTAGATGCAGCTAAAAATTATTTTTAATTTTAAATCTGGTGAAGCTTATTATAGATGGCCTAATAGGATCAGTGCTGCACACTGCTACAAAGCCCAAATTATTTTCCAGTCAAGATACAGATAAACATGATTAGTAATTTGAAAGCTTAAAACGGTTGGTAGGGTGATTTTAACCAATCATCAAGCTTTTACTCTCCCCAGGATGACACAGGGGTAGAAAAGTCGTTTCGGATCCATGATTTGTTCATCTTTATGAACGTGAGTCTGTCTACATTATCAGTGGAGAGCCGCGTGCGCTTATCTGTCAGCACACCACCAGCAGCGCTGAACACACGTTCAGACAGAACGCTGGCTGCGGGGCATGACAAGATCTTCAAGGCGTAAGTGGCTAGCTCCGGCCATTTATCCAGATTGGAAGCCCAAAAAGAGCAAGGGTCCAGTGACACAGTCGTGGCTTCAATGTTTACTTGGAGATACTCCTGTACCATCGTCTCTAGGCGTTGACTATGTGTCAGACTTCTTGTCTCCTGTGGCCTTGCAAAGGATGGGCTAAAAAAGTGGTGAAATGATTCCGCAAAATTGATGTTACCAGCAGATACTGTGGTTCTGTTACGGTTTGAGTGCTGAACACTTGACGGTCCCACGGTTGGCAAGTTGGAACTGTGAGATTCACTACGTGCACCACTGGTATTTTGTGGAAAAGCACATGTAAGATTCTGCAACAGTCTCTGCTGATACTCCTGCATGCGTGCATCCCTTTCTATGGCAGGAATAATTTCTGCAAATTTACTTTTGTACCGGGGATCTAACAGTGTGGCAACCCAGTAGTCAGGATTATTTCTAATTCTCACAATTCGAGGGTCATGTTGCAGGTAGTGCAGCAAGAAGGCACTCATGTGTGTTGCGCATCCAGGAGCACCAAGTCCCTGTTGTGTTGGTGGCGAGGTAACAATCATGCTTCCTTCCTCTGTCCTCTCCCCCCAACCTCGCACAACAGAAATGTGATCAAGGTCTCCCTCATCTGATGAGTCTTCCATCAGTTCGTCCTCCACTTCTTCCTGGGCTCCTGCACCTTCCTCACTAGTTTGGCTGCTACCATGCGCCCTGGTTAAACCATCTCCCCCACCCTCACATGCCTGCCGCCTTGGTGCTGCCGACCGTCTGGACCTTGCAGATGTTAGCCCTTCCGCATACAACTCCTCCTCCTCTACTTCCTCCACCTCCTCTTGTGCCACCACCTGACTCCGAATTCTGTTTAACATGTGCTCCAGCATGTAAATCACCGGAATAGTCATGCTGATAATGGCATCGTCAGCACTAAACATCTTCGTCGCCATTTCAAAACTGTGCAGAAGGGTGCATAGGTCCCTGATCTGAGACCACTCCTCCAGCGTGATTTGCCCCACCTCTGAATCTCGTTGGCCCAGGCTATACGTCAGAACGTATTGCACCAGGGCTTGTCGGTGCTGCCACAGTCGCTGCAACATGTGCAGAGTTGAATTCCACCGGGTAGGCACATCGCATTTTAGCCGGTGAAGTGGCAGGCCCAACGACTTCTGTAGAGATGTAAGTCGCTGAGCTGCGGGATGCGAACGGCGGAAGTGAGCACACAGCGACCGTGCCCTCTGCAGAAGGCCATCTAGTCTGGGATAGTGGGCTAAAAATTGCTGGACAACCAGGTTCAACACGTGAGCCATACAAGGCACGTGTGTGACATTGCCCCGGCGAAGGGCCGCACCCAGGTTTGCAGCATTGTCGCACACGGCCTTCCCTGGTTTCAGGTCCAGTGGAGACAACCATTCATGAAATTGGTTCTCCAGAGCTGACCACAACTCCTCAGCTGTGTGACTCACATTTCCCAGACATTTCAATGTAAAAACCGCCTGATGACGTTGAGCCCCACTGCCAGCATAGTAAGGAGGTGTGCAGGATCCCTTCTGCGCAGTTAGAAAGCTTGTGGCATGACCAGACAGGCTTTGGGTGCAGGTGGAAGACCGAGAGGAGGTTGAGGAGGCAGAAGCAGTGGAGGAAAAATGACATAAAGAGGATTGACGCACAACTCGTGGGGACGGCAAGACTTGGACAGCAGCCCCTTGTCCTGCTGTCACCATAGTTACCCAGTGCCCAGTCAGCGACATGTAACGCCCCTGTCCATGCCTACTCGTCCAAGTGTCTGTGGTGAAATGCACCCTGTCACACACAGAGTTTCTCAAAGAAGCGGTGATGTTGTGTGCGACATGCTGGTGGAGCGCAGGCACACCTTTCTTTGAGAAGTAGTGCCGACTGGGCATCTGGTACTGGGGCACTGCGACGGACATAAGGTCTCGAAAATCCTCTGTGTCCACCAGGCGGAAAGGCAGCATTTCTGTAGCCAAGAGCTTGCAGATGGTGAAATTCAACCTCTTAGCTTTCTCATGGCTAGGAGGAAATGGTCTTTTACTTGTCCACATCTGAGGGACCGAGGGCTGGCTATTGTGCTTAGACGGGGTTGATAAGGGTGTCCCCGGCAAGCTGCCGGTCTGTGAGGAAGATGCAGGCGGACATGTTAGGTTGCCTTGATCCAAAGGTGGTGCTATCGATATCGGACAGCGCTCAAGACCAGCTGGTGTTACCACCTCCAAAGAAAATGATGACCTGCCAATCACGCTGGCTGTTGCGGGTAAAGAGGTGGCAGGTCTGCGCCCCAAAACAGGTGTGACTGCTGTCCCCCCAGTCACAGAGGATGAAGAGGCCGCGGATGCACAAGATATGGCAGACGGTGGTTGGCCCGGCCGGCTAGACCGCATTGTAGCACACTGAGCTTCCCACTGCAACTTATGCTTCATGTCCATGTGCCGGTTCATGCATGAAGTACTCAAACTATGTATTTTTTGGCCTCTACTTAGCTTTTGCTGACAAATGTTACAGATAACACGAGTTGGGTCATCTTTATCGATCTGAAAAAATGCCCAGGCTATGCAAGGCTTAGCACCCATGCGACCTGAAGAGCCACCACGACTTGTGGTGAGAGGCAGAGTTGTGTTTGAGGATGCAGTTGTTGACGTGCTTCCAGTACTACGTCTCTGTCCAGGAAGGCGCAACCTGACCTCGTCGTCACTAGCATCTTCCTCCACCTCCTCTGCTGACCTCATCTCTTGGCTGACTGTGGGTTGACAGTAAGTGGGATCTCCGACCTCATCATCATCACCCTGTGCGTTATCACACCCGTCGTCCTCAGAGCCAACCTGTTCCTGCCCTGACAAAAAACTAAAGTTGTCGCTCCAATCAGGTATTTGAGTCTTATCATTGTCTTCCTCATTGTCTCCACCAACAGGAGTTACAGTTTGGGAATGAGGGTCTTCATTATGGTCAGAACCTTCTGCGTCTGGTCCTGGATCCGACTCATAAAGATTCTGGGCATCAGTGCAGATCATTTCCTCGTCTGGATTCACAGAAGCGCTGGAGTCGACCTCTGATTCCCAGGCTATAGTATGAGTAAACAGCTCTGCAGACTCAACCATCTGTTCTACCTCATACTCAGACGGGCAGCTGGAGATTTGGGAGCTGTGAGGAAGCAAGTGCGATTTGGGTGACACCTTTGAGGACTGGAGTATTTGTGATGTTGAAGTTGATGTGGAGGAGAGCCCACTTAAAGGAGCACTTGATATCCGTTGAAGCACCTGCTGTTTTTGTGCCTCATCTGGAATTTGTAGCGATTGGCGTGGCCGTAAGAAAGGGATCTTATCACATTGTCCACTAAAAGAAGTAGACATTTTAGTTTGGCTGGAAGATGGTCTTTCTTCTGCACCTACCCCACGGACACAACCTTTTTTCCCCTTCCCAACACGCCTATTCCCCTTTCCACCAGCAGCAGGCCTTTTTCCACTCATTTTGGTGGTTAACTAATTCACAACTCTGGAGTTGTTTGCACAAAAAAACAATGGATGGTAACCGAGCAGAGCTGAGTGGCCAAACTGTGGTATTAGGCCAAAACTATTGGCTGGGTTAGATGCAGAAAAAAATTATTTTTAATTTGCAACCTGATGGAGGTCAGTATAGATGGACTAATAGACCAAGTCCCACACACCGCTAGAAGCCCAAATATTTTTTCAGAGCTAGATGCAGAAAATTTTTTATTCAATTTGCAACCTGATGGAGGTCAGTATAGATGGACTAATAGACCAAGTCCCACACACTGCTAGAAGCCCAAATATTTTTTCAGAGCTAGATGCAGAAAAAAATTATTTTTAATTTGCAACCTGATGGAGGTCAGTATAGATGGACTAATAGACCAAGTCCCACACACTGCTAGAAGCCCAAATATTTTTTCAGAGCTAGATGCAGAAAAAAATTATTTTTAATTTGCAACCTGATGGAGGTCAGTATAGATGGACTAATAGACCAAGTCCCACACACCGCTAGAAACCCAAATATTTTTTCAGAGCTAGATGCAGAAAAAAATTATATTCAATTTGCAACCTGCTGGACGTCAGTATAGAAGGACTAATAGAACAAGTCCCACACACTGCTAGAAGCCCAAATATTTTTTCAGAGCTAAATGAAGAAAAAAATTATTTTTAATTTGCAACCTGATGGAGGTCAGTATAGATGGACTAATAGACCAAGTCCCACACACTGCTAGAAGCCCAAATATTTTTTCAGAGCTAGATGCAGAAAAAAATTATTTTTAATTTGCAACCTGATGGAGGTCAATATAGATGGACTAATAGACCAAGTCCCACACACCGCTAGAAGCCCAAATATTTTTTCAGACCTAGATGCAGAAATTTTTTTTATTCAATTTGCAACCTGATGGAGGTCAGTATAGATGGACTAATAGACCAAGTCCCACACACTGCTAGAAGCCCAAATATTTTTTCAGAGCTAGATGCAGAAAAAAATTATTTTTAATTTGCAACCTGATGGAGGTCAGTATAGATGGACTAATAGACCAAGTCCCACACACTGCTAGAAGCCCAAATATTTTTTCAGAGCTAGATGCAGAAAAAAATTATTTTTAATTTGCAACCTGATGGAGGTCAGTATAGATGGACTAATAGAACAAGTCCCACACGCTGCTAGAAGCCCAAATATTTTTTCAGAGATAAATGAAAAAAAAAATTATTTTTAATTTGCAACCTGATGGAGGTCAGTATAGATGGACTAATAGACCAAGTCCCACACACTGCTAGAAGCCCAAATATTTTTTCAGAGCTAGATGCAGAAAAAAAATATTTTTAATTTGCAACCTGATGGAGGTCAGTATAGATGGACTAATAGACCAAGTCCCACACACCGCTAGAAGCCCAAATATTTTTTCAGAGCTAGATGCAGAAAAAAATTATATTCAGTTTGCAACCTGATGGAGGTCAGTATAGATGGACTAATAGAATGATGCTATGCCCAAAAGATTTTACTTCACTAGGTGCAGTAAAAAAATTGGTATTCTATACACAGGTGGTATATCTTGCAACACAGATAGGCAACTCCACTGACTAACACACTCTGCAATAGGCCAAAAAGATTAGCTTTGCTAGATTCAGCCAAATGCTGTGAAAAAAACTTGCACAGCACTGGCACAGACCTGCCTGGCAAAAACTGATAGGAACTGATGTAACCTAGTCCTGAAAAGGACTCCAATTACAATTAGTCTTTACTCCCACAATCTATCTATTTAAGAGCACAGACCTGCCTGATAAAAGTCGTAGGAAATGCTGTAACCTAGTCCTTAAAAGGACTGCAATCACAACTATTCCCTACTCCCAAGCTATCTGTATATTTGTGCGAAAATTGGCTTGAAATTAACAAGGTATAGCGCACACAGCAACAGCGGTGCCGTCTAACACGCAGCTGCAGCAGTGAGAAAATGGTGGCGACGGGGAAAATGGCTTGGTCTTATAGGGCAAGGACATGTGACATACACTGCCAATCACACATGCCCTTGCTTGTGTGAAAAAAAGCACTTCGCTCCGTGTGTGCGCTGCTGATAGGCTGACAGATTGCACCTCCCCACTGCAAATGCGGGAAAGATAAAAAAAAATGGAGATCTTCATTGTTCCTGCAGAGATCCATCCCCTGCCCCTCCCCCCGCCCCGCTGTACACTCAAACTGCGTATTAACATTAATTTTCATCATTACTGAGAAAAAATCCAGTTATGATTTTGGTGCACGAACAGTTATCGAACATAACCTCGAACAGCCGAATTTTTCTCAAATTGTTCGTGTTCGCCGACCGGCTCGAACACCGCCCAAAACAGCTCGAATTTGAGATTGGCGAACAGTTCGAGTAGAACAACGCTCATCTCTACCTCACACATATTATTCCCTCATTTAGCGGATATTTTCACAAAAGGTGAAATCTTTGAAAATTAAGAAATTTGGCTTAAAACTACTAAACATCAAGGACTCATCGGGTGAATCGCTCTGGAACTGAAATCGGAATGCTCACTGACATTTCCCTTCTCTGAAAGTCTGATGCATGGCGGAAAAATGACTAAGTCCAAAAATAAAATTTTTTAAACTTTTTTCAATTTTACCCCCGTGGGATATATATTCTACCCACACACATTTGGAACTCTCCTGGGGTACCCTCACACATATTATTCCCTCATTTAGCAGATATTCTCACAAAAAAGTGAAATTTTCAAAAATTCAGAAAATTGGCTGAAAACGACTAAATATCAAGGACTCATCAGGTGAATCGCTCTGGAACTGAAATCGGAATGCTCACTGACATTTCCCCTCTCTGAAAGTCTGATAAATACCGGAAAAATGACTAAGTCCCCCCAAAATTTTTTTCAACTTTTTTCAATTTTACCCCCGTGGGATATATATTCTACCCACACACATTTGGAACTCTCCTGGGGTACCCTCACACATATTATTCCCTCATTTAGTGGATATTTACACAAAAAAGTGAAATTTTCAAAAATTCACAAAATTGGCTGAAAACGACTAAATATCAAGGACTCATTGGGCGAATCGCTCTGGAACAGAAATCGGAACGCTCACTGACATCTCCCCTCTCGGAAAGTCTGATAAAAGCCGGAAAAATGACTAAGTCCCATAAAAAAAATTTTTCAACTAATTTCAATTTTACTCCCGTGGGATATATATTCTACCCACACACATTTGGAACTCTCCTGGGGTACCCTCACACATATTATTCCCTCATTTAGTGGATATTTTCACAAAAAAGTGAAATTTTTGAAAATTCAGAAAATTGGCTGAAAACGACTAAATATCAAGGACTCATCAGGCGAATCGCTTTGGAACTGAAATCGGAACGCTCACTGACATTTCCCCTCTCTGAAATTCTGCTAAACGCCGGAAAAATGGCTAAGTCCAAAAAAAGTTTTTTCAACTTTTTTCAATTTTATCCCCGTGGGATATATATTCTACCCACACACATTTGGAACTCTCCTGGGGTACCCTTACACATATTATTCCCTCATTTAGTGGATATTTTCAGAAAAAAAAGTGAAATTTTCAAAAATTCAGAAAATTGGCTGAAAACGACTAAATATCAAGGACTCATTATGCGAACCACTCTGGAACTGAGATCGGAACGCTCACTGACATTTCCCCTCTCGGAAAGTCTGATAAAAGCCGGAAAAATGACTAAGTCCCATAAAAAAAATGATTCAACTAATTTCAATTTTACTCCCGTGGGATATATATTCTACCCACACACATTTGGAACTCTCCTGGGGTATCCTCACACATATTATTCCCTCATTTAGCGGATGTTTTCACAAAAAAAGCGAAATTTTAAAAAATTGAGAAAACTGGCTGAAAACGACTAAATATCAAGGACTCATCGGGCAAATCGCTCTGGATCTGAAATCGGAATGCTCACTGACATTTCCCCTCTCTGAAAGTCTGATAAATGGCGGAAAAATGACTAAGTCCAAAAATACATTTTTTTCAACTTTTTTCAATTTTACCCCCGTGGGATATATATTCTACCCACAATTATTTGGAACTCTCCTGGGGTACCCTCACACATATTATTCCCTCATTTAGTGGATGTTTTCACAAAAAAGTGAAATTTTCAAAAATTCAGAAAATTGGCTGAAAACGACTAAATATCAAGGACTCATCGGGCAAATCGCTCTGGATCTGAAATCGGAATGCTCACTGACATTTCCCCTCTCTGAAAGTCTGATAAATGGCGGAAAAATGACTTAGTCCAAAAGTAAATTTTTTTTTACTTTTTTTAATTTTACCCCCGTGGGATATATTTTCTACCCACACACATTTGGAACTCTCATGGGGTACCCTCACACATATTATTCCCTCATTTAGCAGATATTTTCACAAAAAAGTGAAATTTTCAAAAATTCTGAAAATTGGCTGAAAACGACTAAATATCAAGGACACATGGGGCGATTTGCTCTGGAACTGAAATCGGAATGCTCACTGACATTTCCCTTCTCTGAAAATCTGATGAATGGTGGAAAAATGACTAAGTCCAAAAATAAAATTTTTTAAACTTTTTTCAATTTTACCCCCATGGGATATATATTATACCCACAGACATTTGGAACCCTCCTAGGGTACACTCACACATATTATTCCCACATGTAGTGGATGTTTTCACAAAAAAGTGAAATTTTTGAAAATTCAGAAAATTGGCTGAAAACGACTAAATATCAAGGACTCATCAGGCAAATCGCTCTGGAACTGAAATCGGAACGCTCACTGACATTTCCCCTCTCTGAAAGTCTGATAAATGCCGGAAAAATGACTACGTTCGAAAAAAAAAAATTTAACTAACTTAAATTTTACCCCCGTGGGATATATATTTTACCCACACTCATTTGGAACTCTCCTGGGGTACCTGTTACAACTCTCCTGTTAGTTTTTTTTTAGTTTGCTGGTCACATGACCAGTTTTGCCTAGTTAATCCGGCTCCGCCCTCCTGGCATTGCTGGACTTCATTTGTATTTACTACTGTTGAGCTAGCTTGGTGCTCTGTTGCCGTTCTCTGTTAGTTTTGCTAGGTCTTCTGACCTCTTTACTTTTTGTTGTGTGTTTGTCTTTGACTGCTACGATTTCTGCTAGGAGGTGTCCAACTTTTCCCAGTCCCTAGTTCTTGTAGGGATTCCTCCCTCACATCTATAGGTCTTCGTACAGACTAGCCGAGGACTTTAGCGGGTCTGATCGCAGGATCAGGTTCCCCGTTACATCGTAGGGATCTAGTTTAGTTCTATTGTAGGGACAGATCTCCTGTCTTTCCTTAGTCTCTGTAGCAGATCATAACAGTAAGTCCAGCCTTAAAAAAAAAAAAAAAAAAAATTCTCTAAGGAAAGACCTCCAGTTTTCCATCATGGTCTCGGTGCAAGATTTGGCTCAACGCTTGCAGGGACTCTCTCTGGAGGTGGCCAAGCTCCAACAACACGTGAGTAGCTGTTCTGGAGCGCATTTTGTGGAACCAAAGGTACGTCTGCCTGATCTATTTTTTGGCGAACAACAAGATTTTTTTTCTTTTAAAAATGCTTGTCTATTATATTTTCGTTTGAGACCCGGATCCTCTGGTGATGAATCACAGCGCATAGGGTTCATAATGTCACTTTTGCGCAAAGATCCTCAGGGATGGGCCTTCTCTCTCCAACCTAGTGATCCGTGCTTTAGATCAGTGGATAGTTTTTTTTCTGCTTTGGGTTTATTGTACGATGATCCTGATCGTGTCTCATCTGCTGAGTCTGAATTAAGACGTTTGAGGCAGGGATCAGGTAATGTGGAAAAATATTGTTCTCACTTCCGTCGGTGGTCTGCCCAGGTGGGGTGGAATGATTCAGCTTTGAAAAGCTTGTTTCTTGCAGGACTAGGTGAAAGGGTTAAGGATTTACTGATTGCTTATCCCACACCTGGAAACTTGCAGGAGGCAATGCAATTAGCTATACGGGTGGACAGTAGACTGCGTGCAAGGGTTAATGAGAGCAAATCCTCTGCTATGTCAGCTTCGAGTCCTGAGAGGTTCAGTGCTGACAATGGTGAGCCGATGGAAATTGGGGCGATGACACCCCGCTCTCAGGAAAAAGACCGCCGACTTTCTGAAGGCTTGTGTTTCTATTGCGGAAATTCTGGTCATTTTATTAAGAGCTGTGTGCTTCGTATGAAGAAAGAAAAAAAAATGGTCAGTCATGCCCGTATTGCCTGTTTAAATTCTAAGGGAGTATTCCTATCTGCCACTACTGCTGCTCAGGATGAATTAATTGAATTTGGGTATTTGTGGATTGTGGATCTACTCTGAATGTGATTGATGGGGGATTCTTGGAAAAACTTAGATTAGAACCTAAAACTTTGTCATCCCCTATTGCTGTGGTTTCTGTCGATGGCTCTCCCTTGAAGAGTGTTACTCACAAGGTCTGTGAATTTCCCCTCACTATTAATGGTATTCATCAAGAGAATTTGGATTTGGTGGTATTGGATAATTTGCCTTCTCCAGTAATATTGGGGTTACCCTGGTTAAAATTGTACAATCCTGTACTGGATTGGTCTACCAATGAAATTAAGCCCTGGAGCCCTAAGTGTTATGACAAGTGTTGTAACGGGCGCATTGCTGCTGTGGATAGAGGGGAATTGCCTGTACCTATTCAGGATGTTTGGAGAGTTTTTTCTGAGGAGGAGTCGCAGGTTTTGCCTCCCCATAGAGACTATGATTGTACCATTGAATTTGTCCCTGGAGCGACTCTTCCTAAGAGTCATTTATTTAATCTTACTATTCCTGAGAGAAAGGCTTTGGAGGAATACATACAGACAAGCGTGGCTGCTGGTCACATTAGGCCTTCCAAGTCTCCTGTGGCTGTTGGATTTTTTTTGTAAAAAAAAAAGATGGCGGTTTACGTCCTTGTCTGGACTTTCGTGAGATTAATAAAATTACTGTACGCAATCCTTACCCACTGCCATTGATTCCTGATTTATTTAACCAGTTAGTGGGGGCCAAGTGGTTCTCTAAAATTGATCTCCGGGGGGCATACAATTTGTTGCGCATGAAGGAGGGTGATGAATGGAAAACTGCTTTTAACACTCCTGTGGGTCATTTTGAGAATCTGGTTATGCCTTTTGGTCTCACCAATGCTCCAGCATTTTTTCAGAATCTTATTAACGATATCCTTAGACCTTTAATCGGCAAAAATGTGGTTGTGTATTTGGATGACATTTTGATTTATTCGCCGAATCTGGAGTCTCATTGGCGGAGCGTACGTGAGTTATTACAGTTATTAATGGACAATTCGCTTTTTGCTAAGCTGGAGAAATGTGAGTTCGCTGTACAGAGAATTAGTTTTTTGGGCTACATTATCTCCAGTGAAGGTTTTGAGATGGACCCGGTTAAAGTTTAAGCTGTGCAGGAATGGCCTAGGCCTATTGGTTTGAAATCGATACAGAGGTTTTTGGGTTTCGCCAATTATTACAGAAAATTCATAAAAAAAATTTCTATTATTGTCAAACCGCTGACCGATCTCACCAGGAAAGGTGCTAATGCGGTTCAGTGGACTTCTGAGGCCATTGAAGCTTTTGTGTTTTTAAAGGAGAGGTTCACCTCTGCTCCCATCCTTATGCAGCCTGATGTGACTAAGCCGTTTTTGGTTGAGGTTGATGCTTCTTCGGTGGGGGTTGGTGCGGTGTTGTCTTAGGAAAACAAGGATGGAGTACATCCCTGTGCCTTTTTTTCAAAAAAATTTTCCGAGACTGAACTTAATTACGATATTGGTAATCGGGAATTGCTGGCGATTAAACTCGCATTTGAACACTGGCGTCACCTCTTGGAAGGTGATTTTCCCATTCAGGTTTTCACTGATCATAAAAATCTGATCTATCTTGATGCTGCCAAGCGCTTGAATGCCCGTCAGGCTAGGTGGGCACTTTTTTTCTTGCGGTTTAATTTTTCCGTTACTTACAACCCGGGTACCAAGAATGTTAAAGCGGATGCTTTGTCTCGCAGCTTTTCTCCCATGGTCGGTGTTGAGGAGGAAGAGGAGACCATTTTACAAGAAGGTGTTGTGATTGCTGCTTTGGACTCCGTTTTGGAGGATGAGATTCTTAAAGCACAGGAGAATGCCCCATCTAACACTCCCCATGGGAGGTTGTTTGTGCCTAGGACCTTTAGGAGAGATTTGTTTGTTGAGTGTCATGAGTCTCGGTTGGCAGGTCATCCAGGAATTTTTGAGACCAAGAGACTTGTGGGTCGCAGTTTTTGGTGGCCTGGATGGCAGAAGGAAGTCATTAAGTGGGTGCGCCAATGTACTGTGTGTGCTAGATCCAAGTCTTCGCATGCTCCTGCTGCGGGGTTGCTTTGCCCTCTGGAGGATCCTAGTGCACCTTGGACACATCTGGCTATGGACTTTATTACTGACCTTCCTCCCTCTGAAGGTTTCACGGTCATCTGGGTGGTCGTGGACCGTTTTAGCAAGATGTGTCACTTGGTTCCCTTTATCAAACTGCCTTGCGCTAAGACACTCGCTAAGGCCTTTGTCAAGGAGATTGTCAGACTACATGGTGTTCCTACTGACATTGTTTCTGATAGGGGTCCTCAGTTCGTGGCTCGTTTTTGGCGTGCCTTTTGTGACAGGTTGGGAGTCCATTTGTCGTTTTCATCCGGATATCATCCTGAGTCTAATGGCCAGACAGAAATGAAGAACCAGGATGTTGAGCAGTTCTTGCGTTGTTTTGTGGCAGACAATCAAGAGGGGTGGTCTGAGTTTCTGCCACTTGCTGAATTTGCTCTTAACAACCATACATCCTCTTCTGCTGGGTGTTCGCCTTTTTTTTGTTGTTCTGGGAGACATCCGTCTTTTGGGTCATTCTCCAAATTGGTTTCGGCTGTGCCTGAGGAGGAGAGTTTTTCCGGTGATTTGGAGAGAGTTTGGACGGATGTGCGTGGTAATCTTCAGGAGGCTAACAAAAAATCTAAGAGTTACTTTGATAGGAAACGGTAAGAGGTTTTGTTTGCCGTTGGTGACATGGTTTGGTTGTCCTCTAAGAATCTGCGATTGAGGATTCCTTCTAAAAAATTGGGTCCCAAGTTCGTAGGGCCCTTTAAGGTGCTTCAAATAGTTAACCAATCTGCTGTTAGGCTGGAGGTTCCTACGTCCTGGAGGATTAATCCGGTGTTTCATGTTTCTCTGTTGAAAAAAGCTGATGTGTCGGATGGTGACGCCTCTGCCACTGTTCCTCCGGTGGTGGAGGACGGGGAATATGAAATTTCCCGCATCCTAAATTCTAGACGGTATAGAGGGAGTTTGCAGTATCTCGTCGCTTGGAAGGGTTTCGGATCTGAGGATAACTCATGGGTGAGGGCGGATGATGTTTCTGCTTCCACACTTGTCCGAGCATTTCACAGGAGGTTTCCTGGTAAGCCTGGGCCTAGGGGATCCGGAGGATCCTCTTAGAAGAGGGGGTACTGTTACAACTCTCCTGTTAGGTTTTTTTTAGTTTGCTGGTCACATGACCAGTTTTGCCTATTTAATCCGGCTCCGCCCTCCTGGCATTGCTGGACTTCATTTGTATTTACTACTGTTGAGCTAGTTTGGTGCTCTGTTGCCGTTCTCTGTTAGTTTTGCTAGGTCTTCTGACCTTTTTACTTTTTGTTGTGTGTTTGTCTTTGACTGCTACGATTTCTGCTAGGAGGTGTCCAACTTTTCCCAGTCCCTAGTTCTTGTAGGGATTCCTCCCTCACATCTATAGGTCTTCGTACAGACTAGCCGAGGACTTTAGCGGGTCTGATCGCAGGATCAGGTTCCCCGTTACATCGTAGGGATCTAGTTTAGTTCTATTGTAGGGACAGATCTCCTGTCTTTCCTTAGTCTCTGTAGCAGATCATAACAGTAAGTCCAGCCTTAAAAAAAAAAAAAAAAAAAAAAATTCTCTAAGGAAAGACCTCCAGTTTTCCATCATGGTCTCGGTGCAAGATTTGGCTCAACGCTTGCAGGGACTCTCTCTGGAGGTGGCCAAGCTCCAACAACATGTGAGTAGCTGTTCTGGAGCGCATTTTGTGGAACCAAAGGTACGTCTGCCTGATCTATTTTTTGGCGAACAACAAGATTTTTTTTCTTTTAAAAATGCTTGTCTATTATATTTTCGTTTGAGACCCGGATCCTCTGGTGATGAATCACAGCGCATAGGGTTCATAATGTCACTTTTGCGCAAAGATCCTCAGGGATGGGCCTTCTCTCTCCAACCTAGTGATCCGTGCTTTAGATCAGTGGATAGTTTTTTTTCTGCTTTGGGTTTATTGTACGATGATCCTGATCGTGTCTCATCTGCTGAGTCTGAATTAAGACGTTTGAGGCAGGGATCAGGTAATGTGGAAAAATATTGTTCTCACTTCCGTCGGTGGTCTGCCCAGGTGGGGTGGAATGATTCAGCTTTGAAAAGCTTGTTTCTTGCAGGACTAGGTGAAAGGGTTAAGGATTTACTGATTGCTTATCCCACACCTGGAAACTTGCAGGAGGCAATGCAATTAGCTATACGGGTGGACAGTAGACTGCGTGCAAGGGTTAATGAGAGCAAATCCTCTGCTATGTCAGCTTCGAGTCCTGAGAGGTTCAGTGCTGACAATGGTGAGCCGATGGAAATTGGGGCGATGACACCCCGCTCTCAGGAAAAAGACCGCCGACTTTCTGAAGGCTTGTGTTTCTATTGCGGAAATTCTGGTCATTTTATTAAGAGCTGTGTGCTTCGTATGAAGAAAGAAAAAAAAATGGTCAGTCATGCCCGTATTGCCTGTTTAAATTCTAAGGGAGTATTCCTATCTGCCACTACTGCTGCTCAGGATGAATTAATTGAATTTGGGTATTTGTGGATTGTGGATCTACTCTGAATGTGATTGATGGGGGATTCTTGGAAAAACTTAGATTAGAACCTAAAACTTTGTCATCCCCTATTGCTGTGGTTTCTGTCGATGGCTCTCCCTTGAAGAGTGTTACTCACAAGGTCTGTGAATTTCCCCTCACTATTAATGGTATTCATCAAGAGAATTTGGATTTGGTGGTATTGGATAATTTGCCTTCTCCAGTAATATTGGGGTTACCCTGGTTAAAATTGTACAATCCTGTACTGGATTGGTCTACCAATGAAATTAAGCCCTGGAGCCCTAAGTGTTATGACAAGTGTTGTAACGGGCGCATTGCTGCTGTGGATAGAGGGGAATTGCCTGTACCTATTCAGGATGTTTGGAGAGTTTTTTCTGAGGAGGAGTCGCAGGTTTTGCCTCCCCATAGAGACTATGATTGTACCATTGAATTTGTCCCTGGAGCGACTCTTCCTAAGAGTCATTTATTTAATCTTACTATTCCTGAGAGAAAGGCTTTGGAGGAATACATACAGACAAGCGTGGCTGCTGGTCACATTAGGCCTTCCAAGTCTCCTGTGGCTGTTGGATTTTTTTTGTAAAAAAAAAAGATGGCGGTTTACGTCCTTGTCTGGACTTTCGTGAGATTAATAAAATTACTGTACGCAATCCTTACCCACTGCCATTGATTCCTGATTTATTTAACCAGTTAGTGGGGGCCAAGTGGTTCTCTAAAATTGATCTCCGGGGGGCATACAATTTGTTGCGCATGAAGGAGGGTGATGAATGGAAAACTGCTTTTAACACTCCTGTGGGTCATTTTGAGAATCTGGTTATGCCTTTTGGTCTCACCAATGCTCCAGCATTTTTTCAGAATCTTATTAACGATATCCTTAGACCTTTAATCGGCAAAAATGTGGTTGTGTATTTGGATGACATTTTGATTTATTCGCCGAATCTGGAGTCTCATTGGCGGAGCGTACGTGAGTTATTACAGTTATTAATGGACAATTCGCTTTTTGCTAAGCTGGAGAAATGTGAGTTCGCTGTACAGAGAATTAGTTTTTTGGGCTACATTATCTCCAGTGAAGGTTTTGAGATGGACCCGGTTAAAGTTTAAGCTGTGCAGGAATGGCCTAGGCCTATTGGTTTGAAATCGATACAGAGGTTTTTGGGTTTCGCCAATTATTACAGAAAATTCATAAAAAAAATTTCTATTATTGTCAAACCGCTGACCGATCTCACCAGGAAAGGTGCTAATGCGGTTCAGTGGACTTCTGAGGCCATTGAAGCTTTTGTGTTTTTAAAGGAGAGGTTCACCTCTGCTCCCATCCTTATGCAGCCTGATGTGACTAAGCCGTTTTTGGTTGAGGTTGATGCTTCTTCGGTGGGGGTTGGTGCGGTGTTGTCTTAGGAAAACAAGGATGGAGTACATCCCTGTGCCTTTTTTTCAAAAAAATTTTCCGAGACTGAACTTAATTACGATATTGGTAATCGGGAATTGCTGGCGATTAAACTCGCATTTGAACACTGGCGTCACCTCTTGGAAGGTGATTTTCCCATTCAGGTTTTCACTGATCATAAAAATCTGATCTATCTTGATGCTGCCAAGCGCTTGAATGCCCGTCAGGCTAGGTGGGCACTTTTTTTCTTGCGGTTTAATTTTTCCGTTACTTACAACCCGGGTACCAAGAATGTTAAAGCGGATGCTTTGTCTCGCAGCTTTTCTCCCATGGTCGGTGTTGAGGAGGAAGAGGAGACCATTTTACAAGAAGGTGTTGTGATTGCTGCTTTGGACTCCGTTTTGGAGGATGAGATTCTTAAAGCACAGGAGAATGCCCCATCTAACACTCCCCATGGGAGGTTGTTTGTGCCTAGGACCTTTAGGAGAGATTTGTTTGTTGAGTGTCATGAGTCTCGGTTGGCAGGTCATCCAGGAATTTTTGAGACCAAGAGACTTGTGGGTCGCAGTTTTTGGTGGCCTGGATGGCAGAAGGAAGTCATTAAGTGGGTGCGCCAATGTACTGTGTGTGCTAGATCCAAGTCTTCGCATGCTCCTGCTGCGGGGTTGCTTTGCCCTCTGGAGGATCCTAGTGCACCTTGGACACATCTGGCTATGGACTTTATTACTGACCTTCCTCCCTCTGAAGGTTTCACGGTCATCTGGGTGGTCGTGGACCGTTTTAGCAAGATGTGTCACTTGGTTCCCTTTATCAAACTGCCTTGCGCTAAGACACTCGCTAAGGCCTTTGTCAAGGAGATTGTCAGACTACATGGTGTTCCTACTGACATTGTTTCTGATAGGGGTCCTCAGTTCGTGGCTCGTTTTTGGCGTGCCTTTTGTGACAGGTTGGGAGTCCATTTGTCGTTTTCATCCGGATATCATCCTGAGTCTAATGGCCAGACAGAAATGAAGAACCAGGATGTTGAGCAGTTCTTGCGTTGTTTTGTCGCAGACAATCAAGAGGGGTGGTCTGAGTTTCTGCCACTTGCTGAATTTGCTCTTAACAACCATACATCCTCTTCTGCTGGGTGTTCGCCTTTTTTTTGTTGTTCTGGGAGACATCCGTCTTTTGGGTCATTCTCCAAATTGGTTTCGGCTGTGCCTGAGGAGGAGAGTTTTTCCGGTGATTTGGAGAGAGTTTGGACGGATGTGCGTGGTAATCTTCAGGAGGCTAACAAAAAATCTAAGAGGTACTTTGATAGGAAACGGTAAGAGGTTTTGTTTGCCGTTGGTGACATGGTTTGGTTGTCCTCTAAGAATCTGCGATTGAGGATTCCTTCTAAAAAATTGGGTCCCAAGTTCGTAGGGCCCTTTAAGGTGCTTCAAATAGTTAACCAATCTGCTGTTAGGCTGGAGGTTCCTACGTCCTGGAGGATTAATCCGGTGTTTCATGTTTCTCTGTTGAAAAAAGCTGATGTGTCGGATGGTGACGCCTCTGCCACTGTTCCTCCGGTGGTGGAGGACGGGGAATATGAAATTTCCCGCATCCTAAATTCTAGACGGTATAGAGGGAGTTTGCAGTATCTCGTCGCTTGGAAGGGTTTCGGATCTGAGGATAACTCATGGGTGAGGGCGGATGATGTTTCTGCTTCCACACTTGTCCGAGCATTTCACAGGAGGTTTCCTGGTAAGCCTGGGCCTAGGGGATCCGGAGGATCCTCTTAGAAGAGGGGGTACTGTTACAACTCTCCTGTTAGGTTTTTTTTAGTTTGCTGGTCACATGACCAGTTTTGCCTATTTAATCCGGCTCCGCCCTCCTGGCATTGCTGGACTTCATTTGTATTTACTACTGTTGAGCTAGCTTGGTGCTCTGTTGCCGTTCTCTGTTAGTTTTGCTAGGTCTTCTGACCTTTTTACTTTTTGTTGTGTGTTTGTCTTTGACTGCTACGATTTCTGCTAGGAGGTGTCCAACTTTTCCCAGTCCCTAGTTCTTGTAGGGATTCCTCCCTCACATCTATAGGTCTTCGTACAGACTAGCCGAGGACTTTAGCGGGTCTGATCGCAGGATCAGGTTCCCCGTTACATCGTAGGGATCTAGTTTAGTTCTATTGTAGGGACAGATCTCCTGTCTTTCCTTAGTCTCTGTAGCAGATCATAACAGTACCCTCACACATATTATTCCCTCATTTAGTGGATATTTTCACAAAAAAGTGAAATTTTCAAAAATTCAGAAAATTGGTTGAAAACGACTAAATATCAAGGACTCATCAGGCGAACCTCTCTGGAACTGAAATCGGAACGCTCACTGACATTTCCCCTGTCTGAAAGTCTGATAAACGCCGGAAAAATGACTTAGTCCCATAAAAAAATGTTTCCAACTAATTTCAATTTTACTCTCGAGGGATATATATTCTACCCGCACACATTTGGAACTCTCCTGGGGTACCTTCACACATATTATTCCCTCATTTAGCAGATATTTTTACAAAACAGTGAAATTTTCAAAAATTCTGAAATTTGGCTGAAAACGACTAAATATCATCAGGCGAATCGCTCTGGAACTGAAATCGGAACGCTCACTGACATTTCCCTTGTCTGAAAGTCTGATAAACGGCGGAAAAATGACAAAGTCTCGAAAAAAAAAAATTTTCAACTTTTTTCAATTTTACCCCCGTGGGATATATATTCTACCCACACACATTTGGAAATCTCCTGGGGTACCCTCACACATATTATTCCCTCATTTAGTGGATATTTTCACAAAAAAGTGAAATTTTCAAAAAATTCAGAAAATTGGCTGAAAACGACTAAATATCAAGGACTCATCAGGCGAAAAGAAACTCTCTGGAACTGAAATCGGAACGCTCACTGATATTTCCCCTCTCGGAAAGTCTGATAAACGCCGGAAAAATGACTAAGTCCCATAAAAAAAAATTTTCAACTAATTTCAGTTTTACTCCCGTGGGATATATATTCTACCCACACACATTTGGAACTCTCCTGTGGTACCCTCACACATATTATTCCCTCATTTAGTGGATATTTTCACAAAAAAGTGAAATTTTTGAAAATTCATAAAATTGGCTGAAAACGACTAAATATCAAGGACTCATCGGACGAATTGCTCTGGAACTGAAATTGGAACGCTCACTGACATTTTCCCTCTCTGAAAGTCTGATAAACGCCGGAAAAATGACTAAGTGTCAAAAAAAAAATTTTTCAACTAATTTCAATTTTACCCCCGGGGGATATATATTCTACCCACACACATTTGGAACTCTCCTGGGGTACCCTCACACATATTATTCCCTCATTTAGTGGATGTTTTCACAAAAAAGTGAAATTTTCAAAAATTCTGAAAATTGGCTGAAAATAACTAAATATCAAGGACTCATCGGGCAAATCACTCTGGAACTGAAATCGGAATTCTCACTGGCATTTCCCCTCTCTGAAAGTCTGATAAATGGCGGAAAAATGACTAAGTCCAAAAAAAATTTTTTCTCAACTTTTTTCCAATTTTACCCCCGTGGGATATATTTTCTACCAACCCACACATTTGGAACTCTCCTGGGGTACCCTCACACATATAATTCCCTCATTTAGCGGATATTTTCACAAAAGGTGAAGTTTTTGAAAATTAAGAAATTTGGCTTAAAACTACTAAACATCAAGGACTCATCGGGCGAATCGCTCTGGAACTGAAATCGGAATGCTCACTGACATTTCCCTTCTCTGAAAGTCTGATGAATGGCGGAAAAATGACTAAGTTCAAAAATAAATTTTTTTCAACTTTTTTCAATTTTACCCCCGTGGGATATATATTCTACCCACAAACATTTGGAACTCTCCTGGGGTACCCTCACACATATTATTCCCTCATTTAGCTGATATTTTCACAAAAAAGTGAAATTTTCAAAAATTCTGAAAATTGGCTGAAAACGACTAAATATCAAGGACACATGGGGCGAATCGCTCTGGAACTGAAATCGGAATGCTCACTGACATTTCCCTTCTCTGAAAGTCTGATGAATGGCGGAAAAATGACTAAGATCAAAAATAAAAATTTTTAAACTTTTTTCAATTTTACCCCCGTGGGATATATATTCTACCCACACACATTTGGAATTCTCCTGGGGTACCCTCTCACATATTATTCCCTCATTTAGTGGATATTTTCACAAAAAAGTGAAATTTTCAAAAATTCAGAAAATTGGCTGATAACGACTAAATATCAAGGACTCATCAGGCGAACCTCTCTGGAACTGAAATCGGAACGCTCAATGACATTTCCCCTCTCAGAAAGTTTGATAAACGCCGGCAAAATGACTAAGTCCCATAAAAAAAATTATTCAACTAATTTCAATTTTACTCCCGTGGGATATATATTCTACCCACACATTTGGAACTCTCCTGGGGTACCCTCACACATATTATTCCCTCATTTAGCAGATATTCTCACAAAAAAGTGAAATTTTCAAAAATTCAGAAAATTGGCTGAAAACGACTAAATATCAAAGACTCATCAGGCGAATCGCTCTGGAACTGACATCGGAACGCTCACTGACATTTCCCCTCTCTGAAAGTCTGATAAACGCCGGAAAAATGACTAAGTCCCATAAAAAAAATTTTTCAACTAATTTCAATTTTACTCCCGTGGGATATATATTCTACCCACACACATTTGGAATTCTCCTGGGGTACCCTCACACATATTATTCCCTCATTGAGTGGATATTTTCACAAAAAAGTGAAATTTTCAAAAATTCAGAAAATTGGCTGAAAACGACTAAATATCAAGGACTCATTATGCAAACCACTCTGGAACTGAGATCGGAACGCTCACTGACATTTCCCCTCTCGGAAAGTCTGATAAACGGCAGAAAAATGACTAAGTCCGAAAATATTTTTTTTCAACTTTTTTTAATTTTACCCCCGTGGGATATATATTCTACCCACACACATTTGGAACTCTCTTGGGGTACCCTCACACATATTATTCCCTCATTTAGTGGATGTTTTCACAAAAAAAGCGAAATTTAAAAAATCGAGAAAACTGGCTGAAAATGACTAAATATCAAGGACTCATCGGGCAAATCGCTCTGGAACTGAAATCGGAACGCTCACTGACATTTCCCCTCTCTGAAAGTCTGATAAATGGCGGAAAAATGACTAAGTCCAAAAATAAATTTTTTTCAACTTTTTTCAATTTTACCCCCGTGGGATATATATTCTACCCACACACATTTGGAACTCTCCTAGGGTACCCTCACACATATTATTCCCTCATTTAGCAGATATTTTCAAAAAAGTGAAATTTTCAAAAATTCTGAAAATTGGCTGAAAACGACTAAACATCAAGAATTCATCAGGCGAATCGCTCTGGAACTGAAATCGGAATGCTCACTGACATTTCCACTCTGAAAGTCTGATAAACGCCGGAAAAATGACTAAGTCCCCAAAAAAAACTTTTTCAACTTTTTTCAATTTTAACCCCGTGGGATATATATTCTACCCCACACACATTTGGTACTCTCCTGGGATACCCTCACACATATTATACCCTCATTTAGCGGATATTTTAAGAAAAAGTGAAATTTTGAAAAATTCTGAAAATTGGCTGAAAATGACTAAACATCAAGGACTCATCGGGCGAATCGCTCTGGAACTGAAATCGGAACGATCACTGACATTTCCACTCTCTGAATGTCTGATAAACGCCGGAAAAATGACAGTCCAAAAATAAAATTTTTTCAACTTTTTTCAATTTTACCCCCGTGGGATATATATTCTACCCACACACATTTGGAACTCTCCTGGGGTACCCTCACACATATTATTCCCTCATTTAGTGGAAATTTTCAAAAAAAGTGAAATTTTCAAAAATTCAGAAAATTGGTTGAAAACGACTAAACATCACGGACTCATCAGGCCAATCGCTCTGGAACTGAAATCGGAACGCTCACTGACATTTCCCCTCTCTGAAAGTGTGATAAACGCCGGAAAAATGACTAAATTGCAAAAAGAACTTCGGCACTCCATACATGAATATATAAGAAATATTGTATCTAGACTAATGTCACTTTGAAAAATGAAGGTTTTTTGCGCATAAGTTGGCCAATTTATGTGTGCCCATCAACCAAGACAAGGTCACCTTCGTATGATGGGAAACTACGCTACGCTACCACTGGATATGCCACTCTTGGGCTGTAAGCCTGTATGTACAATATGTCTCTGCTTGGGCTTTTAACCTACAATGTATGGGCTGGTAGAGCTAGTTAAAACCACCTGTGACTGAATGGGAGGGACACATGGTCAGCGTAGTTTCCCATCATACGAAGGTGACCTTGTGGTGGTTGATGGGCACACATAAATTGGCCAACTTATGCGCAAAAAACCTTCATTTTTCAAGGTGACATTAGTCTAGATACAATATTTCTTATATATTCATGTATGGAGTGCCGAAGTTCTTTTTGCAATTGAGATTACTCTTTTCTTCAGAGCACCCAAATAGACCAGTGAGCGACCCCTCTCTTTTTTCTATTAATCATTTTTGGGATCCCGCTCCTGGAGCATTGCAGCAGGTACGTGTTCACACTATTAGAAGTTTGACAGCCTTTTTTCTGACCATGTGTCCCTCCCATTCAGTCACAGGTGGTTTTAACTAGCTCTACCAGCCCATACATTGTAGGTTAAAAGCCCAAGCAGAGACATATTGTCCATACAGGCTTACAGCCCAAGAGTGGCATATCCAGTGGTAGCGTAGCGTAGTTTCCCATCATACGAAGGTGACCTTGTCGTGGTTGATGGGCACACATAAATTGGCCAACTTATGCGCAAAAAACCTTCATTTTTCAAAGTGACATTAGTCTAGATACAATATTTCTTATATATTCATGTATGGAGTGCCGAAGTTCTTTTTGCAATTGAGATTACTCTTTTCTTCAGAGCACCCGAATAGACCAGTGAGCGACCCCTCTCTTTTTTCTATTAATCATTTTTGGGATCCTGCTCCTGGAGCATTGCAGCAGGTACGTGTTCACACTATTAGAAGTTTGACAGCCTTTTTTCTGACCATGTGTCCCTCCCATTCAGTCACAGGTGGTTTTAACTAGCTCTACCAGCCCATACATTGTAGGTTAAAAGCCCAAGCAGAGACATATTGTCCATACAGGCTTACAGCCCAAGAGTGGCATATCCAGTGGTAGCGTAGCGTAGTTTCCCATCATACGAAGGTGACCTTGTCGTGGTTGATGGGCACACATAAATTGGCCAACTTATGCGCAAAAAACCTTCATTTTTCAAAGTGACATTAGTCTAGATACAATATTTCTTATATATTCATGTATGGAGTGCCGAAGTTATTTTTGCAATTGAGATTACTCTTTTCTTCAGAGCACCCGAATAGACCAGTGAGCGACCCCTCTCTTTTTTCTGGAAAAATGACTAAGTCTAAAAAAAAATTTTTTAACACTTTTTTCAATTTTACCCCCGTGGGATATATATTCTACGCACACACATTTGGAACTCTCCTGGGGTACCCTCACACATATTACTCCCTCATTTAGCGGATATTTTCACAAAAAGTGAAATTTTCGAAAATTCCGAAAATTGGCTGAAAATGACTAAATATCAAGGACTCATCGGGCGAATCGCTCAGGAACTGAAATCGGAACGCTCACTGACATTTCCCCTCTCTGAAAGTCTGATAAACGCCGGAAAAATGACTAAGTCCAAAAATAAATTTTTTTAAACTTTTTTCAATTTTACCCTCGTGGGATATATATTCTACCCACACACATTTCGAACTCTCCTGGGGTACCCTCACACATATTATTCCCTCATTTAGTGGATATTTTCAAAAAAAGGAAAATTTTCAAAAATTCAGAAAATTGCCTGAAAACGACTAAACATCACGGACTCATCAGGCGAATCGCTCTGGAACTGAAATCTGAATGCTCACTGACATTTCCCCTCTCTGAAAGTCTGTTAAACGCCGGAAAAATGACTAAGTCCAAAAAAAATTTTTTTTAAACTTTTTTCCAATTTTACCCCCGTGGGATATATTTTCTAACCACACACTTTGGAACGCTCCTGGGGTACCCTCACACATATTATACCCCCATTTAGCAGATATTTTCACAAAAAGTGAAATTTTCGAAAATTCTGAAAATTGGCTGAAAATGACTA
Organism: Phyllobates terribilis; assembly: GCF_046119375.1. Classification (NCBI taxonomy): domain Eukaryota; kingdom Metazoa; phylum Chordata; class Amphibia; order Anura; family Dendrobatidae; genus Phyllobates; species Phyllobates terribilis. The sequence goes on from NW_027362767.1 coordinate 166,299,580, forward strand.
AATATCAAGGACTCATCGGGCTAATCGCTCACTGACATTTCCCCTCTCTGAATGTCTGATAAACGTCGGAAAAATGACTAAGTCCCGAAAAAAAATGTTTTCAACTTTTTTCAATTTTACCCCCGTGGGATATATATTCTACGCACACACATTTGGAACTCTCCTGGGGTACCCTCACACATATTATTCCCTCATTTAGCGGATATTTTAACAAAAAGTGAAATTTTGAAAAATTCTGAAAATTGGCTGAAAACGACTAAACATCAAGGACTCATCGGGCGAATCGCTCTGGAACTGAAATCGGAACGATCACTGACATTTCCCCTCTCTGAAAGTCTGATAAATGGCGGAAAAATGACTAAGTCCAAAAAAATTTTTTTTATCAACTTTTTTCAATTTTACCCCCTTGGGATATATAATCTACCCACACACATTTGGAACTCTCCTGGGGTACCCTCACACATATTATTCCCTCATTTAGTGGATATTTTCACAAAAAGCGAAATTTTCAAAAATTCTGAAAATTGGCTGAAAACGACTAAACATCAAGGACTCATCGGGCGAATCGCTCAGGAACTGAAATCGGAACGCTCACTGACATTTCCCCTCTCTGAAAGTCTGATAAACGCCGGAAAAATGACTAAGTCCAAAAATAAATTATTTTCAACTTTTTTCAATTTTACCCTCGTGGGATATATATTCTACCCACACACATTTCGAACTCTCCTGGGGTACCCTCACACATATTATTCCCTCATTTAGTGGATGTTTTCACAAAAAATGTAGTGTGTGCTTCAGCCACGTCTGGTTATAGTGCACTCAGTGTGTGTCACTGCCTCATACATTGTCCTTTTTTGCCAATTCATAATTTTTCCTGATATCTCCTATTAGTGTGGTGGTTCCATCCGTATTCAGCTAAATTGGTTCCAAACACACTATATAGGAGTAGATAGAGAAATTTTTTTGGTCTTGCAGCGCTAGTGCACAGTGCTCTGCATCTGTACTGTTCACCGCTGTCTGCAAGGTCTGGTGTGTGAGTGCAGCTCACCCTGTAGTGTGTGCTTCAACCACGTCTGGTTGTAGTGCACTCAGTGTGTGTCACTGCCTCATACATTGTCCTTTTTTGCCAATTCATAATTTTTCCTGATTTCTCCTTTTAGTGTGGTGGTTCCATCCATATTCAGCTAAATTGGTTCCAAACACACTATACAGGAGTAGTTAGAGGAGCCTTTCTGCAGCATTGGGCCCTGCAGCCCCAGCCAGATTAGTATTAGCCTATTTTTTGCAGCCTCATCTATTGCATTGTAGGTTACCTTCCTACATTGTAATAGCTACAAAAAGTTTGTGATACTATCGTTATTACATCTTTAGGCACATCCAGTGTCTTTTTGTGACAAAAAAACCTAAATAAAGTTCACCAAACACTCCACTTTACAGTTGTGTAGGCCACATTAGCTCATATTAAAGTCTAGTCCACACTTTATAAAATTAGTGTTTCTTATACCTGTTAGCAGCTGTTCAGGAATAAGCACACTAAGCCCTTAGTACTTTTCTGCCTATCTTTATCAGTCTACCAAGATGAGGAAGGCAGGGAGTAAGGCATGTGGTCGTGGGCGTGGGCGTGGGCGTGGAGTTTCTGCAGGGAGAGGACGTGAGGATTCTGTGCCTGCAGGGAGAGGACGTGGGGATTCTGTGCCTGCTGCGGGCACCAGTGACTCAGCATCCCCCAGTTTTACCAGGGAACAGTCCTTTATGCGCAGCTTTGTAGGAGCTAGCCATATCCCACTGCTGCGGGAGGACCAAACTGAAGCCGTTGTCGGATGGATGGCAGCTAACGCATCGACTTCAATTAGTTCCAGATCCTCTCAGGTCCTGAGCACTGAAGAGCACCCATCTGTCTCTTCACCACCTGCCAAATTGCCCAGGCAGTCAGAGAGCCCTAGACAGGAGCCATCTCTACTTCTGTTCTCTGAATCTCTTGGCTTGGAAAGAGGGGGCCAGCCAAGCAGAATTCGAGAATTTGAAAAAGAGGTAGTATGCAGTGATGCGCAACCGTTTTGTCTCTCTGAATCTGAAGAGGCGGGTGGGCCAGTGCCTATGGTCAGCAGCACACCTCAGTATGCATCTGATGATGAGACTCAGGTGCCACTTTCTGGTGCGTACTGTGCTGTCGAGACTACCCAGGAGAAGCAGTTGTTTGAAGAGGGTGGTGTAGATGATGAGGTCCTTGACCCATCATGGCGTGAGGGACAGGAAGGTGGTGGGAGCAGCTCTGAGGAAGAGATTCCCCAAACAGCCCAAAAAGGAGGGAGAGGGAGGGGGCAGACTTGGTTGCCTGTAGCCTCCACTTCGGCACCCATTAGGAGCATGGCTCTTCCAAAATCCAAAGCGGGCGCTCCCAAGACTTGCAGTGCCTGGTCCTTTTTTGACACAGTTGCAGATGACATTTGCTTTGTCAAATGCAAGCTGTGTAATCAGAAGGTGAAAAGAGGGAAAAGTGTCAGCAACCTCAATACCACAAATATGTGGAAACATGTGCGGACCAAGCACGTGGTGGAGTTACAAAAACACACTGAAGACCTAGGCCAACCTACAGCGCCACCTACCACCTCTTCAGCTCGTCTTGTAGCCTCTTCCTCCAGCTCACACACAGCTGGTTCGGCTTCCTCACAGGATCGCCATGGAAGAATCTCTGGCACTGTTGTACAGAGACACAGTGTAATTCCACCCACAGCACCACTTTCCCAGTCATCCTCACACTCCCAGGCCAGTCTACAGCCATCGTTAGCACAGGCATGGGAGAAAAGGCGCCCATACTCGGCAAACCACCCCCGAGCACAGACTCTGAATGCTGGCATTGCTAAACTACTGGCCCTTGAAATGCTATCATTCAGGCTGGCGGAGACTGACACATTCCGTAACTTTATGGCATTGGCAGTCCCACAATACAACGTGCCCAGCCAATTTTATTTCAGCAGGCAAGCCGTCCCTGCCCTGCAACATCATGTGGAGGGAAAAATTAAATATGCGCTACAAAACGCCGTCAATAGCAAGGTCCACCTGACCACCGATGCGTGGACCAGTAAGCATGGACAGGGACGATACCTTTCCCTCACTGCCCATTGGGTAAATGTTGTGGAGCCGGGTACAGATCTTGAGAGTGGCGCTGTACGTGTTCTGTCAACTCCAAGGATTGCAGGAATCCAGTCTGTACACATTGACTCCTCCTCATACTCCAGTTCCTCTGAATCAGCGCTGCAGGAGCCGTCACGGTCTACCTCCACATCGACCCGTGAATGGTTACCTGTTATGGTGACCAATATGAGCACAGCCGTGGCCAAACGTCAACAGGCCGTATTAAAATTAATTTCTTTGGGGAATCGAAGCCACACAGCGCAGGAGCTCTGGAATGCCATCAAGCAGCAGAGCGACGTGTGGTTTGTGCCAGCGAATCTCCAGCCAGGCATGGTAGTGTGTGACAATGGCCGAAATCTGGTGGCAGCTCTGGGCCTAGGCAACCTCACTCACATCCCATGTCTGGCACATGTGCTCAACTTGGTCGTGCAGAGTTTTTTGAGGGACTATCCGGATCTTGATGCACTGCTTCACAAGGTCCGCATAGAGTGCGCTCACTTGCGGCGTTCCAGCAATGCAAGATCACGCATTGCAGCTCTGCAGCGCCGATTACGTCTTCCGGAACATTGCATCATATGTGACCTACCCACCAGGTGGAATTCAACGTTACATATGTTGGAGAGGTTGTGTGAGCAGCAGGCAGCAGTAATGGAGTACCAGCTGCAGCAGGCGCAAAGAAGTCGCAGTGCGCGCCGTTCACACTTCACCACCACTGAGTGGGCCTCTATGAAGGACATTTGCCACGTTTTGCGTGCCTTCGATTATTCCACGCGGATGGCGAGTGCAGATGATGCACTAGTCAGCATGACTATCCCCCTTATCTGCCTGCTTGAAAAAACACTGCAAGCACTAAGGGACGAGGTTTTGGAAGAGGTGGAGGATGAGAAGTCACAAATGCCATCTGCTTCTCTACAGTCTGCGCAACGTGGTTCCTCACAAAGGCCTAGGCAGGGGACACTTTGTGAGGAGGATGAGGAGGAGTCAATGGATGAGGAAGACATCTGTCCAGAGGAGGGAGGTACACAATGCTCTAGTAGTCAGTATCTAGAGCGAGGGTGGGGTGATGCAGAGCAGGCAGAGATCACGCCTCAAGCAGGGGACAGCGTTTCTTGGCCAGTTGGCAGTCTGCAGCACATGGTTGATTTCATGCTGCAGTGCCTGAGAAACGACCGCCGCATCGCCCACATTCTCAACACGGCTGATTATTGGGTGTCCACCCTCCTAGATCCTCGCTACTGGGACAATTTACAAAGCCTCATAACACCGTTGAACCGGGAGCGTAAAATGCGGGAGTACCAAGACGCACTGGTGCATTCCATCATGTTCTCCATTCCAACCGAGAGCAGTGCTGCTAGTGCTTTACAAAGCAGCTCAGTGTGTCGAGGCAGTGGAGGAAGCTCTGCACAAAGAGGGAGCAGAAGCAGCGCCTCAGCACAAGGCAAGACCAGTATGGCCGAAATGTGGCAAAGTTTTGTGTCCCCGCCGCCACAAATGTCTACACCATCACAGACGGCTCCAGTCAGCAGGAGGCAACGTTTCCGTCAGATGGTGACAGACTACATGTCTTGCCCTCTTAGTGTACTCCCAGACGGCTCTTCTCCCTTCAAGTTTTGGGTCTGTAAGCTAGATACATGGCCAGAGCTAAGTCAGTATGCATTGGAGGTGCTAGCTTGCCCTGCTGCTAGTGTATTATCGGAACGCGTCTTTAGTGCCGCAGGTGGTGTACTAACAGACCGTCGCATGCGACTATCCTCCGATAGCGTTGACCGGCTTACTTTTCTCAAAATGAGCAAGGCCTGGATCTCTCATGAATTTGCCAGTCCTCTTCCAGAATAAATAATTGTTGGCAAAAGTATCCAGGTCTCCTGTTCTGTTCATGTTTCTACCACCTGAACTGTAATCCCTGAGCTCCAACACCGCCAGTTGGCGCTCGGAAGTGCCGTCTGCACAGTCAACACTTGCAGCCGTGTCATTGGGGTTCAGTAACGTCAGCTGTTCCCCGGCTGTGCGGACGGCAATTTCTCCTGCTCTGTCCACATCCACTGTACTACTGATTTAAAACCTCCTCCAAATACACCTCTGGCTCCTCTGTTTTCAGTATTATCCCTGAGCTCCAACACCGCCAGTTGGCGCTCGGAAGTGCCGTCTGCACAGTCAACACTTGCTGCCATGTTATTGGGGTTCAGTAACGTCAGCTGTTCCCCTGCTGTGCGGACGGCAATTTCTCCTGCTCTGTCCACATTCTCACTAGTACAGATTTTAAAGTTGCTCCAATTACACCTCTGGCTCCTCTGTTTTCAGTATTATCCCTGAGCTCCAACACCGCCAGTTGGCGCTCGGAAGTGCCGTCTGCACAGTCAACACTTGCTGCCATGTTATTGGGGTTCAGTAACGTCAGCTGTTCCCCTGCTGTGCGGACGGCAATTTCTCCTGCTCTGTCCACATCCACTGTACTACTGATTTAAAACCTCCTCCAAATCCACCTCTGGCTCCTCTGTTTTCAGTATTATCCCTGAGCTCCAACATCGCCAGTTGGCGCTCGGAAGTGCCGTCTGCACAGTCAACACTTGCTGCCATGTTATTGGGGTTCAGTAACGTCAGCTGTTCCCCTGCTGTGCGGACGGCAATTTCTCCTGCTCTGTTCACATTCTCACTACTACAGATTTTAAAGTTGCTCCAATTACACCTCTGGCTCCTCTGTTTTCAGTATTATCCCTGAGCTCCAACACCGCCAGTTGGCGCTCGGAAGTGCCGTCTGCACAGTCAACACTTGCTGCCGTGTCATTGGGGTTCAGTAACGTCAGCTGTTCCCCTGCTGTGCGGACGGCAATTTCTCCTGCTCTGTCCACATTCTCACTACTAGAGATTTTAAAGTTGCTCCAATTACACCTCTGGTTCCTCTGTTTTCAGTATTATCCCTGAGCTCCAACACCGCCAGTTGGCGCTTGGAAGTGCCGTCTGCACAGTCAACACTTGCTGCCGTGTCATTGGGGTTCAGTAACGTCAGCTGTTCCCCTGCTGTGCGGACGGCAATTTCTCCTGCTCTGTCCACATTCTCACTACTACAGATTTTAAAGTTGCTCCAATTACACCTCTGGCTCCTCTGTTTTCAGTATTATCCCTGAGCTCCAACACCGCCAGTTGGCGCTCGGAAGTGCCGTCTCCACAGTCAACACTTGCTGCCGTGTCATTGGGGTTCAGTAACGTCAGCTGTTCCCCTGCTGTGCGGACGTCAATTTCTCCTGCTCTGTCCACATCCAATGTACTACTGATTTAAAACCTCCTCCAAATACACCTCTGGCTCCTCTGTTTTCAGTATTATCACTGAGCTCCAACACCGCCAGTTGGCACTCGGAAGTGACGTCTGCACAGTCAACACTTGCTGCCGTGTTATTGGGGTTCGGTAACGTCAGCTGTTCCCCTGCTGTGCGGACGGCAATTTCTCCTGCTCTGTCCACATCCACTGTACTACTGATTTAAAACCTCCTCCAAATACACCTCTGGCTCCTCTGTTTTTAGTATTTACCCTGGGCTCCAATACCGCTAGTTGCTGCTAAGAAGTGCCATCTGCACAGTCAACGCTTGCTCCAGTGTTATTGGGGTTCAGTAACATCAGCTGTTCCCCTGCTGTGTGTCCGGCAAATTCTCCTGCTTTGTCCACATCCACTGTACTACTGATTTAAAACTTGCTCCAATTGCACCTCTGGCTCCACTCTGCTTTTAGTATTTACCCAGGGTTCCAGCACCGCCAGCTGGTTCTCGGTAGTTCCATTTGCTCTTGTACCTTCTACTACCCATCCGGGTTCCAGTACCGTCAGCTGGTTCTCGGCAGTGCCTTTGGATTAGGTGCCTCCTTCTCGGTATCCAAGTTCCACCAACGTCTGCTGGTTCTTGGTAGTGCTTTCTGGCACAGGTACCTCCTGCTTAGTAACCGAGTTCCAGTACCGTCAGCTGGTCTTCGGCAGTTCCATTAGCTCTTGTACCTTCTACTACCCATCCGGGTTCCAGTACCGTCAGCTGGTCCTTGGTAGTTCCATTTGCTCTTGTACCTTCTACTACCCATCCGGGTTCCAGTACCGTCAGCTGGTTCTCGGCAGTGCCTTTGGATTAGGTGCCTCCTTCTCGGTATCCAAGTTCCACCAACGTCTGCTGGTCCTTGGTAGTGCTTTCTGGCACAGGTACCTCCTGCTTAGTAACCGAGTTCCAGTACCGTCAGCTGGTTCTCGGCAGTGTCTTTGGCACGGGTACTCCCTCCTGCCCAGCCTGGTTCCAGCACGCCAGCTGTTTCCGGGTAGTGTCAACGTCACTTTGCCTCCAATGCGTTGTCCTGTCGTGTTGCGGTCGGGTTAGCCGACTCTATGGTGCCTGCAGTTTAGGTGACTCCTATGTGGGCTGCGGGATCTGGCAATGAAGGCTGGTTCCATAGTGCCTATAGGACAAGCACCCCCTGTAGGACTGTGGGCTTTGGTAACTGCGGCCGGCTCGCGGCCTTGAACTTTTTTTTACATGGGTACCTTCTGCTACCCATCCGGGTTCCAGTACCGTCAGCTGGTTCTCGGCAGTGCCTTTGGATTAGGTGCCTCCTTCTCTGTATCCAAGTTCCACCAATGTCTGCTGGTCCTTGGTAGTGCTTTCTGGCACAGGTACCTCCTGCTTAGTAACCGATTTCCAGTACCGTCAGCTGGTCTTCGGCAGTTCCATTGGCTCTTGTACCTTCTGCTACCCATCCGGGTTCCAGTACCGTCAGTTGGTCCTCAGTAGTTTCATTTGCTCTTGTACCTTCTACTACCCATCCGGGTTCCTGTACCGTCAGCTGGTTCTCGGCAGTGACTTTGGCATGTGTACTCCCTCCTGCCCCTCCTGGTTCCAGCACGCCAGCTGTTTCCGGGTAGTGTCAACGTCACTTTGCCTCCAATGCATTGTCCTGTCGTGTTGCGGTCGGGTTAGCCGACTCTATGGTGCCTGCAGTTTAGGTGACTCCTATGTGGGCTGCGGGATCAGGCAATGAAGGCTGGTTCCATAGTGCCAATAGGACAAGCACCCCCTGTAGGACTGTGGGTTTTGGTAACTGCGGCCGGCTCGCGGCCTTGAACTTTTTTTTACATGGGTACCTTCTGCTACCCATCCGGGTTCCAGTACCGTCAGCTGGTTCTCGGCAGTGCCTTTGGATTAGGTGCTTCCTTCTTGGTATCCAAGTTCCACCGACGTCTGCTGGTCCTTGGTAGTGCTTTCTGGCACAGATACCTCCTGCTTAGTAACCGAGTTCCAGTACCGTCAGCTGGTCTTCGGCAGTTCCATTGGCTCTTGTACCTTCTGCTAACCATCCGGGTTCCAGTACCGTCAGCTGGTCCTCGGTAGTTCCATTTGCTCTTGTACCTTCTACTACCCATCCGGGTTCCAGTGCCGTCAGCTGGTTCTCGGCAGTGACTTTGGCACGGGTACTCCCTCCTGCCCATCCGGGTTCCAGTACCGTCAGCTGTTTCTCAGTAGTTCCTCAGCTTTCTTGTACCTTCTGCTACATTTCCAAGTTCAAGCTTTTTGAAATGGTTCTTGGTAATCACTCTGGATCTCCCTGACGAGGACCCTGAAGACGAGGACCCTGAAGACCAACCCTAAGAAGACGAGGACCCCGAAGACAACGACCCTGAAGATGAGGACCCTGAAGACCACCCCGAAGAAGACGAGGACCCTGAAGACCACCCCGAAGAAGACGAGGACCCTGAAGACCACCCCGAAGAAGACGAGGACCCCGAAGACGAGGACCCAGAAGTCCAACCCGAAGAAGACGACGACCCCGAAGACGAGGACCCCCGAAGACGACGATCCTGAAGACCACCCCGAAGAAGACCAAGAAGATGACCCTGAAGAAGTTGACCAAGAGGACAAAGAAGAGAAGACAAGCACCAAGATACAGAAGAACAAGAGACAGAAAACCAAGAAGCAGAAATACAAGAAGCTGCAGAACAAAAAGCGGAAGAACATTAAGCATAAGACTAAAAATCAGAGCAAAAGATAATATTTAAATTATAAGCAGAAGATGACTAAGCAGTGTATGGGGGTGAGTCCGTTCCTCCTCGTGGTGCCCCTGGAAAAGACCTGCTGCAGTCCAAACTGAACGCGGACAAATCCTGTTGTAAATCTTTTGTGACGGGCAGAACGAAAGGTGTAATGTCCAACCTTTTATAGATAACAACTACAGGAATGCCTGTCACAAATAAGAATATGATGAAGAAGAAGAATATGAAGAAGATGAAGAAGTAGAATATGAAGAATGTAAAAAAAAAGAATAATACGAAGAAGGTGAAGAAGAAGAAGATGAAGAAGGTGAAGAAGAAGAAGAGGATGAAAAAGATGCTGAGGATGATGAAGGAGAAAGTGTGGGAGAAGTAAAAAAGAAGATGAAGAGCATGGAAGTAGTGAAACATAAATATCTGACAAAATGTAAAAATACTTAACATAGTCAATATTTCCGTAACTCAGAACATCTTAAAAAAAATATTAATTCCTGCTATTCCATTTGATTGGGCTAAACCTCTATGCCTTTATTGTCTCCCCCACCTCCCCCAATACATTCTACATTATTCTTAGTTGTTTTCCTTCATGTAGAATTAACCTACAAGGAAAGAAAGGGTTTATTTTCATTCCGATATTTCTGTCCCATTGACTTGCATTGGTTTCCGGTATCGGAATCGGCGATATCCGATACTTTTTCGGTATCGGTCCGATCCAATCCGATCCGATATTTCCCGATATCGGAAGGTATCGCTCAACACTACTGATAAACGCCGGAAAAATGACTAAGTCCAAAAATAAATTTTTTTCAACTTTTTTCAATTTTACCCCCGTGGGATATATATTCTACCCACAAACATTTGGAACTCTCCTGGGGCACCCTCACACATATTATTCCCTCATTTAGTGGATGTTTTCCCAAAAAAGTGAAATTTTCAAAAATTCTGAAAATTGGCTGAAAACGACTAAATATCAAGGACTCAACGGGCGAATCGTTCAGGAACTGAAATCGGAATGCTCACTGACATTTTCCCTCTCTGAAAGTCTGATAAATGGCGGAAAAATGACTAAGTCCAAAAATAATTTTTTTTTTACTTTTTTCAATTTTACCCCCGTGGGATATATATTCTACCCACACACATTTGGAACTCTCCTGGGGTACCCTCACACATATTATTCATTCAATTAGCGGATATTTTCACAAAAAGTGAAATTTTCGAAAATTCAGAAATTGGCTGAAAACGACAAAATATCAAGGACTCATCGGGCGAATCGCTCTGGAACTGAAATCGGAACGCTCACTGACCTTTCCCCTCTCTGAATGGCTGATAAACGGCGGAAAAATGACTAAGTCCAAAAATAAATTTTTTTCAACTTTTTTCAATTTTACTCCCGTGGGATATATATTATACCCACAAACATTTGGAACTCTCCTGGGGTACCCTCACACATATTATTCCCTCATTTAGTGGATATTTTCACAAAAAAATTGAAATTTTCAAAAATTCTGAAAATTGGCTGAAAACTACTAAATATCAAGGACTCATCAGGCGAATCGCTCTGGAACTGAAATCAGAATGCTCACTGACATTTCCCCTCTCTGAAAGTCTGATAAATGGCGGAAAAATGACTAAGTCCAAAAATAAATTTTTTTCAACTTTATTCAATTTTACCCCCGTGGGATATATATTCTACCCACAAACATTTGGAACTCTCCTAGGGTACCCTCACACATATTATTCCCTCACTTAATGGATATTTTCACAAAAAGTGCAATTTTCAAAAATTCAGAAAATTGGCTTGAAAACGACTAAACATCACGGACTCATCAGTAGTGTTGAGCATTCCGATACTGAAATATCGGGTATCGGCCGATATTCGCGGTATCGGAATTCCGATACTTAATTCCGATACTTTTGCAATATCGTATACCGGAATCGGAAGTTCCCATAATGCAATGAGACATTTTCATTTTATTCAGCCAATGAGGATCCTAAGAAGTGTGGGCACATCCTGTTAGGCATGTAGGCATCTTAACTAATGGCATGGCTGTGATTGGCTGCTGAAATGATGTCATGATGCACTATAAAAGCCACCGCTGCCATTTTGAGCTCACTCTGCTGTGAATTCAGTTAGGGATAGGACGCTGTTGTTCTGAGGGACAGTTTTAGCTACCTATTTGCTCTATACTGCTTTACCCAAGCTACTTTCTAAATCACTGTGCCTTGCCGTGCTAGTGCACAGTTCCCTGTGCTGTTTACCGCTGTCTGCAAGGTCTGGTGTGTGAGTGCAGCTCACCCTGTAGTGTGTGCTTCAACCCCGTCTGGTTGTAGTGCACTCAGTGTGTGTCACTGCCTCATACATTGTCCTTTTTTGCCAATTCATAATTTTTCCTGATATCTCCTATTAGTGTGGTGGTTCCATCCGTATTCAGCTAAATTGGTTCCAAACACACTATATAGGAGTAGATAGAGAAATTTTTTTGGTCTTGCAGCGCTAGTGCACAGTGCTCTGCATCTGTACTGTTCACCGCTGTCTGCAAGGTCTGGTGTGTGAGTGCAGCTCACCCTGTAGTGTGTGCTTCAACCCCGTCTGGTTGTAGTGCACTCAGTGTGTGTCACTGCCTCATACATTGTCCTTTATTGCCAATTCATAATTTTTCCTGATATCTCCTATTAGTGTGGTGGTTCCATCCGTATTCAGCTAAATTGATTCCAAACACACTATATAGGAGTAGATAGAGGAGCCTTTCTGCAGCCTTGGGCCCTGCAGCCCCAGCCAGATTAGTATTAGCCTATTTTTTGCAGCCTCATCTATTGCATTGTAGGTTACCTTCCTACATTGTAATAGCTACAAAAAGTTTGTGATACTATCATTATTACATCTTTAGGCACATCCAGTGTCTTTTTGTGACAAAAAAAAAAATAAATAAAGTTCACCAAACACTCCACTTTACAGTTGTGTAGGCCACATTAGCTCATATTAAAGTCTAGTCCACACTTTATAAAATTAGTGTTTCTTATACCTGTTAGCAGCTGTTCAGGAATAAGCACACTAAGCCCTTAGTACTTTTCTGCCTATCTTTATCAGTCTACCAAGATGAAGAAGGCAGGAAGTAAGGCATGTGGTCGTGGGCGTGGGCGTGGAGTTTCTGCAGGGAGAGGACGTGAGGATTCTGTGCCTGCAGGGAGAGGACGTGGGGATTCTGTGCCTGCTGCGGGCACCAGTGACTCAGCATCCCCCAGTTTTACCAGGGAACAGTCCTTTATGCGCAGCTTTGTAGGAGCTAGCCGTACCCCACTGCTGCGCGAGGACCAAATTGAAGCCGTTGTCGGATGGATGGCAGCTAACGCATCGACTTCAATTAGTTCCAGATCCTCTCGGGTCCTGAGCACTGAAGAGCACCCATCTGTCTCTTCACCACCTGCCAAATTGCCCAGGCAGTCAGAGAGCCCTGGACAGGAGCCATCTCTACTTCTGTTCTCTGAATCTCTTGGCTTGGAAAGAGGGGGCCAGCCAAGCAGAATTCGAGAATTTGAAGAAGAGGTAGTATGCAGTGATGCGCAACCGTTTTGTCTCTCTGAATCTGAAGAGGCGGGTGGGCCAGTGCCTATGGTCAGCAGCACACCTCAGTACGCATCTGATGATGAGACTCAGGTGCCACTTTCTGGTGCGTACTGTGCTGTCGAGACTACCCAGGAGAAGCAGTTGTTTGAAGAGGGTGGTGTAGATGATGAGGTCCTTGACCCATCATGGCGTGAGGGACAGGAAGGTGGTGGGAGCAGCTCTGAGGAAGAGATTCCCCGAACGGCCCAAAAAGGAGGGAGAGGGAGGGGGCAGACTTGGTTGCCTGTAGCCTCCACTTCGGCACCCATTAGGAGCATGGCTCTTCCAAAATCCAAAGCGGGCGCTCCCAAGACTTGCAGTGCCTGGTCCTTTTTTGACACAGTTGCAGATGACATTTGCTTTGTCAAATGCAAGCTGTGTAATCAGAAGGTGAAAAGAGGGAAAAGTGTCAGCAACCTCAATACCACAAATATGTGGAAACATGTGCGGACCAAGCACGTGGTGGAGTTACACAAACACACTGAAGACCTAGGCCAACCTACAGCGCCACCTACCACCTCTTCAGCTCGTGTTGTAGCCTCTTCCTCCAGCTCACACACAGCTGGTTCGGCTTCCTCACAGGATCGCCATGGAAGAATCTCTGGCACTGTTGTACAGAGACACAGTGTAATTCCACCCACAGCACCACTTTCCCAGTCATCCTCACACTCCCAGGCCAGTCTACAGCCATCGTTAGCACAGGCATGGGAGAAAAGGCGCCCATACTCGGCAAACCACCCCCGAGCACAGGCTCTGAATGCTGGCATTGCTAAACTACTGGCCCTTGAAATGCTATCATTCAGGCTGGTGGAGACTGACACATTCCGTAACTTTATGGCATTGGCAGTCCCACAATACAACGTGCCCAGCCGCTTTTATTTCAGCAGGCAAGCCGTCCCTGCCCTGCAACATCATGTGGAGGGAAAAATTAAATATGCGCTACAAAACGCCGTCAATAGCAAGGTCCACCTGACCACCGATGCGTGGACCAGTAAGCATGGACAGGGACGATACCTTTCCCTCACTGCCCATTGGGTAAATGTTGTGGAGCCGGGTACAGATCTTGAGAGTGGCGCTGTACGTGTTCTGCCAACTCCAAGGATTGCAGGAATCCAGTCTGTACACATTGACTCCTCCTCATACTCCAGTTCCTCTGAATCAGCGCTGCAGGAGCCGTCACGGTCTACCTCCACATCGACCCGTGAACGGTTACCTGTTATGATGACCGATATGAGCACAGCCGTGGCCAAACGTCAACAGGCCGTATTAAAATTAATTTCTTTGGGGAATCGAAGCCACACAGCGCAGGAGCTCTGGAATGCCATCAAGCAGCAGAGTGACGTGTGGTTTGTGCCAGCGAATCTCCAGCCAGGCATGGTAGTGTGTGACAATGGCCGAAATCTGGTGGCAGCTCTGGGCCTAGGCAACCTCACTCACATCCCATGTCTGGCACATGTGCTCAACTTGGTCGTGCAGAGTTTTTTGAGGGACTATCCGGATCTTGATGCACTGCTTCACAAGGTCCGCATAGAGTGCGCTCACTTGCGGCGTTCCAGCAATGCAAGATCACGCATTGCAGCTCTGCAGCGCCGATTATGTCTTCCGGAACATCGCATCATATGTGACCTACCCACCAGGTGGAATTCAACGTTACATATGTTGGAGAGGTTGTGTGAGCAGCAGGCAGCAGTAATGGAGTACCAGCTGCAGCAGGCGCAAACAAGTCGCAGTGCGTGCCGTTCACACTTCACCACCACTGAGTGGGCCTCTATGAAGGACATTTGCCACGTTTTGCGTGCCTTCGATTATTCCATGCGGATGGCGAGTGCAGATGATGCACTAGTCAGCATGACTATCCCCCTTATCTGCCTGCTTGAAAAAACACTGCAAGCACTAAGGGACGAGGTTTTGGAAGAGGTGGAGGATGAGGAGTCACAAATGCCATCTGCTTCTCTACAGTCTGCGCAACGTGGTTCCTCACAAAGGCCTAGGCAGGGGACACTTTGTGAGGAGGATGAGGAGGAGTCAATGGATGAGGAAGACATCTGTCCAGAGGAGGGAGGTACACAATGCTCTAGTAGTCAGTATCTAGAGCGAGGGTGGGGTGATGCAGAGCAGGCAGAGATCACGCCTCAAGCAGGGGACAGCGTTTCTTGGCCAGTTGGCAGTCTGCAGCACATGGTTGATTTCATGCTGCAGTGCCTGAGAAACGACCGCCGCATCGCCCACATTCTCAACACGGCTGATTATTGGGTGTCCACCCTCCTAGATCCTCGCTACCGGGACAACTTACAAAGCCTCATAACACCGTTGAACCGGGAGCGTAAAATGCGGGAGTACCAAGACACACTGGTGCATTCCATCATGTTCTCCATTCCAACCGAGAGCAGTGCTGCTAGTGCTTTACAAAGCAGCTCAGTGCGTCGAGGCAGTGGAGGAAGCTCTGCACAAAGAGGGAGCAGAAGCAGCGCCTCAGCACAAGGCAAGACCAGTATGGCCGAAATGTGGCAAAGTTTTGTGTCCCCGCCGCCACAAATGTCTACACCATCACAGACGGCTCCAGTCAGCAGGAGGCAACGTTTCCGTCAGATGGTGACAGACTACATGTCTTGCCCTCTTAGTGTACTCCCAGACGGCTCTTCTCCCTTCAAGTTTTGGGTCTGTAAGCTGGATACATGGCCAGAGCTTAGTCAGTATGCACTGGAGGTGCTAGCTTGCCCTGCTGCTAGTGTATTATCGGAACGCGTCTTTAGTGCCGCAGGTGGTGTACTAACAGACCGTCGCATGCGACTATCCTCCGATAACGTTGACCGGCTTACTTTTCTCAAAATGAACAAGGCCTGGATCTCTCATGAATTTGCCAGTCCTCTTCCAGAATAAATAATTGGTTGGCAACAGTATCCAGGTCTCCTGTTCTGTTCATGTTTCGACCACCTGAACTGTAATCCCTGAGCTCCAACACCGCCAGTTGGCGCTCGGAAGTGCCGTCTGCACAGTCAACACTTGCTGCCGTGTTATTGGGGTTCAGTAACGTCAGCTGTTCCCCTGCTGTGCGGACGGCAATTTCTCCTGCTCTGTCCACATCCACTGTACTACTGATTTAAAACCTCCTCCAAATACACCTCTAGCTCCTCTGTTTTCAGTATTATCCCTGAGCTCCAACACCGCCAGTTGGCGCTCGGAAGTGCCGTCTGCACAGTCAACACTTGCTGCCATGTTATTGGGGTTCAGTAACATCAGCTGTTCCCCTGCTGTGCGGATGGCAATTTCTCCTGCTCTGTCCACATTCTCACTACTACAGATTTTAAAGTTGCTCCAATTACACCTCTGGCTCCTCTGTTTTCAGTATTATCCCTGAGCTCCAACACTGCCAGTTGGCGCACGGAAGTGCCATCTGCACAGTCAACACTTGCTGCCGTGTTATTGGGGTTCAGTAACGTCAGCTGTTCCCCTGCTGTGCGGACGGCAATTTCTCCTGCTTTGTCCACATCCACTGTACTACACATTTTAAAGTTGCTCCAATTACACCTCTGGCTCCTCTGTTTTCATTCTTATCCCTGGGCTCCAACACCGCCAGTTGGCGCTCGGAAGTGCCGTCTGCACAGTCAACACTTGCTGCGGTGTTATTGGGGTTCGGTAACGTCAGCTGTTCCCCTGCTGTGTTCACGGCAATTTCTCCTGCTCTGTCCATATTCACTGTGCTACTTATTTAAAACTTGCTCCAATTACACCTCTGGCTCCTCTCTATTTTTATTCTTATCCCTGGGCTCCAGCACCGCCAGTTGGCGCTCGGAAGTGCTGTCTGCACAGTCAACACTTGCTGCCGTGTTATTGGGGTTCGGTAACGTCAGCTGTTCCCCTGCTGTGTTCACGGCAATTTCTGCTGCTCTGTCCATATTCACTGTGCTACTTATTTAAAACTTGCTCCAATTACACCTCTGGCTCCTCTCTATTTTTATTCTTATCCCTGGGCTCCAGCATCGCCAGTTGGCGCTCGGAAGTGCTGTCTGCACAATCAACACTTGCTGCCGTGTTATTGGGGTTCGGTAACGTCAGCTGTTCCCCTGCTGTACGGACGGCAATTTCTCCTGCTTTGTCCACATCCACTGTACTACACATTTTAAAGTTGCTCCAATTACACCTCTGGCTCCTCTGTTTTCATTCTTATCCCTGGGCTCCAGCACCGCCAGTTGGCGCTCGGAAGTGCCGTCTGCACAGTCAACACTTGCTGCGGTGTTATTGGGGTTCGGTAACGTCAGCTGTTCCCCTGCTGTGTTCACGGCAATTTCTCCTGCTCTGTCCATATTCACTGTGCTACTTATTTAAAACTTGCTCCAATTACACCTCTGGCTCCTCCGTTTTTAGTATTTACCCTGGGATCCAATACCGCTAGTTGCTGCTCAGAAGTGCCGTCTGCACAGTCAACGCTTGCTCCAGTGTTATTGGGGTTCAGTAACGTCAGCTGATCCTCAGCTGTGTGTCCGGCAAATTCTCCTGCTTTGTCCACATCCACTGTACTACGGATTTAAAACCTCCTCCAAATACACCTCTGGCTCCTCTGTTTTTAGTATTTACCCTGGGCTCCAGCACCGCCAGCTGGTTCTCGGCAGTTCCATTGGCTCTTGTACCTTCTGCTACCCATCCGGGTTCCAGTACCGTCAGCTGGTCCTCGGTAGTTCCATTTGCTCTTGTATCTTCTGCTACCCATCCGGGTTCCAGTACCGTCAGCTGGTTCTCGGCAGTGTCTTTGGCACGGGTACTCCCTCCTGCCCAGCCTGGTTCCAGCACGCCAGCTGTTTCCGGGTAGTGTCAACGTCACTTTGCCTCCAATGCGTTGTCCTGTCGTGTTGCGGTCGGGTTAGCCGACTCTATGGTGCCTGCAGTTTAGGTGACTCCTATGTGGGCTGCGGGATCTGGCAATGAAGGCTGGTTCCATAGTGCCAATAGGACAAGCACCCCCTGTAGGACTGTGGGTTTTGGTAACTGCGGCCGGCTCGCGGCCTTGAACTTTTTTTTACATGGGTACCTTCTGCTACCCATCCGGGTTCCAGTACCGTCAGCTGGTTCTCGGCAGTGCCTTTGGATTAGGTGCCTCCTTCTCGGTATCCAAGTTCCACCAACGTCTGCTGGTCCTTGGTAGTGCTTTCTGGCACAGGTACCTCCTGCTTAGTAACCGAGTTCCAGTAACATCAGCTGGTCCTCGGTAGTTCCATTGGCTCTTGTACCTTCTGCTACCCATCCGGGTTCCAGTACCGTCAGCTGGTCCTCGGTAGTTCCATTTGCTCTTGTATCTTCTGCTACCCATCCGGGTTCCAGTACCATCAGCTGGTTCTCGGCAGTGTCTTTGGCACGGGTACTCCCTCCTGCCCAGCCTGGTTCCAGCACGCCAGCTGTTTCCGGGTAGTGTCAACGTCACTTTGCCTCCAATGCGTTGTCCTGTCGTGTTGCGGTCGGGTTAGCCGACTCTATGGTGCCTGCAGTTTAGGTGACTCCTATGTGGGCTGCGGGATCTGGCAATGAAGGCTGGTTCCATAGTGCCAATAGGACAAGCACCGCCTGTAGGACTGTGGGTTTTGGTAACTGCGGCCGGCTCGCGGCCTTGAACTTTTTTTTACATGGGTACCTTCTGCTACCCATCCGGGTTCCAGTACCGTCAGCTGGTTCTCGGCAGTGCCTTTGGATTAGGTGCCTCCTTCTCGGTATCCAAGTTCCACCAACGTCTGCTGGTCCTTGGTAGTGCTTTCTGGCACAGGTACCTCCTGCTTAGTAACCGAGTTCCAGTAACATCAGCTGGTCCTCGGTAGTTCCATTGGCTCTTGTACCTTCTGCTACCCATCCGGGTTCCAGTACGGTCAGCTGGTCCTCGGTAGTTCCATTTGCTCTTGTATCTTCTGCTACCCATCCGGGTTCCAGTACCGTCAGCTGGTTCTCGGCAGTGTCTTTGGCACGGGTACTCCCTCCTGCCCAGCCTGGTTCCAGCACGCCAGCTGTTTCCGTGTAGTGTCAACGTCACTTTGCCTCCAATGCGTTGTCCTGTCGTGTTGCGGTCGGGTTAGCCGACTCTATGGTGCCTGCAGTTTAGGTGACTCCTATGTGGGCTGCGGGATCTGGCAATGAAGGCTGGTTCCATAGTGCCAATAGGACAAGCACCCCCTGTAGGACTGTGGGTTTTGGTAACTGCGGCCTGCTCACGGCCTTGAACTTTTTTTTACATGGGTATCTTCTGCTACCCATCCGGGTTCCAGTACCGTCAGCTGGTTCTCGGCAGTGCCTTTGGATTAGGTGCCTCCTTCTCGTCTGCTGGTCCTTGGTAGTGCTTTCTGGCACAGGTACCTCCTGCTTAGTAACCGAGTTCCAGTAACATCAGCTGGTCCTCGGTAGTTCCATTGGCTCTTGTACCTTCTGCTACCCATCCGGGTTCCAGTACCGTCAGCTGGTCCTCGGTAGTTCCTCAGCTTTCTTGTACCTTCTGCTACATTTCCAAGTTCAAGCTTTTTGAAATGGTTCTTGGTAATCACTCTGGATCTCCCTGACGAGGACCCTGAAGACGAGGACCCTGAAGACCAACCCTAAGAAGACGAGGACCCCGAAGACAATGACCCTGAAGACGAGGACCCCGAAGACCACCCCGAAGAAGACGAGGACCCTGAAGACCACCCCGAAGAAGACGAGGACCCTGAAGACCACCCCGAAGAAGACGAGGACCCTGAAGACCACCCCGAAGAAGACGAGGACCCCGAAGACGAGGACCCAGAAGACCAACCCGAAGAAGACGAGGACCCCGAAGACGAGGACCCCCGAAGACGACGACCCTGAAGACCACCCCGAAGAAGACCAAGAAGATGACCCTGAAGAAGTTGACCAAGAAGACAAAGAAGAGAAGACAAGCACCAAGATACAGAAGAACAAGAGACAGAAAACCAAGAAGCAGAAATACAAGAAGCTGCAGAACAAAAAGCGGAAGAACATTAAGCATAAGACTAAAAATCAGAGCAAAAGATAATATCTAAATTATAAGCAGAAGATGACTAAGCAGTGTATGGGGGTGAGTCCATTCCTCCTCGTGGTGCCCCTGGAAAAGACCTGCTGCTGCAGGCCAAACTGAACGCGGACAAATCCTGTTGTAAATCTTTTGTGACGGGCAGAACGAAAGGTGTAATGTCCAACCTTTTATAGATAACAACTACAGGAATGCCGGTCACAAATAAGAATATGATGAAGAAGAAGAATATGAAGAAGATGAAGAAGTAGAATATGAAGAATGTAAAAAAAAGAATAATACGAAGAAGGTGAAGAAGAAGAAGGTGAAGAAGAAGTGGATGAAAAAGATGCTGAGGATGATGAAGGAGAAAGTGTGGGAGAAGTAAAAAAGAAGGTGAAGAGCATGGAAGTAGTGAAACATAAATATCTGACAAAATATAAAAATACTTAACATAGTTAATATTTCCGTAACTCAGAACATAATAAAAAAATAGTAATTCCTGCTATTCCATTTGACTGGGCTAAACCTCTATGCCTTTATTGTCTCCCCCACCTCCCCCAATACATTCTACATTATTCTTAGTTGTTTTCCTTCATGTAGAAATAACCTACAAGGAAAGAAAGGGTTTATTTTAATTCCGATATTTATGTCCCATTGACTTGCATTGGTTTCCGGTATCGGAATCGGCGATATCCGATACTTTTTCGGTATCGGTCCGATCCAATCCGATCCGATATTTCCCGATATCGGAAGGTATCGCTCAACACTACTCATCAGTCGAATCGCTCTGGAACTGAAATCGGAACGCTCACTGACATTTCCCCTCTCTGAAAGTCTGATAAACGGTGGAAAAATGACTAAGTCGAAAAAAAATTTTTTTTAAATTTTACCCTTGTGTGATATATATTCTACACACACACATTTGGAACTCTCCTGGGGTACCCTCACACATATTATTCCCTCATTTAGCGGATATTTTCACAAAAAGTGAAATTTTCTAAAATTCAGAAAATTGGCTGAAAACTAGTAAATATCAAGGACTCATCGGGCGAATCGTTCTGGAACTAAAATCAGAATGCTCACTGACATTTCCCCTCTCTGAAAGTCTGATAAATGGCGGAAAAATGACTAAGTCCAAAAATAAATTTTTTTCAACTTTTTTCAATTTTACCCCCATGGGATATATATTCTACCCACAAACATTTGGAACTCTCCTAGGGTACCCTCACACATATTATTCCCTCACTTAGTGGATATTTTCACAAAAAAGTGACATTTTCAAAAATTCAGAAAATTGGCTTGAAAACAACTAAACATCACGGACTCATCAGTAGAGATGAGCGTTGTTCTACTCGAACTGTTCGCCAATCTCAAATTCGAGCTGTTTTGGGCGGTGTTCGAGCCGTTCGGCGAACACGAATAAATTGAGAAAAATTCGGCTGTTCGAGGTTATGTTCGATAACTGTTCGTGCACCAAAATCATAACTGGATTTTTTCTCAGTAATGATGAAAATTAATGTTAATACGCAGTTTGAGTGTACAGCGGGGTGGGGGGAGGGGCAGGGGATGGATCTCTGCAGGAACAATGAAGATCTCCATTTTTTTTTTCTCTTTCCCGCATTTACAGTGGGGAGGTGCAATCTGTCAGCCTATCAGCAGCGCACACACGGAGCGAAGTGCTTTTTTTCACACAAGCAAGGGCATGTGTCATTGGCAGTGTATGTCACATGTCCTTGCCCTATAAGAAGCAGCCATTTTCCACGTAGCCACCATTTTCTCACTGCTGCAGCTGCGTGTTAGACGGCACCGCTGCTGCTGTGTGCGCTATACCTTGTTAATTTCAAGCTAATTTTAGCACAAATCTACAGATAGCTTGGGAGTAGGGAATAGTTGTGATTGCAGTCCTTTTAAGGACTAGGTTACAGCATTTCCTACGACTTTTATCAGGCAGGTCTGTGCTCTTAAATAGATAGATTGTGGGAGTAAAGACTAATTGTAATTGGAGTCCTTTTCAGGACTAGGTTACATCAGTTCCTATCAGTTTTTGAGAGGCAGGTCTGTGCCAGTGCTGTGCAAGTTTGTGTCACAGCATTTGGCTGAATCTAGCAAAGCTAATCCTTTTTGGCCTATTGCAGAGTGTGTTAGTCAGTGGAGTAGCCTATCTGTGTTGCAAGATATACCACCTGTGTATAGAATACCAATTTTTTTACTGCACCTAGTGAAGTAAAATCTTTTGGGCATAGCATCATTCTATTAGTCCATCTATACTGACCTCCATCAGGTTGCAAATTGAATATAATTTTTTTCTGCATCTAGCTCTGAAAAAATATTGGGCTTCTAGCTGTGTGTGGGACTTGTTGTATTAGTCCATCTATACTGACCTCCATCAGGTTGCAAACTGAATATATTTTTTTCTGCATCTACCTCTGAAAAAATATTGGGCTTCTAGCTGTGTGTGGGACTTGTTCTATTAATCCATCTATACAGACCTCCATCAGGTTGCAAACTGAATATATTTTTTTCTGCATCTACCTCTGAAAAAATATTGGGCTTCTAGCTGTGTGTGGGACTTGTTGTATTAGTCCATCTATACTGACCTCCATCAGGTTGCAAACTGAATATATTTTTTTCTGCATCTACCTCTGAAAAAATATTGGGCTTCTAGCTGTGTGTGGGACTTGTTGTATTAGTCCATCTATACTGACCTCCATCAGGTTGCAAATTAAAAATAATTTTTATCTGCATCTACAGTACCTCTGAAAAAATATTTGGGCTTCTAGCTGTGTGTGGGACTTGTTCTATTAGTCCATCTATACTGACCTCCAGCAGGTTGCAAATTGAATATAATTTTTATCTGCATCTAGCTCTGAAAAAATATTTGGCCTTCTAGCAGTGTGTGGGACTTTCTCTATTAGTCCATCTATACTGACCTCCATCAGGTTGCAAATTTAAAATAATTTTTATCTGCATCTAGCTCTGAAAAAATATTTGGCCTTCTAGCAGTGTGTGGGACTTTCTCTATTAGTCCATCTATACTGACCTCCATCAGGTTGCAAATTAAAAATAATTTTTATCTGCATCTACAGTACCTCTGAAAAAATATTTGGGCTTCTAGCTGTGTGTGGGACTTGTTCTATTAGTCCATCTATACTGACCTCCATCAGGTTGCAAATTGAATATAATTTTTATCTGCATCTAGCTCTGAAAAAATATTTGGCCTTCTAGCAGTGTGTGGGACTTTCTCTATTAGTTCATCTATACTGACCTCCATCAGGTTGCAAATTAAAAATAATTTTTATCTGCATCTAGCTCTGAAAAAATATTTGGCCTTCTAGCAGTGTGTGGGACTTTCTCTATTAGTCCATCTATACTGACCTCCATCAGGTTGCAAATTAAAAATAATTTTTATCTGCATCTACCTCTGAAAAAATATTTGGGCTTCTAGCTGTGTGTGGGACTTGTTCTATTAATCCATCTATACAGACCTCCATCAGGTTGCAAACTGAATATAATTTTTTTCTGCATCTAGCTCTGAAAAAATATTTGGCCTTCTAGCAGTGTGTGGGACTTGTTCTATTAGTCCACCTATACTGACCTCCATCAGGTTGCAAATTCAAAATAATTTTTTGTCTGCATCTAGCTCTGAAAAAATATTTGGCCTTCTAGCAGTGTGTGGGACTTTCTCTATTAGTCTATCTATACTGACCTCCATCAGGTTGCAAACTGAATATATTTTTTTTCTGCATCTACCTCTGAAAAAATATTGGGCTTGTAGCTGTGTGTGGGACTTGTTCTATTAATCCATCTATACAAACCTCCATCAGGTTGCAAACTAAATAAAAAAATTTTCTGCATCTACCTCTGAAAAAATATTTGGGCTTCTAGCTGTGTGTGGGACTTGTTCTATTAGTCCATCTATACTGACCTCCATCAGGTTGCAAATTGAATATAATTTTTTTCTGCATCTAACCCAGCCAATAGTTTTGGCCTAATACCACAGTTTGGCCACTCAGCTCTGCTCGGTTCCCATCCATTGTTTTTTTGTGCAAACAACTCCAGAGTTGTGAATTAGTTAACCACCAAAATGAGTGGAAAAAGGCCTGCTGCTGGTGGAAAGGGGAATAGGTGTGTTGGGAAGGGGAAAAAAGGTTGTGTCCGTGGGGTAGGTGTTAAAGCAACAGTAACATCTGCAGAAGAAAGACCATCTTCCAGCCAAACTAAAATGTCTACTTCTTTTAGCAGACAATGTGATAAGATCCCTTTCTTACGGCCACGCCAATCGCTACAAATTCCAGATGAGGCACAAAAACAGCAGGTGCTTCAACGGATATCAAGTGCTCCTTTAAGTGGGCTCTCCTCCACATCAACTTCAACATCACAAATACTTCAGTCCTCAAAGGTGTCACCCCAATCGCACTTGCTTCCTCACAGCTCCCAAATCTCCAGCTGCCCGTCTGAGTATGAGGTAGAACAGATGGTTGAGTCTGCAGAGCTGTTTACTCATACTATAGCCTGGGAATCAGAGGTCGACTCCAGCGCTTCTGTGAATCCAGAAGAGGAAATGATCTGCACTGATGCCCAGAATCTTTATGAGTCGGATCCAGGACCAGACGCAGAAGGTTCTGACCATAATGTAGACCCTCATTCCCAAACTGTAACTCCTGTTGGTGGAGACAATGAGGAAGACGATGATGAGACTCAAATACCTGATTGGAGCGACAACTTTAGTTTTTCGTCAGGGCAGGAACAGGTTGGCTCTGAGGACGACGGGTGTGATAACGCACAGGGTGATGATGATGAGGTTGGAGATCCCACTTACTGTCAACCAACAGTCAGCCAAGAGATGAGGTCAGCAGAGGAGGTGAAGGAAGATGCTAGTGACGACGAGGTCAGGTTGCGCCTTCCTGGACAGAGACGTAGTACTGGAAGCACGTCAACAACTGCATCCTCAAACACAACTCTGCCTCTCACCACAAGTCGTGGTGGCTCTTCAGGTCGCATGGGTGCTAAGCCTTGCATAGCCTGGGCATTTTTTCAGATCGATAAAGATGACCCAACTCGTGTTATCTGTAACATTTGTCAGCAAAAGCTAAGTAGAGGCCAAAAAATACATAGTTTGAGTACTTCATGCATGAACCGGCACATGGACATGAAGCATAAGTTGCAGTGGGAAGCTAACATGTCCGCCTGCATCTTCCTCACAGACCGGCAGTTTGCCGGGGACACCCTTATCAACCCCGTCTAAGCACAATAGCCAGCCCTCGGTCCCTCAGGTGTGGACAAGTAAAAGACCATTTCCTCCT
Source organism: Phyllobates terribilis (assembly GCF_046119375.1). NCBI lineage: Eukaryota > Metazoa > Chordata > Amphibia > Anura > Dendrobatidae > Phyllobates > Phyllobates terribilis. Next base: position 166,324,618 of record NW_027362767.1, read on the forward strand.
AGCCATGAGAAAGCTAAGAGGTTGAATTTCACTATCTGCAAGCTCTTGGCTACAGAAATGCTGCCTTTCCGCCTGGTGGACACAGAGGATTTTCGAGACCTTATGTCCGTCGCAGTGCCCCAGTACCAGATGCCCAGTCGGCACTACTTCTCAAAGAAAGGTGTGCCTGCGCTCCACCAGCATGTCGCACACAACATCACCGCTTCTTTGAGAAACTCTGTGTGTGACAGGGTGCATTTCACCACAGACACTTGGACGAGTAGGCATGGACAGGGGCGTTACATGTTGCTGACTGGGCACTGGGTAACTATGGTGACAGCAGGACAAGGGGCTGCTGTCCAAGTCTTGCCGTCCCCACGAGTTGTGCGTCAATCCTCTTTATGTCAAAGTTCCTCCACTGCTTCTGCCTCCTCAACCTCCTCTCGGTCTTCCACCTGCACCCAAAGCCTGTCTGGTCATGCCACAAGCTTTCTAACTGCGCAGAAGGGATCCTGCACACCTCCTTACTATGCTGGCAGTAGGGCTCAACGTCATCAGGCGGTTTTTACATTGAAATGTCTGGGAAATGTGAGTCACACAGCTGAGGAGTTGTGGTCAGCTCTGGAGAACCAATTTCATGAATGGTTGTCTGCACTGGACCTGAAATCAGGGAAGGCCGTGTGCGACAATGCTGCAAACCTGGGTGCGGCCCTTCGCCGGGGCAATGTCACACACGTGCCTTGTATGGCTCACGTGTTGAACCTGGTTGTCCAGCAATTTTTAGCCCACTATCCCAGACTAGATGGCCTTCTGCAGAGGGCACGGTCGCTGTGTGCTCACTTCCGCCGTTCGCATGCCGCAGCTCAGCGACTTACATCTCTACAGAAGTCGTTGGGCCTGCCACTTCACCGGCTAAAATGCGATGTGCCTACCCGGTGGAATTCAACTCTGCACATGTTGCAGCGACTGTGGCAGCACCGACAAGCCCTGGTGCAATACGTTCTGACGTATAGCCTGGGCCAACGAGATCCAGAGGTGGGGAAAATCACGCTGGAGGAGTGGTCTCAGATCAGGGACCTATGCACCCTTCTGCACAGTTTTGAAATGGCGACGAAGATGTTTAGTGCTGACGATGCCATTATCAGCATGACTATTCCGGTGATTTACATGCTGGAGCACATGTTAAACAGAATTCGGAGTCAGGTGGTGGCACAAGAGGAGGTGGAGGAAGTAGAGGAGGAGTTGTATGCGGAAGGGCTAACATCTGCAAGGTCCAGACGGTCGGCAGCACCAAGGCGGCAGGCATGTGAGGTTGGGGGAGATGGTTTTACCAGGGCGTATGGTAGCAGCCAAACTAGTGAGGAAGGTGCAGGAGCCCAGGAAGAAGTGGAGGATGAACTGATGGAAGACTCATCAGATGAGGGAGACCTTGATCACATTTCTGTTGTGTGAGGTTGGGGGGAGAGAACAGAGGAAGGAAGCATGATTGTTACCTCGCCACCAACACAACAGGGACTTGGTGCTCCTGGATGCGCAACACACATGAGTGCCTTCTTGCTGCACTACCTGCAACATGACCCTCGAATTGTGAGAATTAGAAATTATCCTGACTACTGGGTAGCCACACTGTTAGATCCCCGGTACAAAAGTAAATTTGCAGAAATTATTCCTGCCATAGAAAGGGATGCACGCATGCAGGAGTATCAGCAGAGACTGTTGCAGAATCTTACATGTGCTTTTCCACAAAATACCAGTGGTGCACGTAGTGAATCTCACAGTTCCAACTTGCCAACCGTGGGACCGTCAAGTGTTCAGCACTCAAACTGTAACAGAACCACAGTATCTGCTGGTAACATCAATTTTGCGGAATCATTTCACCACTTTTTTAGCCCATCCTTTGCAAGGCCACAGGAGACAAGAAGTCTGACACATAGTCAACGCCTAGAGACGATGGTACAGGAGTATCTCCAAGTAAACATTGAAGCCATGACTGTGTCACTGGACCCTTGCTCTTTTTGGGCTTCCAATCTGGATAAATGGCCGGAGCTAGCCACTTACGCCTTGGAGATCTTGTCATGCCCCGCAGCCAGCGTTCTGTCTGAACGTGTGTTCAGCGCTGCTAGTGGTGTGCTGACAGATAAGCGCACGCGGCTCTCCACTGATAATGTAGACAGACTCACGTTCATAAAGATGAACAAATCATGGATCCGAAACGACTTTTCTACCCCTGTGTCATCCTGGGGAGAGTAAAAGCTTGATGATTGGTTAAAATCACCCTACCAACCGTTTTAAGCTTTCAAATTACTAATCATGTTTATCTGTATCTTGGCTGGAAAATAATTTGGGCTTTGTAGCAGTGTGCAGCACTGATTCTATTAGGCCATCTATAATAAGCTCCACCAGATTTAAAATTACTAATCATGTTTATCTGTATCTTGACTGGAAAATAATTTGGGCTTTGTAGCAGTGTGCAGCACTGATCCTATTAGGCCATCTATACTAAAGCTTCACCAGATTTAAAATTAATAATAATTTTTAGCTGCATCTAGCACGGAAAATAATTTTGGGGCTCCGAGATGCGCAAGACACATAAGTGCCTTCTTGCTGCACTACCTGCAGCATGACCCTCATATTGTCAGAATTCGAAGTAATCATGACTACTGGGTTGCCACACTCTTAGATCCCCCAAACTTTTCGATCAACCTTTTCATTTTAATAAACACCAAAAAAATGGTCATTTTTGAAATTATAAGCATTAGCAGGTTGTTAGAAACTGAAATCAAACAGTTTTCAACTCAAAAGTTTATTCTAGGTGATGTTACATTTTCACATAGGACCCCTTGTTCGAAAGGAGCTTCTGAACTCTCTCGTCCATTGAATTTGTCAGGTTTTGGATGGTTTCTGCTTCAATTGTTTTGCATGAGGACAGAATACCCTCCCAGAGCTGTTGCTTAGATGTGAACTGCCTCCCGCCATAATAGACACTCCTTTTAATGATGCTCCAAAAGTTCTGAATGGGGTAGAGGTCAGGGGAGCATGGGGGTCACACCATAAGTTTGTCCCCTTTTATGCCCATATCAGCCAGAGATGCAGATGTTTTATGTGCAGCATGAGATGGTGCATTATCATGCAAAAAAATGATCTTGCTGTGAAATACACGGTTCTTCTTCTTGAACCATGGCAGGAAGTGCTGTTTGAGAAAATCCACATACATTATGGAGTTCATCTTTAGCGCCTTCAGGGATCCTAAAGGGGCCGACAATCTCTCTCCCCATGATTCCAGCCCAAAACATTACTCCACCTCCTCCTTGTTGGCGCTGTAGCCGTGTTTGCGTGGGGTGTCCATCAACCAGCCATCCTCCACTCCATCCATCTGGACCTTCGAGCGCTGCACGGCACTCATCCGTGAACAAAACAGTTTTGAAATCAGTCTTCATGTAATGTTTGGCCCACTGGAGCCGTTTCTGCTTGTGTGAAGTGGATAGAGGAGGTCGACAGGATGGCGTATGCACAGCTGCAAACCTCTGAAGGACCCTGCATCTTGTTGTTCGGGGGACGTTGGAGGCACCAGCAGCTTCAAAAACTTGTCTGCTGCTCTGACAAGGCTTTTTTGCCGCTGCTCTTTCAACCTGACGTAATTGCCTGTAGGAAAGAGTCCTCAATTTGCCCTTATCAGCACGCACACGTGTGTACTGTGAATCAGCTACATACTTCTTGATTGCCAAGACACTTCATCCTGATCATCGCACATGATTGTAGTCATGCCTTGACCTAAACACTCCACAATTTGTTGCTTCTCAGCAGCCGACACATCCTTTTTCTTTCCCATTTTGGCAGAAAATGTAGGCTGCTTAATAATGTGAGACAGCCTTCTTAAGTAGTCTTGCCTTTCATTGGATACACCTGCCAAACTAATTAGCACAGGTGTCTGCAATTGCTTACAGTGATATAAAGAGCCCTGACACACATCACCATCAATGAGTTTAACTGACAAACAAACAAATTCTTCCCTTATCACTCCTAAACACTTTTTGCATAATAATTTGGAACACAGTGTACATGTGCTTTTCCACAAAACACCAGTGGTTCACGTAGTGAATCTTACAGTTCTAACTTGCCAACCGTGGTTTGTATGGAGTTGTTCAATAAAGGGCCCAAAATTAAGATAACATAGATGGGAGAGGTCTCTATGAATAGGAATTCCTAAGTATTTGATACCCTGTGAGGGCCAGGCAAAGGGAAAGTTGGACTGGATGGAATCCTATATGGATTTGGGGAGGGAGACATCGAGGGCCTCAGACTTCGCTGCATTGATTTGACCATGTAACAAAGTGATCTATTTCAGCCATAACAGCATGGATGGATATATGTGATTGAGTGATATATACTAGGACATCATCAGCAAATAGAGAGCACTTGTACTCGGTGCCTCCCACCTCAATCCACCTAATATTGGGGTTATGGCGAATTGATGAGAGCAGGTGCTCCGTCACTAGGATGTATAAGAGAGGGGACAGAGAACATCCCTGCCTTGTCCCATTGGTGATTGTGAAAGGTGATGAAAATGTTCTGACGCGCCCCCTGGGCCTTGGGACACCCGGAGCCGGACCCTTTTTGGTGGATGCTGGTGGTTGTAGTCTCCGTGGCGGCGACCCGGTTCCGTGGCTCAGGGCGGTCAAACCAGTGGCGGAACTATTTATGAGGTTTTGATGTTTAAATGTCCGACTACGCCACCCGTGGATTGCGGTCAGAGTGAACCGCCGCTCCAGGGCAGACCGCTGAGGCTGGTGTTGTGGGTGCAGCAGAGCGTAGCATAACTCCCCACGGGAGGAGTATAGCCTCAGGGCAGTGTATGCGGAGGATGGGGGTGATGGTGCAGAGCAGCAGCAGTAACGACACGGAGTCAGTGATGCAGTCCAGGGCCTTTACTCACAGTTCTTATTATCCAGACCACGTCTGCAGGTAATGGCTGCCCACGTCGTACTGTGCTCACCAGGTGAGGGGCTCAGACAACTCCCAGATAACTTTGGAGCGCTTCACAGGACCCCCTTTGTGTGTCCTTTGTCTGGCCTTTCTTACCAACCCTTCTGTCCGGCTGCCTCGGGCCTCCTCTTGGTAAACTTGGCGCTAGTTTCCCTGACCCTATGTGGTGCCTTCCTAGCGGGTGTAGCGAGGGGCTGCGCCACATAAAATGTCACAGCCTCCTGTTTCTAGCTGAGGGTCGTTTCCTGCCTCCACTAGTTTCGGGGACCGGTCTCCCCCTTTGGCCTGACCCCTCCACGCAGGTGGATTCGGGCGTGCGGTGGCGACTCGCCCGTCCGCACCCTGGGATCCCTTCGTTCCTCGTTCCTGGAGCCTTCTCCGCTCCTCTTCCTTCCTTCTCCCTCTTCCAGGCCTGGGCCTCTGTTACTAGGCCCGCCTCCGGAGCAGAGTTCATGCAGAGCCCCTGCTCCCTGCCACTTCTGCTTCAGACTTCTCTGCACTGAACTAAGATGGTGCCCACCTTTTATACTCCCTTCTCAATGCACCCAGTAACTGCTTCCTCCCTGCTCCTGCACTACAGGGTTCCCCTTCCTCAGTGTTCCCTCCCCCCACTCCAGCCAGGGACAGGGACTGTCGTGCCCATCTCAGGGGCATATTGGTCGCCCTGCCCCACGGCAATGTGGTGTAATGCATGCAGGTGTCGGGTCCTGATCCACACTACATCCTTACCTGAGAGTGAGATATCACACCTCTGGGTGAGGTGCAATACCTCTGTAGCAACCGAGCCCTCAGGGTGCTACAGTTCCATTTATCTTCAGCCTAGGTGACGTATTGCGATACAGGGCCGTGATTTTGGCTATAAAAGGATCCCCTAGACCCCTACCCCAAGCTTTTTAAGAGAATCATATATGGCGTGCCAGGAGACTCTATGGAATGCTTTCTCAGCATCCAACGAGAGTATCTAATTACAAATTTTTAACTGCATCTAGCCCAGGAAATACTTTGTGCCTAGTAGCAGTGTCTGCTAGTCAGCGGATTATCCCGGCTGTTAAGCAAGCTACACCACCTGTAGTTTGGACACTTAATTTTTTCAAAGGAAATGCTTCGGGACCACGGGATACTCAGTGAAGAGCATCAGGAGGCACCCCAAGGCATAGGGGCTGGGACTGGCAGTAGGATGCCTTGCGGTGGACAGCCGAGCTCGATCCTTATAAAAGCTTTTTAACTGTAGCAGCTTTAGTGGACGCTACTGGAGCTGGAATTACGCGGCTGCTGGCATGAGACTTGCCCTCCAATAGATCCTTGTAAATGGATTTAAAAGTGTATTCATTCAAATTAGAGAGACAATTTAAATTAAAAAGCTTAGAGCTGCCTCCACCACAGGGGGGCTCGCTCGACCCACCAGCGGACAGGCAAAAGTATTGGGAGAGGGGGGCTGGCCGTCAGGGTTCACGCGGCTCTGGCACAAACCCGGCGACACGGAGGTGGCACGGGCAGAAGCGGACTGAACGTGTCAGCTTCTCACTTTTTGGATTTTAGAAGGGCATGACATGCCTATATCTGTGTCTCCCCCTCCTTTTACTCCTCCACCTCTTTTCTTTTCTCATGACTATATGTACTTGTCACTTTTCCATGTGTTAGTTGTGTCTTCTGAGCAGTTTGTCAGCTTTTGGACACCTTTGAAGGTGTTTTCTATGTGTTTCTATGTGTTTTTGTTTGCCTGCCATTGGTTTTAAAGGTGTTCGAAGGTGTTCGACGAACAGTTCGACGAACAGTTCGGCGAACACACGGGTGTTCGACGAACCGAACCAAACTCGAACACTACGGGGGTGGCTCAACACTACTCATCAGACGAATCGCTCTGGAACTGAAATCGGAACGCTCACTGACATTTCCCCTCTCTGAAAGTCTGATAAACGGCGGAAAAATGACTAAGTGCCCAAAAAATTTTTTTTTCAACTTTTTTAAATTTTACCCCCTTGCGATATATATTCTACCCACACACATTTGGAACTCTCCTGGGGTAACCTCACACATATTACTCCCTCATTTAGTAAATATTTTCACAAAAAAAGTGAAATTTTCGAAAATTCAGAAAATTGGCTGAAAACTACTAAATATCAAGGACTCATCGGGCGAATCGCTCTGGAACTAAAATCAGAATGCTCACTGACATTTCTCCTCTCTGAAAGTCTGATAAATGGCGTAAAAATGACTAAGTCCAAAAATAAATTTTTTTCAACTTTTTTCAATTTTACCCCCTTGGAATACATATTCTACCCACACACATTTGGAACTCTCCTGGCGTACCCTCACACATATTATTCCCTAATTGGGGGGAATGTTTCACAAAAAAAGCGAAATTTTCAAAAATTCAGAAAATTGGCTGAAAACGACTAAACATCAAGGACTCATCGGGCGAATCACTCTGGAACTGAAATCGGAACGCTCACTGACATTTCCCCTCTCTGAAAGTCTGATAAACGCCGGAAAAATGACCAAGTCCAAAAATAAATTTTTTTCAACTTTTTTCAATTTTACCCCCGTGGGATATATTTTCTACCCACACACATTTGGAACTCTCCTGGGGTACCCTCACACATATTATTCCCTAATTTATCGGATATTTTCACAAAAAGTGAAATTTTCGAAAATTGGCTGAAAACGACTAAATATCAAGGACTCATCGGGTGAATCGCTCTGGACCTGAAATCGGAACGCTCACTGACATTTCTCCTCTCTGAAAGTCTGATAAACACTGGAAAAATGACCAAGTCCAAAAATAATGTTTTTTCAACTTTTTTCCAATTTTACTCCCGTGGGATATATTTTCTACCCACACACATTTGGAACTCTCCTGGGGTACCCTCACACATATTATTCCCTCATTTAGTGGATATTTGCACAAAAAAGTGAAATTTTCAAAAATTCAGAAAATTGGCTGAAAATGACTAAATATCAAGGAGTCATCGGGCGAATCGCTCTGGAACTGAAATCGGAACGCTCACTGACTTTTCTCCTCTCTGAAAGTCTGATAAATGGCGGAAAAATGACTAAGTCCAAAAATAACTTTCTTCAATTTTACCCCTGGTGGCCTCTTCTTGACGAGCCCGGTATTTGGCAGCTTTGGCCCTTACCACTAGGCGCTCGCAGTGCTGCTCCCGAGCGAGCTGGAAGATCTGGTCGCTGCACCACTGGCTCCTCCTCCGCGCTTCAGCCTGGGTCTCCCGGGGGAAGCCCATCAGGTCGCCCCCCTGGTTTTCCCAGGCCCACTCTTCAGCCTCGGGCCAGGTTACTCCTGGTGCGGGTAGCGGGGTCATGAAAGGTTTCTGCGGGTCCTCTACAGGCGTGGACCAGTCCGGGTTGGAGTCGATAGTCTCTTCCGCAGTTTCAGGCACCTCCCACTCAGGGTTTGGGCGGCATCGCAGGTCCCCACTCATAGCTGCTGCTTGCATCTCCGGAGCCAATGCTTGCTCTCAGGTGGCCACGTGGGGAATTACATACTCCGTCATGAGGTCCAGGATAGTCACGGTAGACTCTGCAGCCGCGGCAGGGGTTGCACACTCACCCGCCGCTGGGCCGCCCTCGGCCTCTGTCACTGCGTCACTTTGTCCTGGGGCCTCAACTCCTTGGCGGCGGTCCCGGATACGAAGCAGCATCTCCTCCTGCCACGCAGCCGTCGCCACCTCCTGGGCCTCTCTTTGCCTTCTTTAGAGCCCCGGAGCTTCCTGCTGGAGAAACTCAAAATCTCCCGAGGTTAACACGCTGCCGCCTTGCTCTCTGCCGGGTGAAGGGCCTGAACCGGGTTCAGTACGTGCATGGGTTTGCTCCCCAGAGGTGTCCATGTCTGCCTCTGTTGATTTCCAAACTCCGACTGCAATGGCCGCACATTGTTGCTTTTTTTCTTCCTCCTCTTTCGGGGCGGTTCCTGGGCGGAATGCAGACAGGCCCGCCTTCGCTCAGCCCATCATGTTTGATGGGCGTTACCCCGCGGACAGACTCTAATGGAAGGGGCAGTCCACATTTTTGGTGCCAAGTGGGAGCCCAGCCCATGATGGGAGGGGTTCAAAGACAGTCTTTTCACAGCATTATGGGCCTGTTATTCTTGGGCTGGCTCCATTTTAAGTGTAAAACGACAGTTCAAGGTGTAAGGCACACAGTACCCGGTAGCAATGGGCAATTACTTCCTTTGCTGTGGGCACGCGATCCTGCTGACTACGCCAGGTTGTGACGCCTCATTCTCGAAAGAGCCCTTTGAGTTTTGAGTTTACCCTGGGTGATGGGGGACTCGGTGTCGGGTCCTGTGATGAAGAGATGGGATGCAGCCGTTGCCCGGACCTGACCCGTGCTCAGGGCCGTCACATAAAAAAAAGAAGATGTTGTGGGCTCGTCCGGGTTGAGTGGCTTATTTAACGACTACGCCACCTGTGGTGCCTGGTGAAGGGCCACCAGCACCGCCGCAGTCCACCGAGGCCTGGTGTCATGGCGGCCAAAGTTCTCACTGCTCCCCACAGGCGGAGCAAGGCCTCAGGGCAGGTAGACAGGATGGAGGGTGTAGTAGTAGGGGAGTGCGGGCACCGCGTCGCATGGTGTGACGCAGAATGAACAGTCCGGAGGCCATAGGGGTGAACTTCTAAGGCTTTACTCACTTAGAGATGACAGCGGGAAGGCGACTCCCTGCTCCCCGCGGAGTCCTGCGGCTACCAGGGACGGAGGTCCGACTACCTCCGAGGAAGTCCAGCAGTCAGTCGTGACCCCTCACCAGAGTGTTCCTGAACTACAGACCTCATCCTTTCCTGTCTGTGCATGTGTAGATAGGCCGGGTCTCCCTCTGAGCTCCTCTAAGAACGAGGGCACGGGTGGCAATTCCTCTCCGTCCGATGCCCGGAGGGATCCTCAGGGCCTACCGGGCTTTCCCGACCAGGACTTGGAGTAGCAAGGTCGGGTGTCGGGGGCCGTTACCCCTCTTGCAGCCAGAATCCCTCTGCATAGATCAGGTAGGCGAGGACAGGTGGCATACACCGCTCCATCTGCATCCTCCCCGGGACCCATTTGCTATGGAGCCACACTCTAGAGCTCCGGGGCCTTCTTGCTCATGGTCCTCGTCCGGGCTGAGATATTCCTTATCTCCCGCCTGCCCATCATCCCAAGGCCTAGGGACTAGGGCCGTGTCTCCATCCCCTGCAGGCCCACACAGGATCCACTTTCAGGGTAGGAGATCACGATCTGACACCAGTCAGGGTACAGTCAGAGAGAACAGTCAAGAACCAAGAGCCAAGATGGCTGGATATTAAATATGAGATTTACAGTGTAACTAACTTGTAAGTCCTCCACCCACACTCACTAACTGGTTCCTACCACTTTGTGTTCCCCAGTCTCCCTGTAACCACTTCTATTAGAGAAGTGCAGCATCCCTGTGGCGGTCGAACCCTCAGGGGCGCCACACTTCCAGTACTCCGTCTCTGTCCAGGAAGGCGCAACTTAACCTCGTCGTCAATAGCATCTGTGACGCCCAGCTGCGCTTGGTATCACAGATCCTAGAAGAGTGCATTGATGGAATCCTCCACAAGAGGCCCCCATAAACATTCACACATCTCCACCTTCCTCCTCAGACCAGCTGAGGGAGCCCGTTAGGGATATAAATAGGGAAGGTGGAGGTAGGCAGTTCAGTTCCTCTGAAGAGTTCCTGCAGTAGAGAAGCCTAAGAGAGGTCAGTCTGCAGTGGAGCCCAGTCTAGTCTAGAGAACTCAGTTAATAGTTCAGCAGTGGAGCACGAGGCTCCTGCTAGCTAGATTCAGGGAGCCCAGTTAGAGCTTAAGGTGTGCCGGCACCATAAGATCGGTGAAGCACGGCAAGCTGCCGTTAGTGTGTATAGACTAGTGAGGGCCCGAGTAGGCTGAAGGCGAGTGGAGAGTTAGTACATAGGGGGCAGATGAGCTTAACCAGCTCACCCCAAAGCATTTACCGGACACCGGATCTGAGCTTACCGGGATCTCTATGACCCAGTAAGGCATAACCGGAATCCCTGGAGAACTACAAGTCCCAGGATCGCTAAAGTGCTGATACGTAACAGAGCCAGGAGACGCTTAGGCCCCGCATACTGGGAGCGTGAACTCCAAGACAAGGCACTACCACAAGGTCAGCCAGCACAGGACAGAGACAAAGTTAGGCCTAGCTCCAGGCAGGTCAGAAACTTACTGCGCAGAGGCAAGAAACAGGAGGCCCTACACCCGCTCATTGGGGAGGATCCTGATATGCACCCTTCACCCTACAGTGCTCCGGGATGTGCCTGAATTTCCACCAGTAAAAGGTACAGAAGTGACTACCGTGTCCGTTCCCGTTCTTGCTCTGACCCAGCTGGGTCTTGCCTGTCCTACATTCCCCCTGCATACGCTTTTCTGAGGCCTAGCTCCACCTGTGGGGAGCTATACCATCGAGCTGCCTTATCACCAGCCTCAGTGGACTGCTGGAACGCTGGTGCTTCTCACCAGATACCACAGGTGGCGTCACAAACCCTTATAAAATTAACAATTATCCACCCTTTTAAAGAGTGACCCCAGGGTACGGGCCCGGGAGCCGACCACCGTGACATCCCCAAGGCCAGGCAAAGGCCCGGGTAACGAGTCATCCCCATCTCCTGGGCTAGTCACATCCTCCTCCACATCCTCTGCTGACCTCATCAACTGGCTGACTGTGGGTTGACAATAAGTGGGATCTCCAACCAGGTCATCATCATCCTGTGTGTTCTCACACCCGTCGTCCTCAGAGCCAACCTCTTCCTGCCCTGACCGAAAAGTCAAGTTGTCGCTCCAATCAGGTATTTGAGTCTCATCATTGTCTTCATCATTGTCTCCACCAACAGGAGTTACAGTTTGGGAACGAGGGTCTACATTATGCTCAGAACCTTCTTCATCTGGTCCTGGATCCGACTCATAAAGATTCTGGGTATCAGTGCAGATCATTTCCTCATCTGGATTAACAGAAGCTCTGGAGAAGACCTCCGTTTCCCAGGCTATAATATAAGTAAACAGCTGTGCAGACTCAACCATCTGTGTTACCCCATACTCAGACGGGCAGCTGGAGACTTGGGAGCTGTGAGGAAGCAAGTGCGATTGGGGTGACACCTCTGAGGACTGGAGTATTTGTGATGTTGAAGTTGAGGTGGAGGAGAGCCCACTTGAAAGAGCACTTGATATCTGTTGAAGCACCTGCTGTTTTTTGTGCCTCATCTGAAATTTGTAGCGATGGGCGTGTCCGTAAGAAAGGGATCGTATCACATTGTCCACGAAAAGAAGTAGACATCTTAGTTTGGCTGGAAGATGGTCTTTCTTCTGCAGATGTTACTCGCCCCCCACCGCGGGGGGGCTTGACCCACCAGCGGACAGGCACCAGTATTGGGAGAGGGGGGCTGGCTGTCAGGGTCCACCGCGGCTCTGTCACAAACCCGGCGACATGAGGTCGCACGGGCAGGAACGGACTGGCCGTGTCGGCTTCACACTCCAGCGTAGTCCCTCTGCCCGCTCGCGCCCGTAACCTCAAAGGGATGCGCAAGCGGCTTTTCTTCCCAGGGCTGTACCCTGCCCAGCATGAACGTGGGGGAGCTAAGGTCGGCCTTCCACTGTACTCCCTTACCTCCCTCGCCCTCTTTCCTTCTTCCGTTCTCCATCTAAACCCTTGGCTCTGTGGTGTCCGCTCTCCCTCCAGCTCTCTCCTTCTCACAGGTGGACTACCGCGTGTATTCACACTGTGGCAAATCTTTTGGGCCCAGGCATAAGAAGTTGTCGAGGTAATGGATAATATGTGCCCCCTTAGAAACGTCCATTACAACCCATTCGAGGAAGCAACTAAACTCCTCAAATAGTGAGCAGGATCTGGACCACCTCATGGGCACACAGCGATCTATATAGTATGCTCCTTCCCAGAAGCAGCCCAATAGGTGAACACTATTCGGAGGCACAGGTAGTAAGTAACGCCGCATCAATGTCTGTTTAGGCCATTAGGGTGACAATTCCCAACTTCTTGATCCGACTGATTGCCTTGTCAAAGGAGGTACAGTATATACTACTGTACTTGGTTCCCCGTCGATGTTGTCGTTTATGGACCTGCCCCTTGGATATGACAAATGGTGGATTAGTTCGAATGTATTGGGTTCCGTTTTTGGCACAACTCACAACGGGGATACCACTTCGTCTTGTAAGGAAAGTGTTCTGAATGGAACCGCCATTCTACCTAAAGATATTTCTTTTTTTAATTTTCTTGTCACGACGTCTGGGTGTTGGTAGGCTGAGTTTAAATTTTTACTCCAGCCTTTCTTGATTTTAGAAGGGCATGACATGCCTATGTCTGTGTCTCCCCCTCCTTTTACTCCTCCACCTCTTTTCTTTTCACATGACTATATGTACTTGTCACTTTTCCATGTGTTGGTTGTGTCTTCTGAGCAGTTTGTCAGCTTTTGGACACCTTTGAAGTGTTTTCTATGTGTTTTCTATGTGTTTCTATGAACATACGGGTGTTCGACGAACTGAACTGAACTCGAGCACTACGGGGGTGGCTCAACTCGAGTTATGACCCCCACAACAATGCTGGGGTGTCAGTTTGAATTCTTTAAAAACATGGCAAAAATGACATAACGGGTGTTCTTATCGATTTTGGCAAAATGAATTTTTTGGGGGAATTCAAACTGACACGTCAGCATTGTTGTGGGGGTCATATCTAAGGGGCACAGGAAGTTTGAGGGTGATCTGACCAAAGGGGGCGGAGCTATGACCCCTCCCAAAGTGGGCACCCCTGACCCATTCAAGTCAATGCGGCGTACTGGCCGTTTTGGCATTTAATAGCTCCGCCCCTGTGGGCTGATTTTCTCCCAACTTGGTACCCTTGTAGAAGACATGTTTGGGTAGGTACCCCTATTTTTTGGTGATTTTTGGACCAGTAGAACCGGTACTGCTTGCTTCGTCCCGCGCAGTTTATAGCGGTACCGGTTCTACTGGTCCAAAAATCACCAAAAAATAGGGGTAGGTGGCCACAGTGGTGTGCCACAAGTATACCAAATTTAGGGCAAATCGGCCCACAGAGGGCGGAGCTATTAAGTGCCAAATTGGGCCAGTCCGCCCCATTCAAGTCGCTGGGAGGGGTGCCCAATTTGGGGGCTTATAGCTCCGCCCCCTTTGGTCAGATCACCCTAAAACTTGCTGTGCCTCTTATATATGACCCCCACAACAATGCTGGTGTGTCAGTTCGAATTCTTTAAAAACGTGACAAAAATGACATAAGGGGGGGTCTTATCGATTTGGGCAAAAATGAATTTTTTGTGGAAATTCAAAAATGACACACCAGCATTGTTGTGGGAGTCATAACAAAGGGGCACAGCAAGTTTGAGGGTGATCTGACCAAAGGGGTGGAGCTATGACCCCCCAAAGTAGGCACTCCTGCCCCATTCAAGTCAATGGGGCGGACTGGCCCGCTTTGGCATTTAATAGCTCCACCCCGTGTGGGCTGATTTGCCCCCAATTTGGTACCCTTGTAGAAGACATGTTGGGGTAGGTACCCCTATTTTTTGGTGATTTTTGGACCAGTAGAACCTGTACCGCTAGCTTCATCCCGCGCCGTTTATAGCAGTACGGGTTATACTGGTCCAAAAATCACGAAACAATAGGGGTAGGTGGACACAGTGGTGTGCCATAAGTATACCAAATTTGGGGCAAATCGGCCCTCAAGGGGTGGAGCTATTAAATGTCAAAATGAGCAAGTCCTCCGCATTCAAGTCAATGGGGAGGGGAGCCCACTTTGGGGGGTCAAAGCTCCTTCCCCTTTGGTCAGATCACCCTAAAACTTGCTGTGCCTCTTAGTTATGACCCCCACAACAATGCTGGGGTGTCAGTTCGAAGTCTTTCAAAAAGTGCCAAAAATGACTGAAGGGGGAGGGCTTATCGATTTTGGCAAAAATGAAATTTTGGGGGGAATTCAAATTGACAACCCAGCATTGTTGTGGGGGTCATAACTAAGGGGCACTGCAAGTTTGAGGGTGATCTGACCAAAGGGGGCAGAGCTATGACCCCCCAAAGTGGGCAACCCTGCCCCATTGACTTGAAGGGGGTGGACTGGCCCAATTTGGCATTTAATAGCTCCGCCCCCTGTCCTCTGATTTGCCCCCAATTTGGTACCCTAGTAGAAGACATATTTGGGTAGATACCCCTATTTTTTGATGATTTTTGGACCAGTAGAATTGGTACCGATAGCTTCGTCCTGCGCCGTTTATAGCGGTACCGGTTCTACTGGTCCAAAAATCACCAAAAAATAGGATTAGGTTGCCACCGTGGTGTGCAACAAAGATACCAAATTTGGGGCAAATCGGCCCCCAAGGGGCAGAGCTATTAAATGCCAAAATGGGCCTGTCCGCCCCATTCAAGTCAATGGGGAGGGGTGCCCAATTTGGGGGATCATAGCTCCACCCCCTTTTATTAGATCACCCTAAAACTTGCTGTGCCTCTTAGTTATGACCCCAACAACAATACAATTATTTAAAAAAGTGCCAAAAATGATATAAGGGGGGGGGGGGGGAGCTTATCGATTATGGCAAAAGTGAAATTTTGGGAGGAATTCAAACTCACACCCCAGCATTGTTGTGGGGGTCATAACTAAGCGGCACAGCAAGTTTGAGGGTGATCTGACCAAAAGGGCGGAGCTATGATCCCCAAAGTGGGCACCCCTGCCCCATTTAAGTCAACGTGGCAGACTGGCCCGATTTGGCATTTAATAACTCCGCCCCCTGTGGGCTGATTTGCCCCCAATTTGGTACCCTTGAAGAAGAAAATTTGGGGTAGGTACCCATATATTTTGGTGATTTTTGGACCTGTAGAAACGGTATCGCTAGCTTCGTTCCGCGCCGTTTATAGCGGTTCCGGTTCTACTCGTCCAAAAATCACCATAAAATAGGAGTAGGTGGCCACCGTGGTGTGCCACAAAGATACCAAATTTGGGGCAAATCGGCCTACAGGAGGCGGAGCTATTAAATGCCAAATTGGGCCAGTCCGCCCCATTCAAGTCAATGGGAAGTGGTGCCCACTTTAGGGGTGATAGCTCCTCCCCCTTTGATCAGATCACCCTAAAACTTGCTGTGCCTCTTAGTTATGACCCCCACAACAGTGCTGGCGTGTCAGTTCGAATTCTTTAAAAAAGTGCCAAAAATGATTTAGAGGGGGAGCTTTTGATTTTGGCAAAAATGAAATTTTGGGGGGAATTCAAATTGACACCCCAGCATTGTTGTGGGGTCATAGCTAAGGGGCACAGCAAGTTTGAGGGTGATATGACCAAAGGGGGCGGAGCTATGACCCCCCAAAGTGGGCACTCCTTCCCCATTCAAGTCAATGAGGCGAACTGGCTTGCTTTGGCATTTAATAGCTCCTCCCCCTGTGGGCTGATTTGTCCCCAATTTGGTAAGCTTGTAGAAGACATTTTGGGGTAGGTACCCCTAGCTTTTGGTGATTATTGGACCAGTAGAACCGGTACCGCAGGCTTCGTCCCGCGCCGTTGATAGCGGTACCGGTTCTACTTGTCCAAAAATCACCGAACAATAGTGGTAGGTGGCCACAGTGGTATGCCACAAGGATACCAAATTTGGGGCATATCGGCCAAAAGGGGGCGGAGCTATTAATTGCCAAATTGGGCCAGTCCGCCCCATTCAAGTTAATGGGAAGTGGTGCCCACTTTAGGGGTGATAGCTCCTCCCCCTTTGATCAGATCACCCTAAAACTTGCTGTGCCTCTTAGTTATGACCCCCATAAAAATGATGGTGTGTCAGTTCGAATTCTTTAAAAAAGTGCCAAAAATGACATAAGGGTGGGGGAGGCTTATCGATTTTGGCAAAAATTAAATTTTTGGGGGAATTCAAACTGAAACCCCAGCCTAGTCGTGGGGGTCATAACTAAGGGGCACAGCAAGTTTGAGGGTGATGTGACCAAAGGGGGCAGAGCTATGACCCCCCAAAGTGGGCACCCCTGCCCCATTGACTTGAAGGGGGTGGACTGGCCCACTTTGGCATTTAATAGCTCCGCCCCCTGTCCTCTGATTTGCCCCCAATTTGGTACCCTAGTAGAAGACATATTTGGGTAGATACCCTATTTTTTGATGATTTTTGGACCAGTAGAATTGGTACCGATAGCTTTGTCCTGCGCCGTTTATAGCGGTACCGGTTCTACTGGTCTAAAAATCACCAAAAAATAGGATTAGGTTGCCACCGTGGTGTGCCACAAAGATACTAAATTTGGGGCAAATAGGCCCACAAGGGGCGGAGCTATTAAATTCCAAAGTGGGGGAGTCCGCCCCATTCAAGTCAAATGGGGTGGGGTGCCCAGTTTGGGGGGTCTTAGCTCTGCCCCCTTTTATTAGATCACCCTAAAACTTGATATGCCTCTTAGTTATGACCCCAACAACAATGCTGGTGCATCAGTTCGAATTCTTTAAAAAAGTGCCAAAAATGATATAAGGGGGGGAGCTTATCGATTATGGCAAAAATGAAATTTTGGGAGGAATTCAAACTCACACCCCAGCATTGTTGTGGGGGTCATAACTAAGTGGCACAGCAAGTTTGAGGGTGATCGGACCAAAAGGGCAGAGCTATGATCCTCAAAGTGGGCACCCCTGCCCCATTCAAGTCACTGGGCGGACTGGCTTGCTTTGGCATTTAATAGCTCCACCACCTGTGGGCTGATTTGCCCCCATTTTGGTACCCTTGAAGAAGAAAATTTGGGGTAGGTAACCCTATTTTTTGGTGATTTTTGGACCAGTAGAACCGGTACCACTAGCTTAGTTCCACACAGTTTATAGCGGTACCGGTTCTACTGGTCCAAAAATCACCATAAAATAGACGTAGGTGGCCACCCTGGTGTGACACAAAGATACCAAATTTGGGGCAAATCGGCCCACAGAAAGCGGAGCTATTAATTGCCAAAGAGGGCCAGTCCGCCCCATTCCAGTCAATGGGAAGGGGTGCCCACTTTGGGGTGTCATAGCTCTGCCCCCTTTGGTCATATCACCCTAAAACTTGCTGTGCCTCTTAGCTATGACCCCCACAACAGTGCTGGGGTGTCAGTTCGTATTCTTTAAAAAAGTGCCAAAAATGATTTAGAGGGGGAGCTTTTCGATTTTGGCAAAAAAGAAATTTTGGGGGGAATTCAAACTGACACCCCAGCATTGTTGTGGGGGTCATAGCTAAGGGGCACAGCAAGTTTGAGGGTGATCTGACCAAAGGGGGCAGAGCTATGACCCCCCCAAAGAGGTCACTCCTTCCCATTGACTTGAATGGGGCGGACTGGCCCAGTTTGGCATTAAATAGCTCCGACCCCTATGGGCTGATTTACCTCCAATTTGGTACCCTTGTAGAAGACATGTTGGGGTAGGTAAGCCTATTTTTTGGTGATGTTTGGACTAGTAGAACCGGTAACGCTAGCTTCGTCCCGCGCCGTTTATAGCGGTACCACTTTTACTAGGCAAAAATCACCACAAAATAGGTGGAGGTGGCCACAGTGGTATACCACAAGAATACCAAATTTGGGGCAAATCGGCCCATAGGGGGCGGAGCTATTAAATTCCAAATTTGGCCAGTCCACCCCATTCAAGTCAATGCGGAGGGGTGCCCACTTTGGGGGGTCATAGCTCCGCCCCCTTTGGTCAGATCACCCTAAAACTTGCTAAGCCTCTTAGTTATGACCCCCACAACCTTGCTGGGGTGTCAATACGAATTCTTTAAAAAAGTGCCAAAAATGACATAAAAGGGGGTCTTATCGATTTTGGCAAAAATGAAATTTTGGGGAAAATTCAAACTGACACCTCAGCATTGTTGTGGGGGTCATAACTAAGGGGCACAGCAAGTTTGAGGGTGATCTGACCAAAGGGGGCGGAGCTATGACCACCCAAAATGGGCACCCCAGCCCCATTCAAGTCAATGGGGTGGACTGGCCCGCTTTGGCATTTAATAGCTCCGCTCCCTGTGGGCTGATTTGCCCACAATTTGGTACCCTTGTAGAAGACATGTTGGAGTAGGTATCCCTATTTTTTGGTGATTTTTGGACCAGAAGAACCGGTACAGCTATCTTCGTCCCGTGCCGTTTATGACCGGTTCTACTGGTCCAAAAATCACCAAAAAATAGGGGTAGGTGGCCACAGTAGTGTGCCACATGGATACCAAATTTGTGGCAAATCGTCCCACAGGGGGCGGAGGTATTAAATACCAAACTGGGCCAGTTCGCCCTATTCAAGTCAAATGGGAGGAGTGCCCACTTTGGGGGGTCATAGCTCCGCCCCTTTGGTCAGATCACCCTAAAACTTGCAGTGCCTCTTAGTTATGACCCCCACAACAATGCTGGGGTGTCAGTTCGAACTCTTTAAAAAAAGTGCCATAAATGATATAAGGGGGTTGGCTTATCGATTTTGGCAAAAATTAAATTTTTGCGGGAATTCAAACTGACACCCCAGCATTATTGTGGGGGTCATAACTAAGGGGCACAGCAAGTTTGAGGGTGATCTGTCCAAAGGGGGCGGAGCTATGAACCCCCAATGTGGGCACCCCTGCCCCATTCAAGTCAATGGGGCGGACTGGCCCGATTTAGTATTTAATAGCTCCGCCCCCAGTGTGCTGATTTGCCCCCAATTTGATACCCTTGTAGAAGACACGTTGGGGTAGGTACCCCTATTTTTTGGTGATTTTTGGACCAGTAGAACCGGTACCAATAGCTTCGTCCCGCGCCGTTTATAGCGGTACCGGTTCTACTGGTCCAAAAATCACCAAAAAATATGGGTAGGTGGGCACTGTGGTGTGCCACAAGGAGACCAAATTTGGGGCAAATTGGCCCCCAGGGGGCGGAGCTATTAAATGCCAAATTTGGCCAGTCTGCCCCATTCAAGTCAATGGGGAGTTGTGCCCATTTTGGGGGGTTATAGCTCCACCCCCTTTGGTCAGATCACCCTAAAACTTGCTGTGCCTCTTAGTTATGACCCCCACAACAATGCTGGTGTATCAGTTCGAATTCTTTAAAAAAGTGCCAAAAATGACATCCGGGGGGGGGGGCTTATCGATTTTGGCAAAAATGAAATTTTGGGAGGAATTCAAACTGACACCCCAGCATTGTTGTGGGGTAATAACTAAGGGGCACAGCAAGATTGAGGGTGATCTGACAAAAGGGGCGGAGCTATGACCCCCAAAGTGGGCACCCCTGCCGCATTCAAGTCAATAGGGCGGACTGGCCCATTTTGGCATTTAATATCTCTGCCCCCTGTAGGCTGATTTGCCACAAATTTGGTATCCTTGTGGCAAACCACGTAGGCAACCTACCCCTATTTTTTGTTGATTTTTGGACCAGTAGAACCAGTACAGCTATAAACGGCGCGGGACGAAGCTAGCTGTACCGGTTCTACTGGTCCAAAAATCAACAAAAAATAGGAATATTTACACCAACATGTCTTCTACAAGGGTACCAAATTGGGGTCAAATCATCCCACAGGGGGCGGAGCTATTAAATGCCAAAGCGGGCCTGTCCACCCCTTTGACTTGAAAGGGGCAGGGGTGCCCACTTTGGGGGGTCATAGCTCCACCCCCTTTGGTCAGATCACCCTCAAACTTGCTGTGCCCCTTAGTTATGGCCCCCACAACAATGCTGGGGTGTCAGTTTGAATTCCCCCCAAAATTTCATTTTTGCCAAAATCGATAATCCCCCCCTTGTGTCTTTTTTGGCACTTTTTTAAAGAATTCGAACTGACACCCCAGCATTGTTTTGGGGGTCATACATAAGAGGCACAGCAAGTTTTAGGGTGATTTGACCTAAGGGGGCGGAGCTATGACCCCCCAAATGTGGGCACCCCTCCCCATTGACTTGAATAGGGCGGACTGGCCCAATTTGGCATTTAATGGCTCGGCCCCCTGTGGCCGATTTGCCCCAGATTTGGTATCCTTGTTTCTCACCACTGTGGCCACCTTCTCTTATTTTTTGGTGATTTTTGGACCAGTAAAACCGGTACCTCTATAAACAGCGCGGGACAAAGCTAGCGGTACCGGTTCTACTGGTCCACAAATCACCAAAAAATAGGGGTACCTACTCCAACGTGTCTTCTACAAGGGTACCAAATTGGGGGCAAATCAGCCCTCAGGAGGCGGAGCTATTAAATGCCAAAACGGGCCAGTCCGCACCATTGACTTGAATGGGGCAGCGGTGCCTACTTTGGGGGTCTTAGCTCTGCCCCCTTTGGTAAGATCACCCTCAAACTTGCTGTGCCCCTTAGATATGACCCCCGCAACAATGCTGGTGTGTCAGTTTGAATTCCCCCCAAAATTTCATTGTTGCCAAAATCGATAAGCCCGCACTTTTTTAAAGAATTCGAACTGACACCCCAGCATTGTTGTGGGGGTCATAACTAAGAGGCACAGCAAGTTAACTGTGGTTTTGCAGTTCCACGGTTCAAATCTCTGTATTATCCAGTTTTTGGTATTTTTTCCGTAAAGAAAAACAGTAATTGTGTCTCCCTGATTATTCAGACACAAATATATCTGTTTGATAGATTCTGGTGTAGGCCAGAAAAATATAACTGTGGTTTTGCAGTTCCACGGTTCAAATCTCTGTATTATCCAGCTTTTGGTATTTTTTCCGTAAAGAAAAACAGCAATAGTGTCTCCCTGATTGTGCAGACACAAATATATCTATTCTGGTGTACGCCAGAAAAAAATAACTGTGGTTTTGCAGTTCCACGGTTCAAATCTCTGTATTATCCAGCTTTTGGTTTTTTTTCCGTAAAGAAAAACAGTAATAGTGTCTCCGTGATTGTTCAGACACAAACATATCTGTTTGAAAGATTCTGGTGTAGGCCAGAAAAATATAACTGTTCTTTTGCAGTTCCATGGTTCAAATCTCTGTATTATCCAGCTTTTGGTAATTTTTCTGTAAAGAAAGCAGTAATAGTGTCTCCCTGACAGGTCAGTCACCAATATATCTTTTTAAAAGAGTCAGATGTAGGCCAGAAAAATATAACTGTGGTTTTGCAGTTCCACGGTTCAAATCTCTGTTTTGTCCAGCTTTTAATATTTTTTCCGTAAAGAAAAACAGTAATATTGTCTCCCTGATTGTTGAGACACAAATATATCTGTTTGAAAGATTCTGGCGTAGGCCAGAAAAATATAACTGTGGTTTTGCAGTTCCACAGTTCAAATCTCTGTATTATCCAGCTTTTGGTATTTTTTCCGTAAAGAAAAACAGTAATAGTGTCTCCCTGATTGTTCAGACACAAATATATATGTTTGAAAGATTCTGATGTAGGCCTGAAAAATATTAATTTGGTTTTGCAATTCCACAGTTCAAATCTCTGTATTATCCAGCTTTTGGTAATTTTTCCATAAGGAAAAACAGTAATAGTGTCTCCCTGACTGTTCAGACACAAATATATCTGTTTGAAAGATTCTGGTGTAGGCCAGAAAAATATAACTGTGGTTTTGCAGTTCCATTGGTCAAATCTCTGTATTATCCTGTTTTGGGTATTTTTTGCTGTAAAAAAAAACGTAATAGTGTCTCCCTGACTGGCCAGACACCAATATATCTGTTTGAAAGATTCTGGTGTAGGCCAGAAAAATATAACTGTGGTTTTGCAGTTCCACGGTTCAAATCTCTGTATTATCCAGCTTTTGGTATTTTTTCCGTAAAGAAAAACAGTAATAGTGTCTCCCTGATTGTTCAGACACAAATATATCTGTTTGAAAGATTCTGGTGTAGGCCAGAAAAATATAACTGTGGTTTTGCAGTTCCATGGTTCACATCTCTGTATTATCCACCTTTTGGTAATTTTTCTGTAAAGAAAAACAGTAATAGTGTCTCCCTGACTGGTCAGTCACCAATATATCTTTTTAAAAGAGTCAGATGTAGGCCAGAAAAATATAACTGTGGTTTTGCAGTTCCACGGTTCAAATCTTTGTATTGTCCAGCTTTTAATATTTTTTCCGTAAAGAAAAACAGTAATATTGTCTCCCTGATTGTTGAGACACAAATATATCTGTTTGAAAGATTCTGGCGTAGGCCAAAAAAATATAACTGTGGTTTTGCAGTTCCACAGTTCAAATCTCTGTATTATCCAGCTTTTGGTATTTTTTCCGTAAAGAAAAACAGTAATAGTGTCTCCCTGATTGTTCAGACACAAATATATATGTTTGAAAGATTCTGATGTAGGCCTGAAAAATATTAATTTGGTTTTGCAATTCCACAGTTCAAATCTCTGTATTATCCAGCATTTGGTAATTTTTCCATAAGGAAAAACAGTAATAGTGTCTCCCTGACTGTTCAGACACAAATATATCTGTTTGAAAGATTCTGGTGTAGGCCAGAAAAATATAACTGTGGTTTTGCAGTTCCACGGTTCAAATCTCTGTATTATCCAGCTTTTGGTATTTTTTCCATAAAGAAAAACAGTAATAGTGTATCCCTGATTGTTCAGACACAAATATATCTGTTTCAAATATTCTGGTGTAGGCCAGAAAAATATAACTGTGGTTTTGCAGTTCCACGGTTCAAATCTCTGTATTATCCAGCTTTTGGTATTTTTTCCGTAAAGAAAAACAGTAATAGTGTCTCCCTGATTGTTCAGACACAAACATATCTGTTTTAAAGATTCTGGTGTAGGCCTGAAAAATATTAATGTGGTTTTGCAATTCCACAGTTCAAATCTCTGTATTATCCAGCTTTTGGTATTTTTTCCGTAAGAAAAAACAGTAATAGTGTCTCCCTGACTGTTAAGACACAAATATATCTGTTTGAAAGATTCTGGTGTAGGCCAGAAAAATATAACTGTGGTTTTGCAGTTCCATGGGTCAAATCTCTGTATTATCCTGTTTTTGGCATTTTTTGCCGTAAAAAAAAACGTAATAGTGTCTCCCTGACTGGCCAGACACCAATATATCTGTTTAAAAGAGTCTGGTGTAGGCCAGAAAAATATAACTGGTTTTGCAGTTCCACGGTTCAAATCTCTGTATTATCCACTTTTGGGCATTTTTTACATAAAAAAAACAGTTTGAGTGTGTCGCTGACTGTTCAGCCCCAAGTATATCTATTAAAAAAAGTCTGGTATATGCCAGTAGATTAGAACTGTGTTTTTGCAGTTCCACGTTTCAAATCTCTGTATTATCCAGCTTTTTGCCTGTTTTACGGAAAAAAAAAAATACTCTCTCCCTGTCTGTTCAGTCACA
This sequence comes from Phyllobates terribilis, assembly GCF_046119375.1. Classification (NCBI taxonomy): domain Eukaryota; kingdom Metazoa; phylum Chordata; class Amphibia; order Anura; family Dendrobatidae; genus Phyllobates; species Phyllobates terribilis. Next base: position 166,348,793 of record NW_027362767.1, read on the forward strand.
AATATATCTATTTAAAAGATTCTGGTGTAGGCCAGAGAAATAGAACTGTGATTTTCCTCTTCCACGGTTCTAATCTCCTTTTTATTACCTTTTTTCCATTGATAGTGCGAGTGTAAGCTATTTTACTTAATTTACAATGGGCAAGGCGCGTGGCAAGGGACGTGGAACTAGAAGTTCTGGTGATGGTGCGTGTAGAGGATGGGGCCGTGGCCAAGGTGAAAATGTGCCACAACCAACAGCCACATCTTCTCTCTCCCACTTATTGACCAAATTACTAGGGAACCACACTACAACACCAGTATTGCAAACTGATCAGTGTGAACAGGTTATTAATTGGATAGCAGATAATACTTCCAGTTACCTGGGCACCACCACCTCCGGTTTGTCTTCCACATGGTCAAGTTTTAGTAGCCGTGAGTCTCGACCGCATATTCCTCCTCACCCTGATGCTCTTTCCCCCCACCATGCCGTGTGTCGTTAGACAGCAACTGATCCCACACTTGGACACTCTGAAGAGCTGTTCACTGGTCCATTTCCATATTTGTGCCCCTCGCCTGCTCCGCTTGAAGTGGTGGAAGAGGAGATCCCATGTAGCGATGCCCAAATATTTGAAAAGCCACGGCCAGAGGAAGTCGACGCTGGCAATTTGTCACAAGAGGTGGACGTTGACGAGACACAATTGCCACGAAGTGAGGAGGAGGATCGTGGTGCGCAAGTGGAAAAGGAGGAGGTGGTGGATGATCTTGTAACTGACCCAACGTGGCAGGAGGACACGCAGAGCGAGGCCAGCAGCACACAGGGAGGTAGGCAGAGTACCCCAACAGGCAGGAAGAAGCAGTGTGGTGGCCGCACACAGAAGGCGGGCAACAGTTCCCCGTAACACCAACACGAGGGACATTGCCAGTAAAACTGGTAGGTCTTCCAGAGTCTGGAATTTTTTAAAAGACTCTGCTGATAACCCCTAAAAGGCCATTTGTACCACCTGTCATGCCAGCATCAGCAGGGGTGACAAAACTACCAGCCTGACCACCACCAGCATGATCAGGCACATGGCAGCAAAGCACCCGACTTAGTGGGGAGAACCCCAGGGTCCACGACCAGTGTCAGCGGGTGTCACCACTGCTTCTTCCGCTGTTGTGCATGTAATAGAACCCCCTGTTGTGCGTGCAAGGCAATCCCCTGTCCATACTGCATGCAAAGATGTCCCCTCCTCTCAGTCTTCACTTGTTATGGCAGTTTCTCAAAAAACAGCATCAACGTCCACGTCCATGTCCCACCGCAGCGTTCAATTGTCGATATCCCAGACCTTTGAATGAAAGCGCAAATTTGCAGCCAACGCCCCACAAGCCACAGTCCTAAATTCGCACATTTCACGACTGCTTGCGTTGGAAATACTGCCTTTTAAGCTGGTGGAGACGGAATCCTTCCGCAACCTTATGGCGGTGGCCGTCCCTCGGTACTCGGTCCCCAGCCGACACTATTTTGCCCGGTGTGCCATCCCCGCACTACACAAGCACATGTCCCAAAACATCTGCCGTGCCCTCAAAAACGCAGTTACTGGGAGAGTCCACCTGACAATGGACACGTGGACAAGTGCTTATGGCTAGGGACAGTACATCTCCCTGACGCCACACTGGATAAACATAGTGGAAGCCGGGACCCAGTCGGACCTTGGGACGGAACACATCCTCCCCACACCGAGGATTGCGAGCCCTATGTCAGTCAGAGTTGCCTCCACAGTGTACAGCTCTTGCACCTCATCCTCCTCCTCATGTTCAGCCTCCATCTCAGATGTCACCACATCAGTTACAAGCTGGAAGCACTGCAGTACTGCCTCAGCAAAGCGGAAACAGGCTGTGCTGAAAATCATAAGCTTAGGTGATAAACCTCACACTGCTTGTGAGTTGTGGACAGCTGTGAAAGAGCAGGCAGATCTGTGGCTGAGACCGCTGAACATACATCCAGGCATGGTCGTGTGTGACAATGGCCGTAACCTACTGGCGGCTCTGAGGCGAGGCGAGATCACACACGTACCATGCCTGGCTCATATGCTTAACCTCGTGGTTCAGTGGCTTCTTAAATCGTACCCGGAGTTGCCAGATCTGCTCGTCAAAGTACGCCACCTGTCAGCTCATTTTCACAAGTCGGCTGCAGCTTCCGCCGCCATTGCTGTGCTGCATCAGCGTTTGCAGCTTCCAGCCCACCGAATGGTGTGTGATGTCCCCACACGTTGGAACTCTACCCTCCACATGTTGCAAAGGATATGTGAGCATAAGAGAGCAGTGTGGAGTACCAGCTGCAACAAGGCCGTCGATATTCAGTTCAGACTCCACACATAAGACCTCAGGAGTGGACCTGGATGTCTGACATATGTACCATCCTCACAAACTTTGAGGAGTCCACCAAGTGGCTGAGTGGCGATGATGCCATCATTAGCGTCAGCATCCCACTTGTCTGTCTTTTGCAACGCTCTCTGCAGAGAATTAAAGAGGAGGCATTGCAGCCAGAGTATGATGAGATGGATCAAGAAGCCGTAGTGGGCGATTACACACAGCCCAGCCTCATCTCATCCCAACGTGCACTGGGGGACAATGAAGGAGAGGAGGAGGAGGAAGAACAGGAGCTGGTATCATGCAATGTAGACGGTAGTACCTGTACGACTGTTATATCGTCGGTTCAGCGTGGGTGGCCTGAGGACAGGGGGGAGGAGGAGGAGGAGGAGAGCATGGTCAGTCGTCATTTTGGTGAGGACAAGGAAGTCTTACCCGTTACCAGTCTGGCATGCATGGCTGACTTTATGTTACACTGCCTTAACCATGACCCTCGCGTTGTAAAAATGTTGGGTGACAGTCATTACTGGTTGGTGACACTTTTAGACCCCCGCTACAAGGAGAACTTTCACTCTCTTATTCCTGAGGTGGAGAGGTCTACAAAAATGGGGCAGTACCAGAAGGCCCTTGCTGCAGAACTGCTAAAAAAATTCCCATCTGAACACGCTAGCGGCAGAGGTCACAGTTCGTTGACCAACCAAGTCGTACAGGCAAGAGAGATGCAACTCCAATCCAGTAGAGGCAGGGGAACACTGTCAACATTCTGGGACAGTTTTCTGAGACCCGGCCAGCTTACAGGCCCTGAAGCATGGGTTACACTCACAAGGAGTGGAAAGTTTCAAAAGATGGTGAGGGAGTACCTTGCCAACCGTACCAGCTTCCTCAGTGATTCCTCTGTGCCTTTTAATTATTGGGTATCCAAGCTGGACACTTGGAATGAACTCGCTCTGTACGCCTTGGATGTCCTGGCCTGCCCTGCCACTAGCGTGTTATCGGAGCAAGTTTTTAGTGCCGCTGGGGAATTATAACTGATAAGCGCACTCGCCTGTCAACTGACAATGCTGACAAGCTGACCCTTATCAAAATGAACAAGGGCTGGATTGGGCCAGACGTCTCATCACCCCCAAATGACAGCAGAGTAACAAAGTCAAATCCACTGTGTTATTTTGGGAGGTGTATTCCCATGCACCGCTTCACACCCACACATGGGTATACGCTTCCTCATTTCGGCTGTGTTTTGCTCTTCTCCTTATCCTCAGCCTACACAACCACTATACCACCAGGGTGACCTTGGTCCGTGTTGCTAGCATTGCACGATCCTCCCTCCTAATTTTTGGCAGCGTTTGCTTGGAAGGCATTGGCAAAGACTATGGGAGACCCACTCCCCAATAATGGGAATAATGTTTTTAAGTTGCTGTACTGCATGGCTCTTCCAAGGGGCATTAAAACTGTCTTGTTAAGCTACTGCGACCTCCACCATTCTTCCAAGGGGCATTAAAACCGTCTTGTTAAGCTACTGTGACCTCCACCACTTTTCCAAGGGGCATTGATATTGTCTTTTTATACCACTGCGACATGCACCACTTTTCCAAGGGGCATTAAAACCGTCTTGTTAAGCTACTACGACCTCCACCAATTTTCCAAGGGGCATTAAAACCATCTTGTTAAGCTACTGCGACCTCCACGTCTCTTCCAAGGGGCATTAAAACCATGTTGTTAAGCTACTGCGACCACCATGTCTCTTACAAGGGGCATTAAAACAGTCTTGTTAAGCTACTGCGACCTCCACGTCTCTTCCAAGGGGCATTAAAACTGTCTTGTTAAGCTACAGCGACCTCCACGTCTCTTCCAAGGGGCATTAAAAACATCTTGCTAAGCTACTGCGACCTGCACCGCTCTTCCAAGAAGCATTAAAACCGTCTTGTTAAGCTACTGCGACCTCCACCACTTTTCCAAGGGGCATTAAAACTGTCTTGTTAAGCTACTGCGACCTCCACCACTTTTCCCAGGGGCATTAAAACCGTCTTGTTAAGCTACTGCGCCCTTCACCACTTTTCCAAGGGGCAATAAAACCGTCTAGTTAAGCTACTGCGACCTCCACGTCTCTTCCAAGGGGCATTAAAACCGTCTTGTTAAGCTACTGCGACCTCCACCACTTTTCCAAGGGGCATTAAAACCACCTTGCTAAGCTACTGTGACCTCCACGTCTCTTCCAAGGGGCATTAAAACCGTCTTGTTAAGCTACTGCGACCTCCACGTCTCTTCCAAAGGGCATTAAATCCGTCTTGTTAAGCTACTGCGACCTCCACCACTCTCCAAAGGGGCATTAAAACCGTCTTGTTAAGCTACTGCGACCTCCACGTCTCTTCCAAGGGGCTTTAAAACCATCTTGTTAAGCTACTGGGACCTCCACGTCTCTTCCAAGAGGCATTAAAACCGTCTTGTTAAGCTACTGCGACCTCCACGTCTCTTCCAAGGGGCATTAAAACCGTCTTGTTAAGCTATTGCGACCTCCACCGCTCTTCCAAGGGGCATTAGAACCGTCTTGTTAAGCTACTGTGACCTCCACCACTTTTCCAAGGGGTATTAAAACCATCTTGTTAAGCTACTGCGACCTCCACCACTTTTCCAAGGGGCATTAAAACCGTCTTGTTAAGCTACTGCAACCTCCTCACACTTTTCCAAGGGGCATTAAAACCGTCTTGTTAAGCTACTGTGACCTCCACGTCTCTTCCAAGGGGCATTAAAACCATCTTGTTAAGCTACTGCGACCTCCACGTCTCTTCCAAGGGGCAATAAACCATCTTGTTAAGCTACTGCGACCTCCACCACTTTTCCAAGGGGCATTAAAACCATCTTGTTGAGCTACTGCGACCTCCACGTCTCTTCCAAGGGGCATTAAAACCATCTTGTTAAGCTACTGCGACCTCCACGTCTCTTCCAAGGGGCATTAAAACCGTCTTGTTAAGCTACTGCAACCTCCACGTCTCTTCCAAGGGGCATTAAAACCGTCTTGTTAAGCTATTGCGACCTCCACCGCTCTTCCAAGGGGCATTAGAACCGTCTTGTTAAGCTACTGTGACCTCCACCACTTTTCCAAGGGGTATTAAAACCATCTTGTTAAGCTACTGCGACCTCCACCACTTTTCCAAGGGGCATTAAAACCGTCTTGTTAAGCTACTGCAACCTCACACTTTTCCAAGGGGCATTAAAACCGTCTTGTTAAGCTACTGTGACCTCCACGTCTCTTCCAAGGGGCATTAAAACCATCTTGTTAAGCTACTGCGACCTCCACGTCTCTTCCAAGGGGCAATAAACCATCTTGTTAAGCTACTGCGACCTCCACCACTTTTCCAAGGGGCATTAAAACCATCTTGTTGAGCTACTGCGACCTCCACGTCTCTTCCAAGGGGCATTAAAACCATCTTGTTAAGCTACTGCGACCTCCACGTCTCTTCCAAGGGGCATTAAAACCGTCTTGTTAAGCTACTTTGACCTCCACGTCTCTTCCAAGGGGCATTAAAACCGTCTTGTTAAGCTATTGCGACCTCCACCGCTCTTCCAAGGGGCATTAAAACCGTCTTGTTAAGCTACTGCAACCTCCACCACTTTTCCAAGGGGCATTAAAACCGTCTTGTTAAGCTACTGCGACCTCCACCACTTTTCCAAGGGGCATTAAAACCGTCTTGTTAAGCTTCTGTGACCTCCACCACTTTTCCAAGGAGCATTAAAACTGTCTTGTTAAGCTACTGTGACCACCCCGTCTCTTCCAAGGGGCATTAAAACCGTCTTGTTAAGCTACTGTGACCTCCACGTCTCTTCCAATGGGCATTAAAACCGTCCTGTTAAGTTACTGCGAGCTCCACCACTTTCCCAAGGAGCATTTAACCATCTTGTTAAGCTACTGCGACCTCCACGTCTCTTCCAAGGGGCATTAAAACCATCTTGTTAAGCTACTGCAACCTCCACGTCTCTTCCAAGAGGCATTAAAACCGTCTTGTTATGCTACTGCGACCTCCACGCCTCTTCCAAGGGGCATTAAAACCATCTTGTTAAGCTATTGCGACCTCCAACGCTCTTCCAAGGGGCATTAAAACTGTCTTGTTAAGCTACTGCGACCTTCACCACTTTCCCAAGGGGCATTAAAACCATCTTGTTAAGCTACTGTGACCTCCTCGTCTCTCCCAAGGGGCATTAAAACCATCTTGTTAAGCAACTTCAACCTCCACAGTTCTTCCAAGGGGCATTGAAATGTTGTTTTTAATTAACTCTAACCTCCACGACTCTTCCAACGGGCATTGCATTTCCTCCTAATTTTAGTCAGCTTTTGCTTTTCAATGCATAGGCGAACACTAAGGGAGACCCACTCCCCAATAATGGGTACAAGGTTTTTAGTATGCTGTAATCCACATCTGTTTCAAGGGCCATTGCAGTTCCTCATAATTTTTGGAAAGCCTTCCATTCACTACTTAGGCCAACAGTGCACAAGAGACCCAGTTGCTATAAATGGAAAAAACGGTTTAGTTAAGGCCCTCTGACCTCCATGTCACTTCCAAGGTGCATTGGAGTGCCTCGAAATTTTTGGTAGGCATTGCACTCACTGCATGCCCTATAACTGTGTAGCCGAACCGCTTCTTTCGGGACAGAAACATATCCTACAAGACATGTGTGGTTGAATGGTCTGATATTGATGTGAATGGTCCCTGTTCCTCCTGCTCTTTCTCCTTTGCTATCACCTCATCCATCATTCATCACCTGAAGCTTTGTTTTAACGGGAGGCATAGAACTGGGATAGTAGCAGGAGAAAAAACAGCAATCCTCAGAGGAGGTAGGATATGCGCCAAAACGCTGACTACCTCTGGCCTAGCCACTACTACATACTTGTGCTTGCATTCCAAGGAACAGAAAGCTAAGGAGATGGATGGCCTCATGATCATGAATAATTTACTCGTTGTGTAGGAGGCTGACCACTGCTGCTAACTACCTTTTGAACTTTGTGTTGAAGCCTGATTGACCCAGGACCCGCAATCCTCTATGTTTGGAGGACGTGTTGCATCCCAGTGTCCAACTGTGTCCCGGCTTCCTCAATATTAACCCAGTGTGAAGGTGTGAGATGGACAATCCCTGGCCACATTCACTTGTCCACGTGTTTGTGGTTAGGCTGTCCTTCAAATAGGGGCAATAAGTGAATGTGAATAGCGGTACCAGAGCGCCAATAACAGGGCAAAAATATTAAAAGGACTGATTTATTAATACACACAACATGTTTCGGTGGACACAGCCACCTTCATCAGGTGTGACAAGCAGCAAACAATTGATCCTTATATACATTTGACTAGGTATACAATTACTTCAAAGAGGCGGGGCCAGATACAGAGTGATACCTCTATATTAACCCCTTGAGTTCATATATGCTCAATAGAGTAAAAAGGATTGTTATAAATTAATACCTAATGAAACATATAGGGTTCTTATAAAAAGGATTCACAGTATAAAAATTTGTGAATCCTATAATCATAATACTTAATAGGATATATTGTTATCTACCACCCTATATTTTATATTATAAAAATAAAAAAATAATGATAATTTTTACATACTACATAAAACAATGTATAAATATAAAGTCCTAAAATTACAATCAGTTTCTATCATTATAATTAGGGAAATATAGTAAATTAAGAAAGGAAAGGGAAAAAAAAGAAAAATTAAAAAAAAATAATTAAAAAAAAATCCCCCCCCCAAAAAAAAAAATGTAAAAAAAAAAAAATTATAAATTTTTTCTCTTTTCTTTCTCTCCTCCCTCCTCCCCTCCCTCTCTCCTTTCCCCTCTTCCCTCCTTCTCTCTCTCCTACCCCCTCCTCCCCCATATAAAAGATATATATAATAAATTTGCTAAAATATAAAAACAATTATTTAAAAAGTTGTCTTCTCTATATTAAGGTTCAAACATGTGATCTATCTGCTCCAGTGCACCTGCGGCCTGCAATACATTGGCCGCACTATCCAGGAAATGCACTCCAGATTAAATAAACATCGCCAAAATATTAGAAACGGCTTTCCCCTACATAGTGTTTCTAATCATTTCTTAAAAGAACATCAAAAAAATCCTAATAACCTAAAACTAACTATCATTGATCATATAGTTGATACACACCATGATAGACTAAATCGTCTTATTACACGTGAAAATTATTGGATTTTCAAAATGGGAACCTTGTCTCCTGAAGGTTTGAACCTTAATATAGAGAAGACAACTTTTTAAATAATTGTTTTTATATTTTAGCAAACTTATTATATATATCTTTTATATGGGGGAGGAGGGGGTAGGAGAGAGAGAAGGAGGGAAGAGGGGAAAGGAGAGAGGGAGGGGAGGAGGGAGGAGAGAAAGAAAAGAGAAAAAAATTATAATTTTTTTTTTTTTTTTTTTTTGGAATTTTTTTTTAATTATTTTTTTTTTATTTTTTTTCTCTTTCCTTTCTTAATTTACTGTATTTCCCTAATTATAATGATAGAAACTGATTGTAATTTTAGAACTTTATATTTATACATTGTTTTATGTTGTATGTAAAAATTATCATTATTTTTTTATTTTTATAATATAAAATATAGGGTGGTAGATAACAATATATCCTATTAAGTATTATGATTATAGGATTCACAAGTTTTTATACTGCGAATCCTTTTTATAAGAACCCTATATGTTTCATTAGGTATTAATTTATAACAATCCTTTTTACTCTATTGAGCATATATGAACTCAAGGGGTTAATATAGAGGTATCACTCTGTATCTGGCCCCGCCTCTTTGAAGTAATTGTATACCTAGTCAAATGTATATAAGGATCAATTGTTTGCTGCTTGTCACACGTTGTGTTTATTAATAAATCAGTCCTTTTAATATTTTTGCCCTGTTATTGGCGCTCTGGTACCGCTATTCATATTCACTGATTGTCCCTTTCCCCCTGTTGGGGTGCGGTAGAGCTGCCTTTAATTTATTGTTCTTTCACGTGTGGGAGGAATTTAATTAGAATTACTACCCTGGTTTTCCAAGCTGCGCTGCCCTAACCCCTCCGGAGCGCTGCCGGGGGTGTTGGTGAAGCTGGGCGTCCATCTCGGCGTTACATGCTACTAACCTGACCACGTGATCCACCACGGAGAGATCAGGATCTGTGAACGCCGCTGGAAATAGATGACAGCCACCAACAGAGCGCAGCTTGTGGAGCTTTACACTGGGGTTGTGCAGAGGTGCACAACTTCATAAGGTTAGTAGCCATCCCCACACCCTTCTAACAATTGCAATACTGAGTCACCCATTGCGCCTTGTTCTCTCCTCTCTTTACACTTCAAATAGGGGCGGCTGGGGACCGTTTATGGACACCCAGCTGCCCCCAGGCGGCTGGGGACCGTGTGAGGATACCCGGCCGCGGGGCGGCTGGGGACCGAGTATGAACACCCGGCCGCCCCCTGGTGGTTGGGGACCAAGCGTGGACACCCGGCCGCCGGGTGGCTGGGGACTGAGTATGGATGCCAGGCCGCCGACGCAGCCATGACGTGGTGGCCAGATTCCGCCTCCACATGCCTAAAAGGCCCAATTTCAAGTGCAAGCAAGCTAGCAGTATGGTTTTGCAGCCTGGAGGTGGGTGGGTGGCAGGCTGCACATTTACGCTTGCATTCCAAGAAAACAAAGCAGATGCTAACTTCTATCATCATCATGCTCCTCACATTGGCACTCTCAACTCCCCTGATGGAGAAGCCAGGGCCCACCGGAGGAGTCTGGTTCTCTCGTGGGCTCGTCCAATGCTGCCCTAAAGCAGGCCGGGCTAAGAAAATTGTGTGGGGGGAAAGTTGACAGGAGAAATAGGGGCGACTGGGGACTGTTTATGGACACCCGGTTGCCCCCATGCGGCTGGGGACCGTGTGTGAACACCCGGCCGCCCCTGGCGGCTGGGGACCGAGCGTGGACACCCGGGCGCCGGGCGGCTGGGGACTGAGTATGGATACCAGGCCACCGACGCAGCCATGACGTGGTGGCCAGATTCCACCTCCACATGCCTAAAAGGCCCAATTTCAAGTGCAAGCAAGCTAGCAGTATGGTATTGCAGCCTGGGGGTGGGTGGTTGGCAGGTTGCACACTTACGCTTGCATTCCAAGAAAACAAAGAAGATGCTAACTTCTATCATCATCATGCTCCTCACCTTGGCACTATCAACTCCCCTGATGGAGAAGCCAGGGCCCACCGGAGGAGTCTGGTTCTCTGGTGGGCTCGTCCAATGCTGCCCTAAAGCAGGCCGGTCTAACAAAAGTGTGTGGGGGGGAAGTTGACAGGAGAAATAGGGGCAGCTGGGGACCGAGTATGGACACCCGGCTGCCCCCTGGCGGCTGGGGACCGAGCGTGGACACCCGGCTGCCGGGCGGCTGGGGACTGAGCATGTATACCAGGCCGCCGACGCAGCCATGACGTGGTGGCCAGATTCCACCTCCACATGTCTAAAAGGCCCAATTTCAAGTGCAAGCAAGCTAGTAGTATGGTATTGCAGCCTGGGGGTGGGTGGGTGGCAGGCTGCATACTTGCGCTTGCATTGCAAGGAATGGGGGAGGTACAATTGAACACTGCCCTGGGACAAGGACTTGCACGGGGATAGTTGTAAGTCTGCATCTTCTGATGCGGCAAGGATCACTTCTGATGGGCACACTTTTAGGCAGTGACCTGGGTGTCAGAGATGCTTCCTGGGGTCTTTCCTATGCTGCTCCCATGTTTTTTCAGCACTGTATGCATGTGTCACACAGCACATGGCCAGATAAGATTGTAAAATATTAAAATGACATTTCCCAGTGAATGCATTTGTCACGGTTGAAAGCAATACAACAGTGCAAAAACGCATAAAAAATGCTACTTGTGAACATAGCCCAAGGTGTGGAGGAGTATTTTTGTTTTTGGTTATTTATTTTACCTTATACACAAGTCTTTACCCTGGAAAGGAAGTTCCTTAACATATTTCACAGGAAAACCGTTTCAGTTTCGTTTTTGAATGTTTTATTGTGAGCCGTAAAAGTGGCTTAATACCTCTGATCACGTTGTTGACAGCAGTGATCTGGGGGTCAGAAATGCTTCCTGGGGCGATGTCCATGCTGTCCCCATGTCTTTTGAGCACTGTCACTATCGTTTTGGGCACTTTTTAGGCTTTCTAAAGACTGCCGGGGGTGCCGCAGCAAAAATGCTCGGGTCTCCCATAGACTAACATTGGGCTCGTTGCTCGGGGCGAGCACCCGAGTATCACGGCGAGCTTGGCCTGAGCTTCGAGCACCCGAGCATTTTCGTGCTCACTCAACACTAGCTAAGAGTATTTCCCCCAAATTCCAACGTGAATTGCATATCAAATGTGTTCGTAGTATTAAGATAAAAAATGAATTCAGAAAAATCTCTGACCATGCCCGCCCATATGATGAATATATCGTCAATATATCTTAAAAATAACTTGATGTATTTTACATAAAGGTTCTCGACAGTACAAATGTACTTACTCTCAAAATAAGCCCAAAAAAAGGTTTGCGTACACACATGCGACAGGCGTCCCCATCACTGTCCCGGTACGTTGCTTGTACCATTTCTATAAAAACTGAAAACAATTGCGAGAAAGACTAAAATCTATACTCTTACTAGTGAAAGATATACAGTACAGACCAAAATTTTGGACACACCTTCTCATTTAAAGATTTTTCTGTATTTTCATGACTATGAAAATTGTACATTCACACTGAAGGCATCAAAACTATGAATTAACACATGTGGAATTATATACTTAACAAAAAGTGTGAAACAACTGAAAATATGTCTTATATTCTAGGTTCTTCAAAGTAGCCACCTTTTGCTTTGATGACTGCTTTGCACACTCTTGGCATTCTCTTGATGAGCTTCAAGAGGTAGTCACCGGAAATGGTTTTCACTTCACAGGTGTGCCCTGTCAGGTTTAATAAGTGGGATTTCTTGCCTTATAAACGGGGTTGGGACCATCAGTTATGCTGTGCAGAAGTCTGGTGGATATGACTCTCCCCCTGAGCCGTGCGGTACCCGGAGCCAGGCAATCGGGAAAACGGTGGGGGTAGTGGTAGCGACCCAGTTCCGTGGTTCAGGGCGGTCAGACCAATGGTAGTCTGCTATGTGCTGTTCATGTTGCCCGATAACGCCACCCATGGATTGCGGTTATTATGAACCGCCGCTGCAAGGTAATACCCTGAGGCTGATGGTGTACGCAGCTGAGGTTGTTTAACTCCCCAGGGGAAGAGTGTAGCCCCAGGGTTGTGCAATGGGATGATGGGGGTGATGGTGCAGGGAGTCCCAGTACCGGTAGTGCTGGAGAAGCGAGAAAGTACACAGACAACGTACTGCAATCCAATGTCTTTTACTCACAGTTCATGTGCTCCGGGTCACTTCTGTACAGGTAGTGACCGCCCGAGCCATGCTGCGTCCACCAGGTGTGGGGCTCGGTCAACTCCCAGGCAGTTCAGAAGTCTGGCACAGGACCCCCTTTTGTCCTTTCTCCGGCCTGCCTCACCAGTCACCCATTTTTGTCCAGCTGCCGCGGATCTGCGCGGGTAAACGTGGGCCCCGTTCCCCGCTGTCCTATATGGTGCCTTCCTAGCAGGTTTGATGAGGTGTCGCACCAATAAATGATCACGACCTCCGGTCTTTGGCTGAGGGTAGTTTCTCCTCCACCAACTTGGGATCCGGTACCCTTAATCTGCTTGACCCTTCACCCGGTATTCTCATGGGTTCTTAGGGTCCCTTCCACCTTCTTGTTCCTGAGCCCTTCTGTTTCTCTATCTCTCCTCCTCCTTTTCTGTTCCTTCTTCTCCTGTTCCTTCTTCTCCTGTTCCTTTCTTGGCCTTTTCTCTAGGTCCACTCCTGAGCAGAGCTCCTACAGAGCCTCTGCTCCCTGTCTTCTCCTCTGACTGATCAGACTCTGCTCTCACTCTCCCTTGCATCTAAGAAGGTGCCCACCTTTTATACTTCCCTCTAAAGCATGAGCCCAGGTGACCAGCAACCAATGGGCTCCTACCTATGCTCAGGAACCGTCCTCTCCTGCTCCTACATCACTGAGTTTTCCTCCCTCCTCCCCACTCCAGCCAGGGACATGGTCTGTCGTGCCTGCATTACTGTCTAATGGGAGCACCGCTGAACTGTCCCTCGGAAATGGGGTGTGTGTGCTGTATGCAGCTACCTGAGCCCTGGTCCATACTCCATCCTCACCCGGGAGTGGAATATCACACTTCTGGCAGAGGTGCAATACCCCTGTAGCGGCCGAACCCTCGGGGCGCTACATTCCCCCTTGGTAAACCACAGCACGCCCTCGGGCTGGAACAGAGCAAAAAAAAACAATTAAGTACAGGATATGCAAAACTTTTTCAAAAACTTTTCACATTAGGAATCGGATGACAGTTCAATTCCCTTTATGGGAAACACTTTTCTTTGTCATAGTTAATACTACCGGAACTCTTTTGTCACATAAAACATCATATAAAACATTTGCATTATCACCTAGCAGCATATAAAACTCTTTATACAAAACATTTTTAAGTAAGACATATTCTTGGATGCTGGCCGCGGTGCAACTTGCGACCTGGTGTTCATTCTTCTTAAAGGTGCAACAGTCCAGCAAATTTGTCTTGAGGTAGACGTTGCAGTCTTTTTATAAAACCAGTAGGGGGCGCTTTAGGAAGCGCAACTATTTACAGGGACGGCCGCTCTCAGTCCTCGGCCAGTTTGGGAAGGGGATTGGCTGCTCTCAGTGCTCAGCCAGATTAGGGAAATGGGGCAACTTTTCAAACCGGTAACAGTCCCAAAAACAGTTCCTTTACCCCGACGGGTAACTATTTACAGTTATGCGCTGCCATTTTTCAGTGGTGATGTCCTCCTTGCGCACCTTCCTCGGGATAGTCTTCAGACCCGTCCGGGTCCTCTTGGCTTTCCTCGTAGCCATAGTGCTGCAGTTCTTCCTCTGTAAGCCGATGGATATGGAGGGCGTACGGTCCTTTTGCGCCCTCGTGTCAGGTAAAGGTGACCACATCACCAGGGTAGAGGTCACGTCCACGGTGTCCCTCGGGTAGATGGCTTTCAACGTCCCTGCGGGTCACAAAGACGTCGCTGGCGGTTTCCGGATCTCTTATAAAACCCCAGCCATTCTCCATGTGGAACTTTATCACGGGCCCGGTCGCTCGGGGACCGCGGGTGGCCCGGGGATCTTGACGGGCCTTGCGCTTCTGCTCAGCTCTCAGGGCCTGGAGCCGCTCCTCCCTAACGCGCCTCTCTCGCTGTTCCCGCTTAAAGGTCACCAGCTGCTGTTGGCAGGCCTCCAGATGACGGACTGCGTCCGCCCGCGTCTCCTGAGTGAACCCCATTAAGTTCTCACCAGTGGGGTCCCACTCAAATTGGGTGTCCTCCAGTGGTGGCAGGATGACTCTTACAGGCTCCGGAGCAGGTATCAGGGGCTCGCGCGGGGGCTGGATCTTCCATGGCTGACCGCTGGTCAGTTCGGCCGGCCACTCCAGCGGCAGTCCATCTGGACCAGTGTGCTGGGCAAACAGGTCGAGCCCAGTGGTGGTATAGCGGAGGACCTCGATTTGGGAGCAGCGCCCGGGGGCACTCGGCCTTGCGACCAGGCCGGGGGTCTGCTGGTTGTGCCCGATGGCGGCCCAGTCCGGGAAGGAGGCGCTGGTTGGGTAAGGGTGCCCGGGTTAACTAGGCCTTGCGACCAGGCTGGTGACGCTTCCCTCTTTACGGCGCCCGGGGTCAAAGGGCGTGGCGCCGGGCGGAGCGTGGCAGCGGCGCTCGCCGCTTGAGGCCTAGCTGTGAGCAGTGGCGGCGCGGCAACAGGTGCGGTGAGTGGGGCTTCGGGTTCTGCGATGGGAGGCTGGGGCAGGCTTGCAGCTGCTGGGCCTGGGGTGGTAACGTCCCCTGTACTTGCCTCGGTCCTCGTGGCTCCCTCCGCGACGCCGTCTCCGGCCCTCACTCCTCCTTCACCGTCCTCAGAGGCAGGCGTACTACGGGGTGCGGGTGATGCCTGCCGCTGGCGGGTTCCAGTCTGCCGGGCCAGTTCTTCTCTCCACCCGGCAAGCGCATCCCACTGCGCCCGGACCATCCTCTGATCCAGGTCCTGCAGCGCAGCTTGCGCACGATCCAGATCTCTAGGGAGCTGCGCCAGGATCTCCGCTAGGTTGCATGGCGGTTCAGCCTGCAGCAGGCTCCGGGCCAAGGTATGGGTGCGGTTGAATCTTTCCTCCATTCCCGGGTGTGGTCCGTCCAGACTGATCCAGACTGCGCCCTGCCCCACAGTTTTCTTCTCTTCCCACCCCCATTGGGGGTGGTCCTGGGGCTACTTGGTGACAATCAATTTCAGGGTCAGCCCCCCCACCTTGATGGACATCTCCACAGCCGCGCTCATGGCTGTTGGGGGTGGGCTCCTTCTTTGGCGCCATTCTGGGACCTGGCCCACGATGGGAGGTGGCTTCCTGTGGTCTTTTGGCGCGCACATTATGGCGCTCGTTCTTCTCAGGTGGGCGCCATCTTTTAACTTGGTGAAACAGTCTCTTTTCAGGCACGCAATACCCGCTGGTGGCGGGCCGGTAACGATGCTGCCAACTACGCCAAAGCTGACTCGCCCCCTGAGCCGTGGGGTACCCGGAGCCAGGCAATCGGGAAAACGGTGGGGGTAGTGGTGGCGACCCGGTTCCGTGGCTCAGGGCGGTCAGACCAATGGTAGTCTGCTATGTGCTGTTCATGTTGTCCGACTACGCCACCCGTGGATTGCGGTTATTATGAACCGCCGCTGCAAGGTAATCCCCTGAGGCTGATGGTGTGCGCAGCTGAGGTTGTTTAACTCCCCACGGTAAGAGTGTAGCCCCAGGGTTGTGCAATGGATGATGGGGGTGATGGTGCAGGGAGTCCCAGTACCGGTAGTGCTGGA